>NC_080833.1:10913422-11538422 GCF_030435755.1 Ochotona princeps
TTCCAAGAACTAAAGACCCAAGGAGTGCGTGCCTGGGGGATTACCAGTTGTCCCTGCCAGCTCAGGTCCCCTTGGTCATCCTGAGCTGATCAAGTGAGTAGGGGCACAGGAGACACAGTCCCTCTGCCCCACTCTGCTGGCAATTGGAGGACACTGGCCTGCCCCAGTATCGGAGGTGGTCTGAATTGTGGCTGATTCATGTCAATACAAGGAAGGGCAGGATTGATGCCCCCTGCCCTGCAGCTCCAGGAGGATGAACGACTCGCCCAGGGCCACACGGGGAGGTGAGGGCAGACCCTGATAAATCATGGAGCCCACATGAGCAGCGCTATCGAGCAAACCATCAGTAATCCAGAAACGACAGGTGCAGAAAGCAGTCCACAGGCGAGTGGGACTGTGCCTGTGTTACTGTAGGTCACAGAGGCCTGGTGGAGCCTGAAGGACTGGGGAGTGGGGTGGAAGTGCTTGGGATTCCGGAGCCCACAGCCATAGGACAGGCAGCCTGGTGGGTGGTCAAGGTCTGATTTTGCATAGGAGTTTGAGACTAAGTCCCTTAGCTGTGTGGCTTTGGGCACAGACCCTGACATGTCTGAGCCTTCGTTTTCTCAGAGAACCCTAAGGGTGGGTGCTGGGTGCTGGGTGGACCTTGCAAAGGCCAGTCCTGAACAGTGGCCCTCACTGTGCCAGCTGCATGGAAGGAACAGCATGACAGAGGACCTCCCTGGGCCCCTTTCAGATCGGACTCCCCTCCCTCTCCAAGGCCCAGCGAAGCAGGTGTAGCTGTGTCGACATCCTCCCAGCCCCCCAGCACCAGCAGTCGGATGGCAGAGAAGACTCAAGTAAAACGAATGGCTTGGCCGGCGGCACCAGCTGCTGATTGATTTCTGGGAAGGGCCCGCATTCCCCGGAACGGTGACCTCTATTAATGTTGACGTGCTCAAAGTGCGCATTGGGATGCAGCGCGCCGCGCCTGTCCCTTTAAAGAAGCCACTGTTAAGTTTCAAAGCCCCTCAGCTGGCTGGAGGAGCGTCCGCCAGCGCAATTCCTTAAGGAGGAATATTCCATCAAGCGCCTCGAGATAAATGGGGGCCGCGTGGCTGCAGACACTTGCCTCAGATGTACGGAGTGGCCCAGAGCGGGAAACTTCACTCCTGCCATGAAGACGGTTCTACTGCGAAAAGATCGGCCGCCTGAGCAGGCAGCCCTCACTGCCTGTGTGCAAGCATCGAACCCTGCTGCCCCTGGCTGCTGGGGCTCAAGAAGCTCAGCTCCTGCTCGGGAAGCAGGCTGGGGTCCAGCAGGCTTGGGCAGATTACCTGGGTTCACAAAGCCCAAATGAGTCTGCAGGAGCCAGAAAGTGGGTTCCCAAATGGCTTTTCTGCATACCCAGCTTGTTGACACAGACTGTGTCCTCAAAGGCCAGTAGTGACAACCCTGGTAGGGACACAGTGGGGATGCAGAGGCCCAGAGGGTGCATGTAAGTTGCCAAGGTCACTCAGCAAGCTAGGGTGTAGCACTGGACTTGAACCTGGCACATTCTGGGATGTCCAGCTGTTTCCTTCCCTTTTGGGCGCCCTGTCCTGGCCTGGAGAGAGAACTGAAGTGAATTCTGAGAGCTGAGCTCATGGGGAGCTCACACAGGACACCAGGACTTCAGCTCTGACTGCCAGGCTGGAGGGTCGGCTGCAGGGCAGCTTTGGGGATCTCTGCTCTGTGGGTCTCCTAGCAGAGGTCATGAAGCTTCCAAAAGCCCAGGCCAGGTCCCCAGGAGTGTCTGGGGGCCTCTCGGCACCTCCCAGGATCCTGGACAACACCTTTCTCTTCCATCTCATTTGCTCTCCCATCTAGGCCCTATCGTCACTCCCAGACACCTGACCCTTCGTTCCCAGGCACCCTAGCCCGGCCGCAGATGATCTTGGTTCCAAGCACATGGGCCCCGCTCCTGCCTCTGCTCCTTTCTCATGCTGTCCCTCCTAACCCCAGTGGCTTCCCCTTTTCCTGCACTGCCTAATGAGGTCTTGCCTCCCGTTCAGATCCCAGCACTGTAGTTGCTGCCTGCAGGAAGTCCTCCTCAGCTTTTAGCCTGGGCTTGTGCCCCCTCCTCTGGGCTTCTGCAGGCTCTTGGAGCATTCAACTATGAGCAGCAATTCCACATGCCGCGTCTGGTTCCTAGACAGGACGTGAGCACCTTGACAGGGCTCATCTCCCATTCCCACCGGTGTCCCCAGCACTGGTGCAGGTGCTCTGAAAACAGCTGTCCTTGTCACCAGATGTGGGCAGAGCTCATGGGGAGGATCTCCCATGCTAGGGAGTAGGGTCCCTGGCCAGCTTCTACCCTGAAGGGTCCTGCAGGTGCAACCCACAGGCCTGGTTTGGGTCAGATACCCAGGTCTCCATCTCACAGCTCTGAGCTGTAGTCAGTCTCTACTTCGAATGTGCCCAGGATTGATGCTCCTGCTTGGCTGGCCGAGGCTGGATCAATTCCTATCATAAAGATGCAGACCTGCCTTTGGCGTGACCAGTGGGTGTTTTGCTGAGGTGGGTGTTTTAACAAAGCTACTTTCATTCATTCTTGACTGAGATCCTGGGTCACTGACCCGGGCAGTGAGGGAGGTGGCCAGGCAGGTGTATGGTGCTCATGGGACTGCCCGGCACAGTTCCTCAGTCAAAGTTTGGAATGGGGTGTTCGGAGAGAGCCCTGGAGGCTGGGGAGGCCAGGGCTGCAGTGCCTGAGAGGCAGCGCCAGGCCCGAAGTTCTCTCTGTGTGATGTTGGACTCCAAGTGTGAGATAGGACATCACCTGACTTGGGCTGGACCCAGTCCTGCCCAGAAGTCCCTCCCTGCCTCAACATAGAGGCAGGGCACTCCTCTGAAGTTCCCAGTGCCTAACTTGCCACTTGTGATGTTGGATCCACTTCAGCCCCAGATCCCACCCCCTCTCTGTCCCTCACTAAGCCTCTTGACTGATTGCAGTTAAGGATGAAAACCACCAAGAAGGCTTGAGGAGGGAAGTAACACCCTTCTCTTGTCCCAGCCTGCCTGATGCCCCATGCACGCCCTGGCCAAGTGCTCAGATTTCCTATCCTGGGTTGGATGAGGCAGGTGTCTCCTCTGGTGGCCATGTCCTTCCCATCCTCCCAGCTGTCACTTGCTGCTTCTAGAGCCCGCCCACTGCCTTGCGTATCCCCACTGCCCACACCCAAGGGGCTTGGTGAAAGAATCAGAACTACACCGGCTCCAGGCAATACCTGAGCACTCATCTTGCAGGTTGTAGGGAATGGATGAGAAATACCACACCCAGAGTGTCTGTCCCCTTGGCTGGGTCTGGCTGGTTCATCTGTGGTGCTGGGTGCCTTCTGGGGCTGGTGTGGGGTGAAGGGAAGCAGCTCTGGCCCTGGTATAAGAGGGAGAGAAGGCAGCTAAGCCCGTTCTCTAAAGCTGTTCTGCGGACCTTGGTGCAGTACACATTGCGTGGAGAATCCACTGCCGGCGTGGATCCCAGCTCTGGCAGCCGGAAACCAGAGTCTTTGCAGGACGATTTGACTGTTGGTCCATTTCTGTCTAGCAAGTGGCGGATCCTAGCAGTGCCTGCTTCACAGGCAGATTTGAGAAGGCAATTGAGTCAATCTGTGCAGTGTTCAGGGCACGCTTGGCACAGGCTCAGAGTGGGTAAGTGTTCGTGGTTCCTGCCTGATCTGATCTTTGCACAAGAACCCTCTGGCCTCTGTGAGGTCAGTAGGAAATGGAGACCCAGAGGGGGGTCGCACAGCTGTGAAGGGAGAACTGTGAGGTCCAGCTCAAATCTTCAGCACCATGGACAGCACTGCAAAGCACCCACTGTCTCTGAGTCCTCATGTGACCCTAGGCCCTCAACCCCTTCACTTTGCCTCTTTACGTCTCAGTGACCACACAACTTGTGTCTGAAAGGCCTGGGACTAGGTCTTTAGGAATTTTTTTTTTCCATTTGGGACTATTTGTACGTAACAGGATGTCTTGGGGAATAGGACCCAAATCTTAAATACAAAACCGATTTATGTTTTCATATACACTTCACACACACAGAAAGACTTATGATAACTATTTTATTATTATTGTTATTTTAAAATTTAGTCTTTTGAAAGGCAGAGGGCCAGAGAGAGATTTTCTATCTGCTAGTTTGTTTGCTTCTCAAATGACTGCAAAATAGTTGGAGCTGGACCATGTTGAAGCCAGGAGCCCAACGCTCCATCCGTCTCCCATGAGTGGTAGGGGCCCAAGGCATTGGATCATCCTCCTCTGCTGTTTCCTAGGCACACTAGCATGGAACTGTCTCAGAAGCAGAGCAGCAGGGACTCAACCCAGGCACTCTGACAGAGAACGCCCAAGTGGGGGCTTGACCCCTTGTACCACATTGTCCACTCTTGAAGGTGAATTTATATATTTAGCGCACCTGCATTTTGACTGACCTGCCATATGAAGGCAGGCATGGAATTTTCCACCATTATGCTGTCACCCTTGAAAAGTCTCAGCCTTTGGAGCTTGGAAATTCAGCATGGGGCATGACTGGTACTGGGTAGAGGGCAGTGAGGGAGGCAGCTGCACCAGATGCAACAGCCCAGACTGGACATGGGCCCAGAGGTTGAACAACCTCATCCTGTCCTAAAGACAGAGTGGGTCAGAATTACACAACACCATGGATGTAGCCAGCTCTGGAAGTTCCCAGCATCCAGGACCAGGGACCAAAAGCTGACGTCAGATGTCCTCCCTATGTGGAGCCTGTGGGCTGTGCCACCCACAGCTGGACCATGGGTCCTCTTGCCTCTTGCCTCTACCATGCTTGCTTAAAGGAGTCACTGAACCCCTTTTGAGGGGATCTGGGGTTCTAGGACCTGGTCCTTCACTTGCAGTCACCCCCATCTCCCCCAGATGAATCAGTGCTCTGAGTGGTGTGTCCTTACAAGGTTGCACCAACTTTCAGTTTCTCCAGCCCATGTCCTTCAACTCCTCTGCCCTTGAGGGGTCTGTCAACACCGTGGTGGGAGAAGGGTGACAAGTCCCATTGTCCTCGCCCTCCAGTACCGGGGGGCTTAAGGAAAACCCACAGACGCCAGCTCCCTGGGACAGGTTGGGAAGTGATCCCAAGAAACAGAGAAGCACTTCTGGTTAATCAGAGAAGCTCCTCCCACCCTGATGGCACAGAGGGTTAGGAGCCCTTTCTGGAAGATCTACGCTGCCGCTGAAGATGGTACGGAATGGAACCCCAGTGAGTGACGTCACGGGTGTTTGGGGGCCACTGGGTTTGCTTCCCTGGAAGTTGTACTTGTAGGCAGAACACCGAGGATGTCTCTAGATGAATTTCTAGACTGTTGGCCTCCTATGAGCCTGCCACAGCCACCGGGAGCTCATTGCAGGCCCGGCACTGGTATCATGTGGGCAGTTTTCTCCCTGGAGTGATTTTGAAGGACTGCCCAAGTTTGTCAGCCACCCCTAGGCTCTGGGCCCAGGCAGCGGTCCAGGTGGCCCCCTGGAGCCTGGTGCTGCTGCTAGGGAATCTGTTTCTCCATCCTGTGTTTGTATTCCAGAGACATGTACTGGGCAGCAGTTCACTGGGTGAGCCAGACAGAGCCCCTGTCCTTAGAACGCTCACATTCTAGTTTTAGTTCACAGTGGTGCCTGGCGCAGTAGCGTGCACTCCTGACAGACCCTTTACTCCTGCTCATGGCAATCGGACAACATAACGGCATAGGTAACTGCTCGGGTATGTGGGGGCCCACCCTCTGGGTAGGTTCCCCCAAACCAGACAGGAGTCAGCTTCTGCAGGGGGAGACCTCAATTGCCTTCAAGGTCACAGCACCCCAGAGTTGTTCAGTCCAGACTCCTGCCTCTGACAAAGATGGCAGCAGGCCCTCTTCTCTCCTGGCCCACTCTCCAGGGTCGGTCCCATGGCACTGGTGGGTCTGGAAGTCCTGCTGTTTTACAGCTCTGCCTCATTCTGTTTTGCCTTTGCTTGGTGTCAGCCTTCTAACCCACTGGGCCTCATCTGTCTCTTTCTCCTTCGTCTGTTGGTCTCTGTCTTCTGGCATGCTGTTAGAGCCCCTTGCCCCCTTAGGGCACTTGAATTTCTTCCAGTCCCTAGGCCCAGGGCTGGGGGAGGGATTGATGCGATCTTTCCTAGCTGGGTTTCTCTTCCCCGACTACGTCAGAGCCCCATGCCCTGAGATGCCCATGGCCACCTGTGTCATTCACTCTCCCCTCTGCCAAGGGATGCCCAGCACCCTTCCCAGCTCCCCCAGGCCTGGATGGGACTCAAGAATCAGGACCCCTGCTGGGCAGACACTGACCTTGGTTGAGCCAGGGAGCTCCCTGGGACAGGGAGTGTTCCAGCCTGGTTGGGGCGGTAACTGGTTCATTCTCGGATGCATTAATTCTGTGGACACTTACTGGCTGCCTATCGTGTGTTTCCAGCACAGAGGGAGAAAAAAATCCCCGTCCTTCCCCTAAGGAGCTGAGTGAATAATGGTTATGGTGCCATCCACTCATCCTTCTACGCATTCATCATTCATTCTTCATTCATTCATTCATCCGTCTATTCACTTATTCAATAAATAGTGAACATCTGTTATGTCATACACAGAGCCAGGCGTTGGGGACACAAGAGGAAACCTAAGACAGTGCCTGCGCTCAGGGCTGCCCCCTAGTGGAGAAAACAGAACAGAGACGCCGACAGACTGCAGATTCCTAGTGGGGCTGTGGACTGGGCACCGTCGCAGGAGCCTCTGGCCCAGGCCTGGCTTGCTGACCAAGTGGAAGGCATATGTGGTCCTGGGTTGCTGCAAAGTGTCCCTGGGCTGGGCAAGGGAGAGGGGGCTGTGGCTTTGGTGTACACCCCTTAATACCTTCATGCAAACCTTTGGCTGGGGAAGGAAAAGGAAATCTATTCTCCAGCTAGGAAATTATTGAATATTTAGGAGTCAGAGCAGATCATTTAGAGGGGAAATGAATGTCTCCGGCTTCCTCCGGCTGATATAAATCAGCCCGGGTCCTCCTTTTCTTCATTACCCCTCCGCAGACCAGGGCTTGCGCCGTGTTTCTGCAATTTGAGGGGTGTCATTCTTTCATAATGGAAGAATGTGTGGCTTCATAGCCCATCTGTGATCCCATCAACCCCACCTGACCCTCCCTGGGGTCAGGCCCTGCCAGTAGGTGGAACAGGCAGGCTGCTTATAACTACCACAGTCCAGCCTCTGGAGGGGCGAGGACATCGAGTCTGCCACCGTGGGAGACCTGACATAGCAGTCAGGCTGGGCGCAGGGCCTGAGATGGGGTGCAGCAGGCTGAGGGGGTGCTGGATTTCAGTTAAACTGCAGGAGAGAGACTTCCCTGCCTGAGGGGGGGCTGTGGCATTGCTCCCCTGGCAGGTGGGACAGAGCAGAGACCTGGTCTCTGGGGACTGGAGACTAGCAATGTGGGAGTCCCAGATTTCCTGGGACTTGCCTGGAGTTGCCGGTGACCAATTTCTCACAAGCGCTCCCTTGAAATGCTGAAGAAGCTGTGGTCAGGTGCAAGGGATGGATGAAGTTGTTTTCAGCAGGTGCTTTCAGGACCTGGGTGTGGGCTGCATGGGTTCATATGGCCCATTTGGTTCTCAAGACCCGGGGGCTGGACCCTGTGAAGCCAGGCCCCTGGGAGGAGTCTCCCAGAAGCCTCTGCAAAGAGCTCTTGTCTGGCTTGTAAACAACTTAAAGCAAATCAACTTTCCCTCCCTGCCTCACACGCCCAGCTGCCTGCCTGCACAGCGTGTTCCTCCAGCCTGTCTGGAACAGAATGTTCGCACCCAGGCTGCGGTCCTGGGAGGACCACCTCGACTCTGGTCTAAAGCAAAAGCTGGAGACAGGTGCCTGAAAATCAGGCCCTGGGTGTTAGGAAAGGAACCAAGTAGATTCATCCCAGGGTGGTCACGGTGTCTTTGGAGTACGCACGGCAGAGCTGGGGGTGGATGCCAGGCAGGAGCTCTGTGCAGGGTGGTGGGTGGGGAGCAGGTGTGTGGAGAAGCTGCAGGGAGGAGGGGACAGGGTGGTCCTCCAGGAGCTGCCAGGGGACACTGCTCAGCCATAAAAATGTGTGGATGGAACTAGCAGCAGTGTGGATGGAACTAGACATCCAATGTCAAGTGAAGCCAGCCAGCCAGACAACGATTATATGGCTTTACTCACAGGTGCAGTTGGGAGGGGCAGAGCACGGGCCAGGGCAGGGAGGGCAGGTGAAGAGGGGAGAGTTGGGTTCATGGGTGAAGTCACGCCCAGGAGGCTCATCCCCACCGAGCCGGATTCTGGCTGCTGCTGCTGTGCCCTGGAACCCGAAACCATGGGAAGAAAGGATGGCGAATGTTTATCACGAAGGGAGGCTTGAGTGATGGTGTGCCTGGGCCTTCCTGTCAATGCGCAGGGGCCAAGTTCCCAAAGCTCACCCCACTCCCCGTAAAGACGGACAGCTACTACTTGTCAATCACAGAGGAGAGGAGGCTGAAACGGAGAGCCTGCCCCGTGTGGCACCCAGACTGGACAGGGCCGGCCCAGCTGGAGGAGGGTCTGACTTTGGAGCTGTCCCAGGTAGGGACCTTAGGGCACCGTCACCTGTCCCTGTTAGAGGGGAAGGGAAGCCCCTCGCCGCTAGCCTCCCCCAGGCCTGGGGCCCAAAGACAGTGATGTGCTTGTGCCTGAATAGGAGCCTAGGACTGGCTTTTCTCAGCTCAGCAGGGGAGATACAAGGCACACGTTATGACTGGGTCCTGGCTGGGAGGAGAGGAGAGGGGGTGGGCTGCCCTGGCACACGCTGTCTCCCACAGAGGCCAGCCCCTGCACCCAGTCCCTGCGGGGCTCTCACACTCCAGGATCACACAGGGGTCAGAGCCCTAGCACTCCCTGAGGTCCCCGTGGGTAGTGAATGCCTGGGAGGTGGGCACAACTTGGTGCCTATGAGAACAGACTTGGGAACCATTCGGAAATGAGTTCAAGTCCCAGCTTCATCACTTCTCCGCCTATGACAACTTCAGTCGGCCCACCTGTCAAATGGGTATAATATTAACAGCCCAAGTTGCATCAGATGATTTGTGTCAAAGTGCCTACCCTAGCAGCACTGGCTTCCCCGTTGGCAATTCCCAGGCAAAGTCAGCTGTGAGCACCGAGTTTCTGTTCCATGCTTGTTATTGGGTTTTAATTAAACTTCCTGTTCTTGAAACCCAGCAACCAAATTGGACCCAGCCAACATGAAATGAGCTTGTGATGTTAACTTGGTGGTGGTTCGGAGGAGGGAACCTGGGCTGCTGGCTCTCGGGCTGCTGGTGGCAAGAGGCCGGAAGAGGGGCTCGGGCTGGGGGACTGGAGCAGAAGTGGGGCTGGGGAGGGGTCGCCGGTGAACCCTCCTGTTACTCTCACTGGCTGTTTGTGGGGAAAAAGCCTTCCCTGGGGGTCGTGTGGGCGGTGGGGGGGTGGGTGAATTTTTATTCTCTTTTGTAGAAGTCCCAGAGCAGCCACAGGGAGCTGGGGGGCAGAGACTATGATTTGGAGATCTCTTGTGGATGCCCTGAAATGCACTGCTTTCTTAATTAGCAGTCAGGACATAGCAATGAGGGAAACTGAAAGGTTAGGTGGCCTGGGACCCCATTCCTGGCGTGGTGGCCAAGAGCTGGAGTGTCCTTTGCTTTGAACTCATGGGTTCAGATCTCAAACGGTCACTTTCCAACAGTGAGTCTTTGGGCCTTAGTTTTCTGACCTGTGAAATGGGTTTATAGCATTACCTGCCTCCTAGGGGCATGGTGAGCCTTAGGTCAGTTAATCCACCCAGGGCTGGACCAGGAACCTGGAACCGTCGTGTGCTGCCTTCGCTGTGTGGGGCTTGGCTTGCTGTACCACTAGGCTGGCCTGGGAGCCAAGGGCTTCCTGAGGGGTGAGGCTTTCAGTTTTGACGCTGACAAAGCACAGGAAGTTGGGGGCCCTCATCCGAGCCACAGACCCTCCTCCCTGGCTTTTATCCCCTGGGCTTTGCCCATGCCTTGGAGTGACCCTGGCTACAGAGAGTCTGGCAAGAAGAGTTGGGAAAACATGTGCCCTTAGAGGGTGCTGGTGTTGTTGTATAGTGGTTTAACCCACTGCCTGCAACACAAGAATCCCACGCGAGTGTTGGTTTGAGTCCTGGATGCTCCACTTCTGATCCAGCTCCCTACCAATGTGCCTGAGGAAGCAGCAGAAGATGGCCCAAGTGCTTGGGCCCCTGCACCCATGTGGGAGACTCAGATGAAGTTCCAGGCTCCTGGCTTTCACCTGGGCCCAGTCCTGTTGCTGTGACCACTTGGGGAGTGAAGCGTAGATGAAAGATCTTTCTGTCCCTCCATTTCTCTTTAAATCTGCCTTTCTAATAAAAATAAGTAAATCATTTTAAAAAATGCACTCTTGTTACCAGCAAGCGGCTTGGCGAGGCGGGAGCCTGTGGTGTGGGGGAGGGGGCCTGCCAGAGCAGGGCAGTGAGGGTTAAGGCGACCTGGAGAGCGAGCGCCAGGGAGGAAGCAGACGAGGCATTATCATGATTAATGTGAGTTCAAAGACTTCATCTCCCTCTCGCTCAGTTCAGCGGTGTTTGTGTGCGCTGCGCAAGTGTGTGCTGTCGGTCCTGAGTGTCCTTCTGCTGGAGTGCTTTGGAGCAAGGTCACCCTTCCCCAGGCGGGCCTCCTGCCTCTCCCTCATCAGCTGACAGCCCCCAGAGGCTGAGCACTGCGGGGAGCCACAGGAGGCTGCCTGAGGGAGGCGACCAGGGGACCCAGGCCTGCACTCTCCTTACTCAGGGGCAGGGATGGTAGGACCAGAGCTGACCAGAGCCGTGCAGGAAGGTTGTCTCCCCTCTTGGGTGACTGTGGATGGCCCTGGTCACACGCCCCGGCATGGGCTGGGGAAGGGGTACCCGCTGCACTCTGAGTGGGTGCTCGGGGAACACCTGCATGGCTGGCCTAGGGACTACACACTGGCAGGCCAGGGCTGTGGAGGGGAAAGGCAGTGTTGGCTCCAGGTAATATGGGAAGTAATCCAAGGAGATATTGCTGATCCTCCTCCTCATTACCAGTCTCATCATCACGTGCTCAGCATCCCTCTTCACCTCCACCGTCACCTCCATGCAGGGGACCCAAATTGAGTTCCTGGATCCTGCCTTCAAGCTGGCCCAGCCCTAGTCCTGGGGGATATTTGGGGAATGGAGATGTGGGTGCTTTCTCTGCTTATCAAGTAAATAAAAAAATAGAGACTGGCATGGTAGCTCAAATGACTCATTCTCTGCCTTGTAGTGCCAGCAACCCATATAGGTCCCGGTTCATGCCCCAGCAGCTCCTCTTCCCATCCAGCTCCCTGCTTGTGGCCTGGGAAAGCAGCAGAGGATGTCCGAAAGCCTTGGGACCCTGCACCCACGTGGGAGATCTGGAAGAAGCTCCTGGCTCCTGGCTTTGGCTTGGCTCAGCTCTGCTCGTTGAGGCCATTTGGGGAGTGAACCAGTGGATGGAAGATCTTTCCGTCTCTCCTTCTCTGTAAATCTACGTTCTCAATAAACATAAATAAATATTCAGAAAATACATACATAAAAAATTACAGTGAGGTGAGGCTGCCAGTTTCCTGAAGCCTCCTGTGACCACCTCCTCCCTTCTGTAGCCCCTGCTTGGTGCCCTCCTACGTCACACCAGTGCTGGTCTACATGACCGACAGGACATGCCAGATACTACAGCTCCGTCTTGGGTCCTTTCTCTCCGAGTATTCACTCTGGGGGTTGTGGTGGTTGTTCTTGATTCCACCCAGACAGCCAGGGGGCATCCCATAGGGCAAGGAATGGCAGCCAAAGCCAGGGAACCTGGGACCTGTTCATCAGCTCGTGCCTGACCTTGGATTTACAGCCTTCTGCCTCAGTCAAGCCTTAAGCTGAGCCCACTCCTTTGACCAGCGGGCGATTCCAACCTCCAGGGAGACCCGGAGCTGCCCAGCTAGGTTGCTCTCAGCTTCCTGAGCCCCGGGGGCTGCATGCTGCTAAACTTTGGGGGTAATATGCTTTGGAGCAGTGGATGAATAACATACGAGGATACTGACCTTGTACGTCCAATGTAAGATTAGACTCATTGAGCACTCTGCATAGCGCCTGACACGTGTGGAAAGCTGTGGGAGAATGTCCTGAGATGATGACTGTCCGGGCACATGACAGGATCAGCACCAGTGGGGTCCCCAGTTGCCCAGCTTTAGTAGCAATCTATATCCCCCAAGCCTTGTTGACCTCATGGCTTTGACAGAAGTGGAGTGACAGGGTCAGAGGGCGGAGGGAAGTGGGCAATGAGACAGGGAGGTGACAGTAAGCTCTGTGATAGTGTCCTGGGGATAAGGAGTGGAGGCGTGGGGCTGGGGTATATGCACCACATGCACATGTATGCGTATGTACACATACATGCATGTAATGTGTATGTGTTTGTGTGTACACTGTGTACACGTACGTATACATGTATGCATTCACACGTGCATGGTTGTATGTGTGCATGTGTGTGTGTGTGTGTGTGTCTGTGTGCATGCTGCTACCTGCAGGTCCCCTCTGAAGACCCTCCCGGCCCAAAGCTGGCTGATTAGCCAACTTGGTCCTTCTTTCGGGGCCTGTTCTCTACAGAAGCTTAGAAAAACCATGGCAACCAAGGGAAAGCTCATGAGCCGGGATGAAGTCAAGTGCCACAGAGATCCCTGGGAGAGGAGCTCTGGAGAAAGGTCTGCTGGGCCCAAGCAGGCTTCGCAAACTAGAGAGATGGGCGAGGGTCCAGGTGTGAGACCAGCCCCTGGACCTCCAGCCCGGGCATTCTGGGCAACACGTGGCTCTCTGGGCCTCGAGATGGCTCCGCTGGGGTCGCTGAGTTGTGCCCCCAGCTGCTGAGTTGTGGGAATGAAGGCACTGCTCTGGTTGAGGAGGACTGCCCACAGCTTCCTCCAGGCTCTCAGGTGGGGTGTGGCTTCCTAGGCATGCTGCAGTGCAGGTCGAGGAAAAGGAGGCCTGGAGGGTGTCAGTGACCTGCTGCGTAGGACCCAGGGTTGGCTGTGGCAGAGTCGGCCTGGCCTCTCTCCTCTGGGCCAGGACCGTAGGTGGGTGGGCTGGAATGGGCTTGCCAGAAGGAGAGGGCAGTGGGGTCCCCTGTGCCCCAAGTCTGGACTCGAGAACAGCTGTTCACTTCACTATCTCTCAACCTCTCCCTTCCTTCCTTTCTTTTTTTTCATTTCTTTTCCTCCCTCCCTCCCTCTCTCTCTCTTCTTCTTTCTTTGTTTCTAGATTTATTTATTTAAGTTATAGAGAGACATGAAAAGAGAGGAGAAAGGGAGGGAGAGAGACAGACAGACAGACACACAGAAATCTTCCATCTGTTGGTTCACTCGCCAGATAACCTCAATGGCCAGGGCTTGGCCAGGCAGAAACCAGGAGCCTGAAGCTTTTCCTGGTCTCCTCTGTGGGTGTGGGGCTCAGGCACCTGCAGCATCTTCTGCTGCTTTCCCAGGTGCATTAGCAAGGAGCTGGTTTGGAAGTTGAACATCTGGGACGTGAACCAGAGCCCGAATGGGATGCTGCTGTTGCAGGTGGTTACTGAACTGGCAATGCCACTACACTGACCATTTTCCCTCGCTTTTTAAACAGGTAGTCACTGGGGTGGAAAATTCTGGATGTGCACAAAGTCTGCCACATTTGAATCTGATACCAACCCACGCAGTGGGAAGCAGAGCTGGTAAAGCAGATTCCTGGCAGGGAATGGTGGGGAGGGACAAGGTGCTAGCAGCAGCTTGGAAACTGCTGGTCCCTGATCCACTTTGTCCCAGATATCCCTTCTAGAACTTTCCATCAAGTGCCCTGAACATGAGAAGAGAGCTTTCTGGGACATTCCAGGGTTCTGGAACCTCAGTCATGGATTCCATCACTAACACACTCAAAGAAAGGGAACGGGTGTGTCCAGAGCACCTGCTGCTGCAAGGATTTCTGGGAGGTCCCTGCATACCCTTTCCTGAGCTTATTGCTCCTGTGATGAGGGAGCCCCAGTGTGCAGTGAAGGGAGCTGATTTGGCAGCTCCAGATGACTTGCCAAGGCTACCCAGCTCTTCCGTGGCAGGCTGAGCTCTGCACCAAGCCTGTGCCTGCTCCATTGCCCCTCTGCACCAGCCCTGCCCAGACGTGAGGCAGAAGGGGGTGCAGGCTGTTGTTAGTCTGTTGCTGCTGTGTAACAAACAGCTCCCGTCCCACAGCCATTTTCCTTCTTCCTTGCTTCCCCTGTGCTGGGCTGAAGGTTGGGTCCAGGTAGGCTTGCTCTGTCTCTCATTCTTTCTCCGGTGGCTACTCAGGGCCTGTTTTAAGTGCTCAGAGAACCATGCACTGTTTGCTTACGGGTTAACCTTGAACCTGGTGCCTCTCAGGCTAGCTACAGAGCCAAGCCCAGCCTTCATGGGGTGGGAGTGAGGGTGGGGAAACTACTCAGTCTTCTTTGGGGAAGAAGCAAAAATGCGCACACCTCACTTTCTGCAGGGCTGGTGGCAAGATGGGGAACAATAGCCCAGCTGTCACCTGTGGGGAACCAGGGCTTTGACAACAGTCTGTCCCACGGCTCATCAAATGGTGTGTCTGCGTGTCGTGCCCTCGGCTGCACGATGCACCAGTAATGTACATCATGCTGCCGGAGAAAAGTGACTATGCACTGCAGGACAGCACCATGCCTTCTTAGCCCGCGCCTGATTTTATTGTTGGAAAGAGCTGTCTGAGTTGCTTAGGAATAGAAGTGATCATGGGAAGAATTTTGTTTTAAGCTTTATTGAATTATTTGAAAAAGGCAGAGTTATACAGGGTCTCAAATCTACACTCCTATAGGATGCTGGAATTGGCGTTGTAGGTGGCAGCTTAACGTGCAACACCGGCTCCAACAATAGGAAGAGTCTGGGCCAGATCTGTTTTTGCACAGATATTGACAGCCGTGTCACAATCGTCATGTCCCAGGAGACTGAGCGGCCACGGATGGTAAGACGTATTCTGGTTTTACAGGGGTTAGCATGTGAGAACAGGTGTGACTTGGAATTAATGTCATGCCTCAGGATTGTTTGCCCTGGGGTCGACTCCAGGCTCCACGTTCCAGGCATATAAGCTCAGTGGCACCCCCCAGAACAATCCAAGCAGGAAATATCAGGGCTCCCATTTTGAAGATGGGTACAGCAAGGCTCTGAGTGACTGCTTGTCAGGCTGGAGGCCCACAGTTCCTAAGTGGAACAGCTGGGTTTGAAGCTAGGACCACGTGACTACAGACACAAGGCGGCAGAGGGCGTGGGCACAGACAAGGTGCACCTTGGTGTTCTCTCCTGTCAAGTGGGGTCACAGAGATGCTCGCATGGTAGATCAGTTGTGAGAGACAATGACCCAGTACCGGGTGCCCAGTGTACACTGGGCACACAGGAAGTTCCAGGAGACTCTGTCTCCCCCAAGCTAACATTAGCATTCAGGGTGCCATGACCGACCCAGGAGAAGGTTGTGGGAGCCCCTCAAAGCTGCCCACAGCTTGAGGATGTGGGGACACCTCAGAAACTTGCTGTGAAGAAAGCCCAATATACCGATCTGATTCACCTGCCTATGGTGGGCAGGTAGTACCCGGTCACTGTGGACGTGGTAACAAAACTTCAGGAAGTGATGTTTTAAAGTCTGACCATTAGCCTCACGGTTGGGATGCTCGTTTGGGAGCCTCCATCTGCCCTTGGGGGTTGCCTGGACTCCTGGTTCTGGCTCTTGATCCCAGATTCCTGCTTCGTGGACCCTGAAAGGCACTGGCGATAGCTCAGCTGGTCGCCTTCCTGCCCCCGGAACTGGCTTTCCAGCTCCCACGTTTAGCCCCAGCCAGGGCTCCCTGTGGGCATTTGGGAGAACGGAGCAGTGGATGGGGGGGAGCCTAGCTCTGAGGCTCCCTGTGCCTTTTCAATAAATAAATAAAAATCTTCAACATTGAGAGGTAGTTTCTGTGCAAAGAGATAAATCTTCAATATTCAGTCAGAAAAGTTTTCACAAATACATGTACATCTGTCACCAGCTCCTACTTGTATAACTAAAACATCATCATAAAATTACTTATAAAAAGCATTTCCATAGTCTCTGAAATGTATATAGACTCTTACAGGAACCGCCTACTCTAGACACCTGCCTTTTGAGTTCTGTTCTTGTAGATCACCTCGTCTATCTTTCAGTTTGGAAACCTGCAGACTGCGCTGTTCCCGGTAGTGTCTCGTTTGTGTTCCTATTCTTTGGCCCGTGCAAGCTCTCCAGGGACGTGCACCCTTCTTGGCTGCTGTGAGCCCAGGCAGCAGGGCCTTTTAAATGCTGCCAGAGGCTCTGGTAGGCGGCAGGGGGCGCTGCGGGGCGCGACGGGGCGGGCGCGGCTGAGGCTCGAAGGGGCCTGGGTTGGTCCACCGCCGCCCACGGCCACCGGAGGCCGCCCACCGCTGTCCGAGGCCGGCCGCCCACCCACCGTCGCCCAAGGCCACCCACCGCAGCCTCGCAGGCGTCCCACCCCACCAAGCCACCTCAGCCAGCACAGCCGCTCAAATTCGAGATTCTTTTGAGGGTGAGAGACTAGGCCGGGTTTCTGGGCCGTTGTGGGAAATCTTTTTCCAGAAGTTGGTGGAGTCCCTGCCCTGTCTCGCCGTCCTGCTCCATCCAGACCAGGCCCCGAGGCGGGCAGGGGTCTTCTGTGGGAGAGGGGCTCCCCGCTTTCCCCTTCCCAGGGGTCGCCTCGTGGGGTCGGCCTCAGCCCCCGCGGCTTTCCCTAGAGGCCATGTTGGAGCTGGGCTGCTTCCCCACCGCCTGTATGGGGGCGCGGGGCGCTTTTTGAGGCTGTCTCTGGTGTGGGTGGGAGCCTCTTTGAGGGGGACCCTGGCTGGGGGAGGGGATTCTTTTGGGGGGACTTGACCTCTATCCAGGTGTTCTTTGGGGTCCTCCAACCTTGGGGTTCTTCCTTGGTGATTGAATTCCACCTCTGGGGGCCCCTGCCATGGTTCCCAGGGCCCCTAAGTGGGGTTTCAGCCCGCTGTGGGTCGGCCTGGCGGGGGGCCGTGGCCGTTCCTCGTATGGACTCCCGTTGGCTTTTCTGGGGTTCCTGCTGAAAGTTACGGGTCCCCCGAGACTCTCTGGGTTTCCTTTTCCTAGTGGGACCCACACCGACGTGGGCTGGGAGAGTGCAGGGACCCCAGAGATGCCCCTGCAGCCGAGACGTTTGGGGCTGGTTCGCTGCCTGCCGTGGGCTGGGGCTGGTCCGAGACCAACCCGCTTCCAGGCGGCCCCCGCGGGTGGCAGGACACCAGCTCATTGAGCCATCACTACCAGCTCTCTGGGTCCAGCTCCCTGCTCAGGCTGGAAGCAGCAGAGGATGGCACCCACTTGGGGACCCAGAGGAGGTTCCTGCTGTTGGTCAGGCCCGGTGCTGGCCCTTGCAGTCACCTGGGGAGTGAGTCAGTGGGTGCAGATCTCTGCCTCTGTAACTCTGAGTTTCCAATAAGCAAATAAATCTTGTTAAAAAGAGAATATAAGTTCAGATGGCAGTAGTTGTGACACTGTGCTGTTCAGGGAATAATGTGACAAGAAGAAAGCTTTCGTGTGTTCATACAGGTGCAGTTTCCGTTTCAAATGTGTTTGTGCTGTGACTGGGGGAGCTGGGGCTGGGCAAGCTGGGGTTGTGGGGTGCGAGGCTGGGCAATCTAGGGCTTGGGGAGCTGGGGCTGGGGGTGTGAGTATGTGAACAGACTGCCCTGGGTCTGTATGCCGCACTCAAAGCACCCAGAAGACGGTCATAACTGCTCTTCTTGTTCAATTCCAAGTCAGTTCCCAGACCCTGCATGCCTGGAGAAGCGGGGTGCCCTGGCTGTGTCACCCAAACCCTTCCTGCAAGACCTGGGGCCATTTCCTAGGGTGTGGGGAAGTGGCCAGACAGTCCTGGGGTACCTGGCCGTGGTCCTGTCTCTGACCGGGCCCAGAAGCCCCTGGGAGAGTTCCTGCTCGCACTTGGCTCTCTGGGGACCTAGCTGTTCCTGCCCACGCCAAGGGTGTTCCCAGTGACCAGTGGAGGCCTAGAAAAGCCACTTAGTGCCCAATAGTCTTCTTTTCTTGTCTCCTGCCCATTTGTCTTTTTTTTTCTTTTTTAATTTGTTTTTGTTTGTTTGAAAGGCAGATTTACAGGAGAGCTCTTCCACCTGCTGGTTCAATCCCCAAATGGTTGCAACAGCTGGCACTGGGCCAAATTGAAGCCAGGAACTTCCTGCAGGTCTACCCCGTGGGTGCAGGGCCTCAAGCACTTGGGTCATTCTCTGCTGCTTTCCCAGGCGCATTGCATGGAGGTGGATTGGAAGAGGAGCAGCCAGGACCCGAACTGGCACCCATATGGGGGTGCTGGCGTTGCAGGCTGTGACTTCAGGTGCTGTGCTACAGCCCCGGTCTCCCTCTGTCTGTCATGTGCCAGTGCTGGTGAAGCTACTGTGCAGGTCAGTCTGAGGGGAGAGCACGGTGGAACTGTCTCTGAGCAGTGGTGCACGTGGAAGGGTGAGAATGCCTTGGGTTTAAGTGGAGCTGTGTTGTGGGGGAGGGCAGGGGTCGGGGGCCTTCCTGTGGGAGCCCAGGTGTTGCAGGGGAGGGCCTTGCTGAGTATCCGTCTCTTCTCCTCTCCCTTCCCCGCTGCGGCTCGCAGACGCAGCTGGGCCCTTTAAATTCCCTCCAGGCAGCAGAGGGCGCCAGGGAGCACCAGCCACAGATCAGCCTCGCGGGGTTGTGTGTGTGCCAGGGGGTCCTGCCACAGCTGGGCCTGCAGCCCCAGCACCCCTGCCCCTGCTCTAGCCAGCTCTGTGTGGGCATCCTGGCAGCTGTTGTGGCCCCCACAGGGCAGATTTGGAGTAAGAGCCCCTGGTCAAGGTTTCTGACAAGCTCGGCTGGTGAGAACTTTGCTTTTCTGGTCTAGCTTCTTGGCTGTGTGTGGAGTTACCGCCCTGCCTCCTTCCTGAGGTCTCGACCTCAGTTTTTGGAGGCTCTTATGGGGCACCTGGGTAGCCCAGTGGTTAGGCTGTTCTGGGAAGACTGGAGTGGGAGTCCTGCATCAGCCCGGAGGGTGGCGGCAGGGACGTCCCTGTTAGTCCTGGCAGTGGAGCTGGGGGACTCTTCCCATGGGGGTCACTCAGCTCTAATCCGTGCACCTGTGTGATTGTTGGCTGTTGCTTTTGTTATTGTGAAGGTTTGAAACAATTTTATGAGGCAGAGAGCTTGAGAGAAGCGCCCACCCAGAAGTGCCTGCAGCTGAGACAGGGACCGCAGTCAAGGGCCTCACGTGCATGCTGGACACCGGTGATTGGAGCCATCACTGTGGTGTCCCGGGCTGCGTGCGCTGGAAGCTGGGACTGGAAGCTGGGACTGGAAGCTGGAGACAGAACTGTAGCCCAGGTCCTCCTTGTGGGTTAAGTGCTCCCAGTAGGTACCTCTGTGTCTGCTAAATTGCTGTGTTCTAGAATGCTCTTCTGTGCTCCGTCCTCCGCTGCAGCACATTGATCTTCTGCTAACTTGTCTTGCTCAAATGCCCACATGCTTCCTGAGGCTGGGAGGCATCGTCTGGTCTCGGTTTGTTCGTTGGTACCCGGACACTCCCGGCCGGGGACTGTTGTGACCGCTGTGCCCCGTGTCCTTGCCATGGACAGGGCTTCTCTGGCATCGGTCTCCAGAGTGCTGACCTCCGGGACACAGGGACCTCATGGGGTCAACAGGGGTCAGCTCTTTGCCTAGCGCCCTGTCAGTCTCCGTTTGCCAGTTCCAGCCCTGAGCAGAGTGGCCGTGGTTACTCAGATGAAGTTTCTGCCTGGTGAGGAATTTCCCAGCCTTGTTAGTGACTACAGCTGGGGCTTCCTGGAGGAGGTCATGTTTTCAAACACAAATAGAAGCCAGGCAGAGGGGGGGCTGAACACAGGCAGGCCAGACGGCAAGTGGGCCCGCCTTTGTTGTTGCTGGAGGTGCATGCGTGGGGCACGGAACGGGGAGTGTGGAGGTGTTTTCCTGTAGGCCCTGAGCACTAGGCTGTGGGCCCAGAGTCTGTGAGGGTTGGGGTGCTAGGAAGGTTTGGAGCGGGAGGAACAAGGCTTGTTATACATATTTTGTCCAGCTGGGGGCAGGGGCGAGGCATTTGGCTTGTGGTTGCTTTGGGGATGGACTGGGTGAGTGCTCCTGGATGCGAGTGGGTGGGACTCGGCATTTTGCTCAACTCCAGCACCAGGCAGCCCAGTCAGTACCCAATAAGGAGGGCCCAGGCACCAGTAGGGCTGAGTCACATGCTAGACACGTGGCTGATTCCAGGTTAGGCCGTATGAATGGGAAGCGAACGCAAGGCAAGGAGGCCTGGTGGAGGTTGCTTTGTTGCCCCTGAACACGTCATTCTCCCTAGGGCTGCTACATGTGATCAGGAGGGCTGCAAGATGCATGCGTACGGGCAGGCTCCTGTCATGTGTGCCTGTGTGGGGTGGACGTGGTGAGCTCCCAGGGCCCTCCCAGTCTCCCCAAATCCCGTACCCCGACCAGTGTGGGTGAGAGTCTGCATTCTCATAGCCAAGCGTCTCTTTCAAAACACAGTTCCACTTGGCGCAGGCCCTCACTTCCCCCGGAGCTCCTCAGTAACTGGTGATGTGCTACTAGGGCCCGGGGTGGTCCCTGTTTCTCCCCTTAGCCCGCCATGGATGGGGCCATGGCCCCTCTGCCCGCTGTGTGCCTCTGCCCGGGAGTCCAACACGGCATCAGCCACCTGGGAGAAGTCGCCACATGTGGTGTCCATGGTGCTAGCTCTGGGCATGGGGGCAGCCAGACTCTGTTCCTTGCTCGGGTGTAGCCACCAAGGTTGGGGGAGGG
This sequence comes from Ochotona princeps, assembly GCF_030435755.1. Taxonomy (NCBI): domain Eukaryota; kingdom Metazoa; phylum Chordata; class Mammalia; order Lagomorpha; family Ochotonidae; genus Ochotona; species Ochotona princeps. Next base: position 10,934,336 of record NC_080833.1, read on the forward strand.
AGCCCTCCTGAGGCCTGTCCCTTCCACTAGAGAAGTAGGAGGCCTCCCCAGCTGTCTTGAGGCCAGATCCCCCCTCCGCCCCGGCTCAGTGTGCCTGTGCTGGTCTCTGCACCACCCTTGTGGCCTCTGCGTAGAACTGTGTTCCTCAGCACCCGGCCAGCCTCCTGTCCTCCCACCCTCACAACGTACATGCTTCCCAAGCCTCAGGGGCAGACCTGGCAGGATCGCCCAGTGAGGGTGGCAGTGGAGAGCCCTGGGCACCTGCAGGGTGATCCCCACGTGGGCAAGGACCTGAACCTATTGTGTCCCAGGGCTGACACAGAAGGGCATAGCATGCCAGCCCTAGAGCAGGTTCCTGACGTGAGTGGCAGCGAACTGTAAGGGGACAGTGCACCCCTCCCCTGCTCCTTGCCTCCAAACCACAGCCTCTGCTTTTTACTACAGCCCTTCAGACACCCCAGCCCCAGTAGATAAACACGGGGAGGAGACCAATTTGGCAGATGATGGCAGTGAGAGGCAGGTCCTGTATCGCTGGCTTCTCCCCGTCTTCAAGGTCCAGCTCAGTTTCCTGCGTTTCAGAGTCGTGTGCACCAGCCCTGGCCCCTCCCAGGGATGTGGTCCTTGTCCCCTCCTTCCTGACACAGGTGACTCTGCCAGCTGTAAGGGTCCTATTCGCTCACTTGTATTTTCCATGAAATACCCAGCATCTGGATCCTGGTGGGCCGAGCCAGCTGATCTACCTCCATGTCCCGTTCCCACCTGCCAGGCTTTCCTGCCTACTTGAATAACCAACAGCCCTGAGTTTCTTAAATCCACACTGGCATTTCCTCCCGGATCCTGGGGTGTGCGGTGGAAGTTCTGCCAGAGACCTTCCCTGCCTCCCCGGGAGTGAAATCTCACCCTTGCTTTTGGATCTTCTAGAGTTCACGCAGCCAGCCCTCCTGCGTGGTAATTACTGTCATTTCCCCATCCGAGCCATGCTCCTGCGTATTATTGTGACTGAGAATGCAGAAGCAGGGACGCTTCCAGCCCTCGTAATTGAGGCTTGGGAAGCACAGTATACAGTGCCTCCAGAGGAATGGGGTGCTCAGCTCTGTGTGCCGTGGGCGTCCCCTCTGCATCCTGCCCCTCGTTCTGGGCTGCTTTGCATAGATAATAATGAACAGCTCAACCATGGAACACGTCACCTCATTTCCCTGGCCCCCAAGTTGTGCTCATGTCCCCAGTCCAATGTGGGAGAACCTCATGGCAGCCCCGGGGGGCTGGGCCTTGGGGCGAGGTCCTGGGTTTCCCCGAGACCGCACTGTGTGGCGGAGGTGGGGAGGTCCTGGCTCTGCTGCACCATGGCTGGCGGTGCTGCTGGTGACTCTGGGGTGCCTCCTCAGAAGCTGCCCCTCCTCTTCCCTTCCATTCCTGGCCTGTTCTGGGTGCCTTTGTCCTTCCTGGCCGAGATCCTGCTGCACCCCGGGGCTTCAGTGTGGCTCCTGGGGTGTCCCAGGGGAGCTGCTCTTCGGTGGCTGAGTGTCGTCCCTTGGGAAGCCCGTGGCCTCTTGGGATGGAGATCCGTGTGCACTCCCCGCCTCCCGTGTACTCCACTGATTCTAATTGTGACGTCTGCAGAAACTCCTGTGTGCTTGAGCCCCTCACTGCCCCAGTGACTGATTGACTTCCAACAACAGGCTACTCCCATGCGGCTCCCTGGCTGGCATGGATTTTTTTCCTGCCCATATGGGAGGAGCCAAGCTGTGTCAGGGAGGCTGCAGGTGGCCTGGCACTTCATCACACATGTGCTCATGATGGGACCCTGTGGCTTCCGAGGACGGGACAGGCATGAATGTGTAAGAGAGGCAGGGACAACACAGGGCTCCTACTTCAGAAGCAGCAGGAGTTGCAGAGAAGGACTGGCTAGGAAGGAAGCTCTGGATAGCTGAGCTTGGGAAAGATGGGGCCTGCCAGTGAGGGCTGCTGGAGGCCCCATGGGAATCCCACCAGAACAGGGGACCCTGGCGGACCTGCAGAGGTCTTGCAGGACTAGGATCTGTGCCTGGTAGAGTGGGTGATTCTAATGATGATGTCATGGAACAGGAGTGGCTGCTGTAAAAGAATTTGGGCTGTTCTGGCACCAGAAGAAGAAGGACTGGGTGCTTGGCTGCCCTGAGTGCTCGGTGTCCCCTGGAGGGGCTCGGGGGCCTGGGAGCTGTCCTGGACATTTGGGAGGCCAAAGACAGGCTATCAGCCAGAACTTTGGGACAGCACGGTGACTAGGAGCAGGTGCAGGAACTGGCGCTGGAGAGAGGGCCTCCCGTGCATGTGTGTGTGTGTGTGTGTGTGTGTGTGTCGGAGGAGGGTTGTGGCAGTGCTGGGTCTGGTTGGATCTTGCGGGCTGGGTGGTCTTAAAGCGGGGCCCCAAAGGCCCAGAGGCTGCGGTCGGAAGGTATGGTGGCTGGCTGATGGTGCACCGGCAGGGAAGTTGGGAGTGAGGCGGTTTACTCATTCTGCACAGCAACCCTCTGTCAGGTTAGACTTCCTCCAAAATGGAGGGAGAGTCAGGCCCAGAGAGGTTGTGCAGCCCCAGTCACCCAGCACGCAAACAGCGGAGCAGGGCTTGGAACCCTGGGCTGGCCAACACTCTCTGCTCACCTGTTTCAGACTTGTCAGCTGTGAGGTGGGCGGGGTGGGGTGCTGCATCTGTTGATGTGTCCCAGGCTGCGGCCCCATGCGTCTTAACCCTTTTCCTCTGTGGTTTCCCAAGACAGGGTTGAGTGTGGCTGAGAGCAGGTGGGAGTTGGAGAGGATGAGATCCTCTTGCTTCTAAAGATGTGTTCCCCTCCCCCCTTGGCCCCCTGTGAAGAGCTGGAACAAAAGCTGGCAAAATTGGAGTCAGCAGAAAAATCTAATTTTCACCTTAGACACGTTTCCAGCTGACAGACACTAACCCGGCTTCCAGGCTTTCCTTCGAGATAAGTCAGAGCCGAGTTCTGTCCTGGATGCTGGGAGAGCATCTCTGACGTGAATCCTTCACTGCAGCTTGGGCCAGATGATTCTCCTTCGCAGGTCTCAGTTTTCCCACCAGTAAAATGGACATGGTGGTCCTCCTGGTGGGGGTGGGGTTTCATAGACTCACAGGCTTATGGGACCTCCAGGAGAGCTGAAAGTGTGAGATGGGCCAAGAGCTGGAGAGGGAAGGGTTCCGGGGAGGGCAGCGGCCTGCTCGGGTCCAGGACTGGCCAGGGCTGCTATGTCCAGATCTTTGGATTATTTTCCCAAATAGTCGGAAGTTGTAATGAGGCCCTCGCATCTTTGCAATCTGTGCTGTTAGCAGCCTGTTGGGAAGGATGAAACAGACCCATGAGCCTCGCCACAGGAAGGCGCCTGGCCACCTCATGGTGTCTGCACCTTTGGGGTTTCTTCCAGGCACATTTAACACTAAGTAAAATCCCAGCATTTGCTTTCTGGGTGTATTGATCTGTACTCAATGAAGAGGCCGGCAGTTTGCAGTCAGCGGTTTACAGCGAGTGTCTCAGCTCAGAGCTCATCATGAGGAGGGGGTGTCTGAGAGACATTTGTCACCTGTTGGGGTCTGAGTGTGTCCCTAGGTCTCCTGCCGGTCACATCACCTCCTTGTGATCTAGCTATAATCCTTCCTCCTGCAGACTTGACCTCTTTTCTACAGTAGCAGAACAAGCTGTCCCCTTCCCCCCATGTGTCCTGAGCGGGGACCGCAAGTTGAGGTTTTCACGGCCCAGACAGCGTCCCAGGGACCTGCACTCCCGCCTCTCAAAGTCAGGGCAGGATAGGTCTTTTCGACACCAGCAGACTGACAGCAAGATTCACTGGCTCTCGCGCGTCTGGAGGGGCCTCTGGTGGGAGCCACCAGTGCTGCTGTCGGGGTGCCTAGAGGATGCTTCTGGGTTGGAGAGTAGGGCTGGGAGGGTGGGCTGAGGGTAATCTATAAAAGCAGGACTAGAAGAGGACCTAGGGGTCCCAGGGGCCGAGCTGATCTTTGTCCCTGGCAGACAAGGCCCAGGTGTACATACACAGGGGAGAGTGTGACAGCTGTCCGTGTCAGGCCCTGTCCGGGAAGAATAGGAAAGTGGGTGAGATAGAGACGGTTAGATTGAGGCCTGAGTGTGCATCACCGCCACCACCTCTATGGGCCGTGGGCAATGTTTCAGGGCTTTTGAGAAGTTCTGCCTGTAAGGTGAGAGGTGGCACTGTGCCCGCTGCACAGGTGAGGGGCGTGGCTGTGCCTGCTCCATGAAGAATCAGCTGACTGGCCAGGGCTGGTTACAACCCTCTCAGGCCTTATGGGCCATATGGTTCCTTTGGTCTCTTCAGCTGGGCTGCTGTAACTTGCAAACAGCCACAGACAGCATGGAGAGGAACAGTGCCCGTGCGTGCCTTTATTTAGACACTGGGATTTGAATTTCATAGACTTTGCCTGTGTCAAAGCAGTTGTCTTTTTTCCCACTCCCCAACTCCCCTCCTGCAACCATTTAAAAATGTGAGCGTTGAGCTTGGAACTCGTCTCTGGTGAAGAAAGCCTGAAGCCGCTCCCCAGCTTGGCCCTCCATCCTCTCCTCTCACCTTTGGGTGCCCCTTGGGCTCCATAGGGGTTAAGGGAAAACCTGATGATGAGGCGGCTGACGTGGTTGGGGTGCTGTTCTACCTCAGGTGCTCTTAGTTATCTGCACACGTGCTGCTCCAGCTGCACCCATTGCATCGGTGGGAACACGGAGGCACGGAAAGCTCCTTCCTGTGGGTGAGGTCTCAGAGGTGAGCTGTGGAGCTAGGATGGAGCCCCGGAATTCCAAGTCTGAAGCCTTTTCTCTCAGCCACTTGGCCTTTGCCCTGAACTTGACTGTGAAGTTTGGACCCTGATTGGGACATAGAACGGGGCAGTTGTAAGCAGAAACCCAAGACTCGAGAGCCTGCTGGAGCTTTTGGAGTTTGCAGTGTCTTGACCCACGCGGGGCTCCACAGCCATGTTCTGTGCGGGCTGGACACTGGTTCTCCGTCACACTGCCCTGGCCTCTCCCTGGGGTGTGCTCAGCAGTCAGGGGACACATCTGCCTCCCTTGCAATCACTGGGCTGTCCCAAGGTTTTATGGGAAAAGCATTAAGACTCTTTCTTGTTGATATACAAGGTAGGGTGTTTGGTCTGCTGGGTGGTTAAGTTGCTGCTGGGGACACTCACCTATCAGAGTGCCGCTCTGCTCTTGGTTCTGGTGTCTGCCTCTGCTGACCTTGGAAGGCAGTACTGTCACTCCTGGCGTGAGTTCTCAGCTTCCGGCTGTGGTCTGGCCCAGCCCTGGCCATTTCAGGCAGTGATTGAGCCAGTGGGAGCTCTGTCTGCTTTTTCTGTCTCTGCCTTTCTCTTTTTCTCTTGTCTCTCAAATAGAAGTAAAGCAGAATGATACATGCTTAAGACAGTGGTAGCCAACTTTCCTCTGTGGCTGGTGAGATTAGAAAGTAACCACGACCTCTTGCAAAAGGTCACAGCAGTGGGCAGGGAGCTGGGCGTGGCAGGGGAGGATGGGTGTCTGTGGGCATGGTGCGTGTCTTCTGAGCAAGCTCAGCTCTTGGTGGTCACCAAGCGATTCCGGGCCCAGATCTTGTGGGAGCAAATGAGAAATTTGCATAATGCTGCAATTAGGTCCTAATCTGCCGATGGCATTGGAACAGATTTGCATTTTCAAAATTAGCATGATGGCAGAAGGGGTTGTATGCGGGGCTTCCAAGAGCTCATGGAAAATGCATACGATGAAAAAACCATGCCTGGATCTCAATTTTTTTCTTCTTGCACCAAAATTAACTGAAGTTTTTGATTCCATCCTCCCACAAACTCTTGGAAGTTCCCTCAGATTTCCCCTAAGGCTGACCTCACCTGGGAAGGTCCTGTGGTCTCAGGTTCAAGGCTGCCTTCTCCCAAGGTCCAGTTTAGCTCCTGATCTTGGGGAAAACTCACCACAATGGCCCTCTAATAAATGTGGATCCCCGTGATTTGGGGACATCTCTGTGGAAGGGCTAGGGTAGTCCTACAGCTTGACAAAGTTTTGCATTCACTTGGGTCCCTGAGCAGAGAAGGGGTTGAATTGAGATGGGAGGGGGAGAAGGTGGAGATGATGGTTGGGGGAGGGGAAATCCCTGCTGAGCAGAGGGGAGCAGGAACACTTGCTGGGCTGGTCTGGTGGCCCCACCCTCCCAGTTCCCAGATCCTCTGCCATTTGTGGCTGTGTCCCACGTGGTCTGGAGTGGCCATTTGTGGCTATGTCCCACGTGGTCTGGAGTGGTGGGGGCCCAGGGTTTGGTTGGACAAATCCCTGGCAGTCTGAGAATCTGCTTTGTTTGGCGTCAGATCCTGCAGTGGGACCTCCGCGTGGGAAATGAGATCTTGGGAGCAAAGAGGGGGAAAGAAGGATTGCCCAGAATTTATTAGTCTAATTACATTTTCCTAGCTCCTTGACCCCTGTGCACAGCAGCGAGCTTATCAAAGCCGCGATCACGCCAGCATTATTGGAGTTTTAATAAGAGTCAATTGGTTATTGTCCTCGCTGCGTTGGACACCGTGGACGTAATCCCCAGAAGCTGCTGGGGAGGCACAGAGCTTGCTTTCCTTGCCGGAATATTATTTACATTAATAACGAGGATTAAAGATATGTTTTATGTGTTTAGGGGAGTGGAGGCTTGCTTTGTTCTGGCAGCTCCTGGTTGCAAGCTGCGTATTCGCCCCTGCCCCTCTGGCAATCAGCAGAGAATCCTGGCCTTGGAAACAGGGTCGTGGGCTCCCAGCTCCAGCTCACTGGTCACCATGTCTTGCTGTGTGAGGCAAGCTGTCTGATGTGAGAGAATGTAAGTGATGACAACTAGATGAGAACGTGGAGTGGATGTTTAAGGTGCAGTTAAGGTGTCACTTGGGATGTTCAGGGTGCCTGGGATTGGGTCCTGCTCTGCTTCCGGTTCCAGCTTCCTGCCAGCATGTGTCCTGGGAGGCAGCAGGTGAGGGCGTGCGCACCTGCCATTACCTGTGTAGGAGACAGGTTGGGTTCCTGGCTCCCAGTTTTTAGTTTGGCTCAGCATGGCTGTTGGGGGGCATTTGGGGAAATGAATCGGTGGATGGGAAATCTGTCTCAAATAAATAAATAAAAATTGCAAATGAGAAGGCAGGGGGAGCTCTTTCTTAGCTTATAATAGGTGTTAATAAGTGTTAGCTACTTCACAGATAAGCAAACTAAGGTCTAGGTGCCAGCTGAGCCACACTTCCTCCCCCCTTCTCTCTCTCTCTCTCTCTCTCTCTCTCTCTAGCTCTCTCTCTCTCGCTCGCTCGCTCTCTCTCTCTCTCTCTCACACACACACACACACATATGCTATCAGGCTGTCTTGCTTCTGGAGTGAGGTTTTTCTAGAGCACCAGGCTTTGTTTTGGTTACACTGGGTGGCTGGGGTCTTCCCACAGCTCAAGTCCTATTTCTCGTATTAGCTGTGTGATATGTCTTGTTCTGTACACCAGGGTTCAGTGGGTCACATTTCTGCCACGCCCGGCACCTGGGGATTGGGTGGGGACAGTGAGCAGTGGGAGCAGTCTCCTGGCACCCTCTGACAAGACAGGACAGTGTGGGGTGTCGCTGTAGACAGGGGCTGGGTGGGGACAGTGAGCAGTGGGAGCAGTCTCCTCGCACCCTCTGACAGGGACAGTGTGGGGTGTTGCTGTGGACAGGGGCTGGGTGGGAACAGTGAGCAGTGGGAGCACATCTCCTCGCATCCTCTGACAGGGACAGTGTGGGGTGTCGCTGTGGACAGGGGCTGCGTGGGGACACTGAGCAGTGGGAGCAGTCTCCTGGTACCCTCTGACAGGGACAGTGTGGGGTGTTGCTGCGGACAGGGGCTGGGTGGGGACAGTGGGCAGTGGAAGCAGTCTCCTGGCACCCTCTGACAGGGACAGTGTGGGGTGTCACTGCGGATGGCAGGTCTGAAGCTGAAGCCCATGTTTCTCTGAGGCTTGTTTGGTTCTGAGAGGGCAGATGATGTTGAGTTGCTGCCTGCCTCTCATCCGAGCCCTGCACTGCCTACTTTCTGCCAATGAGGAGTCTGTGGCTCCTGAGCAGCAGTGGTGCCCCTGTTCTCAGGCATCGCTGACTTCAGGGTCACTCCCAGGGTTGGCGTCATCTTGTCCTGTTCTTGTATCTCCAGGGCCAGTCCTGGGGTTTATTCCCACCAGCAGGCCCCGAGGCACTGAGGGATGAAGCAATGGTGTTCTTTGGCCATAAGAACCACTGGTGACAAAGTGGTGAGGGATGTCCATTTATTGTGAAAAATTACAAGCTTATAAAGCCTAGGGAAGAGAAGAGGCAGGAGTCCCCCCCAACCCAACAGTGACATTGTAATTGGCTAGAAGGCACATCTGTTCCCCTAGACCCTCCAGTCATGTCACAAGTCGTGTTCCTCATGCATGGCTGGAAGCTGTGCCTCAGGTCTTGGGCAGGCAAGCTGTGAGCCACGCCTACTAGGCAGCAGGCAGAGTCCCAGGGGCAATGTCCCACAGGCCACATCCCAGCCTGGCACCTAGAAGGTGCTCAGTAAATGGTCAGACATTCCTGTTCATATAGAATTTGGTGTGCCAGATGGTCACAAGAATATCAGAGAAATGAGAGCAGAGGCAGGAGCCATGGGTGGATACTGGGCAGATAACTTGTAATTCTAATTTTTCAGGGGCTGGGGAAGACCTGCTGGGTAGAGACCCCTAAGATGATAATGGTTCAGGTATCCAGGGCTGTGCTACCAGCACAAAGGACTCAGCTGAGCCACAGGTGACATCTGAAAGGAAGTCCTTGCAGGCCTGGCCCAGGGCCACACATCAAGGGCCTAGAGATGCCGGTCCAAGTTACCTGGGACCCCTTGAGAATACATTCAGGGCTTAGAGACCTTTTCCAAGCCTCTACTCCTGTTGCCTCTCTCACCTCTGTGTACCTGCTTGAGGCATCTCTCCTCTTCCTCCTGGCATTCACATGCCCCAAGCACCTTGTACCTGTTGGGGTACACAGCTCAGTGCTAGCGAAGTGTAAGATGGGGTATTTAGGAGGCCAACACTTTGGGATAGTAGACAAAATCACTACTTGCAATGCTGGATCCCATTTGAGATCCAGTTTGTGTCCAGGTTGCTCCACTTATCCAGCTCCCTGCTGGATAAACAGGATATGGACCAAGGGCTTAGGTCTCTGTCACTCTTGTAGGAAACCCGGATGATGCTCTTGGCTCTGCCTGACTGTTGCAGACACTTGGGGAAGTGAAATGGCACATGGAAGATCTCTGTCCTTCTCCCTGTAACTCTTTAAACAATAAATAAATCTTGGGGAAAGAAAGATGGGAATGCTTAGAGCTAAGACAGGATCCCCAGGACTGCATGGGGAAGGAGTGTCTGCTCTACTTGGAATTCCAGTGAATGTTGGAACTCTCCAGAGGTCAGGATTGCATGTCTACAGCCATCTTCAGATGGTGGTGTGGAGACCCAGGACTGCTGAGATCTGTGCCCCATACTGTTAGTTTCCTCCAGGTTACTACATTGAAACCCCTGAGGCTGGGAGAGTATTATGTTGGCATCTGGTTGGGGGGCTGCCTCAGCCAGTGGTTGCCTTGCTCGCAGCATCCCGAGGCCGTACGGGCAGTGCACGACCAGATGTGCACCTGTGTCTGTGTCCCCTGCACTCTGTTCCTCACCTCATAAAGCTCCTGAGATTCGGTCATAGGGGTTCCCCCCAAATGGCCTCATCCTGTCCCAAGGCCTCATCCCTCCCAAGGCCTGCCTTAAAACATCAGATCCCCTTCATAGTTCCACAGGACTCTTGATCCCTCAGGGGACCTTCCGATCATACCCAGTCCAGCATCACTCCTGCAGTGTGGGCCCCTCATGGGTGACAGCACACGGAGGTGGCCCACACCCTTTCCCGTGCCCGTAACTCCTAACCCTAACCCACAAGTGATGACTTCAGTTCACATTGACACACAGCCCAGAGCTGCAAGTCTGACTGGCATGGGCTGGGCATGGGATGCTCACCTGGATTTGTGGAGGGAAGCTGCCAGCATTCGTGATCCAGAAAGTCACCAAGCTTGACCTTAGCACTGGTGGAGGGTCCGAGCAGTGCGAGCCTGGGCGGAGCTGGGGTGTCTCCCTGTCACTGGTGCGGTTCAGCCAGGACACAACTGAGAGTCCGCCAAAGGATGGGGAGTAGATCCCAGTTGTCACACAGTCTGGCAGCACCCTGAACTGCTGCCTAGCCTGCCGCAGCAGCTGCCCCATTTTCCTACTGTGCCCATCTTGTATCTGTGATGTGACAGCTGGCAAGCTCTCCGGGCCCTGTGAAATTCTGTTCTGTGGCATGCCTGGTAGTAGTGGTCGTGGGCTGTGTGCCTCTGCTTGGAGGATGAGAGTCCCTCCCCCGGCTGGACCCTCGTGGTGATCAAAGGCGCCAGAGGAGGGGACTGGAGAGTGCAAATGTCCCTGCTCCCACAGCTGCTCCTTGCCTGCTTCCTGGCCCCCAGCCCCTGCCAGGGGTGGCCACGCCCTCCTTTGTCCTCGCTCACACTGGTGCCCAGCAGTTTTAGCTGCTTTGTAACTGCTCTTCTTCATCCTGTGGCTTCTGTCTCATGCCGTGATTGGTGGTGGTATTTCTGGTTGGTGAGTGTGTCCATGACCTGTACTACACGTGCAGAGGCTGCTCGTGCCCTGTGTTTGCCATCTCCCTGTGTCCGTGGGTAGGGCGCCCAGGCCCAGCAAGGTGCTCTCCGGGCTGCGTGTTCAGTGGCAGGCTGCGTGAGGGAAGACTGGCCTCCCAAGGCGCCCAGGTGCCGGCAGGATTTCTTCTTGTGACTGCATGGACTCAGGGCTTCAACTTGTCTGGCTGTTGGCCAGGCCTGCTGCCAGGGACTGCCTGCAGAACCTGTCACGTGGCCATCTCCATGAGCAGGTGCTGGTGCGGAGCCTTCGTCAAGGCCAGGGGAGGCACCTCAGTCACATGGGGGTGACATTCCACCTGCTCACCCTCTCTGACTGCTGGCAGGGACACTCGGTCTCACCCCCACACAAGGCAAGGGCATTAGATTTGCGTGGCCAGGGTCGCTCAGACTCATCTGCCGCAGGGAGTGTAATTCAACGATGGCCTATTTGGGTGATTTGAAAAGGGAGTTCTGAGCTGCAGGCATTTTGCACCTTGTAAGGTTCAGGCTACCAGGTGTGCGTGAGCCCCGGGGTTCCAGATGTGTGCCAAGAGTGAGCGGTGGCGGGGGGCAGAATCAGCCATGTAGGCCCTTGTGGAGCTCTCTGTATTCCAAATGCCAGGGGGGTCTTCAGGGAGAGGCAGAGAATGGGGTGGGCTGGCACTCCCTCCTGTGAGCACACCCGTGTCTCAACACACAGGTTACGGAAGTGCCTGAGTGGCACATTGTCCTTGTTCCCCAGTTCCCCAAGATCTGCTTATCTCCTCCTTCCTTCAGTGACACGCCACCCTGTGTACATTTTCTAATATGGGTTTTCTTCAATTGCCCATGCATTTTGTTTTAGAGATTTGTTTTTATTGGAAAGACAGTTATAGCAAGAAGGAGAGACAGAGGGGGATGTTCTGTCCACTGGTTCACTCCCCAGATGGCCACAACAGCCAGGGCCAGAGCTGAGCCAAGCCAAAGCCAGGAGCCAGGAGCTTCTTCCAGATCTCCCACGTGGGTGCAGGGTCCCAAGGCTTTGGGCTGTCCTCTACTGCTTTCCCAGGCCATAAACAGGGAGCTGGATGGAAAGTGGAGCAGCCGGGATTGAACCATGCCCCTATGGGATCCTGGTGCTTTCAACATGAGGATTAACTATTGGGCCATTGCACCAGGCCCATCCATGCACTTTCAAAAAATATTATTTATTTTGAAAGGGTTGGGGGAGGAAAGGAGGGAGAGTGAAAGAGAGGGAGAGAGGGAGGGAGGGGGAGAGAGAGAGAGGTCTTCCATTTACTGGTTCATTCCCCAGATGGCTACAGAAGCCAGAGCTAGATCAGACTGAAGCCAGGAGCCAGGAGCTTCTTCCGGGTCTCCCAGATGGTTGCAGGAACCCAAGCACTTGTACCATCCTCTGCTACTTTGCCACGCACATTAGCAGGAAGCTGGATTGGGACTTCAAGCTAGGACTTGAACCTGCTGCCCATATTGGAATGCCAGCATTCTAGATAGCAGCTTAACCCACTGTGCCACAGTGCAGGCCCCTTTCCACACACGAAAATCATCACAAACACAACTCCGTATTTGCACATTTCCTGATGTTCCCCAGCTGGAGTCCTCCTCATCCATCCACATGCATGGCTGTCATACCAGTATATCTTGCTGACAGTGGAATGTTCCAGAGCTTGCAATGGGCCTTTGTCTCCAGCTCCAAGATTCACCAACTCCTCATGCACAGCCCTGCAGCCCTGTCCTTCTCCTCTGTGGTGCAGTCCCAGGCCTTGACCTGCTGGGTCCAAAGCCCTGGGTTTGTGTAGTTGGGGTGGCTGTTGCCAGCATGATTTCCCTGGAGCCTGGGACCTTTCCATCTGCTCTTGGGACTGGAGGCTGGTCTCTGTCTCGCCAGGGTCCCACCAGCAGGACATGTCGGTGTTCTGGTGTGTACTGGCTGGGCTGAGAGGTGTGACCCGAGCCTCTGCCTGGCCAGTGCGTGGCCAGTGGTGCCTCCTCTGTTTGCCCCTTTGGGCTATGCGCTTGCTGTGAGCTGCTGGTGGCTCCTTAGCTGTCGCTCTGGAGCGCTGCTCACCGGCCTCTTGTCTGCTTGCCTTCGTGTCCAGCTCTGTCTGCCTTCTCAAAGCAGCCGCTGGGCCAGAGAGGTTGAGCTGGCCATTGACTTGGTCACTGGTACCCGTTGCTGTGCCCATGTCCTGCGCCGTTCTGTGGTTCAGTGGTTGACTGTGACTTCTGGGTCTCCAGTGCTGGTCAGGAAGGACTCCTTGGCCTCAAGTTTCCATCCACAGTTCAGCCTAACAAGCTTTTGCAAATGTACCATCTGTGCCAGACCCCAAGCTAAACACACTGCAGATACAGAGTCAGCAGGCTGCTGTGCAGTCCCTGCGGAGCTCAGTGTCACCTACACAGCTACAGCCAGGGTAATGGGAGCACAGACTGCTGGTGGGCAGGGCTCGGAGTTCAGGGGGTGCTGCTCCATGCACTCAGAGCTGGCCAGGCTGGCTATGGGGATGCACAGCTCAGACCCCCACAGCCTCTGGGGCAGCTGGGTGGTCCCCGCAGGGGCCAGGGTCACCAGGAAGATGAGCGCTGGCCACGGGCAGTGTGCCACGTGAGTGTCATCTCCTGTTCCCAGTGTCTATGGCCCTCTGAGCTGAGGCTTCAGGACAAAGGCAGAGTGGAATGAGTGGGTTAGAGAGGAAGCGCCTGGGGAAAGGCACAGCAGGAGAGGCAGGAGGGCTTGTCCTTCCTGAGGGTCTCTGCGTGGGCCTCGGAAGGGCTGAGGGCTGCTGTCCCCTGTGCCAAAGCAGGACAGGTGGAGTCCATCTGCTGAGAGAGGGGACAGAGGAGAGGGGAGAGCAGGCTTGGGAGATTGGCCTCCTCACTGGTGCAACTGGGGTGCAGGAGAGAGTGAGGGCTGTGCGTGCCCATGACCTTTCCTCTTGGCCTCCCTGGGGTCATCTCGCCTGGCTGCTGGCCCCAAGTCCATGGTGGCCCAGCCAGGCTCCATATGTCCCGGGAGTGTGGGAGAAGATGCGCAGACGGAATTAGAGCTGCGTTTCTATTTCTGGGCTCATCTCCTGCGCGGAAGGTGTATTTTTGTGTATGCTGAGTGAAGTACATAATATTGGGAAGGCAGTGCATGCTGCCAGTGATAGACACAGGCCATGGGGGTAATCTGAGGTGTGGAGACCTTGGTTCCTGGGACATGAGCTGCTGGCACTCAGTGCCTCCCCCTGTGCCCTGAGAGGAGGGGATCCCACAGCCATAATAGGGAGGGCATGCTGTGGACAGAGGTGGCCTGGGAGGTTGGTCTGGGGTGGGCAGTCTCTTCTGCCAGGCCCCAGAGGACTGGCTCTTCCTCCCCTCCCGACAGCCTGCCTCCGGCTCTGTATCTGTTTTATGTTAGCGCCTTTGGCCGTTCAGGAAACACCTTATGGTTGTCATGGGTTAGCTGTTTGCCTTTGTCCTGTTTTCCTTCTAGCCTGGGAGCTCCTGGCATCGGGGACATGTCACAGGCATGGTCCTTGGTTCCTATAATGAATGGCAGTGTTGAGCTTGTAGTAGGTCTTTTCCATGCCCCAAGCAATTAGACATCACCATCCATTGCACAGGCAAGAAACTTGTGTTCAGAGAGGGTGAGTGGTTTTTTTTTTTTTTTTTTTTTTGTCACATAGCTTGTTGGGAATGAAAATAGGAGAGAGTTAACATTTTCTGGGTACCTGCTGGGTGTCCGGCCCATTTCCTTGGCTACAAAGACCAGAAGAGCAAGCTGAGGTTCAGAGATGGAAGTGGCTTGCTCATGGCCATGCTGATGGGAGGTGGAAGAGTGGGATTTGAATCCACATCTTTTTTTAAAAGAGATTTATTTATTTTTATTGGAAACAGAGATTTACAGAGAGAACATAGAGACAAAGATCTTTCATCCACTGGTTCACTCCCCAAATAGCCATAATAGCTGGAGCTGAACTGGTCCAGAGTCAGGAGCCTGGAGCTTCTTCTGGGACTTCCATGTGGGTGCAGAATCCCAAGGCTTTGAGTCATCTTCTCCTGCCTTCCCAGGCCACAAGCAGGGAGCTGGATCAGAAGTAGAACAGCCAGGATACAAGCTAGCACCCAAATGGGATGCCAGTACTTGCAGGTGGAATGTTAACCAATCGAGCTATTGTGCCATCTCCTTGAACCCAGATCTTCCCAGTCATCAGCTCAGCTGTGCCTCCTTTATTTACTCCTTTATTCAGCATAAGGACACAGTGGTGCTTTGAGGTCTGTTAGGGGCACCTCCTGGGGTCAGGCAGTGAGGTGACGAGGCGTGCAGAAATGGGGCCCCCTGATGGGGGTGCTGGCCCGTGGTGCTGGGCCCTGAGCCAGGCTGCCTTGCCTGCCCAGCGAGGAGGATGATGTTTTATGCATGGCGCCTAATTCTGCCCCGGCAGTCTCTGGCTATATTTAACACCATTAATCATTATTGTTGTCTCTCAGGGGACATAGCCCTGATTAGTGTCAGAAACTTATCACAGGAGGAAGAGAGGGGAAGTACGAGTGCGCCCCCAGCTTGATGGCTCCCGGGGGGCTGGGACCTGCCTTTCCGGCACCCGCCTTTGCCATCTGCAAAACTAGTGATTCGTGCTTTCTTTGGCTTGGGGCTCCTGGCCCTTGTCAGCCTCGCCTGCACCCCTCAGCTGGGCAGGAGCCAGGGCCTGTCACCCCAGCTGGCCCCGCTCAGCGCCTCTGTGCTCCCCAATCAAAGCCCTGTGTGGCTTGGCCAGGCGAGGACAGCTGCCTCCGCCAAGCCCCAGGCTCGGGGACCCATCCTTGCCAGGCTCTCCTGGTGGCAGGCATTCCTGCAAGCGAGAGCCTTGCTTGTCTAATTCCATTCAGCACTCACCTTCCTGGAGCATGTGCTTCTCTGGTTATTCTCATTTATGCATTTTGGAAATATTTAATTATTTGAGAGAGAGAGCAGGAGAGAGAGGGGAGAAAGTGAGAGATCTTCCATCTACTGGTTCATTCCCCAAGTGGCTGCACTAGCTAGGGCTGGGCCAGGCTGAAGCCAGGAGCCAGGAACTCTATCCGGGTCTTCCATGAGAGTGGCAGGGGTCCACCTACTTAGACTATCATCCACAGCCTTCCCAGGATGCACATTAGCAGGGAGCGGGATGAAAGTGGAGTAGCTGGGACTTGACTTGAACCACAGCTCTGATGTAGGATGTTGGCAGTTAGTGGTTTTGCTCACTAAGCCACAACACTGGTTGTGAATTTTTAACCCTTCTTGACTAATGGGAAAGCTGAGACTCAGGGAGCTTTCCCAGCCCTGTGGTTGATTGGACATAATGCACATAGACCTAAGATAGCGGGACCTCCTGTGAGCCATGGTAGTGCCTGCAAGCATCCAGAAGGTGCTTCCAGCTGCCTCTGGCCCAGGTCAACACTCCGTCTTGCTCCCAGTGAAGCAGAGGCTCACACGGACTCTGGGAATTGTCCTGACATTCATGCTCTGCTCCCACGGTGATGGGCACTGGGTGTCAGTCTGCCCCTCTACACTTCCTCCTGTCATACCCTTTTCCCCTCCCCCAGGAACCTGCTTTGTCCTGTCCCCTTCTTGACATGGATGCTTGGGGGACAGTGGCTCCTTGTTTTCTCTGTGAGTCTTGCAGGGGGGCTCTTGCCTAAGTGATGTGTACCCTGCTTGTAGCCATGGCCTTTCCTGGGCCAACCCTGGGACCCTGCTAAGACCCTGCAGGCAAAGATGGGCAGCAAAGAGAAGATGAGGTGGGAGGGTGTGTCCTGCCATCACTGGTCTCAGGGCAGGTCACAGCCTGAAGATCCAGGAGCCTGCAGTGGAGGATGGTGGCGTAGGGGCAGAAAATGGACCCAGAGGCAGAGGCTGGGGAAGGACACGCCTCCCCGCATGGCACCTGCCTTCCCGCTTCCTGGGACAGGCTCCTCTTCGCTCCCTGAGACGGTCCTCACTGGGCTGTGGGACTTGGGGGAGGAACCCCATTGGGACTGCTTCTGCCTTCTCTGGGCAGAGTGGCGTTTGGTCCTAGGAGATGGGACTGCAGTGTGTAACTTGCCCCCTATGCTCTGTCCTCCCTGCCCTGTGACCTGGGTGTGCCTTCTGACTCTGGCCGAGGCAGAGCTGTTAGACTGTCGTGGGGGTAGGAAGGGTCATTCCTCAGAGGGACCCAAATCCTCTAACTGTGTCTCCAGGTGAGGTCCTGGGGGGCGGTGCCTGTAATAGTCAATTCTGCTGCTCCCCCAGAGGAGGCTGACTCTTCGGGGTTCTCCATTGGTGGAGGGGCCCTTTCACCTTCTTGCATGTGGAGCTGATGCATTGGGAGTACCTACTGTGTGTGCGTGGGCCCAGTGCAGAGGGCTTGGTCTGTGTAGCTGGTAAACCAAGGTGTCTTCAGGCTTTGTAAAGGACGAGGCTGGCGAATGGCTTAGACTCTTCTACCTGTTGCTTGTGATTCTTTCCAGTCCTCCTTTGTCGGCCTCAGAGTCCTCAGGCAGATTGTACGATCAGCTGCACATTTCCAGTTATCAGAGCATAACTACATCAGTCTGAGACCCTTGGGCTTCACCAGGCTCCTGTGGGTGGTGGGGCAGGTGCAGAGGGTGGGGCCTACCTGTCCTGGTTATGGTCAGACTGCTGAAAGTTTCTGCTGGTGCTGAGATGGCTGTGGCTTGCTCCTCCTGTTCTCCCACAGCCTCTGGGACTGTCTGCAGTACCTGTCACAGCCAGGGCCCTCTCCCGGTGAGATTGGCCACCTCTGGCAGGAGGCATGTTGGGGAGAGCAGGTGTTGAGGGGCTGGTTCCGCTGGGGGATGGCCCGTCCTGGCAGCAGACAGGAAGGTGTCAGGGCTCTACCCCGGGTAGGGGCAGCTTCATGTCTGTAGTTCGTGTAGTTTGGCGGTTCTTCCTGTTGGCATCAGCTGTAATTCCAGAGCGCTAGGAAAAGCCTCCCCCCATCCTATCACCTGCTCCTTTCGCTTGCTGATGACAGGTGAGGGAGCCTGGATTCTGTGGGCAGCCACCCAGTGGTGTGATCTCTGGCAGAATTACCTTCTTTGCCTTGGTTATCTCATCGGTAGAATGGGAATGATGACTTTTTAAGAGATTTATTTATTAGAAAGCGTTAGAGTGCAAGGAAAGGAAGGAGGGAGAGAGAGAGAGAGAGATCTTCCATCCACTGGTTCCCTCCCCAGTTAGCCACAGTGGCCAACACTGGGCCAGGCTGAAACTAGGAGCTAGAAGCTTCATCCAGGTCTCTTACAGGGTACCAGGAGCCTGGACACTGGGGCCATCTTCTGCTTTTCTCAGGTCATTGGCAGGAAGCTGCATGGGAGCTGGAGCATCCAGGACACAGGCAGGCACTCACATGGGGTGCCAGCATCACAGGCAGTGGCTTTACTTGCTATGCCACTGTGCCGGCCCCAGGAATGAGGGCTATTGAAGAATATGTACATTACACAGCCAAAGTCAATGCGACATTTGCCACCAGGACTGTTACTAGAATGGTCCATCAACTGCCCTGTCCTCTTTAGGCCCCAAAGGGGAAATGACTTTCAGATCTTGATGGAAAATATTGAGTGACCCAAAGTCACTGTGAGTTGATTGTGTTTTCCTCTTTGCTTTGGCTGCTAGGAAACTTGGCCTGCTTGCTCTCAGTACATAGGGCTCTTCATCTCGTGTTTGTCTACTTTTCTCATTGCCATAACTTTTCCACTTGCTCATGCCTGTTTCCTGATGTGTGAAGCTGCGTAGCATCCTAAATTCCTGTGAGAAGCTCTGGTTGTAGCAGGGGCTGCCGCAGCCTGGGCCGGCCTGGCGCGCTCCCAGTGCTCTGCTCTGTCACTGCTGGAACATCATGTCGGCATTCTAGCCATTCTAGCCAGAAGGGAGGAGGATGCTGGGAAGCTGTAGATGCGACAGTCTTCCCTCTTCCCTGGGGTTCTGCCCAGCCGCCGGGGAAGCCGGGGGTGGGGGAGAGTCGAGCTCCTGTGCTGTCAACACTCTAACTACCTAGCCAGGTATGGTGAGAAGGGATTAAGTTAGGAATGTTGTAAACTACAACAGGTCTTTGGCAGATGTAAACTTTGCTGCGATTCCCTCCATTTCCTGGGAGTTGCAGGGATGCTTTAGCTGCACCCGGAGAACGTTAGCGAGCAGTGGAGAAGGGAACCTGTTGGAGTGGCGAGGTTGTATCCCACACCGGAAGCTTGGGGAGCACAGTTCTGCCATGACCTCCATGTCCCAAGTCAGCAAGGGAAGGATGTGTGCACAGACTAGGGGCCTGCAGCCACAGCAGGACCTTCCCTGCCCGTGGAGACTGGATATCACTTCCAGGGTGATGCCCAGCAAGGCAGGTGGGGCATGGACTTGCACCTGCTTTTGCCCACGGCAAGCTTGGGCAGTTCCAGGGCTGACTCCCAGGGAATGCAGCATGGAGCAGCAAGTCCCCTTGCCTGCCACAATCCGGCCCCCAGGACTCCCTCCGGGGCCTTTAGAAGCCAAGCTGGCCAATGAGGGAGCTCAGCAGGTGGCTGTGGGGAGGTGATGCTCTCCTGGGGTGAAGTGCTGAAGTCCTGGGGCCCTCCAGCTTCCAGGTAGGCAGCTGAGGGTGACCTTCCACTTGAGCCCCATCGCCATATGCACTGTCTCATTTAACCCCCATCATCTCCTGAGAGGCCAGCCTTGCTTCCCCACTGAACAGAAGGAAAGACTGAGGCCAAGGGTTGGTGGATCACTTGCCTAGGGTCAGTGCAGCCAGGAGCATAGGTGGAGAGATTCAGATCCAACTTTGTCGCTCCCTCACCTTTGCCCTCAACCTCACTGGGGTGAGTGGGAGTATCCCCCACAGGGGTTCTTGCCTGTCAGGGCAGGGCCTGCTGGCTTGCAAGGTAGCCTGGTGCTCTGGCGGCTCCTCTTCCCCAGCAGCTGCTACAGATCAGAATGAGGAACAGAGAGCGTCTGGAGGCAGCCTGCTGGAACATGGACTTGTTCTAAGGTGTTAACCCCATCCCTCTCACACTGGAGTCTGTGGGTAGCTGGCACTCGGGCAGCTGCTGGTCAACCCCGAGGGCTCACGGGGCAGTTCTGGACCCTGACCTGCCTCCCCCCCAGAACTGTGCTGCTCCAGTGTGGCCTGGCATCTGTACTAGGTCCCATGCCCATACTTGAGATCAGGTCCACCTGTTGCTGAGAGGGGCATGGTGCAGCAGAAGGAACAGGCTTCCAGCCACAGGAAGCAGAGCTCTGCTGTGTGTCTGCTGGCCCTGGGGAGGGTCTCCGGCTACTTGGGGTCTCAGCGTTTGCACGTCTGTGGGCAGTGGAGCAGCTGCCGCCTGCCAGAACTGCTATGATGATTTGAGATGGTGCTGGGATGGCACTGCGGAGGGCGCAGATGTCGGTTGTGACTTTCAGGGCCCTCTGCCTCTCCCAGGAGCCTGATTGTTGTGGAGCTAAGTGTGCAGTGCCTGGAGCTAGCTCGACGCACACAGTGGTGACTCCTGGAATGACGGCTCTGTAACCCAGTGTTGAGGGGCCCTGCTGGGAAGCAAGGTGGTAGTGAGCATCATGGCAACACATGTAGTATGGTTCACACTCGCCCCGCAATGGGACTTCCTTCTTTTTCTCCCTTCAGGACGCAAGGCAGTGTGTGTCCCAGAGAATGTTCTGGAAAGCTGCAGCTGTGGGCCTGGCTCTTCCAGCGTCATCTGCTTCCTGGCTGTGTGTTGCCTCTTTAGGCCTCAGTGGAAGGGGAGTGGAGTCCCCAGCTCTGAGGGTGGCAGAGGGGTGGCCTATGTGATGTCCAGTGAGCTAGTGGACGGGGTATGTGTGGACAGACAATGGTCACTGTTGGCAGAAGTGTGGGGTTGGGGGAAGGGCCCCGTGGCAAGAAGTCTGATGCAGCTGTGGAGAGATGGGGCAGGTTCTGAGGTAGTTAGTGACTGAAGTGCCATTGACCCTGAATGGAGGGGCCTGTGACCTTGGGTGATGTCGATCAAATACATCCTCACTACATGGGCGTGTGGATCCCGTAATGAACGCTGGGTTCGGGATTCTGTGAACTGCTCAGTGGAGGGGCTGGGGGACGGGCACACACGGTCGCTTTACCCACAGATATTTACCATCCAGGAGGTGCCTGAAATCAGACCTGGGGTGTCCCAAGGAGCTTCCCGATTAGCAGGGAACCAGCACCATGAAGTGATGACCTCAGAGGTACTGGCTTTAGAAGGAAGCGCCACAGCCAGAGAGAGAGAGAGAGAGAGAGAGAGAGCCATTCCTTATGGTTGGAACTTTCCCAGGAGTTCTGTTAGCCTCCCTGGGTCCTGTGCTCCTTCATCCCCCCCACACCCCCCATGGGCTGGATCTGGCTGGATCTGGCTGGATCTGGCTGGATCTGGAAGCTGGAAACTTGGTTAGAATCTCCCACATAGGTGGTGGGGACTCAGTGACCTGAGTCCATCAGCACTGCTTCCCAGGGCCTGCCGTTAGCAGGAGGCTGGAGTCAGGCCTGGAGTCAACCCAGATGCTCTGTGGCTGCAGACACCCTCACCAACGTCTCAGCTGCTGGCCTGGTGGTGGCCTCCCCATGAACTTGGTGAAGTGTATACTGCTCATCCGGGCTTGGCGGAGCACCCGTCCTTTATCTGCTTGCTGGTGTTTGGACCGCTTGTCCCCATGGACGAGTCCTACCCTTGCTCCATTTCCTCCCGTTTCTGTCCTTTTTCTACTTGGTTTCTAAGTTTGCATCACTTTCAACATTGCCAGTATCTTCTCCATCGCTGTCTAACATCTATGCTTTCACTCAGCTGAAATCTATCACTGTTACGTCATTGCCTCTCCCTCGCTTGCTTGTTTGTGCCCTAGCAGTTCTGTGTACATGTTTTCAGAAGTCTTTCCCTGTCCAAGGCCAAAAAGATTCACCCGCCACCTGTCTCTTACTTTGTAGTTTTGCTTTTGTAAATCGAGGACTTCAATCTGCCCAATTCTGTTCTGTGTTCTCTGTGTGGGAAGCGTGCGTCTTGTTTTCCTGCTCTCCCTGGGCACTGGGCACCTGCAGTCCTGGCTTCTCCTGGGCTTCCAGGCCTCCCGTCCCCGGATCTGCTTTGGGCCCTCACTCCAGTTCCTCGTTCCATCTATTCTCTGGGTGCCATGGTGATTTTTCTTGCTGCACCTCTGGCTAGCTCCTCATCCAGAGACCTGAGGCTTTTCCTTCTCTGTGTGGAGCACTTGGTGATCTTTTTCCGAGAAGTTTGAGAGCAAGTTGGCCGCGGACTCTAGAGATGACTCCATTATCGTTCTGTGATTGCATCAAAGTGACTCCATTACTTGAGGGATTTCACAGCTGGATGGTTCTAATGTGCTATTTAACTTCTCTCTCTCTCTCTCTCTCTCTCTCTCTCTCTCTCTCTCTCTCTCTCATTTAACTAATTTAAAACTTTTCTCCTTACAACTCTTGGGCATTTGGGTCATTGACATGATTTTAATTGATAACCTGAATGGTGGCTCATTGTCTATTGTCTTTCCGAGTTGCTTGCTGCCAGGGTAGAATAATACCATTAATTTTAAGTGGATCTTTCTGAACATGTCTAGGGTTTGTTGGATTTTTTCTATTAATGATGACATTATTTTCCTCGATGTGAACAATGGTGGGCTTTTCCCGCTTTTTCCTTGCAATTGTTTTACATTGGATTTCTTCTGGTTCCACTGCAATGAAATATTGAATATGATGATCATCCAAGTAACAGGATTGTGGCTAGTGCTGTGGGGAAGTGGGTTAAGCCGCTGTTTGTGATGTCAGCATGCTATGTCGGTTTGAGGCCTGGCTGCTCTGCTTCTGATCCAGCTTCCTGTTGGTTGCCTGAGAAGCCAGTGGAAGATGGCCCACATACTCCCCTGTGAGAGGTTCAAATGGAGTGGCAGGCTCCTACCTTCAGCCTGGTCCAGGCCCAGGCGTTGCATCCATTTGGGGTGTAAATAACTGGATAGAAGATCTGTTTCTCTTCTCCCTGCCTCCAGTTCTAGTTCCTGTTGCTATGTTTTTGATCCAGCTTCCAGCAGATGCCCTTGAGAAAGCAGAAGATGGCCCAAATACCTGGGGTTCTTACCATTCGTATGGCTGGAGTTCCAGGCTCCTGGCTTTGGTCTGGCTCAGCCCTGGCTGTTGTGGCCACTTGGAGGGTAAACCAGTGGATGAAAGAGCTGTTTTTATTTTTCTATCTTTGTTTTTCAAATGACAAATGTGTTCATTTTATTACAAAAATATTGCCATCCATGCATAGGGGAGTCTTCTAAGAATTAATGGAAAATGAACTATGTGTGGATTCCAGGCATGTTTTGCCCTGAAGTGAGACCATCTTCTAATTGCATGTTCCATGGGCATTTTGGAATATCCTGGTAATGAAAATGGAGGCCCGTGCACCCTTTGAAGATGTAATCCTTGAGTTTCACATCCACCCAATGCCATGGTCAGTAATAGGTGTCCTGTTTTTGTCTTTGCTGTATTAGAATCTGGGCAGGAAGGAGCAGCAGAAGCACGAATGGTTCTGTTTCCGTGCCCCGGGCTGCCAGGGAGAGCTGTTGGGAAGTACCTGGAAGTACCTTCTCATCCCCAAGTGGAGCGCGAGGAGACAAGGATGGACTCATCCCCGCTCCTAGCACAGGACACTTCATTCTGCACACTCTGCTGCTTGCCGCGCAGGAACAGGCTATGACAGGCTGGTCACCTTGTCCTTTCTGTCACCAAAGGAGTTTTGCAGCTCAAAACCTCCCCCTTAGCTCCAGCCTGTGTGTTCTGAGGATGTGCAGTGTTCCATGGGGGCCTGAATGGGGCCCCAGGGAAGTGGGGTCTGTTTAGGGGTTGCAGTGTGCTGTCCCTGACACCTCATCCCCAGTCGCTGAGTGTGAGTGTATTTGTGAATGTGTGTGCATGTGAGCGTGTGTTGTGTGTGTGTGTCTGTGTGCATGTGAGTGGGGGTGGGTGTGTACAAGTGTGTGTGCATCTGAGTACGTGCATGTGTGCATGTGTGTTTGTGAGTGGGGTAAGTATGACTGAGTATGTATGTTCAGGCTTCACAGTGGCTGGGGCTCAGGCCTGTGGCAGGGTCCCATCTTGCTGGCCTAGAGCAGTGACCACAGCTGCTGGGCTTCGGGCTTTCCCTGCAGCTGCCTGCCTTGGTCCTTGTCCTCTCCCTGACCTGGGCCATCTCTCCATCAAGTCCCAAGTCTTTGGAGGAGCACATGTGTGTCAGACTTGTGCCTGGAGCTGTGTGTGGTTCCTGCTGTTCCGTGTCTCTGCAGTGTCTGCAGCTCACGTGTCTGCTTTCTGTGAATGACGCCTTTTTCCGTCTCTGGGCATCTGAATGAGTGACCCATCTGGGGCAGCAAGGGTGGGAGAAGGGACACTGCTTGCCTTTCCTGTTAGTGGCCCTGGCCGTCTTTGGGCAGCTGCCTCCCTGCGGTGGGGTCCACCACCATCCACCTCTCTTGTGGCTTCTCCCAGTTTTCTTTTGTTATAAATGTATGTATTTGAAAGGTAGCATGACAGAGAGTCTTCCGTGTGCGGCTCTGCTCCCCAAAAGCCTGCAGCAGTTGGGGCCAGGCTGAAGCCAGGAGCCAGGACCTCGGTTTGAATCTCCCACATGGGTTGAGGGGCCTGTGCCCTTGGGCCGTCACCCGCTGCTTTCTCAGGTGCATAGGAAGCGAGCTGGCTCACCAACAGTGCATCCAGAACCTGTGCTCGTGTGAGCTGGTAGCGTTGCAGGCTGCAGTTGGAGCCCTGGCCATGACCCTGGCCCCTCCCTGGGTATCCAGGGGTAGCTTCTCGGATTTTCCTCCCTCAGCACTGGCAGGACTAGGTCAGGAGGGCAGCTGTGTCTGGCTGTGATCGTCCATGTGGAGAGGGAGACCTGTGTGGCACCTGGAGACAGGAGCCTTGAGGCAGGGGGTCAGCCGAGGGTGTGAGGCAGGGGCAGGGAGAGTGCGCTGCACCTGTTGCTCTGGCCTTGCATGGCTCGGCTGGTGGGTCGGTGCTGACTTCGCAGGATAACCATCAGACAGTGGAGGAGGGAGAGAGAGAGCAGCCAAAAGATCAAAGCAGGTTCCCAGCCAGCACGATGTGGCTCCACATTTCAACTTTACCAGAACCCTCTGTGTGGCTTTGGGCAATTTATTTTTCTGATCTTCAGTTTTCTTATCGGTAAATTGGAAAGCTAGATGAAACACCTTACTTCCTAGGGTGCTCGTGAGGCCTAGATGAAATCATACAGAAGCAGAAGAACTGTGTCCAGGCCAGGCTGTAGAAATTAAAGCATTGCGTCGCACACCTGCACGCCATGTTGGAGTCCTGGCCCTACTCTTGACTCCAGCTCTCTGGGGGTATCTGCTGGGAGGTAGCAGGTGGCTGCTCCAGTGTTTGGGTCCCTGTCAGCCATGTGGGGACCTGAATGAAGGTGCTGGCCCTAGGCACTGGCTGCTGTGCACATCTGAGGAAGGAACCGGTGAACGGAAGATCTGTCTCTTCCCCTCTCTGTAACTCAAGTAAAAATTAATCAGGAAGGGAGGGAGGGAGGGAGGGAGGGAGGGAGGAAAGACAATAACTGACTAAACCTTATGAGCTCAGAGCTGGTTCTGGCTTCAAGAAGCTGGACCTGGGCATTCACGGTGTGCAGTCCTGGCCCTGTTTCCCTGTGCCGCGGCAGATCTGAGGTGACTTTAATCGGCAAATGAGAGGATGTGTTTTCTTAGCACCCTTCCATGATGAGGGAAAGAAAGGCTCCTTTCTGGAAGTCCTTGCTTAGCTCTGTTCTCATTGGCTTGAATGGGATCACATGTTTCTTCCCTTACCAATCACTGCCCTTCCTTCAAGATGCCCTGCCACTCTGGCCTAGTCACAGGCAGGAAGGGCAGGCCGCAGCTGCACTGTTGCCTGGGGAGGAAGCTGGTTGCCACCCTGTTGGTGCAGCCACTCTCTGCCTACTCCTCGGGCTTTTCCTTGGCTCCATCCTTGCCTTCAGCCTGGCAGCTGTGCAGGTCTCCTGATGCGAGGAGGGCCATGACTGCCTCCTCTCTGTGCTCTAGGGGCCCAGCCAGACTCTGCTCTAGAAAGACAGAGAGAGAAATCTCCCATTTGCCTGGTCATTCCTCAAATGCCAGTAGCATCGAGGGCTGGGCTAGGCTGAGGGCAGGAGCCGGGCTCTGTCTGGGTCTCTGGAGGCCCTAGTACTGGAGCCTTCATCTGCCGCCTCCCGGGGTAGGCCTTAGCAGGAAGCTGGACTGGAAGAGTAGGAACTTGAACCCAGGGACCCTGACCTGGGATGCAGGTGGCTTGACTGCTGTGCCACCACACCTGGAAGCTGGGATTTCACACTTTCCTAACAAAGCCCCTGTGCTCCCAGAGCTGCCCCCACCCCCACAAAGCACACAGGCCCTCAGGCCCTCTCCCTCCCAGCCACACTGGCTGCATGCTGGCCTCAGGGCCTTTGCACCTGCTGAGACCTCAGGTACCAGCATGCTTGGTGCCTTCCTCCTCTTGGATCTCGGTGGAAACAGCTGGCCCTGTTTAAACAGCTGAACCTGTGTAAAACTAGAGCTCTTTGCTCCCCCAGAGTTCTCAACCTTGGTGCTTTAATGTATTTTTCTGTTTATCTGATGCTTTGTGACACATTTTCTACCTCCCTGTCACCCACCCATGATCAGCACCCAGAGGGCAGCTGCTGTCTTCCATTTGTTCCTAGCTATGTCTGCAGAGTCCAGCACAGTGCCTGGCCCATAGTAGGTCACTCACTGAAGGCTGTAGCTCTAACCTCCAAGTGAGCAGCTCAGCTGAAGTTCTCTGGTTTTGGTAGGTGCTATTCTTCTTTTCTGTCAAGAGAATTTCTTGAAGTATCATTTGTAGGGCAGGTTTGGAAGAGGCAAATTCTTTTAGCTTTTCTTCACTGTGGAAGAATTTTATTTCATTTTCAAAGACAAAAGAAAGCTTTGCTGGATATGTTATCCTAGGCCGACAATTTTTTTCTTTTAGAATCTGGAATATGTCACTCCATTCTCTTCTTGCCTGTAGAGTTTCCTGTGAGAGATCTCCTGTGAGCTTAATTGGCATTCCTTTATATGTCAATTGATTTTTTTCACGTGCACATTTTAGGATTTTTATGTTCGATTGAAGAGACCTTGATTATCATATGTCGTGGTGAAGATCGCTTTTGATTAAGCCTGTTGGGAGTTCTGTGCCCCTCCTGGATGTTGTTTCCCAATTCTTTCTCCAGATTAGGGAAATTTTCCTTTATTATTTCATTAAATACATTTGCAAACTCAGCTTCTCTTTCTGCACCTTCTGGGACTCCCATAACTCTTATATTTGGCCTCTTAATAGTGTCTTTCAATTCTTGAATACTTTTTTTGGCCTGATCCAGCTCTGCTTCCAGCTTTTTGTTTGCTTCCCCCTGATGACAGGAAATACCTTCCAATTCTGAGATTCTTTCTTCTGCTTTCTTCATTCTATTTTGGAGACTCTCCACTGTACTCTTAATTTGCTCTACTGTGTTCTTAATTTCTGATATATCAGCCTTGATTTGCTTTATTGCTTCCTTAAATTCTTTGAACTCTTGCATGAGCTTCTCATTGTTGATCAGAATCTTTTTTTTAAAATAAGTCTTTTCTTTTTATATATATATATATATATTTTTAGATTTATTTTATTTTTATTACAAAGTCAGATATACAGAGAGGAGGAGAGACAGAGAGGAAGTAGAGCTGCCGGGATTAGAACCGGCGACCATATGGGATCCTGGCACGTTCAAGGCGAGGACTTTAGCCACTAGGCCACGCCGCCAGGCCCTGTTGATCAGAATCTTTAAAATGAGTCTTATGGATTCTGTGTGCCCCATTTTCTCGATGTCTTCCTCAGTCAACTCTGAGGTTGGCATAGGGTTTTGCTCCTTTGCAGGGGAGTCTTCGGTAATATTCATTGTGCTTTTGTCTCTTCTTTTGCTCTTGGTCATTGCACTTCTGGTTAGCAGAGTCTTGAATTCCTTGGGGCAGGTTTCTAAGCTTTGTCACCCACAGGTCTACAATGCGATTTTACTTATTGCGGTTTGTACACACTTTTTTCTTGCAGCCACTTGTACCACAACCTCCAGCGAGTTCCAGGTCTGGGTTCTTACGTCAGATTTCCACCATGGTCTCCACAGCCCCAGCTCTTGGCTTACCACTCTCCACCTGTGATACCATGCTGAGGCTGCACTGTTGTCTCTGCAACCTTTCTCCCACTTCCAGTTGGAGCGGGTCCCAGGATTAGAGAGACACCAGGTGTCCTATATAATTAGGTTGTTGGTGGCGCTGATCTTGCCGGAACCTGTTGGACTTTAGGTCTGGGTGCCACACGGACCTATTTTGACCCGTATGCTGCCAGAGTCAGTATTATTTTCCTGTGCGACCAGTGCAATCATGGACCTCAGCAAGTTTTCGCGAGATCAGCACATGCGCAGTTCACTATTGTCCCTGCAGTCCCAGAGCTATTGCCACAGTGCCCAAAATGGCGCCTGATATACAACCACTACAGTTCTTGATCTGCTGGCCGTCAGATCCAAGGGCTACCCAGACCTGTCCTGGGTGGAACCCGTAGAATGCCACCTCACTGCAGTTCACTGAGCCAGAAATGAGCTCACTCCCAGCTCAGCGCATGCTCAGTCATTTCCCTTGCCCTTTCCTCCTTTCGCAAAATGGCGCCCAATTCAGCTCTAAGGAGCTGACTGGGCTGTGAAATCCACTTTGTTCTCGCACTGCCCGGCTGAGATCTGCTGCTCTGTGTCTGCTCCTGGTCAAATCAAACGGACCAGCAAAACGGACAGTTCTTTGTCTGGGTTCACCACCCAAGCTCCCAGTGAAAGTCCCTTCCCACCTGGTTGCTGGTGGCATTCTGGATGCTGTTGGAGTTTAGATCGCCGTGCTGGAGTATCAGTCTCTGCAACACCACACTGCTGTGTCCGCTGCTTTCCTGTGTCGGTCAGTCTCCAGGTACCCCTCTGCTGTTGTTCTGTCCTTTCCTATTTCCTGAAATATGTCCTCTCTGCTTCATCCTGATTAAATGTTTTTCCATCCACATAAACGTGTCCTTACCCTATTCTGCCATCTTGATTGCTGCCCTCAGCTGGAGTTCTCACTCTGACTCGGCTGCCTGGGGTCCAGATGGCAGGTGCTGTGGGACCAGACATCCTCCGACCTGGTGATGGTGATGTGTGCCCTGGCTGCTAGTGTGTCCTCCCCGGCCCTTAGGGGCAGCTGGTTCAAGGCATAGCTTCACCCTCTCCCTTCACCACCTCCCTCAAGGATTCCAGGATCTTATTAGCCCTGTTTACACGGCTGGGATGTCGAGCGATTAATTTTTGATGGCTTGGTTTATTGCATGTTTGAACGGTTTATTGAGTAATTCCCACATTTAAGTGATTAATTCCCCAGAGTTCAGGACGACTGGTTAGTTTTACATTAATCAGGGTTTCTGAATGCCAAGAGACAATCAATCAGTCCTTCCTGCCAGAGAGAGTAATGTTAAAATACCTCAAGGTACAATGAGGTTAAGGAAAGGAGTAATTAAAGCTGTGTCTTCCCCATGCAAATGTGATCTCTCTGCTTCCTGAACCCAACTGTTCCGTGGAGGTTCAAGTCCCCTTAGAGGCCCCCAGCTCCTTGGAGTGAGGTGGAGTTCATTTCCTGTTGGGAGGTGGGGTCTGTGCAGGGAAAGGACTCTGGAGGCCTGGTGCTCAGCCTCTGACTTCTGTCCTTCCAGGTTGATTCCTGTTTGAAGAGCATCTGGGCCACGCCTGGCTTTGGGAATGAGGTGTCTAGTTATACCTGCAGCTAGACAAAGCCTTGGGGATGGTGCTGTGCCCATGACCTTACCCTAGAGCCAGTGGGTGGGGCCTGCTGAGCTTGAGCAGGAGAGAAATGCGGGCAGGTCTGGCTTCCCTGTGTGTATCTTCTCACTGCTATGACAGGTGACTATGCTTACAGGTGGCTTGAAGTGGCCCAGATTTCCTGTCGCACAGTTCTGGAGGCAAGAGCCTGAAATGATTCTTGCTGGTGCCAGTGGGGCTGGGTGGCATCTGGGTACTCCAGGGAGAGTCTGTTTCCTGGCCTTCTCCAGCTCCCAGAGGGCACCTGCAGTCCATGGCTGGTGGCAATTGCTGCATCCCCAGAGCCAGCCCCAGCCTTGCCCCTCACTTCTCCCCCTTTGGCCCTGTGATGCCACCTGCCCCCCTGGGTTGCCAGGGCCCCTTTTGTGCCCTAGGAGTCTTCATTCCCTTTGGCTGGCTAGTCGGGCACAGTCTGGGCTTGCACGGATGCGGATGTAGATGAGCATGTCCGTGCTGTTGTGACCACGTGTTCTGGGTTCACGTGTGGGCTCAGCCCCTCAGTACCTGTGGGGTTTGGGGAAGAGGGTTTTTTGTGTCCAGTTTTCTTGATTTGTCAACAAGAGGTCTTAGAGGGAGGTCTTGGAGCACAGATAGATAAAACCTGGTGCACTTTGGTGTTCAAATGCTCACCCTGGGTAGTTGTGTGTGTGTGTGTGTGTGTGCAAACACCCATGGAGTTCACGTGTGCAAGCAGAGAGCCTGTGTGGGCAAACAGCAGCCCTTGGGAATGTGTGTGTGCCACAGTGACTTCGGGAAGCCCGTCCAGTTCTCAAATGCTGGAGAACTGAGGACAGCAGGAGCAGGAGGCAGGCAACATTGAAGCTGGGCCTCTTCATGGGAGGAAGTGCTCCCTGGACGCATGCACGGGAGGAAGTGCTCCCTGGGCGCATGCACGGGAGGAAGTGCTCCCTGGGCGCATGCACGGGAGGAAGTGCTCCCTGGGCGCATGCACGGGAGGAAGTGCTCCCTGGGCGCATGCGTGGGAGGAAGTGCTCCCTGGGCGCATGCGTGGGAGGAAGTGCTCCCTGGGCGCATGCACGGGAGGAAGTGCTCCTTGGGCCCATGCACGGGAGGAAGTGCTCCCTGGGCGCATGTGTGGGAGGAAGTGCTCCCTGGGCGCATGCACGGGAGGAAGTGCTCTCCCCTGGCATCCAGCCCAGAGAGAATTGTGGCCGTTGTTAAGGGGATGTACTTGGGGCCCGTGGCCATTGTGAATTCTGACTGTTCCTTTGGGTGAGCTGGGGCTGAGTCCTTCGCTTCTCCAAGCCTTAGGTTTTAAACTGGATAGGATACCACAGTCATTGGGTTGTTCAGATTTTTTACTTTTAAAGATTTATTTTTAAAATATTTTATTGGTAAGTCAGATATACAGAGAGGAGGAGAGACAGAAAGGAAGATCTTCCGTCCTATGATTCACTCCCCAAGTGGCCACAATGTCTAGAGCTGAGTCGATCTGAAGCCAGGAATCTGGATACTCTTCCGGATCTCCCACACGGGTGCAGGGTCCCAAGACTTTGGGCCATCCTCGACTGCTTTCCCAGGCCACAAGTAGGGAGCTGGATGGGAAGTAAAGCTGCTGGGATTAGAGCCGGCACCCATATGGGATCCCAGCGTGAACACTAGACTACCACGCTGGGCCCTCAGATTTTATATCTTTACTTGCATTTCATTTAAAAAACAGAGAGATGACCAAAGAGATCTCTTCTGCCCACTGGTTCACTTCCCAAATGCCCATGATAGTCACAGCTGGGCCAGGCTGAAACCAAGAGACTAGAACTCAGTCTGGCTATCCCATGTGGGCAGCAGGGACCCAGGTGCTGGAGCTGTTTTCTAGGATGCACATCGCAGGACACTGGATTGAAATGGAGGAGCTCGAACCAGGCTTTGGTATGGGGTGTGGGCATCCCAGGCAGCAGCCTTACACCGAATGCCCTCACCAGTCATGCAGGGTACGTGAACAAAGAGGTGGAAAGGACTCTGGTGCCAGACACGCAGCTGGTCCCCAGCAAATGCTCCGTGCTTATGGTGGCTCATGGAGGAAGGGGCTCCCCTGGGAAGAGGCTTGGGTTTGTGGAGTGAATGTGTGACGTGGGCCTTGAAGACCTGCCAGGGGTGGCAGGAAGCAGAGAAGAGATGGGGGGAGGCCAGTGTTCCCAGTGATGTCCCAGGCTGCAGGTTTGCTGTTTGCAGTTTGTTACTTGTGGTCAACCACAGCCCCAAATCTTATTTGTCTTGACTCATCACAGATGGGAAGACCACATTCACATACTTTTTTACCATAGTGCATTGTTATATTTGCTCTATTTTACCATTAACTGTGAGCCTCTTACTGTACCCAGTTTGTAAGTGAAGCATCGTCAGAGCTGTGTACCAGTAGGAAAAATCACGGCCTATGAGGACACTTCGATGTGTGTGGAGGGAATGTGTGGCTTTGTCATTAAGGTGCTGGTGTGCCTTGTCCGGGTGCCCAGGTTCCATCTGCTTCTCGGTGCCACTCAGCTGTGGCTCACGTGATGTGTTTGCCCATCACCCACATGGAGACCTGCATGGAACTATGGGCCTCCTTCCTGGGCCCAAGCCAGGGGACACTGTGGGTCACTGGGGATTGAACAGGGAGATGGGAACCCCACCTCATGACGTGTCCCTCAGTCTCTGTCTTCTGCCCTTTAAATAAATAAGTAAATCTTGCAAGCTTGTAAAAATTAAGGTAAGATTTGTTTATTTTGATGCAAAGATTTCTTTTTTAAAATTCACATCGTTTCTCCCCCCGAATGCTTTTTTTCTGAACTTTCTGATGCCCCCGCCATATGGGGTTTGGTACTGGGATGGGAGTCTTGGGCCAGGTTTGTTTTTGGGAATGGACCTGCTGTGTCTCAGGCGCTGGGATAGGACAGGCAGAGAGGTGCAGAGCCTGTGGCCAGAGCACCTGTTGGGGGGCTCTGCATGTGCAGCTGGGGGTAGCTTCCTCTCGGCGGTGGTGAGCACCAGGGAAGGATCTTGGGCAGGGAAGTCACCAGCAAAGCCGACAGAAGTGACTGTTTCAGGGGTGGGAGCTCCATATGGTGCTCGTGTGCTGCCAGCGCATGAAGGTATTTTTAAAAATTTATTCATTCAACACCAACTGATTGAACAAAAATATGCCAGTTATGTGCTGGAAATATGGAAATAAAATACAAATGCGAGCGTGTCCGTCTGCAGCCTGCGCTCTGGGGGTGCCCGTGGGCGAGGCGGGCAGCAGCCGGCAGGCTCGTGGCGTCACCACGCAGTATTGTACATGCCGTGAAAGCCATCGGCTTCGTGGCCTCGGTGGTGGCTTGGAGGTTCACGCGGGGGAGGAAGGCTTTTCTAGAGACTAAGGAGCACCAGCTGGTTCTTAAGGCAGAGCGGAGACAGGTGTTCAGGTGGAGTAGGCTGTGTTCAGGGTCCAAGAGATGGGCACAGTCCTGGGTGGGGAAGAGGGCAGAGGCGGGCATGGAGGGGAGGCAGAAGCTTCACAGTAGACACTCCTTAATTTTCTTTAAAAAAAGTAACTGATGAATATTTTGAAAGATTGAGGGTGGGTATGAGCTAGCAGGTTGAGTGTGAGCTAAGAGTGTTTGTCCACTCGTTCCCAGTGTCCACAGCAGCTGAAACCGGGGGAGTTCAGCATAAATCTCCCATGTGGGTGTGGCAGGGACCCAAGTGCTTGAGCCGTCACCGCTGCCTCCCAGGGTCTGAATTAGCAGGAAGTTGACCTGGGACTTCGAGCTGGATGTGTGGGTTTGGGCAGTGTGTGTGCCAAGCTGCCTTACCCGCTGAGCCACACTCCTGCCCGAGAGTCTCGACTTGGCTGTAGTTGATTCTGATTCAAGTCAGAACTCTACTAGGTTAGTCCTGTCAGCATAAAACCTTACCATGTTAGGAGAGAACTTAGAGAAATTGAATTAAAATATAAATTTATACTTGGGTGTAACATTTTTGAAATCCTGTGTATGAGGGATTTTAGGAAAGTTAATAGAAAATGCATGTTATGAAAAAAAAAGTGTAGATTTCACATGCAAGTTTTTTTTCCCACCTAAATGAACTTGTGATTCAAATTTCCACAAACTTCTTTCTGTTTCTCATCATAAGAAGAAGCCCAAAACTTCCTGGGTGCCTGTATTGTTCCACTTGCCCTCTTGTGGGTTTTTTTTTTTGTTAGTTAATTAATTTACTTATTTGAAAGGCAGAGTGGCAGAGAAAGGGGTTGGGGAAGGGAGGAGAGAGACAGAGATCCACTGGTTCTCTCCCTAATTGGCTACAGAAGATGGCCTTTGTTGGTCCGGTAGAAGCCAGGAGCCGGGAACCATGTGGATCACCCACGTGAGTGCCAGAAGCCCAAGCACTGTGTCCATCTTCCACTGCCTCTCTAGGTGCATTAGCCAGGAGCCAGATCGGAAGCCCCAGTGGCCGCGACTCGAAGCAGGCACTGTCATGTGGGATGCAGGTGCCCACACGGGAGCTTTCCAGTGGCCTTCAGTTCCTCTCCTCCTGTCCTTGTTCTAGAAGCTTTCTGTTAGTGTCAGAGAAGGTGCATTAAAGTTCCATGCCCCCTCCAGTACCCACCATGTCCCCTAGTCTGTCTGTAGCTGAATTTTCTTTGACTCTTTTCTTGTGGGTATGTGCTGAGCTTTTATTTTGGTCTGTTTGAAAGTTAATCACATGCTGTTTTACAAATAGTTCATGTATCTGCTTGAAATCAAGGATATTCCCTTTTGAAACCTCAGTATAGTGATCCAGTATTGGAAATTGTACTTAAAAATATAACACATATTCAAATTTTACCAACTGTCCCCCAAACTTTCCTTAAACAAATTTACTTTAAAAAATTACGTGCATTTGTGAAGACTCCCTCTTTAAATAGAAAGTTCCAAGTTTGACAAAGCCATTTAACCAGTGTTAGAATGAAGAAGGAGTTGTGGTGTGGTGGACAAAGCCGCTGTGCTGGACGCTGGCATCCCATGTGGGGGGCGCTGGTTTAAATGTTGTCTACTTCATTTCTGTTCCAGCTCACTGTTAATGTGTCTGGGAAAGCAGCAGCAGATGGCCCAAGAACCTGAGCCTCTCTACCCTTGTGGGAGACCTAGATGAAGCTCCTGGCTTTGGCTTTCATGTGCCCCAGCCCTGGCTGTTGTGGCCATCCTGGGGGTGAACCAGCTGATGGAAGATTTTCTTCTCCCTCCCTCCCTCCCACTCTCTGTTTAACTCTGATTTTCAAGTAAATAGATCTTTTTAAGAATCAAGATGCTGCATAGATAATTCCTTCACCCCCAAATTCTCCCTGACCCTATGCAGTCAACTTTTGCCTCGTCCCTGCCCTGCCCTGACACCTGCTGCCCCAGCCTGCCTCTCTCGGGAAGTCATGTGAGTAAGGTCGCATGACCACAGGTCTCACAGCCACTGGGCACACCTGTTTCTGAAAACAGCTGTTATTGTATGTGTTGTCCTGCTGGGTCGTGTGAGACCATTTCAGAAAGTTCATGGAAACAGGAATTAGATATGGGTTGATTTTGATATATTTTTTTTCATAAACTGAGAAATGGATATTATGAAAAAGCTGTGCATGGATTTCAAAAATTTTGCACCAAAATCCATTCCAACTTTAAATTTTCCAGCCCCCTCATCCCATTAGTGTACTACTATGTGTAGTTAGTCATTGCTTGTTCATTTTTTTAGCAGTTTTTTTGTAATCTATTCTGATAGGGCTGTGGTAGGAGCTCATAATGGTTTGATTTGCATTTCCCTAATGACTAAGGATGTTTAACACCTTTCCATGTGCTGACTTACCATCTATATAGCTCCTTTGAGACACTGTCCAAATGTGGTTTAATCATTTAAAAAAGTGTGTTTGTTTTCAATAGATACAGAAGCACATACTCGGGGGGTTGGGCGGGGGAGACAGTGAGAGGAGAAGACTCATCTGCTGGCTCGCTGCTCAAATGCTTGTGACAGCTGGGGCTGGGCCTGGTGGCAGCCAGGTCTGTGACCTCCGTCCAGGTCTCCCACGTGCGTGGCAGGGAGCCAGGTACGTGAGCCGTCACTGTTGCCCACCAGGTCCGCCTTGGTAGGAAGCTGGCCAGGGGCCGATTCTGGGACTGAGCTCAGGTCCTCTGATGTGGGATGAAGCATGGTCACTGCTAAGCTAAACACATGCTCCCTGTTAGCCTATTATTAAATGTTGATTTTTTTCTTGTTTTTGATTTTTCAGTTTTTAAAAATACAGTCTAGATACAAGTCCTTTATCAGATGTATGTTGTGCAAATATTTGATCCCAGTTTATATTACTTTTTGTTCTCATTATCTTTAGCAGTTTCTCATTTATTTTCATTTCATTTGAAAAGCAGAGATAGACAACCCTCTCCCATGTGCTGGTTTTCTCCCCAAATGCCTGCAGCAGTCAGGGCATGGCTGGGGGAGAGCCAGGTCTGAGACCTGTCCCCCATGGGTGCGGGACCCAGTTACTTAAGCTGTGGTCTGCTGTCTTCCTAGGTGTGCCTTAGCAAAAACTACCATGAGAGGCACAGGCAGGGCTTGAACCTAGGTGCTCTAATATGGCATGTGGGTGGCTTAACCACCATGCCTCTAATCAAATTTTTTAAGTGATAAAAGTTTTTGACGAAGTCTAGCATATCAGTTTTTTTTTTTTTTTCTGTATGGCTTGGATCTTGGTGTTGTAGCCCAGAAATTTTACAGTTTTCCACTTTGTTTTTATACTTAACATGTTTCATTTTGGGTGGGTTCTTGGCAGAAAAAGTGAGGAGTGGGTGTCTCTCTCTCCCTCCTCTTTAGAGAGGCACCCCACCTCCCGGCTCTTCGGAGGTGCTTTCCCCTTCTTCCTTCCCTGCTCACCTGGTCCCTTCACAAATAAACTTATCTGTTTGCAACAAAAAAAAAAAAAAAAAAAGAAAAAGAAAAAGTGAGGAGTGTTCAGGGTTATTATTGTTCCAATCTTTGTTGAAAGATGATCTTTTCAACCACCGAGGTTTTACAATCCATCGCTGAGATGTGTGTGCACCTTTCTTGGGCTCTCTGTTCTGTGACATGCGTTTGGTCTTGATTGACAATTGGTGAGCCTTGACACCATGTAGTCTGACTCTTCTAAGATTGTCCCTCTGTGAGATAATTTTTACTACTTTAAGTCCTTTGCCTTTCTATACAAGTTATATTTTTAAAACAAAACAAAAATAATTTATTTGAAAGAGTTGATAGAGAGAAAAAAAAATCTCCCATCTGCTTATCACCTCCCAAATGGGTGCGATAGCCAGGGCTGGACAAGGACCTTCTTTCTGGTCTCCCACATGGGCTCAGGGACCCAGGGACTTGGCCCATTTGCTGCTACTTTCCTAGGCCATTAGCAGGGAACTTGATCAGAAGTGGAGCAGCCAGAACTCGAACCAGCGCCCATATGTAATTCCAGCACAGCTGTGCCATGGTGTGGACCCCTTTGAAAGTTTTTAAATCAGTTTGTTGAAATCTGAATACAATCCAGTTGGGATTCTGATTGGGACTGAATACATAAATTGGTTTTGAGAGGAATTCAGTGGCATTGCCTCTCCCGTGGGTTTTCATTTCTTCTACCAGTGTCATATTTTTAGCATATTTTATCTTGTTAGGTTTAAACCAAAGTGTTACTTTTTTGGGTGGTTCCATAAATGATGCTTTTAAATAGTTTTAATTCCTAACTGCTTACTGTTAATTTAGAAAAGATAATTTTTAAAATATTTTTATTGGAAAGTCAGATATACAGAGAGGAGGAGAGACAGAGAGGAAGATCCTTTGTCCAATGATTCACTCCCCAAGTGGCCTCAACAGCTGGCACTGAGCCAGTCTGAAGCCGGAGCCTCTTCCAAGACTCCCACGTGGGTTCAGGGTCCCAAGGCTTTGGGCTGTCCTTGACTGCTTTCCCAGGCCACAACCTGGGAGCTGGATGGGAAGCAAGGCTGTCGGGATTAGAACCGGCGCCCATATGGGATCCCAGCCAGCGCTTTCAAGGCGAGGACTTTAGCCACCAGGCCACTGTGCTGGGCTGTAACTGTTTTTAAAATATCAGTCTGTGACTTGTGTCTTGGCCAGAATCATTTACTGATTCTAGGGTTTCTTGTAAGTTCTGAGGAATTTTCTGCCTGGGTAATTATGTCTTTAGCAAGTGAAACAGTTTCCTTTCTTCCTAATTTCTGTGCCTTGACTTTCTTTCCCTGTTCCCACCTCGTTGGGCTGAATAGGACTTCTGCTTCAGTGTTGAGTAGGAAAACAGACCTCCTTATCTCATTCCTGGTCTTAGGCAGAAAGCTCTGTTTTCTTTCTTTCTTTCTTTTTTAAATTTATTTTACCTAAAAGTCAGAATTAGAGAGAGAGAGAGAGAGAGAGAGAGAGATATCTTCCATCCACTGGTTCACTTTCCAGATGCTCACAAAGGCCACAGCTGAGCTGACCTGAAGCCAAGAGACGTGAGTTTAACCCAGGTCTCCCATGTGGATTCAGGGGCCCAACCACTTGTGCCCAGGACATAAGCAGGGAGCTGGTCAGAAGTGGAGCAGCTGAGATATGAACCAGTGCCCGTATGGGATGCCAGTGCTGCAGGCAGAGCTTAGCCGACTACACCCCTAACTGCAGGCTTGTTGCTCTTTATTAGGTTAATGAAATTCCCTCTGTTCCCGATTGTTGCAAGTTTTTGCTACCAATGCATGCTGAATTTTATCCATTTAATCCGGCATCTATTGTGATGGTCACATGACTTCTTTAATCCATTAGTAGGTTGTGCTGCATGGATTTACAGATGCTGACTGAGCCTTGCGCTCCTGAGATTAACTCCCCAGTCCATATGTACTATTTTTTTTATTTATTGCTGGATTTGTTAGAGTTTTATTGAGGAATTTCTGTTATTTATCTTCTTGAGGAATTTTTGGTTGTGGCTTTCTTTTGTCTAATCTCTATGCTTTTGAAAAAGTCCTGTTGGCCTAAAGATGAGTTGAGATGTGTTGCCTGCTCTTCTGCTTTCTGGAGAAAGCCCACCCTATTTAAGTTCCCTGCCCCTTCCCCAGGCGGGCTTCTGCATACAGCGTCAGTCTCCGCTGCAGTGTCCAGTTAAATTCCGTGCCTCCCGACCTTCTTTCTGGGCTGAGTGTAAACTCCGGGAGGGGACAGTGGTAACTGTGTCGTTTTGGGCCACAGTAGGTGCTTGAAGGGGTGTGTGCTAAGGATGTTTGGGGATGCGTAGGATGATCTTCAGCCATTCAGGAAAGGGCCCACCTGCCACCCTCATTCTTCTGTGGCCAGGTCCGTGGAGCCCCCAGCTGCAGCCTCTCCCCGCCCCCACCCCTTCCCATGAGCATCTTGATTGATAGTCACAGTGGCCATTATGCTGCCAGCATCTCCTGCAACTGCAGGTGCTGGGGCCAGGGAAGCATCCATCAATCACCCTGCTGTCCTGGTGTAGGGGGAGGGAGGCTGAGGCAGGGCCTGCTTCCTGGAATGTCTTCCCGGCACTCAGGTCTCCATCACTCCTGGTGATTCAGGCTGAGAGATCCCTCACTCAGCCTTCCAGCAGGCGAGTCTGATGTCAGAGCTCGTTCACGGTAGGGAAGCCTGCTTTCTGCTACAGGGCTGGTTCCAGCCAGAAACCTCTGGCCTGGACTAGGCAGCGGCTGTCACACTCCGTCATTACAGGCACACACAGCACTGTCCAGGCCTTGAAGCAGGCCAGATGGCTGATGGAGGGGCAGCCCTGGGACATGGCTTCAGCTGAGTAGCCTTCCTGGAAGGCTCTTGTCTGGGAAGCGCCCACAGTCAGTGTGGGTGTGCAGTCTGCTGTCTAATGAATTGTCTTCTGCAGTGGGATCTCCTGCACCTGTCCTTGGATGGCTCACACCCACTGCGTTGTCCCTGAAGTGGTTTTTACTGAGAGGGAAATTCACTCTAGCAAGGAGGTCATGTGAGTTCTGACACACAGCTGTGCTGTGTGTCCCACCTCCACAATCTAGAACAGCATGGGGACTTACTCTGTGGCACAGTGTGGTAAGCCAGCACTTGCAGTGACAGCATCGGTAATTGAAGTGCTGATGCACCAGGCAAGGAAGCAGAAAATGACCAAGTGCTTGGGCACCTGCACTCACCTAGGAGGGTTAGAAGAAGCTCCTGGATCCAGCCTGGCCCAGCCACAGCATTGAAGTATTTGGGAAGTGAACTAGCAGATGGACCATCTTTCTCCTCTGTCTCTCCCTCGCTCCCTGCCTTCCTCTTTCTCTCCTTTCTCTCCCTTCCTCTCCACCTGCCTCTCTGTCACTCTGCCTTTTAAATAAGTTATTTTTTTTTAAGAAGATGCATTCCTATTATATCCTCAAGTTCGCATGACCACGGTGGAGGTCCCTCTTAGCACCTCTGTCTGCTGGCAGCCCCTTGCCTGCTTTCTGCCCTGCTATTGGTGAGTGGAATTGTGTCATGGGTAGCTGGTCTAGTCCCATCCGACATGTCTCTGCTGTTGATTCCTCTGAGCTGCCGAGTCAGCTTCTAGCAGTTTGGACAAGGTCTGTTTCCTCAGTCCCTGTGTGGGCTGTTTCTAGTTGGGGGGATTCTGGGTAAATCTATATAAACACGTGTACATATGATTTCCCCTTCCTGGGAAGCCTCTCCCAGGAGTAGGAAGGTGTGGCTGTTTCCTGTTTATAGAGGGTGCTGTGCTGTATGCCAAGTGGTCACAGTGTTATTCTTTCCCACCGGCAGGGGGGAGACCTCCCATCTCTCCTCCTCCTGGCTGGTACTTGCTGTGACCAGCCCCTTGGACAGCATGCACAGCCAGCTCTTTGGGACTCTAATTCCATTTTGCTAATGACCAGTGATGTGGAGTGTCTTTTCAGATGCTTATTATTTGCCTTAAGATTTATCAATTTCTTTGGAAGGCAGGGTTATTGAGAGAGAAATTGAAAAACACCATTCTCTCCCCCAAATGCCTGTAGCAGCCAGGGTGGGGCAAGGCCAGAGCCAGGAGCTGGGAGCTTTGTGCAGGCTCTCAAGGATGTGGGCTGTCACCTGGTGCCTCTCAGAGTCTGCACTGGCAGTGAGCTGCATCAGAAGCAGAGTGGCCAGGCCTGGACCAGCTGTGCTGGATTCGCCATGCCAGTGTGGCATGCAGTGCCTCAGTGCCAGCCAAAGCATTTGAAGTTCTAAGCGAATGAAATTTTACCTGGCCTGAAGTCACAGTGGCTTCCTCCCGTGTTCTGGAGAGGCCTTCCAGCTTTGGGCTTCCCATTTAGGTGTGAGATCCACGTTGAGTTGAATTCTGTGCAGTGTGAACCACGTACTTGTTCTGGCTTCCTCTCCTGTTCACAGGCTCCAGCGGCCGTGCCATCTGTCTGAGCTCACCTTTTCTCCATTTAGTTGTTGTCACAGCGTGTCAAGGACCGGTTGGCCTTTTTGCTGTGGGTCTGTTTCTGGTTGGCCCAAGCTGCCTGGATCCCTGACTGTGTGTGGTGGTCCTGTGGATCTTTTCCTGGAATCTCCCCATCATGACTTCAGTTCACAGAGTCAGGTAGTGGAGATGCCTGCTGTCTGAGCAGGGGATGCTGTCACCCCTGAGTTCTGATGGGGAAGCTGATGGCCACCCCAAGGAGATGTCTTGATGTCATCTCTTTTGTACCTTATGTTAGCTGCTCGGTTCACACTCACAGCCCACATCTTGGGGCAGGTATTTGCTGCTGGGGATGCTTGGAGCAGTCCCTGCTCCTTTCCTGGTTCCAGCTTCCTGCTAATGCAAGCCCCAGGAGGCCACACATGGGAGAGATTAAGACAGACTTCCCAGCACCTGGCTTTGGCCTGACCTGGCCCTGGCTGTTGCAGGCATTTGGGGAGGGAACCAGCAAATAGAAGCTCTTTCTCTGTCTTCTTGACTTTTAGATAAATAAAAATGTAACCTCACCCTCAACCCACATCTGCGCAGTGTGTCACCTGTACGTTCTGCTTAGAGTTTAA
The DNA here is from genome assembly GCF_030435755.1 of Ochotona princeps. Classification (NCBI taxonomy): domain Eukaryota; kingdom Metazoa; phylum Chordata; class Mammalia; order Lagomorpha; family Ochotonidae; genus Ochotona; species Ochotona princeps. The sequence continues at coordinate 10,975,943 of NC_080833.1, forward strand.
CTCCCAGCCCTGCTTTTGTTGGTTACCAAGGCTGGGATTCTGTGTGTTTCAATTTTCCCATCTGCAGAATGGGTGTAACATTGGGCTCTGCCCTATAGGTTGTGGGGAAGATGAGCTTCATTTGTGTGTCTGATGAATCACGTGAACCTGCTGATGTCTGGCTGTATTTTAGCACAAACGGCTGCTTCCCAGAGTCCAACCGCAGATGCAGCATGTTGCTTTTGTGTTCCGGCAAAGCCAGCCACCCCTGCCGTCACTGTCATCCTCCTTGCTAGTGCTACTGCTGCTGCTGTGGCCTAGTAGGTGGCCCTGCTGTTAATGGTCCCTGTGTCAGGGCCCTGTCAGCAGGCAGCCAGCGACTCCCGGCCACCCCTTGTGGTCCAGCTTCTCGAAAAGCTGTTAGGGAGTCCTCCCAGCCAGCCTGGGCTCTGGGGCTGGCCTGTGGGCCACTGGCAGTGGGAGGAGCAGGGGTAGGGGTGGAGGCGGAAGAGGTTGGGGCAGGATTCGTTGGAGGAGGAGTTTGTGATGAGAGAGTGCGTCAGGCCCAGTACTCCTTGCAGAGATGTGGAAGGGGAAGTGACTCAGGGGTGACTGTCCAGGCTGATGGAGATCCCCTCATCTGCCTCTACAGGTAGCCCCATTCGCCAAGCTTCCTTGAGTTCCACCTCTGCTGTAACATGGCCGAGCAAGCCATTATCATTGACCATGGCTCCGGCTTCCTGAAGAGCGGCCTGTCTGGCTGGAATGAGCCCCAGATGGTCTTTCCAAGCGTGGTCAACTACATTCCATGCCAGGAGAACCCTGGTCCTAGCTCCGCCCGCCGGAAGGTGAGCTTGGGCTTCGACTTTAACCATCCCAGATCTTTCAGCTATCCCATCGAGCGTGGCCGCATTGTCAACTGGGAGGGCGTGGAGCAGTTGTGGTCGTTCGTCCTGGAGAAGTACCGGGAAAAGCGCGAGGATGCCCCCGTGATTGTCACACAGAGCCCCTTGTGGGAGCCAGCAGACCGACACCACACCCTGGAGGTGAGGCCACTGGGATGCCCTCTTGCAGCATGTGTATATGTGTAGGGGGGCTGCACCTGTCAGTTCGTGCATGGCTCTCATGGGCCCTGGGGAGCTCTGCTCCCTTGATGTGTTTCTGCATGGGTATATCCTGGGTGCCCAGTGCATGATGCCAGGCTCCTGCAGAGACACAGCAGTTGGGGTGCTAAGAGGCAGGAATGCCCCAGGTGAGGCCTCTGAGTATTCATCCATGGGTTCTGCCATCATTCCTAGACCGCATTGGGACCCTCCAAGAGCTTCCATGCCAGAGGACAACCTGACCACTAAGAATTCCAGAGACAGAATCTTCTAGAAGTAGTGGAATTGGGGGAGGAGTCTGTGAAGGGGATGACCAGGGAGGGCTTCCCCTTAGGAGGTGATGTCGGCTGGTGAGGCTGGAGCCTGTGAACTGGAGAGGGGTCAGTTGCTCTGCTTCCATTCCAGCGTCCTGCTAGTGTGCCTGGGAAAGTAGCAGAGGGGGAAGCCTGGAAGAAACTCCTGGCATTGTCTTGGCACAGACCTGGCTGTTGTGGCTAATTGGGGAGTGAACTAGTGGATGGAAGATCTTTCTCTGTCTCTCTCTTGCTGTCCTTCTCTTCTTTCTCTGTAACTCTGCCTTTCAAATAAATAAGCAGCTCTTTAAAAAAAAAAAGGAAAATGGTTTCTGGGAAGATCACAATTAGACGAGGGCCTGAGGGCATGTGGGCCTTCTTCCAGTCTTCCTGCCTCCAGCAGGAACTCCAGAGCCCCTGGTACCAGTATCCTGAGGGGTGACCCGAGTGTCCCCCACCCCTCCAGGACATGGATCTGTTCTGGCTCAGCTTGGTGTCGCCCTCACTGCCCTCCCAAGGACACCCCTGAGCACCCCTGTCTTCCCACTCTGCTGCAGGTGATGTTTGAGCTACTGGATGTCCCGTCGCTGCTCTTGGCCAACCAGATGGAGATGTCCCTGTACTCTTCGGGCCTCATGACGGGTGTGGTGCTGGATTCGGGCTATGGCCTGACCCGTGTGCAGTCCTTCCATCAGGGCCGCCCCTTTGCTGCCAGCGGGAAGACGCTGAAGCTCGCTGGCCAAGACCTCATTGCCTATCTCTTTAACGGCCTCTTCACAGAGGACTACAGCAGCTGCAACATGTTCCAGCTGGAGACGGTGACCAACACACAGATGAGCAAATGCTATGTGCCGCAGAACCTGGCCGAGGAGCTGAACTTAAGCCAGAGCATGCCCAGTGGCATCCGTGAGAGCAACGTGTGTCTCATGCCCAATGGCCGCCCTGTGGAGCTGACCCCCATGCAGCTCATGGCACCTGAGATGTTCTTCAGTCCGCAGCTGTTCGACCAACCAGGTCCCAGCTTCTCCAAGGCTGTGATAGAGTCAGTCAAGACGTGCGAGGACCCACTGCAGCAGCCGGTCCTCTCCCATGTGGTGACCTGTGGTGGCAACACGCTGTACCCTGGCTTTATCCAGCGCCTCTACCAGGAACTGCTCGAGCACTTCTTATTTCCTAAGACCACCATGTGGGAGAACGTCAATCGCAACTTCAGTGTCTGGCTTGGGGCCTCCGTCGTGGCTCATCTGTCCTCCTATAAATCCGAGTGGATAACCAGGGAGGAGTACAATGAGATGATTCGTTCTTAGTTTCAGGGAGATGGTTAGAGTGGATGGGGTGGGATGAGTTGGTTTTGATTGTTTTTAGATTCTGAGCTTTTATCTGTGTTGCAGGGTGGGATCCCAGCTGGGGCGGACGGAGAGTCAGTCCTAGGCGGGGGCGACTGATGGCTACTTCAGTAGCAGCTGAATGTTTGCCGATCCCTTCCTGGGGCTGTTACACTCCCGTGGGTTTGACTAGGTTTTAAGTTGGGTGGGGGGAGGGGGGCGAGCAGAGAATAGGAACAGGATTCCTGATTGGTTTGGACTGGAGGAGGGTGGGTGATGGGTAGAGTTGAATTTTCTAGTTTTCTAGGCCCCTGTGTGGCTGGAGGCCGTCCCTGTGGGCCTTCCCCACCTGCAGCCTTATTTTATAGAAGCAAATAAACCTGTTGTTTGGAAGCAGTGCCTGTGCCCGTGATGGATGAGGGAAGGGTGGGCATTCTGTTGGGGAGTCACAGGAGGAGTGTAGGGGTGTGGAGCCAGGCAGAGGCTCTGGGTGGGTCAAGGCCAGCAACCTCCAGCTCCACCCCTGCCATCTGCATTCTCCCATTCAGTCCCAGGCATCCTGGTCAGGTGTGCTCTGGGTCAGGTGCTGGCCACTGGGGACTTAGAGGTTTCTGTTTTCAGGAAGACCAGCTGTCATGGGGATACAGATGGTGAGTGGACAAACACAGGTGTTCCTGGCATTCACTGGGCATTGCTTCCAGGGTCTCCAACAGACCTCAGGCTCTGTGGACACCCAGTCCCCTCTGTACCATGACCTGAAATCCACACAGAGCCTCCCCACCCCTTCCCCTGGGCTCTGGGGCATCTGGTAGTGACAGACACGACACAGGGCAGTGAAAGTGCTGCCCTGGACTGACCAGGAATAAGGACAAGGAAAGCCTGCGTGTCCCATGCAGGTGGATTCTTCATCTTTTCTTGTTAAACTCTGGGTGCCCTGGTAGATTGGGGGAGGCACAGCACGGAAGCATAGAGGACCACATCCACTAAGAAGGAACTGAGCTGACAGCTCAGGTCGGTGCCCTGGGGGTGGGGACATAGCTTCTCTTAGGGTGGGCAGAGCTAGAATCTCCTGGGGCTGCCGGTCCCTGGGTCCTCTCCACTGCTGGTACCCCGTGAGGCTCTCTTCTGAGTTCCTGGCTTCTAGGTGATGTCACTGTCTTACTCTTCTGCCCAATGGCAAGTGTTTGCCTCAGTCTTGCACCTGTGGCCTTCACCCTCCCTCCAACTGGCTCACGGGAGGCAGAGCCTGGGAAGCCCACAGAGCAGCCAGACTGCAGCTGGAGGAGCCTGGCTGGGTGCTGGAGGCAGACACCCTCTCCCGCCAACCTTGCTCCCTGGCCTAGCCCTGCAACCTGTGCCACCCTGGGCCTGGGACCCACCTGCTGTGTCCAGCCATGGAGACCGGGGCAGAGTTGTCCTCAGTGTCTTTGTTGTTTATTAAACACTTTTTTCCCCCCTCAACTAAGCAGCTAGCTAAACTGGGGTTAGAATTTGGTCTGGGCTGTCAGCCAGGGTGTATCCTGCAGCTTTTGATGGGGCTTGTGGCTCCCTAGTGTTAACAGCTGAGAAATGAGGACATGCCAGACAAAAGAGTGACGCCCAGGAACTCTGATCTTCTTGGGCTTGGGGTAATAAGGCGGTCCCGAGGCCAACTGACTACATATTGAGGCACATGCATGAGCTGTGTTTTTGCAGCCACAGCTGTGCCTCAGTCTGGAGCCATGACGAGTCCTCAGGTAAAAGGGCCGAGACCCGGGGTGTGAGTACCCAGGGCTCTGCCAGTGTGAGCAGCAGGCTGGCCCTGCCTTAGACCCAGCTGCTTTGGGGTTAGTTGCTTAACCTCTCTGGGTCTACCAGGTGTCAAAAATAAGCACTTCCTCAGGCTAGGCACAGTAGCCTAGTGGCTAAAGTTCTTGCCTTGAATGTGCCAGGATCCCATATGGGTGCTGGCTCGTGTCCTGGTGGCTCCACTTCCCATCCAGCTCTCTGCTTGTGGCCTGGGAAAGCAGTGGAGGATGGCCCAAAGCCTTGGGACTCTGCACCCACGTGGGAAACCTAGAAGAGGCTCTTGGCTCCTGGCTTCAGATTGATGCAGCTCTGGCTGTTTGTTGCGGACGCTTGGGTAATGAATCATCAGATGGAAGATCTTCCTCTCTCTCTTCTGTTCTCTGTATATCTGACTTTCCAATAATAATGAATAAAACTTGAAAAAGATAAGCACTTCCTGTCTCTGGTAGCTGATGAGGGATAGGAGCTCCCTCTGGAAGCGCGAAGTGCTGTAGAAAAGGGACAGGTGACTTTAAATTTCATAATTTGATGTCACTGTCTTACTCATTAGGAACATTATTAGCAGCAGCCACTGTCATCTTACAGGCGTTGTAATGAGCGCTGGAAAGCAAAGTCCTTTTTAATCCTCACACGCACTCTGAGAAATGAGCGGCATTTGTCCTCACCTACAAAGAAGAAAACCAAAGGTGAGAGGTGTTCAGTACTCAAGTTCATACCCAACCTCAAGCTAATTATGAATTATTAATTAGGAACAAATTCCACACTCCTAGCAGATTAGACTACAGGTGACTGCGAGTACAGTGCCTCATTGGGTCTTAGGTAACAGGGAAGTGGTGCAAGGGGCCAGTGGCTGTTTACCATCAGCGACTCTTTCCATTCTTGCAACTCTAAGGAGTCTTGGGTCACAATCATAGAATGGCTGCCACTGTTCTGACATCGCGTTCCCCCTCTGCAGGGAAACGAGGAGGGAAGGGAGTAAGCCATCTGCATCTTGCCGAGGCAGCTCAGCATTGGTGGGGCTGCCCAGTGTCCTGTGCTCAGCAGAGAGCCTGTCTGTCAGGTTCGTGCACTGACAGGGCCAGCAGCCTTCCCGGCTCTCGGCACATAAGATGCGGCTGCCTGTCTTCCAGGTTTGAGTGGAAGTGGAAGTGGCCCATGGGTGGCATACAGGCCCGGACATCCAAGCTGTAATCTTGGTACTAGAAACTTGTGTGCTGTGTACACCTGGGCTTTCCAAGGCAGAAGGGGAGACTCAGGAAGGCATTGGAGGGAGGAGGGCTGGGAGGGGAGACAGGCAATGGGGTGTTTTCTCTGCTCGTTTAGCCCCGGGCAACTGTCATCAGCATTCTTTTCCTCATTTTATTCTGAATGTAACATTTAACCTTTCTGTTCAAGCATCAAATCTGCCTGCCTGGTGTATAATTACGAACTTTTCTTGGCTTCCTCTTCCCCTTCCCCCATCCAGAAAGCTTTTAAAATCCCCTCACTGGGTACCATCTCTCTCCTCCCGTCTCTCCAATTAAGCTAAAAATAGCAGCGGCACGGGGCTGTGCAGGGCCATCAAGCTAACGCAGGCACGCCAGGCCTGGCGGGGTGGCACACGGTGCCCAGACACTGCCTGCTGGCTCTGGCATAGCCTGGCAGCTGCTCAGAACTGGGGGAGGCTTGTCCTCCTCCGGGGGCCTGGGGCTGTGAGCCAGGGGCAGCCAGGTGCAGGGGGTGGGGGCAGGGTCTTGGCAGCTGGGTGAGGGGTAGAAGCAAGGACAAAGGGAAAGGTCCCCTAAGTGGTCCCTCCCTAATGGGGGGTTGCATACGGCTGCCAGTTTCCGGTGCCAAGGAGAGCTGGCACCCTTGCATTTGGGCTGGGGTGGGGTTTCGCTGCTGCCCGAGATCACCCTGGTGGGAACCACATCAGCACTGAATATCTTCCTTCCTGCTTCTAGAAGAGTTTTAGTGCCTCTCACCATGCTGTGATTTAAGTAGGATTTGGCACCAAAGCCATACAGGAGTGTAAACTCAAACAAAAAAAATTTTTTTGGTATGATTTCTTTGTTTGAAAGGCAGAATTTACAGAGAGAGAGAGAATGAATCTTGAGTCATCTTTCCACTGGCTCACTCCCCAAATGTCTGCAATGGCCAGAGCTGGACTGGTCTGAGGTCAGAAGCCAGGAGAGCCTTCCTGGTCTCCCATGTGGGTGCAGGGGCCCAAGCACTTGCACATCATCCACTGCTTTCACGGGTTATTGACAGGGAGCTGGATTGGAAATGGAGTGGATTGGACTTGAACCAACACCCATATGGGATACTGGTGCTGTAGGCAGAATCTTAATGCACTATACCACAACGCTGTTCCCTGAACCCACCGTTCTTTACTGACCAAGTTCTCAGGCAGAAAACTGGCTCTTTTGTGTGTTGCTCACAGGTAGGGGGTGCAAGTGGTACAGAATGGCTGAAAATGCATAGGATGAATTTTCAAGGGGGAGGAGTTATTTCATTGCTTGAGGAATGAGTGCAATGATCTTCTGTACACAGAGGCATCACAGGATGGCCACAGGGACAGGGGACAGGGGTCAGGGGTCAGCCGGTGGGATCTTGGGTAGGAAGTGACTCCTGAGATGACCCTTGCAGACAGAGGCCATCGTCATGTGCCTTTTGTGGGCAACATTTGTCCCTGCCACCACTGACATCCTAGTCGGGTTCAACACAAGCAACAATCAGAATGGCTGGAGAATGAGACTAAATGGGAGTGGGAACAAGTGGAGAGTCTCAAGGCCAGCTCTCCAAGGACACTAAGTGTCCCACTCGGGGAGTGAGGACTTGATCATGAGGGTGGTTGGGGAGTAGGTTGGAACTGGGCGCACCACCATGATGTTGCTAAATAGTTAGAGACCTGGAGAGGAACCCAGGGTGGGATGGCGGCAGACCCATCACGTGAACTAAGAGCCCTGCAGACACACCTCCCACAGACCCTGAGCAGAGTGTCCTGCAGTGTTTGGGCCATCACTCCTCTCTGATGCCCCGGGTTGGGAAGGTGGTCTTGACAGTGATTGAGTCTGGGCCAGCAGCTCCTTTTTCCTGTCACCTGCAGTGTTACCTGCCAGTAATTAAGGAGTCTGAATGATGGCTGAAGAGACACCCTGAAGTGCCAGACTCCTGGAGAGCCAGCTGCAAGGTGGCAGAGGGAGGTGAACTCATGTCGGTTGTGTGGATCTGCCTGGGTTATGTTGTCTACAGGGTTCCTTTTGCTCTTTTCAGCACTGAAGGCTTGGACAGCTCCCCGGGCTGAGCACCTGCTTCTCCAGCACATTGCTCTTCTGTGCCAGGAAGCTGACCATGGCTGAGAGTTCAAGGTTTGAGAGAGCTCAGGTGTGGGAGGCAGACAGACCCCTGCAGGAATCTCTGCTTCCTGCCTCTTGGATAAGTGAACATGAAATTCTACATGGAAGAAGTTTACATAGCAGCCTAGCAAGAGCCTGGTGCATAGTAGGCGTTCATGTTTTCCTCCCTGAGTCCTTGCTTGTAGCACAAAGCCAGGAGGCCTCAGGAAGGGTGGGCCCTGGGCGCCATTGATGCCCCCCCATTCATGCCTCTCCAGAGCACCTCTTCATCCTCCTCATTTGACAAACGTCTCCACAAAAAAACCTCAGGATCTTGAGATATGGCCACTCAGGCCCCGAGATAAGCGCACGAGAGCTGGGTCTCATTCTGTAATTCATACAATGTTATTGCATTGGCCCAGTTCACTCATGACCTCAGTTTTGGGGTGCTCTCGTCACTGTGAGCAGAGCCCAGGATGGTGCAGCCCTCTGAGCACCATCTCTCTCAGCACCAGGGAGTGCTGCTGGGGACATGGAGGACAGACCTGACTCCCAGGAGGTGGGGAGTGGCCTGGAGCCTCTGCCTCTGTGATGCTGCGTTCAGCCAACCAGGCAGGTTCCTGGAGGGACCAGAGGGAGCTGGGCGGAATGGTTCCCACTGGGGACATTTGGCTGGGGAAGGGGGCTGACTGTAATCTGTGTTTAATTTCTCCAGGGCCTCCATTATAAATTCCATAACTCCACCCGTCAAAACATGACTAATTTGTGGGACTGCAGCCCCCACCAGGGAGGAGAAAGGCCTGCACTGTTTACACTGCCTCTTTATCATAGCTAATAAAGGCTCAGCAATGGGAGTTCAGCCCCTGTAGGTGGTTTTCTTAGTCACGTGAGCTCCCCTCCCCGACAGGGTCTCCCTATGATAAAAGGTGCACCTGCTGGGCTGGTTTCTAGCAGCTTTGTAATATCTTGGCCTGCAAAACTGTGGGTCCCAGGGCAGTTTGCAGAGAAAAGGCCACCGTGTCCAGGGTTAATTGGACCTTTGCCGATTCTGACAAGGCTAGGATGCTGCGTGGTTTATAGAGGAAAGAATGGGTTGGTTGGAAATCGGCAGAGCAGAATTGCAGGTGTGATGTTGAACCTCAAGACAGGAACATGATTCTGGATGCATTCCCTGGCTGGTAGCTGTGCAGGTGGCGATGCCAGCCATACTGTCACTTCACTCACAGTAGCTGCGCCACCCTGGGCAGGTTACCAAGTAGTGCTGAGCCTTGGCTTCCAACTCTATAGAATGGTGTTTCCCTGTATGCCCAACAGGGCTGGATGAGGGTGTGCACTCCATACAGGGCCCGACCCATCAGGAGACAGTCCGTGCCCTGGAGGGAAATCTCCCATGGACATGTTACCATGTCTGTCATCTCTCTGTGGTCTCTAAGATGCCCCCTGGGGGCCTGCTCACTCAGTTTGCAACCCTCTTGGCTTTGGGCTCTCTGAAAACTGCCTGTGGTACCACTCCAGGAGGCCAGGGGGTGGAGTATGCAGTAGAGGGAGGGATGTGGGTAGAGAGCTAGCCCTGTTTCAGAAGAGAGGGATTGGGCAGGACAACCTTGTTCAATGCCTGGTGAGCCCCAGGGTACCGTTCAAACAAAGAGTTGCCCAGCCAGGAAAGGTCCAGGGTGAAGGGGCAGCTGTGGTGACCCAGTCCCATGCCAGCCTCTGGCTGTGTGACCTTGGGCTGGTTCATTTAAGTCCCTGAGTTACAAACGCGTCTGAGAAGGGGACAGTGGTGGTGTCTGCGCCACAGTGTGTCATGAATCTAGTGAACTACCGTAAGCCAGGTGCTCAGCATGGTGCTCTTCCTTGGGGGCTGGCTCTGCGCTTTTCCCCAGGGCATCCTCCGCAATGAGGACAGCCTGTGGTTCAGAGGCTGTGGATGGGGGTCTGCAGAGTAGGGTGGCATGTCTGAGCTGCCAAAGTAATCCTGAGGGAAGCCTGGACTCACGGCCGAGCTAGCCATGCGGCACTCCCGGGACCAGGATTGGCAGAGCTGGCCTCTCCGACTGGCAGCTGCCCTGAGGTGGTTAACAGGTTGAGTGTGAAAGGCGCTCTTCTGTGTCTCGCTTCTGGGCAATTAGAGTCAAAAGAGAGAAGGTCAGAGTCAGCCCAGGGCTCTTTTAAACAAAAAACAGTTGACCTGGTGGCCAAGACCTTGAAAGTCAATTCACCTTGGATGAGCTGGAGTGGCAATAAATCATGTTCCTGCTGCCTCAAACTTGAGCAATGCCCGCTCCTTCCCTGCTCCCCAGCTGCTGTTGCAGGCTTCCTGCAGGGGACCCTCCCCTGCTCCAGGCAGCCCATTCTCAAAGCACAGGCCACAGTGGAGTGACTGCTCTACCCCAAAGCCCCTGACATTCACATCTCCCTCGAGGGCAGAAGCCCCCCAACCCAGAGTTCTCTATGGACCTGCAAGGTTGGCCCCCTGCTATGCCTCCGCCTTTCTCTTCCCTCACTACCCCTCAGCTCCTCTCTGGTCTCCAATGGCTGCTGACCCTGCTGTGTGGCCTGGTACTTAAGCCTCCGTCCCAGCTGCTCCCTGTGCCTGGAACACCTGTTGGAACACCTGTTGGGTCACCGCTTGCATCCACCCTATGAAACCACACCCCTAACCCCCACGAGGAAGGAGCAGCCCCGCATCCCCTCCCCTTTCCCTGCCACAGTGTATTTTGTTTCTTTTTGGACTTGTTTGTCCCTCAGCAGGACATGAGCTCCATGAACTGGGGCCTCCGGGTGGGGTTTCTGCTCTCTTCCCTGTGCCTGGAGCACAAGAGCCTGCTCCACAAATGCTTGCAGAGTGAGCAAACCATGGGCTCTGCCTTCGCAGAGAGGGTGACTGACTTCCCCCCGAGGGCCCAGCAAACATGTGACTCCAGTTTGCGGCAGGACATACCCAGGTGATTCTTGTAGACTGGCTTGGTGTTGAGTTGGAGCTGGGTGTGGCTTTCCATTGACTGATGTCCTAGGAATTTGGAAGCTGTCTTCCGCATCCCTGCATCCCAGCAAGAATGGCTACTTGGACAGCTGCCTGATAGAACTTTCTGGCATGAGCAGGTGGATTTGATCACAGAGATAAGGAAGTAAGTCCAGGGACATCAGTGGTGATGCCACGTGGCCTTTGTGCCAGTAGCAGAACCTGTGTCCCAGTCAGGCCATCTTGCTTGACAACAACTGCTGTGGCTGATGAGTGGCTCCTGTCCCCCAGGGACTCTCTCTAGAGCCCTGCTCTCCCCAGGTGAGCTTCCCACTGCCGGTCCATAAGCAGGACCTGTCAGTCAGCTGCTGCCTCCCGCCAGAACGCTATGGGCACGCCTTCCACCTGCTTCCCCCACCACCTTGCTCCTTTGATACCGTCTACTGGTCCATCTCTCTCTCCAGTTTGGTTCAAAATGCCATTGACTGCCTAGCTCAGGCTGTGCCCCCAACCCTGGCATGCCCTGGCTCAAGCATGCCCTTGGCCCTTGCATGCAATGCATTGGAGGCATCATCTGTATTTTCTCAGATATTTGAGGCCGCCGAGCTTTGTATCTCTCCTCTCACCCACAGCTACTGGAATGCAGGGAGTGTGGTGTGCCGGGGGCAGTACAGTGCTGAGCGGGCCAATGTCAGTTGTGTGGTTGGAGGGGAGACCCAGGATGAAGTTCTGAGTCTGAGAGCCTCAACTTTCTCATGTACAGAAGGAGAGGAGAAAACCCACATTGTGACTGTTGGGTCAGCAGAACAGCACCTAGGGGCCTGTTCTGTCGCCTGGCTCCATAGAACTACAGGGAAGCTCATGGGTGTGCTCGCTGGAGCAGGAGGCCGGGGGGACAGTCCTGCCCTGCCAGTGCCATAATCCTGTGCCCTGTCCTAGGGTGGGAGGACAGCAGGGGTGTTGTGGAAGGGTCTGGGGGACTATGGCTAACAGGCCATTCTAATCTGCTCCCCTGAGACCTAGGCTGTGATCCCTTGAGGCCTATGAATTTCTCCAACTCAGAAACAAATGTGCTGTATCTGCCAGGTGTCACAAACCTGGGAGTCCCCAGGAGAGGGATGGGGGAAGAAGGTGCTTATGCAGTGTGGCCGAGACTGGGCGACAGAAACTGTCGGGAGGGCTCACACTGCACAGCATACACTCTGTCGGGCTCACGCCGCTCTGAGGCAGCATTATCATAAATAACCACTTTCCATGTGTCAAGGGGCTGCTGGGACTGGCTGGAACCACAGCAGATGCAAGGTAACAGGCTTGGAAGACAGGAGGCCTTGGACTCACGGCGCTGCCTGTCACCCCTGTGACCATGGGCTTTGGCTACTCCACAGGTAGCACAGGAGATGGAGGACACAGGTGCTCTCCAAAGCCCTCACGGCCACAGCTCTGACGGTCAGAGGTGCTCACCCCACTGAACATGTGTTAGGGATGAGTTGTCTGTTCATCCAAGTTCCAGGTGCTCAGGCTGGCCGCCTCAGCACTACACAGCCTCAATAGCGAATGTAGGGAGGGAACCACAGCTAACGGACCACAGCATCAGAGGAGCCCAGGGCTCAGGGGCCTTCCTGGAGGAAGAACCCTGGGGTCCAGCCTTGGAGAATGAGTGCAAGTTGAACAAGTCATTCCAGACAGAGGGAACAACTTGTGCAAAGACACAGAGGAGAGCTGCTGGTTCTGTTAAGAGCAGACCGGTCCCTGGAGGTCACTGGACAATGGGAGGGTCTGGGTGCTTGGCAGTCCCAGTGGAGGGTGTGGATTCGTTTCAAAGGTGCTGGAGCTCTCATCATTCTGGGCTGAGCCCATGATTCATGAGACATGTTCAATAGTTTCTGGGAAATGTCTATTACGAAAAAACTGTTGGGCCAGGATTGGGGTGCAGTGGGTTAAGCCACCACCTGTGATGCTGGCATCCCAGTTCGAGCCCTGCTACTCTGCTTCAAGTCCAGCTCCCTGCTAATGTGCCTGGGAAAGTAGCAGAAGATGGCCCAGGTGCCTTGGCTCCTGCTGCTACGTGGGAGACCCGGATGAAGCTCCCAGCTCCTGCCTTCACTCAGACTCAGCTCTGGCTGTTGCAGCCACTTGGGGAGTGAACCAAAGGATGATAGATAACTCTCTCTCTCTCTCTCTCTCTCTCTCTCTCTCTCTCTCTCCCCACCCTCCCTCCCTCTCTGTCTTCCTCATCTGTAACTGTATCTTTCAAATGAATAAATACATCTTTTTTTAAAAAGCTATATGTGGATTTTAAAACTTTGGGCATCAGAAGAAAATGATTATTTTTTTTTCTTTAAGCTCTAGGATAGCCAGGGCCGAGGCTGGCAACAGTTCAGATGTACCTGCTGTACTCACTCCTCTCTGCCCTGAGCACTCCCGCCTTGGATTGACTGGTTTTTGCTGGGCAGCTGTAGGTGCTGGAGGCTGGGGGCCAGTGCCCGTTTTCTGCTACCCATGTTATCTGAAAATTCCCATTTTCCCCATGATCAGTGAAAAATTCCAAGTCCCTCCCTCCCTCATTCACTCACTCACTCACTCACTCATCCCATGCAGACCTGTGAGGGCCAGGGGAGGTGGGTGTGTTTGTCATAGCAGGAAGGGGCAGGTGATGTCTTGCAGGGTGGTTTGGTAGTTCGCTGCTGCCTTCCTGCTCTCATTCGCTGAAGCCCAGGTGTGAGTGGGGCTGGCTGGCTGCGGACGGAGGGATGGAGGGGTCTGACCAGGAAAACCAGTCCAGCCCTGTGGCTGCCGTGGAGAACTCATTATGATGAAGCTGGGACTGGAGTCTTACAGCCTGGTGCAAGCTAAAGCTGGTGCCTGTGCCCTGGGACCCTGTGTCAGCGATGTCATGATTTTATTGGTGGTTGTTTACCTGGGTGGGCAGCTGAGCGTGTGCTGTGTGCCAGGGGCTGCACTCACCACCACCTTGCAGGGGGACGGGGCAGGGTGTGTGGGCACCTCTGTGGGTTGTCTCTGTGTTCTGCCTGAGGCTCTGCCCTCAGCTGTGCCCGGGAGGGTTGGGGATGGGGGAGCTGTGGTCTGAGGGCACTGGGATCTCAAACCAAGGACAACATCGAAGAAAGTGGGGGAGTTGCATTCTCACGGATGAGCACAAGTTCTGGGAGGTGAAGTGCCTTTTCCCAAGTCACCGAGCCAGGAAGGGAGGAAGCTGCTCAGAACCTGGGCTTGCTGGGCCTTTGGCATGAAAGCAGGTGCTGATGCTGTGCAGAACGGGAAAGAGAAGCTGGATTTGGGGAGTCCGAGTCTCCCGGGGCCTCATTTATAGGCCAGTGCCAAGAGGGCGAGTCCGCACCCTCAAGGGCAGACGGTCTCAGGGCCTCATGGCTTCTAGAAGATTTTTCAAGGGAGGAACTTAGAAAAGACGAACGCGACTTGAGTTCAGCACAGGTTGCTTAGGGGTTAAATCATCCTGAGCGCAGAGGGTCCAGGGGATCCCATCAGCAGGTGGCTCCTGCAGGTGGGGCCATGGGAGTCAAAGCGAGCTCCTCCCACCCCATCCGGTTCTTCCCCTCACAGCCCTTGCTGGAGGAGGCTTGAACGTGTTCCCCATGGGGCGAGGGAGGAAAGGAAGCCGTGCTATGGAGGCCGTGTATAATTCCTCCCAATACAGAGTCTATTTAAGCGTGTCCTATGGGGATGCAGCCGCCATGCTTGACTCCATGTGGGAATTAGGGTGGTGCTGTGCCCTTGCAGCTGTGGTGCCTGCTGGGGAAAGGCAGGGGAGGAGAGCATGGCTGCATGCAGGTGGTGCGCCCCCTGTTGTCTGGGGGAGGCATGACAGGGTCTGCCTGAGCAGAGATGGCTAAAGGTCCATCCATGACTGCTAGGATGGAGGGCTCCAAGGCTTGTCTTCCATTCCCTCACCCTACTGTGCCCCTCGTAGCTGGGGCCACTCTTCTTGGCCCCCATGTCTGGCAGGGAATAGCTGGGTCTTTAAGCATTCATGGACCTTCAAGAGGACAGAGGCTGCATGTGGCATGCTCAGGAGGTATGCAGCAGGTGCTCAAAGCGTGAGCTAACTTAATACAATGGGAGCTCCTCCGCCTTTTGAAGCATTCGGATCCCCAGCTCCTTCACAGGGAAGGAACGATGCTTGCCCTTGGGGTCTGTCAGAGGACTCCCAGAATTGGCTGGCCCTGCCCGCGGCACAGAGCAGGTGCTCGGGGCTTCGGAGGGAACCTGACGCCCTGCTCCCTCCACACCACCCCTGCCATCGGCCTGGGGAGGCCATATCCTGGGCTTTGGGGACCATGAGGTTGAGTCGTTCTGAGCTAGTCTCCATCCATGACACCCACACTCCCAACCAACCCCACCCCAGGTCAACCTGCACATGTAGGTGGAGGGTGGAGGAGGTGGGGCCCACAGCAGGGGAAGGAGCAAAGGGGTTGGCAATGAACTCTGCAGACCTCCTCTGGGTCCTCTGGCAAGGTCATTCCTTTCCAGAACCTGGGAGGCTAGGCAGGGCAGAGAAGGGGTCCCTGAAAGCCAGCAGCATCAATGGGTGCCCGTGTGTGCCTGTGCATACATGTGTATGTATGTACCTGTGTGGGGGGGGGGAGGTGGGTTGTCTTTGGTCTCCTTGGCTCTCTAGGCCTAAGGACTTGCTTGGTCTCCCTCTGCTTTGTAAGCGCTGTTCCGCACTGCACTGCATATGCGCACAGTAGGGCCATGCGACCTGTATTAGCAACTCTCCCTGTCTGCCTTCCTCCTGCTGAGCTCCTGCCTGAGCAGGCCCTGTGGCACTTGCTCCAGGACTGGACTGAGAGGATTCAGGTCATCCAGTTTCTTCCCCAGGTGTCTCTCTGTCCTCTTCTGACCCTGGGTTCCAGATCTGAGAAGTGGGGGCATCACGGGGCCCGAACACCAGCTTTTCCAGGGGCTCCTCCACCTTGGTGCTCTCCAGTGCTTAAAAGATTTTCCCCAAAGACCTGGGAGAACACCTAGCTCTCTCCTCCCCAGCCAGGGATGCACGGGTAATCAAGGCTTATGGAGAAGTGATGGGCTGTTTTGGGGGCTGAGCCCAGGTTCGCGTGGCCTGGGCAGGCTTTGGGTGGAGGTGGGGGTGGAGACTGCAGTGCTGCCTTCCTCATGGATTGTTCTGAGTTCACAGATCTCCCCCACTGGATTCCTGGAGGAAATGGTAGGTGCCCTTGACTGAAGGACGCATGAGGGCATCTATGGCAACAACGGATCTGCATTCAGTATGTGGCTCTGCTTGGGACCCTGGTGCATTGCTTTGCTGCATCTGGGGCTCCCGGGCTTGACCTGCACACTTGAAAGGGACCCTGGTGCATTGCTTTGCTGCATCTGGGGCTCCCGGGCTTGACCTGCACACTTGAGAGGGACCCTGGTGCATTGCTTTGCTGCATCTGGGGCTCCCGGGCTTGACCTGCACACTTGAGAGGGGACGGATGGACCAAATGTATACTCAGAGTTTTCATCTCTGGTGAAGGCAGCCGGTGGGATTGTGTTAGTTTTGTGTGTAGAGAGAGTTGGAGAGTGGCAGAGAGAGGGGCAGGGGGATCCTCCATTTGCTGGTTCGTTTCCCGGACAGGCCACAGCAGCCAGCCAGGGCTGAGCCAGGCTGAAAACAGAGCCAGAAGCTCCATTTGGGTCTCCCCCGTGGGTCCATGGGTGCTTTCCCAGGTGCACGAGCAGGGAGCAGCCAGGACTTGAACTGCTGCTCATGCGGGATGCTAGCAGCACCTTAACTTGCTGTTTCGCTGCATTGTTCTCTCAGAAGCCTCCAGCATGGCTGATTGGGTGAGGCTCATGCACATTGTTGGGGAATCATCACCTTTACCTAAACTCAACAGATCCCAGATGTCATTGCTGAAAAAAAATGACCTTCAATAGCAACATTCAGACCGGTGCCTGACCACATGACCGGACTCCATAGCCTGCCAATGTGACACAGTGTGGTTTTTGGGAACACAGACCCTCGCGCTTGCTGGGTCCTGTCTCAGGGCCTCAGCAGCTGACCATGACCAAGGACGCTCCACGTGACGCTCCTGTACCCAGCTCCCGGACACAGTTGGCGCTCAGTACATTATTGTGAACTCTGAAGTTGCATAAGAGTGTGGATTTTTGCCTGTTTTTTCACCTCGCCTGTCTGCACAGTAGGGTCTCCGTAGGCATTTCTGGAATGCTTGATCCCTGGGGATGTCGTCGGGCTTGAGAGAGCCAGGTGGATTTCTAGAACCTTCTGCCTCCTTTCCTCTGAGAGTCAGTCCTGAAGCCCGGGGTTAAATCTGTGGGCCCTCTTCTAGTGTCCAGGGTGCCCTCCCCTTCTTCCTCTGCCTCCTCTGTCCTCTGAGGCCCAGCTCCAGCCCAACCCCCAACCCCAGAAGCCTCTTGGTTCAGGCCCCCCACCCCAGCTCTGTTCTCCCTTCCACTGGCTAGGTGCAGCGCCACCTAGTGGAATGTGGCTGAGACGCAGCTTACTGAATTTGGTAGAGGCTGACTTTTGAGTTCATAGCAGTCACGTGTTTGTCCACCCATCAGTCGTGCATCCTTCTAACCGTGCATCCAGCCAGCCATCCGTCTGTATGTCCGTCCATCCGTCATTCATTCATTCATCCTCCCCCCAACCATGCATCTCTCTGTCGATCTATCATCAGTGCACCCAGCTATTCACCAATTCATCCGCCCGTCATCTAACACTCTCTTTTAGAATTTAAGCTGCACGTGGGCATCATGCAAACACTCGGTCCTGTGTGTTACCGATTGCCTAATGCACCTGCCTGTCCACAGTCACACAGGCGCTGTGTGGCCGGTCAGGTGAGGCCCGTCCTTGCCCAGGTGGGTTCGCAGGGCCCGGTCTATGCGCACCTCGCAGTGAGCAGGCGATGAACTCTGCCAGATTAGAGGTCACCGCATCCTTCTCCAAAGCCAAGTACAGGACAGAATCACAGAAGCGAGGGCCCGTGGAGCCGCGCGCGAGCACCTCGCGGGGTGAGCGGCAGGAGCTGTGCTCTGAGGACTGGAGTGCCGTGAAAGCACTTGGGCATGAGGTGTCGCTGGACGAGTGTTTAATTAACCTATTACAGGACAGTAACTGGGCACTAGGAATTTTTATACTTATTAATAGAGTATTAAACAATGAATTATCATGAACAATTAAAATTAATTACAGTTCGTGGAGATAATTAAATTACTCATTTAATAGGACAAGTGGTTAGGCAGACAGAAAAATGAAGAGCCAGTATCGCGGGAGTGTGCAGGATGCGGGTGTTGGGGGGCTACATGTTCTTCTCTCGCCAGCCAGGGGTGGGGCTCAGGGAGCAGCTGGGGGGCCTCCACAGTCTCAGTGTGCCCCCAGGTGAGGACCAGCCCCCCTGGAACACATGGAAATCCTGCTTGTCACCTGTCAGGCCCAGCTATCAGCTCGCCTGCTCCTCACTGCGCCCCTTGTTCCCTGCCCCCACCCCATCCCACCCTCCCTTCCTCCTTTCTCCCCCTTCCCTCTCTGCCTCTCTCCCTCCCTTCCTGCCTCTCTTCCTTTCTCCATCAATCCCTTCCCTCCCTCCCTTTTCTCTCTTTCCTTCCTTCTCTCCCTCTCCCCCTTCCCTG
This sequence comes from Ochotona princeps, assembly GCF_030435755.1. Classification (NCBI taxonomy): domain Eukaryota; kingdom Metazoa; phylum Chordata; class Mammalia; order Lagomorpha; family Ochotonidae; genus Ochotona; species Ochotona princeps. Next base: position 10,994,351 of record NC_080833.1, read on the forward strand.
GAGCACAGGGATACATCAGCTAAAATTCACAAACAGTGAGACTCTACTGGTGATGATGGAACATGGGAGCCAGCAAGCCCTTGCCTCCCTGGCTGTGGCACCTGGGAGCCAGCTAGCCCATGCCTCCTTGGCTGTGGGACCTTTCTTGTGTTACTTTCTCTGGCCCTCAGTTTCTTTATCTGGAAAATGGAGCCCACTTGATGGGGCTCTTGGGTGAACTGAGGGCTTACCATGTGGGAGGCCTCCGGGGCGGTGCCAGGAGTACAATCAGTGGATGATGGTGAAGATTTCTGACCATGGTTGACCTCATCCTTGTTGCTGGGACAGTACGAAGAGGGGTGCCCGTGAGGGTCAGAGAGGAGTTTGTGGGAAAGGAAGCTTCTTGTGGATGTTTCAGGATGAGTAGGTCTTAGCTGGGTTCACATAGGAAGGGTGTGGTGATGATGGAGAACTAAGCTCAGGACCCTTCTTGTCATCACGTGTCAGAAAGCAACCAGGAGGAGCTGGCACTGCGGTGGAGCAGGGAAAGCCGGCACTCGCATTGCTGGCACCCCACGTGGGATCCATGTCAGATTTCAGAGGCTCCACGTCCAGTCCAACTCCCTGGGAAAGCAACAGCTGTTGGCCCAAGTGCTTGGACCCTGCTCCCATGTGGGGGACTCAGATGAACTCAAGGCTGCTAGCTTCGGCTTGGCCCTGTGTGGGCACTGCAGCCATCTGCAGTGTGAATGAGCAGATGGAAGATTTCTCTCTCTAACTCTGACTTTAAAAAAAACATGCAACTAGCAGACATGCGAGATGAGCCGAAGACCAGAAGTCACTGGAAAGCAAAAGGCTAGTGCACACGCACATGTTAGTTGAAAACTTCAAGAGAGGGAATTGCCCTCACCCAGGCTGGGGTCCAAGGTAGTGGAGGTGCTGTCAGGGCTTGGTCCCAGGAAGCTGTCATGGTGACTGGTGCCTGATACAAGGAGAGTCTCAGCAGTGTAATGGGGAGGAGTGGGTGGAGTCTTCAGCCATGTGGGGGTTGCACGGAAGCTGATGCGTTTGGGCAGTGCACATGGCTTGACTGTTCTCTGCCCCTCATGGACTCCCCGCCTTCCCACATCTAGAGAAAAGAGCAGATGCCAGGGCCCTGAGGCTCTGCCAACGCAGGGAACAGCAAGATTTGAGACAGCAGGCCTGGAGCGGGGAAAGCCGTGGTGTGGAGAAGGTGTGTGGGGCGGCCTCCAAAATGGTGCACGGTCCCCTGCCGTGTGGTCGCTAGGATAAGGCTGAGGTGGTGGGTGATCATACCCAACGCCACATCCCAAAGGGCACACTGGCTTTCTCCATTTCTTCCTAGGTCAGGTGCTCTGGGTTGGGGAGGGGGCACGGGATGTCAACTGCCAGGCCAAGCAGTCCAGGAAGAGACCCTGGCAGTCTCCAGCAGACCGGCCAACATTCAAGCGTGTGCCTTTATGGTGCTCCAGGCTGTTACGAGTGTATCACGTGTTTCATTTAACTCCCCTCCCCCTACCCAGCAATCCTATAGGGTGGGGCTGTTATTATGCTAACTCAAAAGATAAGAAAAATGAGGATGCCTGCAAGCCCTCCCCTTAGCCTGCAGTTCAGAGGGTGCGGTGAAGCTGGGCTCTGCTCCTGGGCAGGGCCACACACGCTGTGCATTCACAGCACATCTGGAAGCAGCAGGGCTGTTGACGCCAGAGGAGGGAAGGATGGAGAGACTGGCGGATCTCAGGCGCTAGGAGAAAGGTGGGAAAGAGAGCCTGGTGTGACGATGGTTGGAGCTGGCTTTGGTACCTGACCACACAGGAGGGCGTGATGTGTGTGTGCGCGCGCGCGTGTGTGTGTGTGTGTGTGTGTGTGTGTAAGGGTCGCAGTTTCCTGTTGGTGATCTTGTCTGGGACCCAGGCTTGATGTGGTTCCAGATCTGAGATGGGAAAATCTAGGCAGGACGGCCTCGGGGACTGTGTTGGGGTTGAAGTCCTGCTGGGCCTCCAGGTGGCTCTGGAGATGTAGGGATAGAACCCTGGTGGTACCCTGCACCCCAGCACCCCCAGCTTTGTTCCTCTCACATTTTATACTGCACAGTAGTTTGCATGCCCAGCTCACTGCCTTCCGTACCTCAGGTCTGTGCCATCGCTGGTCCAGCAATGGCAAGCACTTGGTTTGACCTACACTGATGCCCAGGGGATGTTTGTGACAGAACGCCCATGTGCCACGGCTTGGGTACAGTGCCTCATGCAGGCTGCTCCTGGTTGGGTGTGGAGGGGCACACTTGTTAACCATGTGTAAGAGTGGGGGTCTGTAGGACCCAGGAGCTGGGCAGTGTGTCCTTATAGTCTGTTGGGGATGTAGCTGGGAACTCAGGTGGCCTTGCAGGCACCTGCTCCCACCCCAGCCCAGAGACACCAGGTCAGGGCTGCTGGGGGAGCCAGACCCTTGTTCCCTCATGTCCTGGCAGGAGCATCTCTGAACCACTCCTGGTGCAGGGCCACACTGGGCTGGATGGCACAGGGCCTTGGGTTGGATATTTGAGTCCAGGTGGACTTTTACCTGTTTCCCACAGTCCTGTGGGATGGCCAACACCCAGCCTCCACCATGTGACAGGGTTCCAGAGAGGGCTAGTCGGCCTCAGGGGTGCCCCCTTGACAGTGCCCCCAGCCTGGGGCCGAGTTGGAAGCTCGGAGGGTTTTGCTCCTTGGGGGACACTGGAGTGTCACCTTTGGAAGTGGTCCCTTTGGGTGCCATTGCATTTTGTGGGCAGAGCCCGGGGATGCTGTGAAGCATCCTATTAGGCACAGCGAAGTCCAGCCACCAAGAGTCATCTAGTCAGCCACAACATCAGCAGGTGCCACGGTTGAAGACCTCAGCTCTAGGGGCCCTAAGCTTCTGGCCCAAAGCAGTGCCCCTGCTAGTCCTGAAGCCACACCGATCCCTGGGCTGGACCCTGCCAAGGCAACCACAGGCAGAACTCGGAATCCAATCAATCTGTAGCAGGTGAATTTTTAAGTTGATGGCTTTGTGTGGTCCATGAAAGGGCTTGTAAATATCCAAATGGCTTCGGGCAGAGGGAAGGCTGTGCGGCTTTGGGGATTGAACCTGGGGCCTTGAATCAGCTCTGATGTGGGGTGAGAAAGGGGACAGCACCTCAGAGAGATCCAATGCACGGGCAGGGTAGGGTGCACGCAGCCCCTCATCTTGTCCCCCCTTCCCGCCCCCCACCCCGTTCTGGGGTGGCAGTTTTCAAGCTGTCTGCCCCAACCCTGTAGGAAGAGCCCAAGGGAACAGGTGCCTGGGGGCCCAGGGCCGCTGTTCCCTGCAGCCACGCGTTTTATTATTTTTGAATCTAGGAGCTGTGTATCTCGCGAGTATGAATTTTCAAGCCACGTACTCCAGCGTGCCGAGAACTGTAACTTTATTTTTCTATCACTGAACCAAATTTTTATCCCCCAGCTCTCTTTCTGCCCGAGGGCAGAAAATGTAATCTCAGTCAATTCCAGGTAAACTCAGTCATTCCGGTTTCAGCTCAGTCAGCTCGGACCCTCCTCCCTTCCTGCTCCTCCATGGGACTCGCGGGGAGTGTCGCAGTGTCTGCAGGCAGCTTGAGGGGCGTGTGGCGGTGTGGCTTGCCAGCAGTCACCCCTCCCCATATCCGGGGGTGTTCAGTGTCCAGCCGGGTCCCTGGGCAATGTCATTTATCCCTGAGGGTATCCACAGCACCTGTCTGGGTCTCCAGCAGTTGTCTTTGTCCCTCACCCTTCCTCTCCATGGATGAGCCTGGGGCGGAGGGCAGTGGTGGGGGTGCGCAGCTTGCTCCAGCTGTGTTTGCGAAGCGCTTCAAGAGTCCTCGGCTGGTGTCAGGCTGTGCAGGCGAGTCTCGGAGGGGAAGAGCTCTGGGCTTGGGTGTAACAAACCGTGTTTACCCGTGAGCTCTGCTACTCCCTCACTCCTTCCCTGGTAGGGGGGCATGCAGAGGAACCTATGTAGGCAGGCCTGGCATCGGGCTGGGCTCGAGAGGTGGACAGAGCGGGCGAGTGGGCACATCTGCCTGCAGCTGCATCTCAGACTTCATGTGTGTGGCTGGCGTGCCCTTGTCATCATGGCTCAGAGGGGCTGAGGGCTGAGTCTTCCCCACATCAACCCACATGTACAGGCCCCGTGCACAGCGGTGCCCTTTCCCCACTTCCATTTTATAAGTGGAGAAACGGAGGCCCGTGCTATGCAAGGTGCCCAAATCCTACTGTCAGGTCCGAGAGAGGGAATTTCTTTTTTTTTTTTTTTTAAGATTTTATTATTATTGGAAAGCCGGATATACAGAGAGGAGGAGAGATAGAGAAGATCTTCCGTCCGATGATTCACTCCCCAAGTGAGCCGCAATGGGCCGGTGCGCACCGATCCGATGCCGGGAACCAGGAACCTCTTCCAGGTCTCCCAAGCGGGTGCAGGGTCCCAATGCATTGGGCCGTCCTCGACTGCTTTCCCAGGCCACAAGCAGGGAGCTGGATGGGAAGTGGAGCTGCCGGGATTAGAACCGGCACCCATAGGGGATCCCGGGGCGTTCAAGGCGAGAACTTTAGCTGCCAGGCCATGCCGCCGGGCCCTAGAGGGAAGTTCTAAAACTTCCTCTTGCTCAGTCTTAGAGACACATGCGCATCCCATCCACTACAACATCATTGAAGGAGACGGAAGATTAAATCTCACCTCTTTCATTTCCTGCCCCCAAGTCTGGCTCCTCTCTGGGTTAGCTGATGTCCTTCTACCCCTGTTCATGGGAAGCCACTGCCAGAATCTGGGGACCCACGCACTTAAAAAATATAAGTTTATTTTGGTGCAAAAAGTGCTGAAATCTACCAGTGGCTTATTCAGAACAAACATTCCCCAGGAAGTTTGGAAGCTGTCCCCCACCCTCCAACAGTGCAGACAAGCAAACCTGGGCACCCCAGGAGAACTGGGGGTGTTGCTGGGCCTCCTGCGGCAGCTTGTTCCCTTAGCGTGTCAGCTCCTTGATTTCATGCTTTGCGTCCCAATGTCTCAAGCGTTGCAGAGACAGACATAAGTTAGCCTTTGTAATGGCTTCCTGGTGGCCAATAGCACGGCTCCAGCCTCTCTTTTCCAGCCAGGCTCCTGAAGGAGCTTGTTCCCCCTGTCCCAAGGTTTCTGCTTTCACAGTTCTGCGCTGGCCATGCAGCGCGGCTGTCCACGGGTAATGGTGCTTTTATGTCTGCAGATTGATTTGACAAGTGGGGCTGCGGGTCAAGGGTTATAAGCATTTGATGTGTTCATAAATACCAAATGAGTTTGAATCCAAATAGGTCTGATGCTTCACAGTCTGAGGAAGATCCAGGGGCAAAAGATAATGTTGCCACCCCTGCATGACACCCTGGCACACAGGCCTCCTGCCCCAACTGGTGCAGAGCATCCAGCCTTGTTGGGGGGTTGTGGGAGGCCAGGGGTATAGAATCTGTCCTGCCCCCAGCCTGGCAGGAGCCACTGGCCACGGGCTGAGGCCATGTCACAGACCCAGCACCTGCATTTGCACAGCCTGGCAGTTCTCAGCAGCTGGTGGCCAGTGGGGCAGGACAACAGGATGGCCCTACTCGTCTCACAGAGGAGTAAACTCATGGCAAGGGACAGCCAGGAAATGAGATCTGGTCATGTAGCTCTCTCTATGGGGCAAGGGGGACGCTGCACTCTCACGGATGGACGGGGTGCAGGTGGACCTTGCTGTCCTCCGTGTAAGACCTGGTTGGCTGTGGTGTCCCCCAGTCTGGGAGGAAAGACAGGGCCATGCTGTCCCCTCTGCTCCCCCAACCACACAATTGTAGCAATCCCTTGGGCTCCAGCCGTTGGTGATATGGGCGGGCGGTGTGTGGCACCTGCTAGTGAAATGATGGATGTGCTATTTGTCTGGAGGAGTTGGAGGAGGGGGTCACGGAAGGACAGCGCCACGGAAGGACAGCGCCAGGGCCATATGTTGGCAGGAGGAGGGCCTGCTGTGTGATGCGGCTGACAGATGGAGGGGAAGGTGGGGACTTGCTGGGACTGCGTGCAGTGCAGGGGCAGGGTGGTGAGAACTTCCAGTCTGACGGGGGAGGTACAGCTTCAGTTTCCAGGCTGGTGGACGAGGCCCCATTTCTACCTCAAGGAGTTCCCAGTCTAACGTGGTCACTAAGAACTTGGCCCGCGGGCCTCCCTGTCTTGTGGAGAGTCTTAGCAAGCACTGCCACAGCACCTGGTAGTTGGACACCCTGCCTTGGCAGTGGCTCTGGTACCATGGGCAGGGGGGCGGGGATCCTGTGGCAGGTGGTATGACTCTCTGGTGACAGACAGGCTTTGGGGCATTCCATTAACAAGCTCTGAGACTGTGGCTCTGTTTCATTGCCTCTTTGAACGTATTTTCTCCCTGAAGAGAGTTCATACTTAAATGAGTTAACATTGCTTGGCAGTGAGCACCCAGAGCATCATGGTGCCTTCCTGGCTGATGATAGGTATCTTAGGGATGGTTTAAATCATGGAGGGCTTCCTGTAGGAGAAGCCAGAAGCTGGGCTTTGAGGTCATGGGCTCCAGATGCTCAGGGGTGAGAAGATGTTTGGAGCAAGAGGCTTAGCGGCTGTGATGGAAAGGTGGGATGATGGAAATGAAAGAAGAGGGCAGTTCCTCAGCCGATGTAGGCCACGACAGAAGTGTCACTAAGCGTCTCACCCTGCGCTCCTCTGGCACGGATGCTCTCACAGTTGCTATACCTCTGGACCTTGTCATCCACGTGGCATTGCTTTGGGCACACAGGCTGATGCCAAAGGCAGGCGTGCAGGGGCTTGAGTGTGAGCAGAGGCCATGGATGAGTGAAGAGAGGACGGGGACCAGCCAAGGGCAGGCCAGACAGGGAAGCTCCCGGAGCTTTGAAACAGAGATGGGGACAGGGTAGGGATACCAGGAGCGCTTTCTGGGTGGGTGAGTCAGTGGAGTGGTGGGTCTGAGAGCTGGGCACTGCCCGTTTCCTCCTTCAGTGGGCTCCTCTGACCTTGACTGTCAGCCTAAGTCACCCCAGGCTCTTGTCTATTGCCCCGCCCAGCCTTCGATATACGTACCTGGGTCCCAAAGAGGAGCTGTTGGTGCTGGGACAGGTGGAGCCACATGGGAATTGAGGGGATACTGGGGTCAGAGAGTTCAGGCTCTGTGTGGCAGGAGAGGTGCCTCGAGGGGGCCCTGGCTGGCACGTGGTCTGAACATGGAGCTTCTCTTATCACTGCTTGCAGGCACTGCTCCAGTTCCGTGAGGCACCCCTGGAGCCACCCAGCTGCCGGGGGTGGAGCCAGACAGCCATGGAAGGCTCAGCTGCTTTCCCTGTCCACTGTGGGGCCTGGAGTTCAGGATTCAAATGTAAGTTTGTCTCCTTCCTAAGGCAACATCCCAGTCAGCCCTATCCTAGAGAAAGAGTCCTCAGGCAAGCTGGGGTCAAACTCTCCCGAAGACAGCATGCATGAACCAAGGCCCAGATGTGGGGGCCTGGTGTCCTCTCCTGGCCGGAGGAGGAACAAGGCTTGCGGTCCGCATTGAGTGATTTCAGAGCGATTATCTGGGATAACTGTGATAATATCCAAGAACAGAGAAGGTTCAACTGGCTGTTCCACCTGACTCCAGCATGACTTGTGCCGGGAGAATGCTGCTGGGTGTGCATGGAGCGGCGGAGGGAGGACCAGGGAGAGGGACGTGGTGGGAGGAGGAGGGGCGAAGGCACAGGGCAGAGCACAGAGGCTGCCAGGGGTCGGGCTCCTACCAGAGCTCTTCACCACTGTCCCAGGAAGGGGCCTGGGGAGGGCACATCTGCTGGGCGGTGCCCTCCTGGTCTTTCCTTTTTCTCTCTGCCCCTTCCTTCTCATGCATTTTTTTCACTGTTTTTTTTTTTTTAAGTTTTTTTTTTTTTAGTATTACTGGCTTCCTCAGAGAGAACGAGACACAGACAGATCTGTTTGCTGGTTCACTCCCCAAATGTCTGCAATGGCTGGTGCTTAGCTGATCCAAAGCCAGGAGCCAGGAGCTTTTTCTGGGTCTCCCACATAGGTGCAGGATCCCAAGGCTTTGGGCCATCCTCCTCTGCTTTCTCAGGCCACAGCACGGAGCTGGATGGGAAGTGGTGCAGCCAGGATATGAACCGGCAGCCACGTGGGATCCCAGCACGTGCAAGATGAAGACTTTAGCTACTAGACTACCGTGCCGGGCCCAGCATTCTTTCACTGTTTATCCACATGCCTGCACAGGTGCTCCCCCTGGCCCCTCACCTGGCCATCCAGCTACCCAGACACCCTTTCATTCTTTCCCTGCTCCTCCCCATGCCCCACTCACCCATCAACCCTGTGGCGTGTGTCCCTGGCTCTGTCATCTACCCTCCCACCCCTGGTATCTTCACAGCCCACATTTTCATCCCTCCACATCCTTCCACATGTCCACGCGGACACCATGCTGCCCCTCCCCCATCCTCCCCCACCGCCTCTCCATCATTCCAGTCATTTGCCCACCTACCCTTCTATCATCTACCTGCTGATCCTCCCGCTCCCTGCCTCCTTCTCCCGCCTCATTTGCCCTCTTTTCTTGTCGTCTCCCATCCAACTGGTCACTCCTTTACACAGTCACTGAGCATTCATCACCACCCTCCCACCCGTCCTTCGCCCATTCATCCTGTGCGCACTTCACGTGCCCTCTCCCAGGTGCCCACTCAACCCTCCCTGCTTCCCGCTGTCTGCTCATCCATTCCACACACCCTGCCTTCCTCCTGGCTGAGTCTCTCTCTGTCTCATGCCCTTCTGTCCACATGAACTGATTGATCTCTTAAGTAAACCTTCCACCTGTTCAGTGCTCTCGGCAAGCCCAGGGAGTTCTGCCCCTACGAGTTTGATTGTTCTCTGCCAGTCCGAATGAGTGTTGAAATCACTCAAAATTGCCCCGCCCCAATTCTAGGTTCATTTTGGGATCTCTGTGTGTCACACAGCAAGAGAAGGAGGGGAGCCACAGTCAGAGAGCCTGTAATTCTGGTTTGGCCATTGGCTGCTGTGCAGCATCCGGAAGGCTGTTCACCTGCCCCTACCTCCCTAGTCTCAATTTCTTCCTGTGTCAAAGAGGTTCAGGAGACCTGCTTTACATAGCGGTTCGAATGTTAAAATTCTACAAAGTACCCAGCCACCTGCGTGGCTCCCAAGTGATGGCCAACCCAACACTGAACTCCACTGGGGAGGAAATGTGAAATTGATTAGAGACCTTCCTCAGCTCCCAAGGTGTAGAGAAGATACGGCCCGCTAGGGCAGACATGCTACTACTTCTGTGTTCTGTTTGGCGGGGTCTCACTCTGGAGGTGTGAAAGGCAGATACAGAGGGTGGGCGATGTAGACAGCAGGACCTGGTTAAATCAGCTAAGCCTCGGTGGGTGGCTGGGGAAGAGCCGGAAGCCTCACGCCAGCTGCTCATTAGCAGGGAGAGGCCTGTTCTGACACACATGACAATGACCGCTTCCACCGGGAGCTGGGGGTCCTTGAGACACCTCCTATTGGAACCCCCTGCTGAGAGGGACGATGGGCAGCAGCAGCCCACCCTGGGGACTGGGCATGGGCCCCCTCCTCCCCTGCCCAGGGAAGCACCCCAGAGAGGCCCACAGGGTCCACAGCTGATGCTGGCCTCCAAGTGAGAGGCCCTTTTTAAGTGAACATGGCTTTCTTGGTTACCTGCTGACCTGTAGGGTCTTGTGTCGAGCCCCGTGTCCTCTGTTGTAAACCAGCCATGAGGGGCAGGTGTATGTCATGGGGCTACAATGATGATGCTTGGGCTGTCTGCATTCCAAATCAGGGTGCCTGGTTCATGTCCCGCTCCATTCCCAAGTGCAGCTCCCTAATCACGCACACCCTAGGAGACGGCAGTGTGAGCTCTAGTCCCTGGGCCTGCTACCCGAAAGGACAACCCAGCTGGAGTTTTCTGGGCTCTCGGCTTTGTCTCGGCTGCTGTGGGATTTTGGGGAGTGAGCCAGTGTCTTTCTGCCTCCCTAGCTTTTGATACATTACACACACACACAAAAAAAAAAGTTGAAAGAGACCCACGTGGCAGTCTCCCTGGAACATTAGTGAACACAGAACCTGCCTGCAGCCTTTGCCAGTTTCTGTGCTGTGAGGACCACGCCTGGGCCGTCTCCAGGTCGCAAGCAGCCTAGTCAAACAGGGAAGGGGCTGGGAGAGCTGGCCACCAGGTTGGGCCAGCCTCCCGCAGGTGTAATAAACAGATAATCCCAGCAGCTAAGACCATCATAACAGCACCTGGAGTGGTAAGGCTTTAAATAGAACTGATTGAAGGGAAAATTTAGATAATTTGTGTTGATAAGGGCCAGGGCTGACCACTGCCCCAACAGATTCTTGCGAATTTAACAGTTATTCCTCAGACACCGGTGGGATCTGGCCCCAGCATTTAGCTCAGTTCAAATGTCTTTGTTTTCTGCCTAGCGCTGTCCACTTGAGGACCTGGGGGTTGGAGGAGGGTGGCAGCCTGCCTGAGGAAGTATGACTTGGAGAAGTGGAGACCACCAGCACCTTGACTTTGAGCCCTGGCAGGTGTAGTCTCGGGTGTGAGTGATTGACAGGGCTGACCTGGTGCTGTGCTCCCTGGGAAATAAATGGGAAAATGGAATTTTCTGCACCATTTATCTGAGAGGCGTGTGGTGGTGACCTGGGCTCTGGCCTGTTGGGCCTGGGTTCAAATTCAGGCTTCACCATTCTTTGATGATGTGACCTGGAGCAAGTTAATCCCCCGTTCTGAACCTGCCACTTGCCAGGCCCTCGAAAGAGAATGGCACGTCATTGTTTCTCTGTGAGTCACGTGTCCCTGGGTGAGTGTCCCCGTGTCTGCCATGCAGCAGGTGCTGCTCGATGGAGGCTGCTGGGTATTGTCCGTTGGACTCTGCCCTCCACCACAGAGGCTGGGGAAGGCGACAGTGGATGGATTCTGGTCTTTCTGAAGGCATATCGCGACTGGAGCAGAGCATTCTGTTTTGTAAGTCTTCGGTATTTGTAGCTTTTTAAGTCAATATGTCCCCTGCATGTTATAGAATTTGTTGCTTGATTATTGACCCATCCACCTTGTCTCCCCTCCTGCTTACCTTCCTTTCTGTCTTCTATTTACCCACTCATCTATCCACCTGCCCATCCATCCGTCCGTCCACCTGATAGTCTGTCTGCCCGTCTTTCCTTCCTCTCTCTCCCTTCCTTCCTTCCTTCCTTCCTTCCTTCCTTCCTTCCTTCCTTCCTTCCTTCCTTCCTTCCTTCCTTCCTTCCCCTCCAGGAAGCATGCCAACCCCACGCCAGCTGCCTTCACAGCAGATCTGTCACTGTTATTCATGCCTTCCCTCCATTCTGTCCTGGGGAGTTGCAGTCATTTATCCGATTCGTGACCTTGGCGTATACATCTTAATATCTCCTGCCTTTTCCCCATGGAAGTCGCTGTTCTTAGGGGTGGGTGTCATTCCTTCTACAAACCTTGTTCAGGGCAGTAACCACTTGCTGCATGTGGCTTCTAGCTTTTGCAAGGTGTCTCATTCCAAATGAAATGTGCTGTTAGTGTAAAACACACTCTACAACCAGAAACTAGTACATATTTTACCTAGAATGTAAAAGATGTCATCCACAATTCTTTAAATTGGTGATGTGTTATAAAAGATAATATTTTGAAGATACAGGGTATAATAAATCAAAATTAATTTCACATGCGTAGAATTGTGTATGTGGTTGCTACGCAGTTCCTCCCAGGCAGTGCAGGTGCACACGTGAGCTGTGTCCCTGGAGGACAGGGAGCCCTGCCCCAGGGCACTCTGGCTGGTATGCCTCATTCTGGAGCTCACCAAGCTGACCCGTTGTGGCTGCATGCAACGCTGTGCTCCGTGGTCCACATCGGCCTCCTCCGAGGTGACCTGCTGGCCCCCACTCAGCTCCTCTTTTTGTGTTTCCCCTGGTGGTGAGGACTTGGGTGGAGGAGAGAACTATTTGTGGGATCTTGACGGGACGCCCTGCTGTGCATCTAGGCAGGCTGCACAAAGCCCTCAACAATTCAGCTCCCTCCCTGGTGGCAAATGTCAGACGCGTATCAGCTGGAGAAGTCACGGACACGAGAGCACATCCACAGAGCCCAGATTCGGTCCTGGCATTCGGGAGGCACCAGGGTTTTGGAGAGCACAGCCACAGGCTTTTGTGGGGCCCTAGAACCCTGGTTAGAGGCTCCTCGTGGGGGGCAGGGCAGTTGGCATGGGAGCTGCAGGATTCTGTGCTTTGGAGCTGTCCTTGCGAGGTGCAGTTTCATCCTCGGCCTCTGTCCAGTGGCTGCTGGGAAGTGGCACCCTCCCTGGCTGTGATAACCCCCGGCGTTGCCGAATGTCCCCTGGAGGCTAAAATGCCACCCCAGCTGAGAACCATAAGCTGCATCAGGCTGTACTCAGATATCGGCACCAAGGGGTCCTCCATACAGGAGGACCAAGGTGACCTCTTACTCACAGACACCTGGCCTGGCCCCCTGCTCCACAGGGTGCTGGATGCACCCATGATGGTTTTGTTGAACGGGTACTGAATGTCAGAATGCAGACTTCTCACAGTGTCCCCTCCCCGCTGGCACGTGAAACTCACCAGTCTTTGGTTTCCTGGCAGGCCCTGAAAGACCTGCCATCTTCAATTATTTTAAACTCAGATGTGTGGCAGCATCTTCACTGCCCTGTAAGAATCCCCTGTGTGGGAGCAAGTGAGCTAAGGTGTCTCTGAAGCGCCAGCTGCCAGATGGTTCCTGGAGGCCTTGCTGGCCTGTCTTCCGTTCCCATCACCGGGGGCCATGAGCCTGACCCACATAGCTGGGCCGCCACTTGCATCCTGCCCTCTGCTCCCTGGACACCATCTTCTGCCCCACGAAGAGCCTGGCTTAGCACAGACCCAGGCTTGGGGAGTTCTGTAAGTGCTGCTCTGTTAACTCGAGCCCAGCCCCTGTGTGAGAATGGTGGCCACCCTGGGGTGATGGGGCGGCGGGGGTTGGGAGCCCAATTTCCTTCAGCAAGGCTAGGAAGGAGTCCTGGTGGACAACCTAGCCCTTCTGGGAACTGCTAGCTGGGGGAAGCTGCTCCCCTCTGCACCCTGAATACCGTGTTGGTGGGCCTCGGCACCTGCAGGGAGCATTTACTGAGTGTCTGCTCACCCTGTGTCCTTGTGCTGTGATCTCTTAGGACCCCTGTACTACAGAGCCTGTGAGGAAGTGAGAGGCACAGCCATGGGGTAGGGGGGAGCTTGGTGGGCTTTAGGACAGTCAAGAGGGAGGGAAGGAACTGACTGAGAAGCGTGTATCTCAGCAAAGACTCAGGTACATGGAGGGGGTTGGCCACGTGGCTGATGGGGAACAGAATGTTCTGGGTGGATCAGACAGCCTGTGCCAAGCCCTGGGTAGATAGAATAGCAAGGGGCCTGGCACTGTGGCACAGTAGATGGAGTTACCATTTATGACGCTGGCATTCCACGTCGGAGCGCTGGTCCAAGTCCTGGCTGCTCCTCTTCCAGTCCAGCTCCCTGCTCATGCACCTGGGGAAGAAGCAGAAGATGCCCAAGGACTTGAGTCCTAACCATACACACGGGAGCCCTGACTAGGGTTCTGATCTCCTGGCTTCACCCCGGGTCAGCCCCAGCTGTTGCCACCAACAGCAACGAACCAGCAGATGGACGATCTCGCCCTCCCTCTCCCTGACATTGTCTTTTAAATAAATAATTTTTTCTTAAAAAGGAAAGCAGAATTTTAGGGCTTAGAGAAGGCTGGAGGAGTGATGGAGTGAGATGGGGTAGGGTGTTAGGGTCCTACTTGGGATGGCAGCCTCCGGGTGGGGAGAGGCCACGGGTGAATGAAAGACCTGTCTCGGAGGGAGGTCAGTTCTGGGTCACCTTAGCAGTGGTCCAGGCCAGTGGAATGGTTTAGACCAAGGGTGAAAGGACTCAGTGGCCTTCCCTCTAGGAAGAGCCGGAAGCTTCTGGAAGCAAGCACCTAAGCCCAAGGCTGGTCTAGCCAGGGCCTGGCTCTTGAGCTGAGCTGCCTGGACACAGCCGCTCCTGAAGTCCTAGTGCTCTTCCCCTCCCTGCCAGCCAGAAGCTTTTTCATCTCATGCCTCGTCCCCTTGGGCAATTATTTATTATTTTCTTCTCCAAAGTGTTTCTGAGACATGGCTGTTATGAAAGATGCTGCGCTGGATAAAGTTAAATAGCATCATAATTTAGCCTGGCTCCGGTGGAAACATTTGAGCGACAACACATTGCTGTCCAATCTCACTGCTCCTCACTCTGAGAGGCAGGGCCCGCCTGAAGGGCTCGGAGCTCCTGGTGAAATCGAAAGGAATGGGTTTGGAAGCCTAGGATGGTGATGGCCGCTCAGAGGGCTCAGGGGCTGCTCCACTCTGCAGGCCCTGCCTCCCCCGTTGGATAGGGACGTCCTGTAGCATAGAGAGCAGGCACTTGCTCTTCCGGGGCTTCTGTGCTGCCTGAGCCGGGATGCCCAGTGAGGTGTGGTGGGAAGGGCACAGCGCTGGAGCCAGGGTGGCCTGCTCTTCTCAGACTTCAGCCTCAGTTTCTGTACCTGGGTAATGGGGACACAGAGAGCTAACCCGACCTGGCTGGGAGTGTCACTGTAAGGTAGCTTGTACTTGTAATCTGCCACTGTGAGGGGATGGATCTCTAGTTACAGCTCAAATAACACCTGTGCATTGTTTTACAGGTTCTGAAGTCGAGGGAGGTGTTAGCAGGTGATCGGGCATTTTGGTCAGGATGTCAGTTGGCCCCTGTGGTCATCACTGGACTGGGGGTCTGCTTGTGAGACTCCTGGCCCTGGCATAGCTCCAAGGGGTCCCCTTTCTTCCCTGGTTGCTTTGGAGAGTTCTGATCACAGGGACTTCCATGTGGGGCTGCTCATGATGGAGAGAGAGAGAGAAATCTTCTACCTGCTGGTTCACTCCCCAGATGGCTGCAATGGCCAGGGTGGGGTCAGGCTGAAGCTGGGAGCCAGGAGCTCCATCTGGCATTCCCATGCTTAAGCCATCCTCCGCTGCTTTCCCAGGCGCATTAACAGGGAGCTGGGTGGGAAGCGGAGCAGTCAGGACTCAGCTGGCGCTCAGGTGTGGGCTGTTGGTTGTACAGGTGGTGGCTTCACTCGCTGGGCCACAACAGTTGTTTTCCACCTGTACACATGTTCAAGTCCCATGGGACAAACGGGATCCCAGCTGGATTCCTTCGTTTGACCAGGTGTTTCTAGGGTCCGTGTGCATTGTCATGTGGTTCGGCGTACGTGGGTCATTACTGCCGACCAGCGTCCCTCGTGGGCACAGTGTGCTGTCGGCAGACACGGAGATGGTTTGCATGGGGGGAGTCAGCACCTGTGAGGCTTCAGTGCCACGCTTGTGACCGCATGGGAGACACCGGAAGTGAGCCTGCTGGGTCCTCAGACACGCCTCTTTCTCTTCCGTGAGAAGCAGCCTGCCGCTTGCCCAGGTGGCTGCGCTGTGTTAGATCCCCGTCTCCCAGCAATGCCCAGGAGACCCATTCCTTGTAACTTCCACATCAAACTCCTCCAGCAGATGCGTTCTGGCATTTCACTGTGGTTTTCATTTGCATTTCCCGAATGACTAATTGTGTCGAGTATTTTCTCATGTGCTGGCTGGTCTTTCATGCATCTTTTTGGACGAAATGACTATTCAAACCTCATGTCTATTGGGTTCTTTATCTTACCACGAAGTTATAAAAATTCTTTATATATTCCGAACACAAGCCTATTAGCAGATCCACGGTATGCAAATATTTTCTCCCACCTTGTAGCTTCTCTTTCTCTTCTCTTAATGGTGTCTTCTGAAATGTACACATATTTTATTTTGATGAAGTTTTTTTACACTGTTCAGGATATAGGAATAAACTTGGTCCAAGGCAAGGGGATAAATTTTTTTTGCAATATTTTCTTCTAACAGATTTATAGCTTTGACTTAACTTTTAGATTTGAATCTGTTTTATATGTCTGATGTAAATTAAGAGACTGAGTTGTTTTTTTAATGTGAATTTTCGATTTTCCTATCACAGCAGCTGGAAAGGCTGCCGTCGCTCCTTGGGAATGTGTGAGGACCCTGGCTGGACCATGAACTTTTGGCCCAGATTTTGTTCTGTGGATCCACATGCTGATCCCGGGCTAATGCCACTCTGACATGGTCCTGTGACTTTACACTGCACATTACTGGTCTAACTCTCCTCACTCTTTCTCAGTTTCCGATTCTTATGCTTTTCCTTATACGTTTGGGGACCACGCCATCCCTCGTTCCTGCAGTCTGCAGACTAACTCTAGTGTAAGGTAGAAATTGTGAAACCTGGGCCCCAAGAGGGATTATAAGGGGGCTGGCACCGTGGTTTAGCAGGTTAGGCGGCCACCTGCAGTGATGGCGTCTGATATGGACACTGGTTTGAGTCTGGGCTGCTCCACTTCTGATCCAGCTCCCTGCTGATGGACCTGTAAAAGCAGTAGAGGATGGCCCCCTTCCGGTAGGGACAAGGAGTAGCTGAAGGCCACAGAGGGGATGACACACCCCCTGCAGGTTCTGTGGCCAAGCTGGGCTTGAACTCCAGTTTTCAGTTGGCCATCTGCCTCTGTTTCCATGCCCAGCTCCCTGGGGCCTGGGAGTTGCTGCCAGCCAGCCTGGACCAGGAGGGAGTCAACAAAAGAACTAAGTGACAGCCACATTGCACACACAGCACTTGCCTGTTTAGAAATGCAGACGCCTAGCTGGCCACCCTCACTACTTCATGTTTTTATGATACACTAATTCTTCTTTTTTTTTTTTTTGTCGGGGGAGGGGGGACCTCTAGGACTTGTCTGGGATTGTTTGTTCTAGAAAAACCAGAGGGAATTGAGCCATTTGCTGGGAACAATCCTGCCAAATCCGGCCTCTGGAATGAGGTCAGCTTCAGTGATGAGGGCCCTTGTGCCCACCCCCTTCTACCTGGTGCTGGCTGCAACCGAGGCCCTGCTGCAGGTACACAGCCTCTTGTCCTTCCTGTGTTCTTCATCCAGAGGCCAGAGATGGGCCAGAAAGGCCAGCCTGGCTCAAGAAGAGCACTGTGTGGTCCCTGTGTCCCTTGCCTAGATGAGAAGACTGAGGTCCCACACTCAGGTCCCAATTTTTCTTTCTCTAGGAGACCAGGGATGCCACTGATGGGTCACTCAGAGAGCTTGGGCCAGTCTGTGTCATGGCAAGCTGTTTGTGGGTATCTTGTTGTGAGATGTGGTCATTAACTTAATTCCTTTTATAAAAGATGTATTTATTGCTATTGGAAAGGAAGTTCAGATTTACAGAGAAGAGAGAGAGGTATCATCCATCTACTGATTCACTCCCAAAATGACTGGAATAGCTTGAGCTGAATTGATCCGAAACCAGGAACCAGAAGCTTCTTCTGGGTCTCCCATATGGGTACAGGGTCCCAAGGCTTTAGGTCATCCTCTACTGCTTTCCTAGGCTGTGAGCAGGGAGCTGGATGAGAAATGGAGTAGTTGGAACACAAACTGGTGTCCATATGGGATCCCAGCACATGCAAGGTGAGGATGTAGTTGTTGAGCCATCACACCGGAGTCCCATGAGCTTAATTCTTGCCCTGGGACTTGTTACAGCTCTGTGACAGAAAGGAAATAGATGCTGAGGGAGGCGGAGGATCTGGTGAAGTACATTGTCCATTTGTGGAGATCAAACAGATGATTGCCGTGTCTTGGCTACTGCATGGGGCTCAACAACCTGCCCTGGTCTTTGATTGTCCCTTGTGTCTGATGACAACAACCCCATCCCCCATGTCTTTGCTTGACTTCTCACTGGCCTTGTGCTCTTGGTGGGTTCATTGGTTCTGCTTTGATGAGGGCTGTGGACATGTACCCCTAGCCTCTCCTGCCGTATGTCATGGATGTCTCATTCCTCTCAACACTTACCTGCACTGATCCATCTGGGCCCAAACCTTGCATCTAAGCCTTGTGGGATGAGGGCTCTCCAACTGTGTGGCCAGTGACCGTCCCCACACTTCCAACACCAGCTGCTCACTGTCACACTGTGTCTGCGGGCAGGGGCTCAGGAGCACTGGAGTGGCTCCTGCCCTGGGTGCCATCAGATGAGGGGGCCCTGCTGCTGAGAAAGCTGACTCTGCATGGTGGCTGGCGGCCCTGCTACTCCCTGCACATGGGTCTCTGATGGCCTTTAGTCTGTCTCGGCACAGCATGGCTCCGGCTTCCCGCCAGAACAGCTTGCCCACGACAGAGAGGAAGAGGTGGCCACCATGCCATCCGCAGCTGCCCTTGGTGTCTCATGGCCATTTCCACCACATCCATCCATGAGCAGTCCAGCACGGCGCACGCGCAGGGCAAGAGGAGTGGGTCTTCAGGAAGGGAGGAGAGCCAGGGGATTTGTGCATGAATTTTTCTAGCCGTCTCTGCAGTCCTGGGTGGGTAGGAGGCACTGCCTGGAGTTGCTCCCTAAGCCCGCAGCCTGCAAATCACCTTCTTGTAGCAACTAGGTGTCCTCTGGGAAAGCAAGAAGGAGTCTTGCTTGGCGCCTCTCCTACTGGTGACATGGCAGAGAGAACAGGGGAGACCCCAGGCAGCCCTGTGGCTTCATCCCAGAGGTGCGTGGCCCTGTGCAGGGCTGAGTTGCCTCAATCTTCATGTTCACCACAGGGCATGGCCTGGGCCAAGGAGCTCAAGTGGGGAAGATGCTGGGAGTGGGGGAGGAAGCATGGGGATTCAGTCTGATTTTCACAAGTGGGCTGTAAGAATCTACTGATTAGGACTGCCTGGGCACTGATACTAGAAAATTCAGTCCAACTGATTTAAGGACAAATAGGAAGCTTCATAATGATATAGGTATGTGAGGAAGACCAGAGCATGGGCCTGGCTTCAGGACCTGCCTGGAACAGGCTTGTGGAATGAGCAGGTGGAGGCTGCTGGGCGGCCACCCACAGCTGGGCCCTCCCTTATCACAGTGCAGCACTGCTGTTGAGAAGTGATTTCCTAGCAAGGAACTACATGTCCCAGCAGCCTTTGCATGCAGCAGTGGCCATGTGACCAGTTTGCACCAATGGAATAGGGTGGGCGTGGTCTGTGCAACTTCAGATATGCCTCCCTTGAGGGCTAAAGGCCAGGAACTCCAGGCACTGGGGGTTGGCTTGCAACTCAAGTAGACCAAATAAAAGCCATAATGTCCCCAGATCCAAGGCCAGCAAACATAATCATGTCTGCCTGATCCTTCTAATGGTTTGAGCGAAGTCCTAGCCTGTTTTAGCTCATTAAGGCACAATTGTGTGTTTCAGCAGGAGCCTCTGTGTGCAGGGCTTAGATGCAGTTCTTGGCCTGGTCAGCCCTGCACCTGCCCTCTGCAGTGGGCGAGGGTGGAGTCTGATGCCCATGGGGCCTGGCTGGGGGAGGGACCTGAAGGACAGGTCTTTGTTCATCGCTGTGAACTTGGACAGTGTTCAAGACCTCCCCTATTTGCTGGGGGTGTGGTGGTGGCTTGCTCAGGGTGGAGGGTCTCTGGGTGGCTGTCCAGGCTGAGACCGGTGACCCTCCATGACACGCAGTCTCCCTCCTGCTGGCAGAGCATGGAAATGGCCTGTGTGGGCTCTAGGAAGGCTCTCCCAGCTATGCATTTCCTGTGCCCTTCATTCTTTTGTTGTCCCTGACACCCTTGCGGGATGCTTTCTGGAAGGACATCAATGTCCGGGTTCAGAGCGTGTGGCCTTGAACATCACTCGCAGGCTCTCGCCGCTGCCAGCCCTCCGGCGGCTTCTGTCACCACCCTCGGCCCTTTGATCAGAGAGCTGTTTGTCCCGCTCCGAGGCAGTGGGTCTCAGACCTCGAGGCGGCGCTGTTTTCATGTCCCTGCCCCAGTGCTGGCCTAGCCCTGCCTGAAGGGAACAGGATCCGCCAGGTCCTTCGTGTGGCAGATAATGAGGTGGCTGGCTCTTTCAAACACCCCTGCCCAGAGGCCCTCCAGACTGCCCTGTCTGCAAGCAGCTCTCTGAACTCACCCCCGCCCCTCACAGTAACTTGTGCCTGGTGAGCCAAGTGCGCTTTGTCCTTTCTGTCATTATTCCCTACTTCTCCATCCTCCGCAAAATCTTCAGGCCACGAATCTCTTTCTTCCTTGTGTTCCCCAAGGTCCTGGGATGACGCCGAGCCCAGAGCCAAGGCAATGAAATGGATTCCAGCAGCTGCTTATGTAACACAGCCTGGCCACTGGACACCCCGCTGGAGGTGTTTGCGACGACCTCTCATTTGCTCACACCGAGAACCCTGTGAATTGGAGATCTGGCCGCTTGTTTCGACACACCGAGAAACTGACGCTTAAGGTAGCTAGTGTCACACGTACAAGGTCACACAGAGCTGGGGCTGGGGTGAGCGGTCGATGTGGTTTGTCACTACATGTCTTCTAAATGCTGTGTTCTGCCATGGATGTTATGAGGGGCGGAGGGGACACATGAAGCTGCCCAGGTGGGGGTCTCAGGAATGGGGCTTCTGGGGTCCCGGCTGTGTCTCTGCTGCCTCTCTCAGCCCCAGGTCTGTGAGTATGCATCTAGCAGCTTGTCGGGGGCCCATGTGTGTACCCCTCTGTAGGCTGTGTTATTTCCTCAACCTTGTGTGGACGTCTATTTAGCACCTGCTCTGTGCTGTACAACTATCAGCTCATTTGTGGCTTCTTTGGCTCTCTGACTAGGTTGTAGGTGAGGAAACTGAGGTTCGAGAGGGCCAAGTGACTCACCCCAGATCTCAACCCAGGTGGCACGGCTCCAGAGTTTCTGTCCATGCCTTGGTGCTGTACTGTCTTTCTGCCTCATAAATGGTGGCTGGATGGGATTGAACTCAGTCACCCCTGTGCATCGTGCCAGGCTGCCTGGGGGGCGGGCTTTCATGAGTTCCTATGGGGCAGAGTCAACCACATCTGGCTTCGGCCTAGCCTTGTTTTCAGGGGGTCAAGCCACATTCTCACGAGAGGTCAGCCCCATGGACAGGACAGTCCAACCTTGGACAACAGCTTCCTGGCCTGCCCCGGAGGTGAGGCTGCCTAGCTGTGGGAAACAGGTTCTGAAGTCAGGGGGCGGGGTACCCTGCTCAGATCAGAGTGAGTTGGGTTACTCTTCCTTCAGGCTGTACCCCACCCCAGCCTCTCCAAAAGCCCCCATCATCCTCTCCATCCTCCTGGAGTCTGTGAACAAACGCTCCCAGCTTGGCACAGCCTACAGAGCCCACAGACCCCTGCTCCAAAGCTGCACCCCGGGGCTTTGCAGTTGTCAAAGGAGCCTTGCTCCATCTCGGGGCCTCTTTCCTCCTCTGCTGGTCTAGAGGCCGACAACAGTGGCCATCAGATGCTGCCTCTGACAGATCTCAGGGCTGCCCGCACAGGCCCTGGCACTGCTGAGGTTAGCAGCTGCGGTGGGAAGAATCCAGATCTGCTGGCTAGCGGGTGGAGGGGCTTGAGGACTGAGCCGATGCACCTGCTTCCCAGGGGCCTGTTCTTGCCTTTGAGGAGCCAGCACCTTGAACTCTGCCACTGGAGGAAGCCGACATCTGGGGAGGGCGGGTCAGGCCTGAGTCTCATGGAGCAGGTGGCCTTGGACACCTGCTGTCTTTCTCTCTTGCGTTTCCTAGGGAATATGTCCATGTGCAGAGAGGCTCCAAGGCTGAGGCAGACTGCCGGAGTCCAGCTCCAGCCGAGAGTTCGGAGCTCGGGAAGGGTGCGTGGAGTCGGTGATAAAGAAAGACACAGACACTGACACTTGATGCGTTCTCACCACAGCCCAAGAAAAAGGTGTCCTTTTTATTTACTCAGACACCTCACAAGCTTCTGCACAAGCAACTAATTGTTCTATTTTTTTACTTCAAGACTAAGGGGGCATGTACAGACATTCGGTCATTCCGTCTGCACTTCAGGGCTAAGCAGGTGTCCCCAGAGATAATTCTTTAAAACACTGTATTCATATTCTTCAAAGCAAGCCATTATTCATTCTTCAACAGTAGCCATGGAGCAGCAGCCAGGACTCCAAGGCCAAGGCACATGCGATTACCTGCTAATCAGTAGTACATTCCTACCACATTTCTATTTCTACATCTTGCCCATTATTCGATGGGAAAATAGTTTACAAGGGAAAAAATATAATTCTAAAAACAAAAATTACAAATATTAAATCCCTCTACAACTATAGACCCTGCAACCCCATAAATAAAACAATAATAAAAAACATTTTTCTTTAATAAAAGCATCCTTAATTCCTCTAGCTAAAAATTATAAAAGCGGCTGAAACAGCTACATTTTCTATGCTCTAAAAAATTGCGAAAACAGGCTAGCCTATAAAATAACAATAACTATACTTATTGTCACAGCAATTTCAGCTCTCACTCCCATCACTTGCATTCCCGTGGGTCCACTGGGTGCTACCTGACTGGCCAGGCCCTGGAAAGGAGGCAGATCCGCCTCACCTGTGACCTTCTGTCTTCCTGCTGCCTTCTGGCCTTGAACCAGTCATTATTTTAGAGCAGGGCACTCGTGCAGTGCTCCCAACAGCAGACCAGGACCTGTTCCCTCAGCCCTGGGACCCACGCTCCCTCCCATGGCGTCATGCCCCTGCCAATGTGCTTCTGCCTCCCTTACCCCTGCTTTGAAGGTGATAGGCTGGCGTAGGGATTCCCATTTTACAGATGGGAAAGCTGAGCTCTGCCCAGTTGGGATATCTCTGGATGCCTTGTCAGGGGCATGAGCAGCGGAGACTCGAACTGGCACTCTGATATGGGCTACCAACACCACAGGTGGCAGGCAGCTTAACCTGTGGTGCCACAACGCTGGACATTTTCCTGGCCTCTGTCCACCTGCTTGTGGGGACGGGCAGTCCTGGCAAGCCTCGGCTTGTAGCCGCCTCCTCCATCTCTGTCCCTGGCATCGTGTGGCCTTCTTCCCCTACTCAGCATCTCTCTGTGTCTCTGCCAGCTTCTCTCTCTAGGAGAGCCCCAGGCATTGGTTCTCTAGTCTAGTGTGGCCTCAACCACAACACCCTGTTTGCAGTGAAGCTGTGTCCTGCAGGGCTAGGTGGACACGCCTGCATCCTGCAAAGGGAAATCCGTCATGAGGCTCTCTGCATCCTTGGAGAAGCCATGCACCTCATCAGAGCTGGGATCTCCTCATTTACAACCTGGGGCTGTGAGCACTTACTCCCGTGGGCACAGTGAAGCGATTGGCCCTGTGGCATGCGCATTCTGCAGACACTAGACACAGCAGTGAGGCTCCTTGCTAAATGGCCTGGGAGTGCAGAAGGCCAGCGCTGTTAACATTTACAAGGGGGTCTGCTGGGAGGGAGTGACCTTCAGGCCAAGTGGACAGAATCCATGCGTGGACATGACAGTGGGGCTTCAGAGAGGTCAGCCAGCACTCGAGGGCCCCAGTTAGAGGAGGAGGTATCAGCATGGTTGTTCGTGAAGCTGTTTAGAAGGAGTGGCCCCCTCTTCCTCGGCCTCCCACTACTCAGCTGCCTAGCCACGACTGAGCATCCTGACTCCAGGTCCAACGCCTCCAGGGCCATGAGCTCCCTCTGCAGGCCGAGCAGGGTGACCCTCCAGATGCCGCGATCAGTGGAGAGAAAGGTGAAGGGGAGGGGTGGGCTCCAGAAAGCAAAGGGGCTGTTATCAGGGGAGATGAAACGCTGGAAAGGAGGACAGATGAACGCGATCTTGGCTCCTCCACCTTCCAATGAGGGACCTGTGGCGGAGCCTCCCTGTTCTTATCTGTGAAGTGGGGCGCACAGGCCCAAGTGGGAAGGAAGTTGTGTACTATGAGCCAAGTCTTCAGAACATGCCTGGCACGGAGCAAGCATATGATTGGGCAAAGTTTGGGGCCCACACTGAGGCAGGGAGCCTGAGGCTGTGGTCTGGATGCTCTGTAACTACTCCAACTGTGGGAGGAGGGGTGGTGTTGACGACCCGAGCCCGCTCCGAGTCTCGGGCAAGGGGCTCACCGCTGGTGAGCGGTGGACGTGAAGCCCCACCTGAAATGGGGATCTCTGGATGCTGTTGCAAGGGATCCTTGGAGCCCACCCTTCCTGTTTATGGGCTGGAGTGGAAACCCTTTCCTGCTTTCTGCTGGGCCACCAGTGGGTGACACGGAGATGCAGGAGGCTCACGGGCACAGAGGGGACAAAGCAGGGAAGGCTGGGAGCTGGGCGGCATGATGATGTCACCTGGAAGGGTGATGCAGAGGCTGCAGTGAGGAGACAGGCTGCCAGGAGGGGACGTTTGCTGTCCCCTAGGACCCGCCCGTCTGCGGAGCCACAGGAGAAGCTGCACAGATGGGGCCCCTGCAGAGGCTGGAGAGAGGGGCAGATGGCAGCAAGAGGGGTTTCTGGCTGTGGCTGTGGACTCACACCCATTAGCGGCGTCGGATCGCTCAAGACATTCCAAAGGCAGACAGCGCTCCCATGGTATTCCAAGGATCTGGATTTGAGTCTTGGAGCAAATAGCTCTCTAGAAACCTCAGTCCTTTCATGTGGGCAATGGGGTTGGCGAGTAAATACTCTCTTCCTCACTGTGTTGCTATGGGAATTAAGGGAGCTAATCGTGTGAGTCACTTTTCACACATCCAGGGCATGGTAAGTGAATCTTGGCTGCGACAACAGTAAGGGCATGGTGATGGTGGTGCTGCTGACGGTGATGGTGGCAGTGATGATGGTGATGATGACGGTACATGTGGTGATGGTGAGGATGGTGGTGGTGATAATTATAGTGATGGTGGTGATGGGGAGGATGGTAGTTATTGTGATATAGTGCTAAGCCTAGGGCTAGGGACTGGGGATATGGAGATTAAAAAGGCAAGAAAGATAAGCACATAATTGACAATCACCATACTTTGCGACAAGATTCCCTACTTGTAGAATGAACATTGATTCCTATCTGTCTGCCCGCCTGTTTGTCCATCCATCCATCCATCCACACATCCATCCACCCATCTATCCATCCTTCAGCACATTTATTATCCACCCATCCATTCACCCACCCAAAACGTAATAGCAAAGCCATGAAATACCCCTGCCCTTGCTGATGAACCCATGGCGATTAGATCCAACCCCTCTCCTGAAGGAGGAGAATGAGACAACCACATTTTCAGACAATGTGACAAGACCAAGTTTCGGAAGCGCAGGTTGTGGGGACATAGGAGCCAGGCCAGATCCCCAGCTGACCCTCTCACAACCTGCAGGCCTTGGCGCTTGCTCCTTCCTTCCACTTGCTAACATCAGCAGTGGCACCTAGGATGTTTGTTGAAGGCATAACAATGAATGACCTGCATTTGACAAGATTGCCACAGCACAACAGGCTACTGGCATAGTGTACGATCAAAGCTGTGAGTCAGACTTGATGAAGGTTAAGGTCAGTGTAAAAGATAATGTCCACTAGGATGGAGTTCCACGTGGGCTAAGATCTTGTCTGCTTAGTGGGACACTATAGTGCCTAATGCACACAAGGCTGCCTCATGCTTGGTAAATGGATAATGAGTAGATGAGTGATGGGTGAATGGACAATGGGTAGATGGGTGAGTGATGGGTGAATGGGTGATGGGTAGATGGAGGGATAGATGGATAAGTGAATAGCTGATGGGTGGGTAGATGGGTGAGTTGAGTAGATGAATGAATGAAAGGGTGGGTGGATGGATGGGTGGATGGATGGATGGGTGGCTGGATGAATGGAAGGGTGGCTGGCTGGGTGGGTAGATGGACAGATGAATGAATGACCAAGTCTCAGGGCAGATAGATGGCTGTCCCAAAGGTCTTGCTCCTTCAGCTCTGGCTCTCCTGGACAGTTCCTGAAGCCTCAGTCAAGCCAACACTGTGGACATCCAAAGCATCATATAAATCCTGAACAGAATCAGTAACTGCAAGATGCCAAGATGGCCTCTATGGGAAACATGTGGCCTTGCCAACAAGCTCTTGTGTCCCCTCCACTCCAGATGCTCTTGTAGGAGACCTCTTGGACCTATTGAGGGGTTGTTCACACTTTGCCAGGACCCTTGGACATCTCCCAAGGGCCCAGGCGTGCTCCCAGGGGATTGTGTGTCCTGCACGACTTGGAGAGGGCTGGAGATGGGTAAACACCCTGCTGGGGGCAGGGTGCTCGGCAGCTCCTCCTAGGGGTGCTGTTGCCCACCCTTACGGGACCTGCAGGGCGCTGATGTTCCGCACATTCTCAGGTTCCTCCATCGCGAATAGAGTGATTTCCATCATGGTCCCTGGGAAAACTCCTCCTCCGTGGGCACTTTGCTGTCCTGTGTTCTCACGAGAAGCCTGGGGAGGCTTAGCTCTTTACAGAAACTGGGGCTGCAACGGGGGCGGGACGCCCTGGCTAAGGAGCGATAAAAATAGAATTTACCCCAAGGCCGTGGGCTGCAAGCCTCTGCCACCTAACACACTAGGCCGGGCTGGATCAGAGGTTTGCAAAATGTTTGTAGTACAGGGAAGCTTTGTTCAAACAAAGTCCAACATGGGCGCTCTCCGTGGAGCGAGCATGAAAGCAGAGTGGAGCTGATTGAAGCTGGAGGTGGGCAGCGGCCAGTGGGTTCTTCCTGCCCCTCCCTCCTGCCTCTCTGTTGGCCCTGCCACTGGAAACTTGGGGTGTTGGCTCAGAGTGGGCTTCACCCTAGGGCGATACAACGACAGTGGCTATGGGGTGGGGGTTCACTCTGAGGGTCATGGTGATCAGAGAGCTCGCAAGTCCTCAGTCAGTGGAGGGGACTCAGACATCCCAGCAGTCCCAGGCAGGACCTGGATCAAACTTTACCTTTACCTGAATGTTACTTCCTGGATTCCCATATGGGGTCCAGGGCCAGTGGATTACCCAGACTAGGTCTTCTCTAGCCACCTCAAAGTTGTCTAGACAACAGTGTCATGGGTCAGTTTGTTGGGGTGGGGGACCGTCTTAGTTCTCTAGCCTTTCCTGGGGCCTGTCACTCAGAGTCTATGTCAAGCTTACCATGAACTGGAGTGTGTTCAGGGCCAAGGGGTTGGGGGTGGGGAGACTGGGGCAGGGCCAGGAGATTTAGAGCCCAGCACAGGGCAGAATCAAGGTTGTGGCAAGGGCATGCCAGGGGCAGCTGGGCCCTGGAGAGGAGTGGCAAGCAGCCCAGGGGCCCAGGGAAGGCTGTGTGGGTTCAAGGGGTGGAGGGTGAAGAAGGGGTCCCTCAGGCTGCTTTGGGGACTGTGGTTTGCAGGACAGATCTAATACATGCCCCCTAAGTGGGCTTGGCGGTTCTTTTGGGGATGGGTTTGGGGGTGAATGTCTGTCCTCTGGGTTCTGTCTGTGTACCCCATCTTTCTGCCTTGGGGTCTAGAACTTGTTCAAAACCCCACCTCTTGCTCCAGACCCAGGCACCCTCAGTGTGGGCCCTGGGGAGCCTGGGTTGTAGCCTCCACAGCGCCCTGCCTCCGGGTCTTCACCTGTACCTCAAGAGGGCATGGACAGCAGTGGCATCTGAGGACCCTGGGCCGAGGCCTCTGGCAGGTGCCACTCAGGGTGAAGCTGGAGGAGAAGCTGCCGGGATTGCACACTGCCTCCTGTCTGTCACCCAGGTGAAAAGTCCATTTGGTTATTAACACAAACATTCTTGGCACAAGTTCAGAATGGCAGATTGGATGGGCATTCACGGAAGTCAAGGGATGTTTATCACCTCTGGTTCTGTCATCTGCCCTGGCTCCTGGCAGCCAGGGGACCAGCCAAGGATGGTGGCGGCAGAGCCTGGTGGGGTGAGACCTGGTGGGGGTCGATGCCTAGCCGGATGAAGGAAGTCACTGGTGCTGGGCTGCAGGCTGTTCAGTGTGTGAGCTTGGTCGAGGTCCTGGGGTCTGGGCCTAAGTGCACAGGGGCCCAGGGAGTTGCAGGTGCAGGCTGGGTTTGGGCAACAGCTCCCGCTCTGTTGAAGGCTGCCTGAAGCACCACCAGCAAGTCCTTTTCCACCCCTACCAGTGCCAGGCCTCACTCTGCTCAGCTGTGAAATGGGAGCAATGATTCAGCTCATTCCTGTTCACCTAGAGAAGGACCAATCGTCATCACCACCATCATCATATAGTAGCTCGGCGGGTGTCCACCTTGTTGTGGCCACAGCAGTCAGCACGTTAAGTGAGTTGATCTTGACAAGGATGATGTGGGTAGTCTCTAGCCCCATTTCTCATATGGGGACCTCGAGGCAGCAGGCTGAGGTCATGGGTTTGAATGACTGATGCTTTTGGTGATTGTGTCCCCATCAATGTATTTATTAAGGCATCATTTCAGGGGCTATGGCTGCCAGGTAGGAACCAGCCGCTTCCATATGAGGAGATGGGAGCAAACTCCTGGGGGAAGGGCATTGAGCTTTGGTTTTGGGGTGGAGGTTGGCCCTGGCGTGGAGGGAGCAGGTGCACAGGGTCTGGATATCAGGGTCTGACGCAGTCCTGTGTGCCCAGGTTTGGATATCAGAGAATTCTAGGAGCACATCCGGGCTCAGGAGAGCTCACCAAACAGAGGATTTCTGGGGAGATTCAAGGAGGCAGTGCCTGGCAGGCTCAGAGCGCGGCCTCTGAGTCTCCACGTCCTTTCTGCCCTCTGCCTTTGGAGAGGCAAAGGGGGGCGGGAAGAGCACAGAGCAAAGGGCACTGCTCCTGGGGTGGGTGGTGGAGAGGGGCCTGTGCCTTCCAGATCCTTCCCAGGTGGACAGAAGGGAGGGGGGTTCCCCCGTCTGACCAGGCAGCCCCAGGCAGCCCCAGGCAGCCCCAGGCAGCAGTCATTGGCATTAAAGTGTGTCTTCTCTCAGCACATCACTCCTAAGCCTGTGCCTGTGTGGGTGAGCAAGACAGGGTCTCCCTGTGCCCAAGAGGTGGCTCCTCCTCTGAGAGTGAGAGCTTGGGGGGTAGGTGAGGACCTCTGCGTCGGGGAGGGGCGTGGCCTTAGAATCAGCCCGGCTGCAGTTCCTTGTGGGTGTGGAAGCTGAGGCTCAACCGGCATGTTCTTCATGTGGCTTGTTCAAGGCTGGGCGGCAGCTGTGGTGGTGGTAGGAGAGTTGGTCTCCGAGGCCCAGGGCCACGTCTCTCCTCCTGCCCTATAACTGCTCCCAAGCCAGCTGCTCATTGGCACAGGCCCCAAGGACTACTACTTCCCACCTTCCATCCCCACTGCTCACCCTCTATTTCTCTACACTCCCATCCCTGGGCCAGAGAGGAGCAGCCCTGCCTTGAGGGGTTTAGCCCTGTCTTTCCAGCAGCCTTTGTTTGTGAGGCCTGTGAGCATGAATGTAGGTCAGGGAGCGGAGGGGAGCACGCGCATAGCAAGCGCTGGGTGCTGGCCATGTAGGCTAAATGCAGTGGATGCTCAGAAGTGGTCACCGGGGACTGTCCTGCCATGCCAGCAGCTGGCACTCTCCCTTCCAGCAGAGGAGGAGGCACAGGGCTTGGTCCTGTGGCAGCCTGCCTGACTTCTTAGCAACCCCAGGTACCAATGTTGTCTCCACAGTCATGATGGCTCTGCTCAGCCTGGGTCGGATCTTACAGTGCCGAGATACCTCTGCCTGGTCAACACCTCCTGCCTGCACCCCAGCCACCTGCTGCCAGAGTGACTGCACTGCATCTGGCCACGCCCCCTGCTACCTCCCCACCCATGGCTTTGCAAACCTCAGGTTGAAGACTCAGCTTGGAGGGGGACTGGTCCAGGACCTGTGGACTGGTCCTGGCCTCCTGGGTTTAGGGTGCGTAGCTGCACTCCTTCCCAGTTGGGCAGTGAGTGAGCATCTCATCTTGTTGGCTCTTCTGTCTGAGAGTGGAGAGGGCTGGGGGTGGGGAGGGTACGGTCAGGGCAGGCTGTTGACTGGCTGCAGCTCCGCTTCTTCTGAGCCACAGGGATGCTGCCCTGGGGGTCCTCACGGGGAGACCCATTTCACTCCCCTTTGATTCTGACCAGTGCACGGCTGGCAGTGGTACATGTAGTCGGTCTCCAATAAGTGTTGATTGGACTCATTGGTGAGTGGGGAGGATGAACTCTCGGGGGCCCCTGGTCTGATGGGGAGAAGATATGGTCCATGAGTTTGGGGACCTCCAGCTCAGATGAGAGAGGTGGCTCATGCCCTGTGGAAACATCGGGGCTTCCCCAAGTTGCCAGCTTTGCGGCTGTCCTTGTACCCAGAGCCCACCAAGGGACTCTGAGCCTTGCGTCAGCATCTTGGGGCAGGGAGGTAGAAGAACACTTGGCCGTGTCTGTCTGTGGCCCTTGGAGGGGCAGCGCTCAGCTCCCTGTCGGCACCCCTCTGCCTTGGAGGGGCAGCCCCCAGCTCCCTGTCTGCACCCCTCTGCCTTGGACGGGCAGCCCCCAGCTCCCTGTCTGTACCCCTCTGCCTTGGAGTCTTCCTGGAGGGGAACAGGAAAAGCACAGTGAATGACTGTGCACCTCCAGACAGGCCCCTGGGGGTTCAGATGGGCCACCTGTCCTGTGCGTCCCTGCCCATCTCAGCCCACTCTTGCTGCCCCAGTTGGCTTTGGTGGTTTCTTCAGCACTCCCACCCCCAGTCCACACATGTACACACAACTGCACACAGACACACAGACAGACAGACACACACACACACACACACATACACACCCTCCGGGCTCTCTTGCTGTCTCCTGGTGGGAGGAGCAGCTCTCTTTGGTGATGGGGAAGCTGAGCCTTGGGCCCGGTGACTTGTTCAAGGTCACACACTAGCTGGGCTCTATACTTGGTACTGGAGCCAAAAATAACCCCTGTCTATTCCACATCCCCTCTGCCCTCCCTGATTCTGGAGATGTCGTGGGATTGCCCCCCTCAGATTCTCCATCTGCAGGGGGCTCCACCTCTGCCTCTGGGCTCCACTCTGCTCTTCTGGCCCTGCAGGCATTTGGCTCAAGCTGTGTGCTGAGCAGAGCTACATGCCACCAACCATTGTGTGGCTCCAGGGCCCTATCCTGTTTACCGGTCCTGTCTGGGGTGATGGCTGGCACTGCAGCCATCTGGGGCCTGTCTGGGACACTCTGTAAGGACAGTGGGTCCCAGGGGGCCATCTCTCTCTTATGTATCTTTTTGCAGCCTCTTCCCCTCCCATCAACCACCAATGAAGCTGACTTAGGACAAGGACACTGACTGTCATGGGGGCAGGTCTGTTTCCATTGCTAGGATGTGGGAACCATGCCTTCCAAGCAGGCACTGCCACTATGGCCTGCTTTCTTTGGAAGAAGGGCTTTGGTGATGTGGTTACATTAAAGGCTGTAGATGGTGGGCTATTCTGGCTCACCTTCATGAATGTTAGTTCTATTCATTCAGCACAAGGATCTCCTTTCTCCAGGAGAAACTTGAGTTTCTTTTGGGATGTCACCACTTTCCCATCCTAGTCCTGATTGGGTCAATGGGACTGACTTCCTCCCTTGGTTTCAGGAATAAGTATTGAGCTTGGTCCAACATAGCCTCTCCAGTCACAGAGATTGATGCTGGGGCAGGTGTTGGTTCAGACTGGTCCAATCAGAGTCCACTCTGGGGCCTTTGCTGTGGCTTAGGCGGTACAAGTGTGTACTCATGTCACGGCAGCTGCTGAGCCAGGGGCATGGAGCCTGTGATCCCTAGAGACTGCAGGGGGAGAGAGCCGGGCCTGAGACATAGGAAACCTAGAAAAGGTACGGCTAGGAGCTGATGACTTGTGGGAACTCCTGGATTCAGCCAGACCTGAAGATGCATGTGTGGGCATCCCAGGTGTGTGAGTCAGTTACTTCTGTTTTTGCTTGCTTGAGTTACTTTGAGGAGGTCTGGCCTTTTGCAACAGCAGAGTCCTGGCTAATGGCCCCAGACAAGTTTCCTTCTGGATTCTGCTGTCCATTATAGAACCACTGGGTCTGATTGCACTTCTGAGTGTCTTCCAGCTCCAGCAGGCTGAACCCTCTCTCTGTGCCTGGCTCCTGGACAGGGAGCTTTCTCTGGCTGTGTCATTTGTGTACCTTTGGAGGTCAAGGGTATGGTGGGGGGCTGTGGATAGCAGCTGAGGGGGGGTGGTGTAAGTGCAAAACAGCTGGTTTGCTAGTGTCTTCATCTGTTTGGGTTAAGAACCAAACACTGGAGCTTGGGCACTTCCTCTAGGATGGAGACTCATTCAACTCATAGTGTGGAGCCAGCATCTGCTTGGGGAGGGTCTCCTGGGGGCTGGTGTCACAATGGTGGGAACCAGCATGGAAGAGCAAGGGTGGGAGTCATGTGATGAGGGAGGAGGAGTCACGTGGTGAGGGAGGAAGCAGGCACTGGATTCACTCTCTGTGCAGTGTCCCGCTGCTCCAGTACTAGCCCCTTCCATCTGTCCACCAAATTGACTTGTCCCAATCTAATCACCTCCCACGAGGCCCCACCTTTCCCAGCTTCCGCCACCTCTCACGGGGCCACAGCTGGGCCGCAGCTTTGAGCACATGAAGCTGTGGGGGACAAGCCAAGGCAAACCAGAGCAGGAGGGAGCAACAAAACCACAGCGTCCAGTAGGTTCCGTGGTGGTCAGTACCCTGGACGCACAAACCAGTGGGGGGCCTCAGGGGAGATGCTGAATTCCGTTGCTGATCACCATTGTAGAGTCGCCTTACCCCAGGAAGACCCCTGTGGGCCGGCAGCACATAGACCGCTGAAATACACCAGGCCCTGGAGCTGTCGTCCATCACCATGACCGGAGTCTGATGGAGACGATTGTGATCTGGAGAAGATGGATGGAGGGACAGATGGATGGACTGTGGTAGGCAAGATTCTGCTGCTGTCACTGCCACTGCTAACTAGGTTGCCCCTCAACCTCACTGAGACACCTGTTCTTATTTGCCCTCCTCTGTATCAATTGCCACGTCCAGGGAGACAAAAGCGGCCACCTGCCCACTCCTGGGGGTGGGGAAGGCTCTAGCTCCACTTAGTCATAGGGGCCACACCAAGGAATGACAGAAGGCTTTGTTCCCAAAGCTGTGGATGGTGTCTGCCCTACACAGTGAGGCAGATGTTGACATCCAGTAGAGTGGTGAGGATGGAGCAGTTGGGTGCTCACTCATGCATGTGTGTGTGCACGTGTGTACATGTGTATGAACATACACGAACACCTGCACCTAGTAGGAACTCAGGAAATGCTAAGAGTCGGGCATGACCAAGGGCATAGCTCTAGGGAGCTTTCAGAGGACTGTTGTGGATCCCAGAGGAAAACCACCCCAGTGCCCAATGCCCACTGGCATACCCTCAGGGCCTGTCTGCTCCCTTCTGGCTGGCCCCAGCAGAACCAGGTGTGGGAGCAGCTGGAGGCTTGCCCTGCGTGCCTAGTGTCCTCCAAGCCTGTGGCCTGTTACCTCCCTCTGAGCTCCTCCATGGCTGCCACTTTCCAGATGGGGGCCTACTGCTCTTGCCACCACTTTCCCAAACAGGGAGGGAGGCACAGGCATGGTCTGTGGGCACCCAACAGCTCCACAGAGTTGGGCACTCCTTGCTATGATGGCCTTCTGGTTAGCCTCACAAACTCTTGCCTCCCAGTGTGGACCGTCTCCAGGTCACACACACACACACGCAGGCTCTGGGGACCCAGGCCTGGGGTCAGGCCTGCCCTGCACTGGCTGATTAGGCACAAGCTAATGGATTTCTCCGAGCCTTGCTTTGCCCTTGGTGTGAAGTGAGGACAATAACCTCTCTGTCGAGGATGAATGGGGCAAGTGCTTGCCTGTGCTCTGCAGATGGCACCTGGCACACTCCAAAGCCCCGTTCTAGGCTCTTGGCACCATATATGCCTTTATTCTGTCTTGGGGCTGGATCATCCAGAATCATGGCGATTCCTCCTTGGCTTCAGGCTGTCCTCCAAGCCCCAAGGCTTTCCAGAACGTCCCCAGAAGTGGGTTCCAGAAATTTGCTTCATGAGGCAGAAGTGAACTCAGTGTGTCCAGGAAAGAAACCGTTCTTCCAGCTTCTGAGTCCCAGCCCCCAGCTGTAGCTTGTCCCAGCTCCCAGCACAGAACCTGGGACTTGCCTGCTTCGCTGGCGCTGCCTCTGGGCTACAGAGCCTGCCATGCTAGGGGGGAGTCCCCAGGGGCTCCCCAGCCCAGCCCTCTCCCCCATCATTGGCTTGGGCTCCTGGGGTCTCCTGTCCAGGACCATGGCTCAGTGGAAGCCAATTTGCGAGGTGATCTTTTAATTTTACCGTCAGCGTGGTGCTGAGCGCTTGTGGCTTCCCTCCCGACAGGGAGCTGGGAAGCAGTCTGAGCTGGAGGAAGTGCTGGCTGGGGCTGCTGCTCCCCCAGGGCCATTGGCCCGGTGCTCTGGACTACCCCAGAGCGGGTTGCTTGGCAGAGAGGTTCTCCCGCACAGCATAGCAGGGTACAGGGAGACCTAGAAAAGGGAGATAGCAAGTGCCTCGCCCAGCTCTGTGCACAGTGAGGAAAGGCGCTGGGACCCAGGCTCCTAGCTAGTGCTTTGAGGTCTGCTTGCAGACAGAAGTCCCAGCCAGGATGTGTTTTGAAATGCGTCATTTAAAATTTTTAAAAATATATGATAGAAGGGAAATACCCACAACATCAGATTTATGCAACTGGCTTATTTCATGGGGTGTGGCATCCCCAAGTTTCAGATTCCTAGAATCCCCTTCACTCCTAAGGTAGCCTGGTGTTCTGCTGTACAGATGGACCTCACGTTGCTTAGATGTGCGTCAAACACATGGGGGCTTGGCTAGGATTTTCTAATTCTGCCTCCCCTATGAGCCTTTATAGGACTCACTCAAACCAGATCGGCCTTGTCCTGAAGGTGTATGAGTGATGAAAGCCATCAGTCAGGAGGTGGCAGAGTGGTTATCCCCATTCTTGCATGGGTGGCCACTGGTCAGTGACAGACGGGATGTGGTTGTGTGTCTATGCAAGCAGGTATGTCCATGCAGGGACCCAGACACCCTGCATCCTTGTCTTAGGGTGTGACACTGCAGTGCACTGGCTGCTCTGGAGCTCCTGCTGCCCGCTGAGGGACCCCAGTGAAGCTGGCTTCATTTTCTACTGGCTTCGCTCCTGTCGTGTTTCTCTAACACCTTGCAGGTGTGTCCTAAAACCGTCCCTTGGAAACCATCACTTGCACACAATCACCTGCTTGCTCTATGTTCTGCTCTGAAGGGCCTGACCTGAGATGGTAGCTGGGGTCTGGGCTCGGACTCTATGACACACAGAATGCCAAGTGACTCAGCTGTAACGGGTTCAAGCCTGTTTCACCAGGAGCACCAGGAGGACCATGGCAGAAAGGCAAGGTACAACTTGGAGTTACCACTTGCCACTGTTGTTGATGCTTCTGTTGCTGGCTGGCCTACGAGGATGCAAAGACGGGCTGGCGAGGGAGGAGGGTGGCAGGGCTGTCAGCACCACAGAATCCAGTTAAGCAGAGAGCTCAAACCACCCAGTACATTGCCAGCTTGGAAAATGTCAGGGAGACAATCCAAGCGACTCCAGGCCTCTTAAAGACACAGACTTCATCTCCAGTGTCCATGGGGATCAATCAGAAGTGACTCCCTGGAGTGCCGTAATGAAATATTTCTGGGTTTCTAGCTCAGTCTTGCAGGAACGAGAACTGTGATCTGTTAGCAATGTCTGCCGAGGGGACGGGCGAGGGGAACAATGGTCAGCGTGCTGAGCATTGGCTCTTTGTGGACGGCTGGATGTGTTGGCCCCTTCTGGCACCGATGGCCAGTGAGTTTGTAATGCTGAGCTCTGTTTAGAAGCCTTGCCAGAGGGTTAAGAAGAGAAAGAAGGCTGGTGGACAGGGAGAGGGATGAAGGACTGGCTCAGGGCCAAGACGTCTGCTGCAGTCTGGCCCAGCATCCATTCCCCTGGTGGAGGGGAGTGACACCTCCCCTGCTTTCCTTGATAGCCTCAGGTGAGGAATGCAGGTCTGGCTCTCAGGGTGCGTGTGTGACTCGGATTTGACCGATAAGCTCTCCAGATGCCCCTGCTGTGTGTGTGTGTGTGTGTGTGTGTGTGTGTATGTGTGTGTGTGTGACCCATCAGAGCTGATGACAGCTGCAAGGAGCCTTGGCTGGGACTGTTAGAAACAGAAGCAACCATCTTTTCCACTGGACTTGAATCTGGCAAGTGGTACCCCAGGCTGCTTGTGGCAGCCCTGACACCATCGTGGGTTGCCCGAGAATGAGGTTAACCTGGAGAAACACGAAGGGATGACAAGAGATTGGATTGTTGTCGTTGCATCCCAGCTGTGCCTCATGTGGTCATCTGGGTTCTGTAATTACAGAAACCAATCATTTGTTTTCTGCTGAAGTCAGTTCGAGCCTTTGTAGACACAGCCAATGTTATCAGCATCGACATCAACAACCCCCTGCATCCACCTGTCATGAATGAGGCAGTGCACAGTGGTGACCAGATAGTGGCACATCTCGGGTACCCACTGCCACCCTCACCTGCTCACGGTGCAGGAGGCTGGCTCTGGAGGCCTGACCACTCAGCCTCCATCCAGCCCTGAGCCACCCTTGCTCTGGGTCCCCAGCAGCAGCAACACCTGTGATAGAGGAAGACACAACACACATGTTAGCAACTTGGGGCTTCTCTGATGAGCTCACGAGGTGAGTTGCAGTAGGGACTCCAGGGAAGGCACTGGTGTGTGATCGGCATTCCAGAAACAGCTCTGCAGGAGTGACTGACACCACCAGGCTTTGGGCTCTTCTAGGGCAGGTTTTATTTCCTCTGAGCTGAAAGCCCCAGGCTGTCTCTACTCCCGGCTGGCTTGTTCACCTGTCAGCAATGCCCAGGGGCTAACTTGCTTCTGTTGGGAGTTGAGTGGCTGGATTTCATTGCTTGGAATCTGGAGAAAGTGCTGATGATTGTTTGCAGGCGATAGAAGGTGCCCTGAAAAGTCCACAGGGTGATGGAGCTGTGCAGGTGAACCTGCCGCTTGGGATGCCGGCAACTCTGGGTTCATCTCTTCAAACCAGCTTCCTGCTGGTTCACCCTAGGATGTGGCAGTGAAGGACCCTCTCTGCCACACATGTGGGAGACTTTGGATGGAATTCCTGTTCCTAAGCTTTTTTTTTTTTTTTAAGGCTTATTTTTATTGTAAAGGCAGAGAGAAGACAGGCAGGGAGAAAGATCTTTCATCTACTGGCTCACTTCTCAAATGGCTGCAACAGCAGGAGCTGAGCCCTGGTCTGAAGCCAGGATCCAGGAGCTTCTTCCAGGTCTCTCACATGGGTACAGGGTCCCAAGGCTTTGGGCCGTCCTCCACTGCATTCCCAGGCCACAGACGGGGAGCTGGATGGGAAGTGGAAGCAGCCAGGACACAAACCAAAACCCATATAAGATTGTGGCACATTGCAAGCAGAGGAAGAGTTGCGCCGGGTCCCTAGGTCTTAGTTTTGACCTGACTCAACCCCAGCTGTTGTGGGCTTTTGGGGAATGAAGCAGCATATGGAAGTTTTCCCTGTTTTTATCTCTCTCTGTTGCTCTTTCAAGTAAATAAAAAGTTAATGGAAAATAGCATATTATGAAAAAACTGCATGTAACTCTAAATGCTTTTACATCAAAAATGAAAATTATCTTGTAATTGCATTTTCCCAATCACTTTTTGAATTATCCTTGTTGGTGTTCAGTAGCTGTTGAATGTCTGTATAAGCACCTGATGGCGTCCTTGTCTGAATTTGTCCCCAAAGCAGAATTGGAAGCAAAGACTTAGTGCAGGTAGTACCTTAAGGAATGTAACCCCAGAGCAGAAGATAAGTACAAAGCATACACAGTGAAGGGGCATGGCCCCCTGCCACTTGGGTGGTCCTTAGTGACCCCAGCTCCTGGCATTTTCCAGCCCACGCTGAGGTGGGCTGACCTGTGCAGACATAGGCATTGTAGGAGCCACAGGGTGTGGCCTATAGGGCTGGGCCCTCAGCGATATTGAGATTTCTGTTTTGCTCCCTTGGGTCACCTGCTGTGGGAGCAGCCAACCCCACAGCATGAGGACACTTGAGCAGCCCCATGAGGAGAGCTGTTTGGTCATGAACTGGGACTCCTGCCAAGAGCCGGGCATGTGAGCGTGTTCTTTTGGAAGTGGCTCTCCAAGCCCAGGTTGAGCCATCGGATGATATCAGTTCCCTCCCAGCATTTCCACTGCGACCTTGTGGGAGACCCTGAGCTACAACAGCCTAGCTAGGCCACCCCCCACCTTGCTGAATCCAAGATTCCAGAAGCTTCATGTTGACTGTGGGTGACTCTGGATGACTGTGTCTTCAGATTAGGCAGGCCCCTAAGACAGCTGTGAAATGTGACTGTGTGTTCTGGGAAGACGGGAGAAGCGTGTCCAGTCTCTACCACCTGAGGGCTCTGTCACAGGCCTGGACTCCTCTGTACTTCTGTGTGCCCCAAGCAGGTCCCTGTGAACTCCTTGTGTCATGGATCTGCAAGTGAGGGGCCACCCCTGGATCTGAAGTCAGTCACTATGCATGGAGTGATGATGCTGAAACAGGAGTCACCAGCAGGGTGGCTGCAGTAAGGGGCAGGCTGAGGCATGGGTGGATACCCAACAGGTGGTCCAAGGGCTGAGTGTAACAGGTTGATGGACAACTGACAGTGTCAACCAGAGAGGGAGTGGTGCATGAGAAAACCCTTGCTGAGACAGCTGTAAGCAGTGTAGGAGGAAACACCCTACTGGGTACAATTCTGGGGTCCTCAGGATCGGAAGTGGCGGAAGGGGAGGCCCCCGGTAGCATGTGTCTGTGAGAATTTCAGGATCCACTCCATATTCTGTTCCATCTCCATGTCCTCCCTGTGGGAACAGGTGAGAGGCACTGGACCCTGCCACTGCTCTTCATGTGAGTGGACATGCATGGGGTGGGGGCGGGGAGAGAAGAGAGAGAGACAGAGACAGAGACAGATAAAATGTGATTGAGTTTCCTCCTCATGACACGTAACACATCTGGGTGAAGAGAGAATGCTGGTGCCTTGCCGGCTGGCAGCATGTTGCAGGATAAATAGTTAACACTTCCCACCCCTGGGGACCAGGGGAGGGTCAGAGGCCTTGGTGGTGACTTGGCACTTGGAAACTGAGGCTGACCAAGTACCTCCTGACAGCTGACCTCCTGGGAAGAGGGTCTCAGGTCAGCGGCCACGGGACTCAGTGCCTGTCCCCCACCGCTACAAAAGAAAACAAGTCAAGGATAACAGCACTGCATTCTTACACTGTCCTCAGGTCCTGATGATATGACTGCTCCCATCTGCAGATGGACAGAGTGAGGCCCATCTTGCAGAGGACAGTAACACGCCTACGGTTATAGAGCTGAACTTGCTCGCGTGGCAGGCCCTGAAGGAGCCGAGTCATGAGTAAGATGAATTGCAGCGAGTGCTCCTGGATTGGTGGCAAGCCCACAGCCCTGAGAGCTGGCTTCCCTCACCTGTGAGACCCCGGGCGAGGAACTCCCTGTTCTGAGCTGCAGCTTTCCTGTGGAGGAGGGGGAGTGACAGCAGGTGCATTCTATCTACGACCATGTGCGGCTGAGTTTGCTCCTACGGGAGCTGGCTCTTTGCAGCGTAGCTGGCTGCCCCCTTCCCCACATTGCCCATTCTCCTGGCTTAATGTCACCCACAGGCTGCATAGTCATTCCAGGGCAGATTTCTGATTGGCCCTTCCTGAGTATAAGCTACCCGTTGAGCCAATCAGTGCCTCTGGGGACAATGGAGCCTTGTGATTTGGCTGCACAAGTCCATCTTGAGGATGTGGGAGTGGAGGTGGGATCCTGTGACAAGCCATTGCTTTGGAGTTTCGAAACTAGAAGGCAAAGAAGCCAGCCCATTCCCAGTTCAGTTTCAGAGGCTCAGGAAGGAGGGGTCAATATCCCAGATGAAGCGGTTGGGAAGTGGTTCCCAGGCAACTCATTGAGACTCACTCTAATGTGAGTTGAGAGCCCTGGGACTCTGCTCTATCAATTGGATCAAGCAAAACCAAGTGCCTTGCAGGTGCATGGTGAGCAGAGACTCTGCCCTGCCTGCAGCCCACCTGGGAGAAGCAGCCTGGAAAGCAGCCATGGAGCTGAAGGATGGTTGCAGGCAGTAACGGGGGCTGTCAGGAGGTACTTGGTGATGAATCCTAAACTGAGAGCTGCAGACAGTAATTGCTGCTGAAGTGCAGAGGAGAGAGCAAGGACTATGGGCCACAGGCAGGTGGCATTTCTGTAAGGAGACTCTGAACGTGGGTTTGGAGGACAGGAAGATTTGCAGAGGTGTTAAGGAAGCAACGGGTCTACCTCCTGTTTCGGTGGAGGGTCATGGCACTCGGGCACTCCATGTGGCTTTGTGAAGATCCTCACTGCTCATGGGTTCAATCCCAGCCCTGCCACCAGCATGCCGGATGGTCTTGGGAAAGTCACATGACCTCTGTGATCCTTGGGTTTGTCATCCATTAGCTGGGAGGTGCGATTCCTGCTCTGCCCACCTCTCCAGGTTGTGAACAGGAATGAAGTTACAAGCACAAAAGCGCCTTGGAAACATAAGGTGCTTCCTAAACAGGAGCCGTGGAGATAGATGGTTGGCTCCCAGGCACTTGCTCTCAGCCCAGGCTGCTTATCACGTGTCAGGGAGACGTGGTGTTCTCTTCTGTGTTTTCTTGAACTCCCGTGTGTCCTTAGGGTTGGCAGAATGCACAATGCTGAAGCCCAAGTCACCTACTTCCAGAAACCTGACCCTGCGTCTACCATGGGGGATTTTGCCAAGCCTTTTAGCCCCGTTGGGTGCAGCAGAAGACAAGACACAGGGGAGCACCTGGGGCCGCACTTGGAGTATCATGGGCTCACTGACTGCCCAAGCTAGTTCCCTTCTGGGTGCACTTCCCAAATCACCTATGTTCTATTTGTGGAAAATGCAGGACCAGGAAAATGGAACAAGGGATTGGCCAGCTCCCAGTCAGGTGGCCAAAGAGAGTAGCCCTGTCACAATCAAGCCACGGAGTGGAGGTAATGTTTGTTTCTCTACTCTTCCAGGATCCAGGGAGCAGGGAGCTACTGCACACAGGTCAGACTGGGTCCTTGGCTTGCTTTTGTCCTACCCACAGCTAAGAATGCTGTTTGTATTTATATGGCACTTAATAATAGTAATGAAGAGATTATGTTCTAGAGGCTTCCGTGGCTTCAAAATTTTAAAAATTTATGGCTTGGCTCCTGCCCGACCCCTGAGCTGCTTCATTATAAGCCCAATGAACCAGCAGCTCTCAAATCCAAAAGATAATGAGAGCTTTTCATGGAGCGACAAGCAGTGGTATTTGACTATATAGGAAGGTTCCGAGTGGAAGGCTCCGCCAGGATCCCACGTGGGGAGCAAAGCCCACTCTCGGTGGGCACAGTCAGCTGACACATCCGTGTGGTCCACACCAACTGCGGCTGGATCTGACTAGGCAAAACATTTGGACCTGAGACGCATGTGGCATCTTCAGTGTGTTGGGCGTCATAAGGAATTGAGAGGTGATTTAAAGTCTACAGGAGGATATGCACTCGTACCTCCATGGATTTTGGAATCTCCAAGGGGTACGAGGACAGATCCTCCTGATTTGGAGAGGTGACTCCAGGCACAATGTGGGGTGGGGAGGACTTGAGAACTGGGACACAGGCAAGCAGTGAAAAGTTGAAAAATCAATCAGCAAGCAAAGCTGTTGTTATCCTCAGGCTGTAGGGAGAAGGAAGGAGGTGGTGTTGGTGGGCTCCAGGGCGGGTTGGAACCATAGTGGCCCTGTCTCTGTCACAGAGAGCAGGCAATCACTACAGCGGAGCTGCCTGCAGAGAAAATCAGGGGGAAATGGGGACACCCCAGCTTCTGTCCTTGCATTTACTAAAAGCGCCTCCTGTTGGCTAGACCCCACCAGAGGCAGCTCCCATAGGAGTCTGTGAAACTCAGCCTAGAGTTTAGAGACTGTGATGTTGGCTGGGTGAGGATGTGGAAGCAGGACAACAGGGTTTGCAGATACAAGCAGATTCTGCCAAATGCCAGGCTGGCTGATGCTGTGGTTGCCTGAGGCCCTGAAGGTGCATTCTGCGGCAGGGAGAGGAGGGACTTGGCCCAGTGTCCATGTGCCACAGTCTCCCATGGGAGCAGTGTGGTCACCTCTACTGCCTCCACACTGTGGTTGGCACTCAGCTTCTATTTACTTGGTGCTAAGTGGTTTTCCTTCTCCCTCCTTACTTCCTTCTCTTTGGTTCAGTTTCCTCTTTGTGGCCAAAGAAAGTATTCGCAGTTTCTCAGCTCCAGGCACGCCCTGACTGCCTATATTCAGCTGGTGTTGCTATGATAAAGTGCCTGAGGTAGGCTACTTTGTAAGGAAAAGAGGTTCATGTAGCTCCTTGTCCTAGAGGCTCCAGGGCAAGCTGCCAGCATGGGCTCAGCTGTGGTGAGAACTCATGCAGTTGGCATCACAGGGGTGGGAGTGTCTCTGGGAGGAGGGCATCATATCTCTGAGCAGGAAGCTGGACAGGGAATACAGGGTTGGGCTCAACTCTATAACAACCTGTTCTTCTGAGCTCTTGGGGTCCCAGGAGAACCATGCCTAAGAGCAACTCCCCCAGTGACCAGAGGATCTCACACCACACTCCACTTCCCAATGAC
This sequence comes from Ochotona princeps, assembly GCF_030435755.1. Taxonomy (NCBI): domain Eukaryota; kingdom Metazoa; phylum Chordata; class Mammalia; order Lagomorpha; family Ochotonidae; genus Ochotona; species Ochotona princeps. Next base: position 11,037,008 of record NC_080833.1, read on the forward strand.
TCCACTGCACTGCCACATTAGGGCCCCAGTTCCCAACATGTGACCCTTTGGGGTGGTGCACTCACACCATAGCCAAATCACTGTCTTCCACCCTGGGTGACTCTAAGGTCCATCTCACAATGCAAAAATGCATGAACTCCATCCTCAGTAATCCTGGAGGCTTAACCCATCCCATTCCAAAGTGTCACCTGGGGATTGGAACAAACTCTTTCACAAAACACAAAGCAAGTCATTCCTTCCAGGATCCAGGGCTGGTACAGGCCAGGGTAATCAGTCGCGTTCCAAAAGGGAGCAGTTGGCGAAGAAGACAGAAATAATCAACCTGGGGCAAGACCCAACCCAGCAGGCTGGATTGGAAGTCTTGGAGCTCTAGTGTGGTCTCTTGGACCCAGTGAGGTAAGGGTTGTAGGGTGGCCCAACACCATGGTCATCCCCGCTTCTACAGCCCTCCTCACACGGCTGCTCTCTGGGCCCTGTGGGTTGCTGTCTGCAGCTCTTCTGGGTGGGTGTTTCATGCTGCTGGTAGCTCTCATCTCCTGGGCTCCTGCTCTGGCTCCAGTCTCACAGGTATTGTCCCGGGGCTCCCATCCTGTCCAAACCTCTGCCTCACACCCAACACTTTTGGCTGTGACCCCAGGACTCTCGCATCCTACACACCTGCAGAACCTACTCCAGGTGTAGACCATCCCAAGCTGCACTTGGGTCTTCCTGAAGGCCTGCAGCAGAGGAAACAGAGAATGCAACACTGGGACTGCCCTGGACTGGGGAGTTCTTGGGGATGGGGAACTGCCCCCAGCCTCTTGCCTGCAGCTGTCCCATCCAGAGGCTCTTGGGTCTGTGTCAGGAGGGGACAGCCTCAAAGATTTCTGAAATGCCCCAGAGATGATCTTCTCGTTGCATAGCCTTAGCCCCCTTTTCTCCATGCAAATTTATCAAGTTGTTTCTGAGCCACACCCTTCTTTATTCCTTTCTTGGCCAAGCTGTGGATTTTGTAGACCTTGGGAAAAGTGATCAATAACTTCCATGTCGCAGCCTGCAGGCGTTTGTGACCTCCTCTCCCAGATGAACTGGCCTGTCCTCAGTGTCAACCTTGCAGAGTCGCAGGGTGTGGTTCTGCACAGCCGGCTTCTTTGCAATGCTATATCAAGTCTGGCCTCCCCTGTTTCCAACAGAGTCCATTCTGGCATCGGATTCTGGTTCTCTGGGCTTTTGTCTTCAATGCCCTCCCTGGAACCTCTTTCACGCTCTGCTTACCCCATTACAGGCATCTGTTTGGCTGCTCCTGCAACCTCTGTCCCTCCCCCAATTCCAAAACACTTACACATGTTCAGGTTCAGTTACAGTAATGACCCCCTGGGTGAGGCTGGATTTTCTGGAGTGGTGCATTTTCCTTTGTATGGCAACGTACCTGAGGTTGGGTCCTTTATCAAGAAAAGTGGTCTACTCAGACACAGCTGAAGGGCAAGGTGCTGGGACTGTCTCACCTATGGTGAAGACCCAGTGGCAGTAATAGTGTGATGGAAGTGTGGGAGAGAGGGGGAAGTCTGATGGGGAGACAGGAAACCAGAGAGAGACTGGGGGGGTCAGGTTTGTCCCTTTCATAACAACTCGCTCTGGAGGGACCCACCCAGGATCCCATGAGCCCTTCCTCTCTCCCTCCAAGGACATCACTCCGGCTCCCCTGGAGGGCATAACCACCTTCCAGCAGGTACCATTGCTGACAAGTGTTGCCCTTCCCCCATGTCCACCTGGGAGACCCAGCTCACAACAAACGTGAACCCCTGGGAAGCAAACGACATCCGACCCACAGCACTGAGGTCCCACTTGAAACTCCCTCTGGGCCTTCCTCAGCTCTTGCCTACTGCTTAAACTATGAATTTTCCTTTATGCACTTTGGAGTGCATTAAGGAATTCATTTGGGGAGGAAACTTCTCGCTCTTATAAATGAAACTTGGGATCATATGTCATTCGCAGAAATAAACAGCATGACTGAATCTGTGTTAATTAAAGTCTGGCTGGAGCTTGCAGTTTTGGCAAAGAGTATGGGTGGGAGGCTCTTGGGTAGGAAGGGAAAATGGTAGAAATAAAAAGGTTGTAGAGGAATAACACCACAGGGAGCCTTGACCCTGGGTGTCATCAGAGAGATCAGCTGTGATGCTGGGTGGCATGGAACTGTCCATTCCACCCTTGCTGTCCCATGCCCCACCTGAAGCCACAGGAAATCTGTCTCATACAGATGCATGAGGCTTTGGGGGGTGATGCTCGCCTCTCCTAACGTCGTCCCAGCGTCTCCTGTGCTTATCATGGTGCCCGTGTGCTACCCACCATTTAGACAAAGTACTCAGACAGTGAGAGCTCTGTTGAAGGAAAAGGACGCTCAGGTGCTCCATGCTCTTTGAGTCATTAAACCAACATCCAGAAATGATGGAGTCCTGCTAAGTGTTTTAGTCACTGAGTAAGGGCAGAGGGGATCCATGGCGAATTGTGAACATTTTAAGTTGACTTAAAAACTGATCAATCTATGAGCTGTTCCTTTGAAAGAGTTATAACCCACCAGTCATCTGTGCATGTCAACATTTCTGACCTAACGATACGGCTTTTGTGCTTTTACTGGGATTTGTGGATGTTTGCTTGTTGGCACATTTAGCTGCATTTTAGAGAAATACATCTAAGCCTTGTGTGTGTGTGTTGCATTGTTACCTTTTGCATATGATGTATTGAACATGATATGCATTTATTTATTATTTACTGCATACCAGATGCTAAGCAAACTTCTTTATCTGATCTTCTACACTATGGTCCTGCCATGATCCCCATGGCTCCAGGAAGAAGCAGAGATTCAGAAAGGGTGGGTTCAAGGTCATGGGCTCGTAAGTGAGGAAACTGGGGTTGATTTAAACCAGAGCCCAGAGTCAGTGAACAAACCATGTCATGTTGTTTCTCTCATCTGATCCCAATGCCTTATGGGGGAAGCCAAGGCCAGAGGGAGGCCTGCCTTGCTGTGGTCCCATGGTTTCTCCTGCCTGCTGCCCTTTCGCGGCCACTCCCAGCCCCTGCAAGTCTCAGCACAGGACAGAGAGCGTCAGTGGCCTACCTGGTGGCTGAGCACCTGAGAATCTCACTGTGCCATCTCTGAAGTCCCCTGCTTGTTCTCCCAAGCATGGCACAGAGTTCTTGTTCCCCCTCCCAGTCCTATTGGGGTTGCTTTAATATGCACGAAGCTAGATGACAAGCAGAGCCAGGACCCAGAGTGCGGAAAGCCATGGCTGCATTACTTATCACAGGAGAAGGAAGGCAGGGGGCTAAGGGAGGTTCCCTCCCGAGCTGTGTGGGTCCTGCCTGCCTTCCTATTCAGCTGATCATGATCAGTCAGCCTGCCAAGTGTAAGACCAAGTTCTGGGTTGGGGAGGGTGGGAATACAGAGAGAAGTAAAATTGTCCAGCCACGAAAAGCCACCAGGGCTGGTTGTAATCTCCCTTGTGGGTACAGCACTTGGACTATTGTCCACAGGTTTCCCAGGTGCATTGGCAGGGAGCTGGATTAGAAGCAGAGCAGCTGAAACTTTGCTGTGGGATGCCTGTAACACAAATAGCAGCTTAACTTGTTGCGTTACAAAGCTGATCTCAATAAAAATCTTGGCATGGGGGCTACGGTTACATTGAAGCTCACACCCTGTGGGCTCTCATGGTGGCTCCATCCATAGCTCCCTTCTAGGGAGAATTTATCATGTTTGGGATGTTGCTCTGAGTGGATGATAAAGACCGTTTCATGCCATCCTCACACTGACCCTGTAGGTATCACATTATCCCTACGGCAGAGGTGAGAAAGCTTCTGCTTAGAGAGTGCAGATGTGAGCCCGAGGCAGGAGCAATGGGGGGCAGGGCTGAGGCCAGGACCCCTGGAGCTGGAGCACGCACCCTGGGTCCCATCCCTTATTTTGCTGAAGGAGTTGGTTCTCACTTTGCAGGCTTCCCTCTCCTGGCTGGCACCTGGACAGGCCACAGTCTCTACTGCGCATCCCACAGCTACATCCGTGCTGCAGGGTGACAGCAATGCCTCCGGCTCTGCAGCTCTGCCCTCTCTCAAGTCCAAGAGCCTTCCCAGCATTCTCACATTGCCTGCTGGCCCCTCCTTCTGGCTCAACCATTCTGTCCTCCGCTTTCCAACACTCAGGGTCCTCAGGGCTGATGCTCACCGCCTCCCCACGCTCCACCCCACACACTCCCTTACCCCTGCAAATCACACATTCACAGGAATCTACGTGCAGCCTTGGCAATATCAGGCCAAGGGGCCTCAGAACATGGAGGAATGGGAAAGGCGTTGTTAGCTCACAAAATCGTTCACCACCATCTGGTATCCAGATGGGGGTGCCTGGAGTAAAAGACTCAGGGAACCCCTGCATGGACAACTCCTTGAGAAATTCCAGACTAAGTACATTCTTTTGATTTTGTTCACTCTAACGTTTCTTTTTCTTAGGTTTCTTTTGCAATTCCTATTCATGATTGGATATGCCATAGTTCAGCCTCACCTGTTCAAATTGCCCCACTTCTGTCTGAGAACCTGACTCCTAGTCCCAAAGAACTCTTAGGGGCCAACCTTTAATTCCTCCAACCAGAAATGGTCTTTCTGTTCTGAGAACCTTAGCATGTTGTACTTTCTGGAATGTTCCTACAGATCAGCTTCTACCAGGCCCCATCTACCCCGGTGTTCTCAACTGCAGCAAGCAACAGTGAGGGAGCCCACGTGGACAGCTCAGCTGAGGACAACATGTGGAGTAGGCATTTAATAACTGGCTGTTGCTGCAGTTACTGTTATTATTATCATTGTCATTTGGGATATCAATACCTATTTGTTGAATTAATTGCCCCACCTCCCTGCAGCTTGAGCTGGGACAATCGTTAGACCCTTTGGAGTGAATCCCTGGTTGTGGAGGTTAGCTCGAAAACAGACAGACCTGATCTCACTCACATTCCCACTCTAAGCCCCACTTACGGGCTGGGAGACATTCTAGTGAGGGTGTCTCATGTTCCAAGTCAGATTTGAGGAAGAGGCCGAAAATTGTGGCTGGGCTCCCTCAGGAGAGCACAGAGGGGCCCTGGCTCCATGCGAAGGGGAAGCCAGAGGCTGGCAAGGGGTCAGGGAGTCTCTTCTGCCCTGTGAGACTCTGACAAATGGTCAGAGTCCCAACCCTGGGACCTGTAGGTCCTGTCTCTGGCTGCTTCTCGCCTCAGGGAGCCCTCTCTGAAGGCCATTATGGCTTAATTAGTGGCTAAACGGGCTCATTTATTCTTCATTTGGCAGCAGTGAGTTGGGGCCAGGGCAGCTGAGAGAATTTTGAAATTTCCCATGAAGAGTTGGCCTTGGGAGATGAAGATGCCCGTGCCTCCCTCTGGCCACACTGGCAGCCCTGGCAGCTGGCGGCTGCTGCTTCTCCCACACGTGCTGAAATGTCTCCTCTGCCCCTGGCTTCGTCCTGTCCTGTTGCTCCTCCCCTTTCTGCTGATCTCTCCACTTTTTTTTTCTTAAACAAGTTTTTTTTCTTAAGTTATTTATTTGAAAGGTAGAGTTACACACACACACACACACACACACACACACATACACACACACACACACAGAGAGAGAGAGAGAGAGAGAGAGAGAGAGAGAGAGAGAGAGAAAGAGAGAGAGAGAGAGAGAGAGAGAGATCATCAGTGGTTCACTCACCGAAAGACTACAACAGCCAAGGCAGGGCCAGGTCAAAGACAGCTGGCTAAAACTTCATGCAGATCTCCTATGTGGGTGGCAGGATGCTGCCTTGCCAGGTCCATTAGCAGGGAGCTGGTTTGGAAGCAGAACAACCGAGACTGGAGCACAGATGGGATGCCAGTTTTGCAGGCAGTGGTTTAACTGACTGTCTCACCATGTCATCTTCTCCACTCCAGTTTAGCGTGGTAGAATAATCTTGGGACCCTGTGAACCAGATCTACCCAGCTGGGTGACCGAGGCTCTGGAGATTTCCATGCAATATGGATGCAAAAGCAATAGGGACCTATTACGGGCATGTTGTTTGATGTGATAATGCAGGTTGGGTAGGTTGTTCACATGTTAACTTTAATTCTATCATTCTTTCCACATGTGACCCATCTCAAAACTTTGTGTGGTGCCAATGGGACTCTCCCTGCAGATGGGGCAGTGTGGTTTAGATGCCCCCCCCCCCCAATGGCATTCTCCTCTGCTTCTGCCTCATCCCCTCCTCTCTTTCTCACCCTGCAGTGGTCTCCTGGGGTGGTGTGAGATGGGGAATCCTTGCTGCTTCAACTTCAATCACTGCTGTAGGAAAACCTCTGTACTCTTTCTTCTGCATGGAAAATTCACTTGCCAATAAAGACAGCATCTAATTGCTGGTTCAGTCAGGCCAGAGAGTGGGCTTGCAGGAAACATCACAATAAAATTTGAGCATTGGCTGTTGCGATATCACCCAACTGACTAATTCTCAGCCTGCAAGTGCCAGCCAGCATTCTATATGGGTACGGTTCATGCCCTGGCTGCCCCGCATCCTGTTTGTGGCCTGGGAAAGCAGTGGAGGATGGCTCAAAGCCTTGGCACCCTGTACAGTGTGGGAGACCCAGAAGAAGCTCCTGGATCCTGGCTTCTGATTGGCTTAACTCTGGCCATTGTGGCCATTCTTTTTGGAGTTAACCAGTGGACGGAAGATCTTTCCCTCTCTGTCTCTCTTTCTGTAAAGCTGCCTTCCCAATAAAAACATAAGCAAAATCTAAAAAAAGTTGAAAATAGACCCTCTTAGGTTCCATCTGCCAAGGCACAGGAAGTGCCCCCATGTCCTGTGAAGCTTCCGTGGAATGAGCTGACAACAGATGACCAGGAGAAGATGCCCATGCTCATTGACATGCCTGGGAGATAATCGCAGGAGAGTGACTCCCTGTGGCCCAGGGTGCCCTTCCTCAGCAGAACAGGGTGTGGGAGGATGTGGGCAGTGTGAAGGTTAGTAAATGATTGTTAGGGAAAGTAAAAGGACCAGGAGACAGAAGTGGACTTGGGAGCACTTTTCCTTGGGATTGGAATGACTTTGAGAGACAGACACTTGTGACAAAAGCCACATCCATCCATCTTCTGTCTTGTGTTAGACCCCGAGAGCACAGAGAGGAATAGAAGGTCTTTGTGTTCTCTTTGACAGATCCAATCTTAAGTCAAATAAGGGATGGACGGAACCCTTCCTAGTGCCTGCTGGGGAGACAGAGAGCATAAGATGGACATGTGGGAGAGAGGGGATGGTCAAGGAGATGTTGGTTCTCCAGCTCAGCATGTCACAGTGTCATGTTTCATGGTGGGAAGAAGATGCCAAGACCAAGGTTAGCATGCAAGGTTTTTGTTAGGAAGTGCTTTTGGGAAAAACACCTGTGATTGGGAGAGGAGGGCAGGGGGGCTGGGCACAGGGAGACTCGGAACTGCAACACAGTCCACCTGTGGGTTTGGCCGAGTGAACCTGGTCAGCCAGGGCTGGGACAGCTGATCAGAGTCTGCCTAACTTGAGGTTCAGGGGGCTGGGTCTTTTACGTTGTTGGCCATTCAATCACTGGGTGTGGATGTGACTTGGGGACTGTGCCTCCCTTTTTCTGCAGCAGACCCCAAGGGTGGCTGACAGTTAAGGTCAGAGGGTAACCTTCTTGGTATTCAGATGCCAAGTCCTTCATTCATCAAAGACTCTGTGGGCAGTGCATCTTGCACTGACCCCTGATAGCCCTGATGTCCCTTGCAGTCTCATCCTGCCTTGATCACCTAGGACCAAGCTTGGCATCTCCTAGCCTTAGCACCCCATGCCCCAATTCCTGTTTGCTGTATCCTTTGTCTCCAAGGTCCTGACTGCTCACCTTCAGACATGGCTACAGAATGGGGAGGCTTTCTGCCCAATTCCGTGGGCTCGCTCTGACCCTGGAAAGGGGGAGGGATGTGAACCCCTCTCTTTACAGCCTCTTCTTGGCGTTTTGCACTTGTTGGAAGAAGCCATGTCACCAATCATGTAAAGCAATGGGTAATGGAAAGTCGGCTGCATTATGTGATGAAAAGGGGATGGGAAAGGTGTGATGGACCCTAGATCATATGAGTGTACATCTTGCCTCTGCCACTTGCTAGCTCTGTGACCTTGTTGAGCCTCAGTCTCCTGACCTGCAACAAGGAGGATTTACTGATGGTGCGCTGTATCATCAAGCTATTGTCAGCATTAAATGAGTCAAATTATATCCAGCCTTTACAGGAGTGTCGTGGCTGTAGTAACTGCTCAATAAACATTTTCTTTGAGAGCAAAGCTTGGGAGAGGGCTTTGTTAAGATGTTCCTGGTCATCTGACATCACCTTCATTTCTGCGGAGTTGAGCCAGGATTGCTGCAGCGGCAGAAGCTGCCGTGGGATCGGAGGATTGCCGCCCAGACAGTAATTGATAGAGCAGAGAGAAATCAGAACCATGGACAGCTTCCACAACACTCAGGTTTTCCTTTGAAGGATAGCTAAATCTCACTATCTCACCCAGGCCTTCCTGATGATGATGAAGATCCCAAATCTTCATCATCCAGTGACCATGGCCCTAAATGTGTCATAATGACCCACAACAGTCTCAATTGCCTGCAAGAACAAAGCCTGGACTTGGTGCAGTGGCCTCACTGCTGAAGGCCATGGCTTATATGTATGGGGATCCCATATGGGAATCGATTCTAATCCCAGCAGTCCTGCTTCCCATCTAGCTCCCTGGGAAAGCAGTTGAGGATGGCCCAAACCCTTGGGATCCTGCACCCACGTGGAAGACCTGGAAGAAGCTCTCGGCTCCTGGCTTCAGATCGGCTCTGCTCCAGCCATTGCAGTCATTTGGGGAGTGAATCATTGGATGGGAGGTCCTCCTCTCTGTCCTCCTCTCTGTATATCTGACTCTGCAATAAAAAAAAAATCTTGAAAAAAAGAACAGAGATTGAAGGGGACAGTGACAGACGGTGGACTGCTGAGTTGGCTTGGTTCTCCGTGCTCCGCAACAACCCTTCCCCATCTGTAAATCAGGGAGTTCAATTGTTTTGAGGCTGCCTTGCGAGAGTTCAGCCAGCTTTGGGTCTCAGGGGGTCCTCTGGAGGTTGTGGACCCCAGGGGCCAGCAGATGGCACCCTCTGCCCTGTGTCCACCCTGGGGCAAGGTTTCTCTTGGACCCCACTGGAGGGAGTTGAGTCCTGACCCTCAAGTGTCTCTCTTACCACATCATTTCTTACTAACCACACAGAGCCCCACCCCTGGCTCCCATCACCATGGCAGCTACTGCTGAGGGTTCCTCATGGATGCAGTCCTGTTTTTCTGCCTGGTTCTCCTCCTGCTGCTGTGAGGTCTGTAGTGCAGAGTTGGGTGGAAAACCCTCACAGTCCTTCTTCCACCCCTCACCCCTCTAGTTTGCACTGCAGGATGCCCTGGACTGGTCCCTGCACAGCAAAACAGTACGAGAAGAAGTGAGGTAGTGAGAAGGACAGCCCAGCCCAGACTTGCTTCATGTCCTGGGGTGCCAGGTTCACCCCAGGACTGGGGTGTGCATGATGACAGGAGGGGGTGTGGTTCACTGAGCCACCTCAGAAGACCATGAGGTCTGGAGACTAAGGAGGCAGGGAGGCACTGGCATAGAGGTCGCTGAGCTCTTAGTCTGTACCAAGTATGTGTCTAATGCTCATCAGATGATGCAGTCCGCAGTCAGAGAGGTCTGAGAGTTTACTGAAGGTCATGGCCAAGAAGTAGCAAAGCTGAACAAAACTCATTGAATCTTGCTGGCTTTGGAGGTGGGTTAGACCATGACATGCTGCCAGGTGTCCGCCCCACCCCCTCCCCTGGCTGAGTTCTCGGCAGGTGGCGTGGTCCTGGACAAGGAGCTCGCTCAGTTCCCCCTCTTGAAAGTGGAAGGGTTGGACTGAGATGCTCTCTAAGGATCTTCCAGCTCTCAGAGTCTATGAATAGAATTTTCCCCAGGATGAACGCTTTCTCAAGATGGTTTGCAAGAGCGCACATATGTAGGAGCAAACGGAGTAGGCGTCAGGCTACGTGGTGAGAATGATGGCTGCTGGGAAGGGTCCCAGACCAAAATATCTCCATCGCTCATCCCACTGCCAATGTGCTTGGAGTCCCTCCGCCACCCCCTTCCAGCCTCACGATGGTGGAGTCCCTGCTGCAAAATGCCAGTCCCCCAAGGAAGCCTGGCAGATTGTCCTTCCCTGCTGCGAGGGAGAGCTTGTGTTTTGATGGATGTGGAAAGCAGCTTGCATTTCCTGCGATCAAAATCACTCTCCTGTGAGTGAGAGCAGGCTACCCAGGCTGACTGGGAAGTGGGGAGCTGGGAGGGTTGGGGAGCGCTTGCTGCTTTGGGAGGGACCTGGTAGTTGGGTGGCCTTTTGGGACATGCTCTGCCTTCCTCCCTTCTGGAATCGAGCCCTCCTCCCCTCAAGACTCAGCATGCACAAGCTGTTAGAAAGTTCCAGAAGAAGAGCCAACCTTGCACTGGCCCTGCCAAGTGGGTGTATTCTCTGGAGTGGCCCAGGGGCTGGTTCTCAGGAAGGGAGAACTGCCTCTCCTCTGACTCTTCCTGGCAAGCTCTCTGAGCCCCTCCTCCCCTCCTCAGCAGCCTGATGGAGGAGGTGCTGATGGATGGATGGGAAGCTGTCGTCTCATCCCACACCCAACATCCTCACCATGTCCCCCACCTGCACCCATCCTGGCTCTAGAGAGCTGTGAGCTCTCCCTGGTGACTGTGTGTGTGTGTGTGTGTGTGTGTGTGTGTGTGTGTGTGTCGGGGGATCTGCACCCCTGAACCATGTGCAACCAGAGGACAGCAAAGGCACCTGCCTCACGAGGCATGGCTGGGCAGGTCAGGTGACATGGAGGAGACGCCCGGCACTTACTGGGTGCTTGATGCATGTTGGTGACCCCCCAATCTTTTCTGCCTTCAAGGTCCCTACATTCTGAGCACAAGGTGAACTTGGAGGTCACAAGGTGAGCTCATTTGTGGAAAAGCTAAGTCTATACACACCCTGTCTTGTAACCAATCAGCCCTTGGGGACCGCACAGTGGGCGAGTGTCATGGAAGCTGGAAACTGCCAGGTTGCAGGGGACACTGCCTGGCACAAGGGCGGAGCCACACTTGGGATATCCTTCTAGTTCTTTCCTGTGTACCCTGAGCCCTGGTCAGAGCCTGGCCCCTGACCTCACCTTCTGTTGCCTTCTTTCTCGCTCATTTCCACCTCAGCCACACAGACTTTTTTGCTCTCTGGAACAGACCAGGCATGCTCCTGAAGGGCGCTTGGCCCTTGCTGCTCCCTCTCTCTGGAACTTTCCCTGGTTGCTGAATGCTCATCCTTACTTCCTTCATGTTCAGTTACCTGTCTGAGAAAGCTTCCCGGGCAGCTCTGCAGGAGCAGCCAGCACAGTCGCTTCCTGTGTGCCACCTGTAGTGGCTGATTCAGATGGTCTAGTTGCTCAGGGAACAATCTTCTTAACCAAGTTGTGTTTGTTGCTGCATCCTTTCCCCTTATCCCTCAGAGCCCAGTAGCTGCTTATAAGTCTATACTGAATGAATGAATGACTCCACATTTGATGACATCATTTATTCAGGATCACTGTTCCCTAATACGAGGTCTCCAGATCTCCGGCGAGGTCAGGGGCTGTCCAAGTGGGTTTCCAGTCACCAACTGCCCACTCAGAGACGAGGGCAGCTGCTCCTGAGCTCAGTGTCCTGGGGGAGGTGGCCATGTTCATAGTAGCATTCCAGGGTGCTGGCACCAACTGCTCCCTGGACAGTTCTGACCCTGCCTGCGCTGGAGCACAGCCACATCCCCAGGGACAGCCCCGTCTAGTTCCTGCCCATGTTGTCAGTGTAATGGGTGTGCAAGGGTGCCTTTACAGACCTCCCCAGCCCCCACAGACCCCAGCTTCCTGGGAGGAACTCAGGAGACAAGGGTGCTTGGAGAGGCTAGAACTAAAAGCTGACTGAGCTCCCGCCCCCAGTGTGGAAAGCCGGCTCTTCTTCCTCGCCTGCAAAGGCTGCCCTCCCTTGGATGGCATGAGCCAGGCTGAGTGTCAGCTCGTCAGGAGGAGCCTCCCAGATCCCAGAGCAGGAGGGCCCTGTGGGGGAGGTGGCAGCCCTATTGGTTGACACTGCCTGTCCATCAGCTGTCAGCTTTGACAAGCTGCTGAAGGGGAAGGGAGGGGCACAGTCATGGGCTCGCCAATGGAAGCCAGAGTAGAGGCGGTGGCATTTTCCGGGCACCAGCCTCTGGGCTTCTCCCAGAAACACGCCATCTCAGCCACCTCCTCTGGAAGAGTTTCTAACATCCATGTAGGCGCGGCCTAGTGGTGAGGGTTGAATGTGGGGTGGGAGGAAGTCAGAGCAGGCGGGTTTTGACCACAAGGTTGACAATGTTCTCCATAGAGCCCATTCTCTGCAGAGAAACAAAAGGATGAAACAAAAGCACAGGAAGTATCTAGGCCAGATGGCAGAAAGGACTTCCGGGCAGGTTGATGGATTTCAAATAGGGAAGTTGTGTTGTCACAGAGAGTGTAGCTATCTGCATGGGGGCTGCCATCTCCTACTTGTGAGATGGCTCAGGAGGGCGAGCTTTGATTGATGGGCTAATGGGTTGAGAGGTTGATGGATTGGTTTGTGGATTGATGGATGGACTCATCTTTTTTTTTTTTTTTTTTTTAACCCTGGACTGGTGCTGAGCCCTGAGCAATTGGAGAGAAATAAGACAAAATCCCTGCCCATAAGGAAACCCTGTGTGTCATGAGGCAGGTGCCTGGTTACTAGTGCCCAAGTTTATGGTGCCAAGTCGTCACAGAGGGCTCCCTGGAGGAGATGTTATTGGAACTGTGCCTGGTGGTACAGTGGCACAGTGTGAGCCTCCTGGGCTCTGGGTAACAATGACTGCGCATCATTTGGCTTCCACAGGGGAATTAAGACAGGTGTCCTTGCAAGAAGGGCCGAGTCACCTGACCCATGTATAACCAATCCGGCGAGTCTGTTCCTGACTAGGGGATGGATTACAAGAGGGTAGTCGGTTCAGATGGTCCAGTGAGGATCAGCCTGGGGCTCCTGAGACCAGTCCCACTGTTTAGGCTATTGGCAGCCCCAGGACTCGCAGTGTAGGCAGCATCTCATAGATACGGGTTAACGGGATAGATGCGGGTGTGAGCTCCACCCGCCTCCCATACGCCATTTGTAGTGTTGGGCACTGCCTGCCCCTTGTACTCAGTGTCCATGTTTGCAGACACAAGGTTCGTGGCCTCTTAGCTGCTTCTCGCTCTTCCACTCAGCATTTGTGCGCCTCTCCCAGCCAGCCCCTCCCCCATCCCTGTGCGATAGAGGGATGGCTCTGCTGAATATTCGAATACATGGGCTCAGGCCACATGCTAGCTGTTGTTCTCTGCAAACCCTTGGCTCACCCTTGGTGTGCCTCCATTTTAACAAGAGGTGAATAAGGTGGCCATTCCTGCTTCCTGGCCAGGGGCTCAGAGAGGGCAAGGAGTCCATCCATCCCTGGGCATGGCCCAGCTTTGCCCAGGAAGTGCAGGCTCTGGGCTCTGTCTCCTGCAGTTTCCTTCCCTGGTCTCCTCCATTCTTCGTAGGACTCGGCAAGTTCATTATCTCCCTGACTGCCTTTTCTGGCGAGACTCAAATTAATTTTCCATCTCCCCTCCTTTTCCAAGCCTCACAATCATTAAATGCCAGGCAAAGTTAAACAAACAGCTGATTTACAGAAGCATTTTCTTTCTTCCTTCCTTTTTTTAAAAAGCAGGCGCCTCGATTAATCAGTCGAGTCAAGAGCAATCTGATCACGCAGTTGGTACACCCTTCAGCAGAGGGGACACGGGGTCAGGGGGGCCCCGAGACTGGCGGGAGGTTCTTAATCAGGGACTAATCATAACGCAAACCTACAGAGGGCTGCCCGGAGAGACGACCTCCCACCCAGGCCTAGCTCTTTGTGCCGTTCTGAACTGGAAAAGCTTTTGAAAATATCTTCACTGGACTCCACTGTTGTGCATTGACCTGTACAGGGGAAGGGCTCTGTTAGGGCTGCCCAACAAGGTCAAGGCTATAGCTGGGATGAGAATCCCAGGTGGTAGTTTGGAGTTAAAGGATGAAGAAGTTTCTAGATTTGACTGTCCTGAAGGAGAGTCGAAGGGGGGGATAGCATTTTGTAGACTTCTCGCAGGTGTGTGTGTATGCAGCTGATCATAGCTGCCTGGGGACCTGGAGCTTCTACTTTTAAAAGCCTTTAGTTGAGAAAGGGGGTGGGGGAAGAGAGAGAGAGAGAGAGAGAGAGAGAGTGAGCGAGCACTGGTATTACCTGGTTCACTTTCTAATGTCTGAGTGGTTAGGCTTGGCCAGGATGAAGCCAGGAACCTGGAACCCACTTCGAATCTCCCATGTGGGCATGTGGTCAGGCAGCAGAGACCCAAATACGTGACCTCTCCCCTGCTGCCTCCCAGGGTTGATATTAACAGGAAACTAGAGTCAGAAGGCCAAGCCAGGAACATAACCCAGACTCTGTGACGTGGGGTGTAGGTATCCTCAGGGGTCTCTTAACACCTGCATTAATTAATTAATTAATGGAGAGCAGAAGGCCTTTGAGTCTGCACTGGGCACCCCCCACCTGCACCAACTTCCTGGGCTATCTGTGCTGGGTGGAGGACCTCTGGCTGCTCACTGGTTGTTCCTGAGTCAGGAGCTCCCCTGCCCTTGAACCCTGCTGTTCATCTCATTATGACTTAGCTATGTGAGAAGCCAAGGCACAGAGCCAACAGCCCCAGCTCCAGTCCCTCCCCTGGCTGTCCTTGGCTGGGGGATGCCTTGAGGACTCACAGAGGACTGTCCCTTCGGTCAGTTGGGTCTAGAAGGTCGTCCCAAGGCTGCAGCGGGGACCAAATCCAGAAGGTTTAGGGGGCAGCCTCTGCTGGCTTGATTCAGCAGATGTGGTCACAAGTCGTGTTTCCAGGAATGTGCCTCACCTCGGGTTTTGTCCTTCTGCCTTGGTGCATAGCAGGTGCTCAGAAAATGGAATAAGAGCCTCATTCATCCTTCAGGTGTTTGCTGGGTGAGTACTGTCTGCCCGGTGCTGGGCTAGGTTCAGGTTTGGGACTGAGAGTCTCCAGGGAAGAGGAGCCTCCAGGGAGGTGGGTGAGACAGACACCAAAACATTCCCCAAACAAAGGAAAAAATAGCCTGAAAGAAGACATCTTGGTGGTAGTTAAGGTTCTCACCTGAGTCTCACCTGGGAAACTCAGCAGCTTCCCAATACTCCTGTGATGTGCATGGTCTATTATCCTATTAGGGGAGAGGCACAGAGTGGGTTAGTAACTTGCCCGATGTCACACAGCTAGCAGGTAGTGCAGAGGGTGGTGCATGGCTGCCAAAGAGGAGTTGGGGAGAGGGACAAACTGAAAAGGAGGGGCCCTGCCTTTGTGTCAGCTTTCTGATCTCCCAGGGCCCTGACTTCCCTTGGTTCAGCAGAGCCAGAAAGGCCTCCAGCACCAGCCGAGGGCAGAGGAGCCCACGAGTTTGTGCCTGTTGGCAAAAAACACAGGAAAGGGGCACTGCAGGAAGGGAGCGGGTAGGCCTGGTGCTCAGGCCTGCAGGAGGGTGTGCTGAAAGCACACCATGCTGAGCCCACATGTCACTGGGGCTGGCCCTTGTGCAGGGCAGCTGGGTCCTCCGCTAAGTCATAGAGACCTCAAGGCTGATTTTCAATCAGGCCCTTTCCCCAGTGCCCATGCAGAGTTAATTAAACACAGCCCTCCCTGGTACAACAGCGAGTGTTTAGAGCCCCACCCCTCCTCTTTGGCCGTCTTCCTTATCTCAGCCGGAGACAGTTCTCTCGGCCTGTCTGTGGTCCCTAAGTTGGCATTATCTCATCTTGAGGTCCAGACGCTGCCTCCAGACAAGACTAGCGGACAGCAGGGGAACCTGTTCTTGGAGAATGAATCTGGAGTTTGTGTTGGAAGTGATCCTGCAGGGGCCAGGTCCCCATCTTAGCCAACTGTTCTCCTGTCCACCACTGGGAGACAGAAGTTGGCACTTAAGTTGCCTACAGCACAATGGAGCTGAGGCATACCACGTGTCACTCCTGGTATGCAGCTGCCCTCATCCGCTGCTACCCTCTGCTGAGTCATGGATCACTGCGACCCTGCAAGTCTCCAGCAGCCCAGAGCAATAGTTGGGCAGCTGCTTTGCGCGGGCTTCCTGCCTGGCTCTGGGAATGGAGACAGGAGAGCAAAGGCGAAGGCTTCATGTGCACGCAGCCTCCTGCTGGCTTCAGCTTCAGGACAGGAAGGGAGAGAGAAACACATAGCAGTGTGAGGTGGGACAGATGTATGTACCAGGTAAGCTGAGAGGTAAGGGGACCATCCAACCTTACCCAGCACTGGCACTGCTGGACTTCCCATTTGGACCAGGAAGTGCCCTGTGGGCTCTAACCCATATCCTTCTCTCTGCAGAGGAAACCCAGCTCCTTACATTCTAACGACAAGCACATACATTCTAGAACTAACATGGCCAGTGTGATTCAAGCTAAGAGATGATGGAATGAATTTCTTGGGGGTCCTTGGAAGTCAATTCCAGAGGCAGCTCTGATTCTGTTCCAAGTGCTGGCAGTGCCAGGCCTTTCTTGATGGCCTCCCGGTGGGTGACAATAAAGGTTAAGCTGGGCTGCTGCTGCTAAGGTTGTTCTCACCGCGTATCCTGGCCACTGGGAGAGTGGCTGTCACTAGAAAAGTGATTCCTAAAGTTTTGGGTATTGCTGGACATGGGGGCTGGAAAAGGGCTGGATTGTCCTTGGCCTTGGGGCCCGCACCCTTTCCCACAATCAGTGGACTTGGGTGTGCTGCCAACATGGGACAGCTGGGGTGAGCCAGCCAGAAGCCCTCCCCAGTCTGGGAAAAGGGTCATTAAGGTTTGAAAGGCAGCGAGGTCTTTGGGCTGCTGCCCTTCGAGCTTAAGGACATATGGATGCCCACCTTCCTTATCCCCTGACCCAGCCCCCAGCCTGCTTGCTCTGAGGCTCAGACATGCTAAAGTCCACAAAGCAAAGCCTCTACGTTTGGCACACACATGGCTTCCGGGCCTACTGGCTTTTCCTGGGATCTTCATCTTTTTAGGTTCTGGGCACGTGGTAGGTGCTGACACATCAGCAAATGCTTGCTGTCTTGCCTTCTCCCAAGGTCAGGGCTGTTCTGGCTGCTGTTTTGAAAGTGAACGTGTTGTGGTCTTGAATGGGGCAGCTTTGGCTAACCTGAGAAGTTTCCTGCCCTGCACAGGGCTCCCCCTCTCATAAAGTGCTTGTCTTGTGAAATCAGCTTGGGCAAGAGCAGCATCCTTCATGTGGGAGTGAAGGGCTTCTGGTTCTTTCCAGAACTTCCTTCCCACAAGAGTCTACCAGTAGTCCTGTGGACT
Source organism: Ochotona princeps (assembly GCF_030435755.1). Lineage (NCBI taxonomy): Eukaryota > Metazoa > Chordata > Mammalia > Lagomorpha > Ochotonidae > Ochotona > Ochotona princeps. Next base: position 11,054,466 of record NC_080833.1, read on the forward strand.
GGGCAGGACAGGATCCATCAACCAATACTGACAGCTTTCGAACATGGAACTGCAGAGGCTCAGCTAGACCTCTGGGCACGCAAAGCAAGTGGCACCTGCCATGATGGTGATGGCCTGGTTTCCTCGGAGCCTCAACCTGCTCCTGTGGCTCTGCTCCTGTCACCCCTCCACACCCCTCATCTCTCGCCCCTGGGGGCTCTGCTGTGTGGGTCTGAGCCTGCTGTGCCTAGTGGCCAGCGTTGCTCCCTGTCCTTGATGGGTACAGAGACTGCAGCTCCTGGGCTGGTTCTAGGTTTCAAGTTTCCACAGTGTCACACTGAGGATGCCAGAGGCCTGTGACGCCCCTGATGAAAGTCTCTTCTTGCTTAAATCCCAGCTGGGGGGTTGGGAGAAACAGAACCCATGGTGGAACTCATTCCGTGGCATCTCCCATGGGTAAGCGGAGCTGGGGCGTAAGGTGGCTTCAGCTCTTGCACATCTTCTGCTGGGTCTGACCAGCTCCCTGCCCAGGGAGCTACAAACTTGTATAGAGTCCCCTGGATCAAGGGCCCAGGACCTACCAGACCCTGGGGAAGAGGAGAGTACCTGAAGCCATGACTAGTACACAGCAGGTTCCAGGGCAGCTAGAGCCACTCACCACTGTCTCTCACAGTGCTTGTAGGACAGCAGGCAAGGGGAGGAGCCAAGGAGGTCACGCAGGGCTGTCACGTTGGGCCCCATCATGTGGACCCTCCCGCTCCACAGATGCTAGTCTACGGGTTCTGTGCCTATGGGGTCCGTATCCTCAGACTGCAAATCCATGAGTTGCTTCATGATTGATTGATTTGAAGGTACAATTACAGAGAGAAAAAGGAAAAGACACAGAGAGATCTATCTGCTACTTTCCTTGCCCAAATGGCTGCAACCTCTGGAGCTGGCTGGGGCTGCAGCCAGGAGCTTCTTCTGGTCTCCCACATGGATGCAGGGGCCCAAGCACTGGAGCCATCTTCTGTTGCTTTCTCGGGTGCACAACCAGGGAGCTGGATCAAAAGTGGAGCACCAAGGACACGAACTGGTGCCCCAGTGGATGCTTTACCCACTACACCACAATGCTGGCCCCCTAGGAGTCTGTTATCACTACATTCTATGTCTGGGAGTTCCACCTCCATTGATTCTCTATCTACCATAAAATTCTATTATCCCTGGGTTCTAGATGTGCAGGTTCTATGGCCACAGATTCCACTTGCTGGGAATGGATAGGATTTTTTCTTTCTTTTTTCTTTTCTTTTCATATTTCCTTTTCTTTTCCTTTCTTTCTCTTCCTTCCTTCCTTCCTTCCTTCCTTCCTTCCTTCCTTCCTTCCTTCCTTCCTTCCTTCCTTCTGCTTTGTCTCCTTTTGAAATACTATCTGTGGGGCTGCTGCCATGGTGCAGCAGGCTAATCTTTACCTGCAGCACTGGCATCCCATGTGGGTGCTGGTTCAAATCCCAGCTGCTCTCCTTCTGATCCAACTCCTTGTTTATAGGCTGGGATAGTAGTAGAGGATGGCTCAAGTCCTTGGACCCTGTACCCATGTGGGAGACCTAGAAGAGGCTCCTGGTACCTGGCTTCAGATCAGCCCATCTCTGATTTGGGGAATGAGCCAGTGGATGAATGATCTCTGTGTCTCTCTTTTCTGTAAGATCTGCCTTTCAAATAAAAATAAATACATCTTAAAAAAACCCAGAAGGAATTATATCTGTACCGAGCTTGCATCATTTTTCTTGTCATTATTTTCTAAACAGTAAGTGTAACAACCTGTATACACAGCATTCCCACTGCCGTGGGGCTTAGAAGTCATCTAGAGGTGATTTGAAGCTGTGGGAGGATGCATGTAGGTTTATGCAAATACCATGCTGTTTGATAGGAAGAACTTGAGCATCTAAGGATCTGGGAGCCGGTGGAGGATCCTAGAAGGCATCCCTAGAGGATTCCCCAGCTGGCTGTGTTTCCATTTTGAAGGGGGAATCAAAGCAGACCTACCATCCTTTGGTCTTTCTCAGTGCCCCTGAATCTCATTGCATTTAAGAAGAAAAACAGCCACTACAGCCACAAGAGCAACAGGCAAAAGGCGCCCAGGGCCTTCCCATGCAGCAGGTGCCAAGTCGGCAATAGCCCTGAAAGGAAACAGCCCTGCTGTAAAGCTGCATGGACTGCACAAGCCAGGGTCCCAGGGCACCAGGCGAGGAGCGCACAGGCTGGCGCTGGGAGTGCTGGGAGCGGCAGCCAGAGCTGTGCTTAGACAGCATGGATGTACGTGGTGTGTGGCAGGGTCTGGGCTCAGTATGATCAGTCATCTCAGAGGCGGGACCACTTGCTGCAGGCAGCAGGAGCCTAGGCTGAGCTGCTGTCCTATAGCTCCATTGCCGTTTCCTCCTCTGGTTTTGCAGGGGAGCCAGCTACTCTGCACTTCAGGGGTCAAAGCCACCTTGTCTCCTGCTTCCTCTCCTGTCCCTGCTTTTCAGCTGCAGTCCAGGGACAGAGTTGGCTCTCTGATGGGGGAAGGAGGTGGTGGCAAATGCCTGCTCCAGGTTCTGTACTGCACAGGCTCTCCTCCACACCAGTAGCCCCTGCCCACTTCCAAGAACCTCCTGAATATTGTGGCTCGGGGTAGGAGTCTGGGCTACCGAGCAGTGAGCAGAAATGCTTATCCTAGGGCAGTATCCCCAGTGCTGAATATCCACCTGATCTGAATATCCCTGGGAGGGAGGTGTGGCAAACCTATTTTACAGATGAGAAAACTGAAACTCACAGCCAGAAAGCACTATGTCCTAAGGCAAGGTTTAGAAAAAGTAGGGCTAGCTTCTAAACTCCAATGACTGCACCTGCCCTTTGCTTCAGAGCTTGGCTTTCGATGTGTATAAGGACAGCAACCCCTGGCTTGTCCTCCATGCCTCCACATTTGGAGCTTCCTCCCTGAGTGGCCGTTTCACAAGTTACTCAGGAACTGCGCTGTGTGCACGGAGTACCTGCCGCAGCTATAGTGACTGAACCACATGCCAAGGGTGGGTGACCAGGGGATGGCCCTTTGGGAGTAGGGGTGGCCGGTGGGATCTGGGAAGCACCTGAAGGGCAGCATGGTGGCTAGCTGTCCTGAGGCTAGACACCTCAGAGGAGGGGGGGAATCACAAATATGAGCCTTATTGCTGCCCGTTCCTTAAGCCTCCCAGGGAGCCCCATCGTCTAGCCAGTCCCTCCTCCTTTTCCCTCCCTCCCTCCATTCCTGCCTTTTTCTTCCTTTCTCCTCTCTCCCTCCCTTCACCGATCATGTGTTTTCATTTTTTTTCTTATTTATTTTAAATTTGAAAGGCACAGAAACACAGAGAAAGAGACTGGGATATCTCCCATCTGCTGGTTCACTCCCCAAGTGCACACAAGCAAAGCCAGGAGTCTGAGTGCTGGATGGCAGCAACCAGGTGCTTGAGCCACCACCTGCTGCCTTCCAGGGCGTATGCCCATCAGCAGGAAGCTGAATCAGAAGTGGAGCTAGGACTCGAACTCAGATCCTCAGCAGGGTCCTATTTCCTTTCGGTAATTTCCTTTTTGTCTCATTCAGCATCATTACTGTAGGCATAGCAGGACTTGCCTTCCCAAAACCCATGCAGGGGTTTGAACTCTGATGTCTTGTTGTTGACAGTTAATGGAGGAAGATTGGAGACTTGATCTGATTATGGGTTAGAGTTGGGTCACTGGGGGTGTGTCCTTGGAGAGGGTGCCCCTGAGTGTTTGCTGTTCATCAGCGAGGGACTTGGTGCACAGAGCTGATACTCATACACATGGACTGCTGACCAATGGTCAATAGCCAAAGTTTATCAACAGCAAAAGACTTTTAAAGACTGAGGGCCACGTAGGCATAAACAAAGAGGCTTCGAAACGGGATGTGGTCTATGTCCATCAGAAGAGGATGTGTTCTAGCAGGTGTTAATGATTAAACAGCATACAGAAGAGGCATCTCTATGACCTGTGGTTAAAACTTGAGGACGAGGGAGTTCCTGCGCCCCTGCTTTTCCGTTCCGGCTGCTGCAGGGCCTTTGCCCTGAGTTCCTGGGGGCTTTCTCACGGGATTACAGCTGGTTATGGTTTCGCACCAGCAAGGCTCCCTGTCCTCCTCCTGTCTAACTGTCTTCCTACACCAGAGAGGACTGGTGTTTAGCTGTTTCCTCTGCCTGGCATGTGCTTGTACCTCTGGGCCTGCCGTGAGCGTGGGCCACCTGCTCATGAACTGTAACCTCTGAGTGTGAGCTGCAATAAATCTGCTTATTACCAGGCAGCTCCGCTTGAGTGTCTTAGCTGAAGTCTTAAAAAGCAGGCCAGCACAACCATGCACCCATTCATCTTTATTCCTCCTTTGTTAATTCACAGCCTATCAATGGCAGCCTATTTGGTCTAATTTCTTGTTTTCCAAGGCGTGTATCACCTTCTGATGTACCCAGTCTATCTGTCCATATCTATCATTGTTATTATTAATTGTCTTTCTCCGTGTGTTCCCATTTCTCTTACTCTACAGAATAGAAGATGCGCAAGGGCGAGAAATGTGGTTTTATTTCCTGGGCTCCCAAGTGTTGTCCAGTGGGTGTATGGTGTGTGTTTGCTGAGTGGACAAATAAGCACACAATACAGTATTGAAGAGCTTAGAAATCCAGAGGGCTCAAGACAAAAAGAACTTCCAAGTTTCTAAAGAAGCGCTGGGATTGATGTGGTGGTTAGGCAGCCACCTGGGAGGCTGGCATCCTGGCATGAGTGCTGCTTCAAGTCCCAGCTGCCCACTTCTGATCCTGCTCTCTGCTGATGCACCGAGGGAAACGAAAGACGACACCCCAGTGGGACCCCGTGCCGCCCACACCCCACACAGGAGACTGTGAAAGCAGTTTCTGCTGCCTGACTTCAGCTTGGCCCAGCCCTGGTTGCTTGGTTGCTGTGGTCTCTTGGGGCAATGAACCAGTGAATGGAAGATCTCTCTCTCTCTCTCTCTCTCTCCAACTCTGCTTTTCAAGTAAATAAGAAAATAAATAATATTTTAAAAGATTTATTTATTTATTTATTTGTTATTGGAAAGGCAGATATACAGAGAGAAGGAGATATAGAGAAAGATTGTCTGTCTGCTGGTTTACTCCCCAAGTGGCTGCAACAGCCGGAACTGAGCTCTGATCCGAAGCCAGGAACCAGCAGCTTCTTCCAGGTATCCCAATGGGTGCAGGGTCCCAAGGCTTTGGGTTGTCTTCGACTGCTTTCCTAGGCCAAAAGCAGAGAGCTGGATGTGAAATTGAGTAGCTGGGATTAGAACCAGTGCCCAGATGTTATCCTGGTGTACAAGAGGACTTTAGCCACTAGGCTACCGCCCTGGGCCCATGAATAATCTTTTAAAAATATCACTGTCTAGACCCTTAGGGACAATGCTTCCTGCTGCCAACCTCTGGTGAGTCTTCGGGTTAAGCTGAGGTCAGAGGCCAGCAGGTAGAATTCATGCCCCTTTTCTGACATGCTGTACCATCTGACATCTGACCTCTGCCACCTGCCCTCTGCCTTCTGCCACCCCTTCCTGTCATCCTGGCCAGCTGGGGTTGTTAGTGTTGCTCAAGTGTACTTTCAGATGGCTTCATACCTCAGGCCCTTTGCACAGCTCCCAGGCCTTCAGGAACCTCCTTGCTCCCCTGTCCATCAAGAAAGGCTGGGACTGGATTCAGCTGCTACCCCGTTCAGCAAGTCTTCCTGGTCGTTTATTCTCTCCGCACAGATGCTTGTGTCTCCCTCTGCTGAAGAACATTCCAGGTGGTAGATATATTTGTTTCTGCCTCCCAGGCGGAAGAAAAATTCTTTTGGACATGGAGCTACTTTCTCAGCACCCAAGAGAGGTCGGTGTTCATGGGGTTATTACAGGAAGAATCCCTGATGGGATTGTGCTGTGATAGCGGCCCTCTACCCTGCCCAACCAGTCCTCATCGTAACTGCGTGGTAGGAGCTTTTAGTGCCCCAGGTCTGCACATAGGAAGCATTATGTGCGATTACATTGCTGACAGACGGTGGGGCTAGAAACAGAAGCTGGGCAAGTTGATTCTACTGCCCTTCTCTGTGGCCTGGGAGCGATCTTATCACTCCCATTGTCTCAGTTTCCCCCCCTGCACCACAAGTTGCTGACTAGCATAATAACTAGGCTCTTGTGCCTTGAGGACTCTTCCTTGGTGACATGCCCAGAGCCAGCATCCTCTCCTCCAGGTTGATGGATTGATCAGTTGGTACAGCTGCTTTCAGAGGAGCTGGCAGTGGTGGGAAGCAACTGGCAGTTTCTGTGTGAAAATCTCTTCTTCTGATTTGGGCTTGATGGGGGCGGAAGGAGGCACTGCCAACTCCCACAGAGTGGCACATGCTGAAAACGTCTTCCAACACCCTGCCAGCCCACTGTCTTGGTTTCTAAGAGCTGACTCCAAGACCTGAGGCCCCGGGCTACAGTGGTGAGATGCTTCTGATGCTCACAGCTCATACAAAACATCTCATCAATCCTGACTTAGGATCTCACCACGGGTAACAAATGCCCACAGGCTCAGCAGCTGACAATACATCCATCTTCTTGTTGTTTGTGGAGTCAGAGATCAAATTCATTGGCTAGTTCAAGATGTCAGCAGACCGGGTCCTTCATGAGGCTGTGAGGGAGTATCTGTTGCCTAGCCTTCTCCAGCATCTAGCAGCCATTTGCCTTCCATCCTTGATCCCTTCCTCACACCATGCAATCCTCATGTTTCCTCACCATACTTATCCTGACCTGATACTCCCTTTACCAATTTCTCTCTTTCTGCTTTTAAAAACGTTTTATTTATTGGGCCCAGTGTGGTAGCCTAGCAGCTAAAATCCTTGTCTTGCATGCGTTGGCATCCCATAAGGCTGCTGGTTCTAGTCCCAGTGGCCCTGCTACACATCCAGCTCCCTGCTTGTGGCCTGAGATAGCAGTGAAGGACAGACCAAAACCTTGGGACCCTGCACCCACGTGGGAGACCTGGAAGAAGTTGCTGGCTCCTGGCTTCGGATCGGCTCAGCTCTGGCTGTTGCAGTCACTTGGGGAGTGAATCAGCAGATGGAAGATTTTCCTCTCTGTCTCTGCTCCTTTCTGTATATCTGAATTTCCAATAAAAATAAATACATTTTTAAAAACAGTTTTATTGGGCCCGGCGGCGTGGCCTAGCGGCTAAAGTCCTCGCCTTGAACCCCCCGGGATCCCATATGGGTGCCGGTTCTAATCCCGGCAGCTCCACTTCCCATCCAGCTCCCTGCTTGTGGCCTGGGAAAGCAGTCGAGGATGGCCCAATGCATTGGGACCCTGCACCCGCGTGGGAGACCCGGAAGAGGTTCCTGGTTCCCGGCATTGGATTGGCATAGCACCGGCCCGTTGTGGCTCACTTGGGGAGTGAATCAGTGGATGGAAGATCTTCCTCTCTGTCTCTCCTCTACTCTGTATATCTGGCTTTCCAATAATAATAAATCTTTAAAAAAAAACCAGTTTTATTTATTTGCTTGAAAGGCAGAGTGACAAGAGGGAGAGAGAGAGAGAGAGAGAGAGAGAGAGAGGTGAGATCTGCTGGTTGACTTGCCCAGTGACTGGAATGCTGGGGCTGGGCTAGCTGAAGCCATCGGTGCCTCCTCCCAGGTGCACTGACAGGCAGCTGGACCAGAAGCAGATCAACTGGACTCAAACACATGCTCTAATATGGGACACCAGGGTTGCACGTATAACCCACTGTGCTAAGACCCTGGCCCCATATTCTCTCTTCTGAGGAGTCTGGGCATCTTGATTTCAAGCTATCTGAAGCACCTGTTGCCAAATTAAATAACCTAGACTCACATTCCCTCCACCTCAGGGACCGCAGCATAATTATGCAATGGTTCCCATTTTGCTTCCAAGAAAGTTGAGACCAGCAGGCAGATGATGTAACTCAGACGTTTGACAACAACTTTGAAAGCTATTATTAGCTTTTGCTGATGAATGGTAACATTCATTAAGGGTTTGCATTATACCCAGTACTGTCCAATGTCTATTTGTTATGCCCATGTTGCAGATAAGAACACTGAGGTTCATGTTATTTGGAAAACTTACCTCAGATCATATAGCCATTAAGTGATGGAATCAGGATTTGAATTAAAGTCTTCTCTCTCTCCCCTTCCCAGAGCTTTTTTTTTTTTAAGATGTACTTTATTTAATTTGAAAAGCAAACTCGCACACATATAGAAAGGGAGAGACAAGGAAAGAGAGAGAATCTTTCATATTTTGGTTTACTTACCAAAGGGCCACAGTCTGAAGCCAGGAGCCAGAAGCCAGGAGCTTCTTCCGGGTCTCCCATGTGGGTACTGGGCCCAGTGACTTGAGTCATCCCCTGCTCCACATTAACAAGGAGCTGGATTGCAAGTGGAACAGCTGGACCTTGAACTGGAGCTCATACAGGGTGCTGGCACTGCAGGCAGCAACTTTACCTGCTACACCACAGTGCCTACTCCTGAACTCAGGTCTTCTTTCTTGTTTATTTCTCTCCTTTAAAAAATGATTTGTTTATTTTTACTTGAATGGCAGATTTACAGAGGAGAGAGACAGAAAGATCTTCCATTTGCTGGCTCACTTCCTAAATGGCCACAATGGCCAAAGCTGAGCAGATCCGAAGCTGGGAACCAAGAGTCCCCTCGAAATCTCCCACATAAGCACAGAATCCCAAGGACTTGGGCCATTTCCTGATGCCTTCCCAGGCCACCAGCAGTGAGCTGGGTGGAAGTGGGGCAGCTGGGACACAAACCGGCTCCTGTATGGGATGCCAGCTTTTGCGGGTGGAAGATTAGTCTTACTGAGACATTGCACTTGCCTCAGAAATCAGGTCTTCTATTGTGACCTGATCAGTGTTACAGTGGCCTGTGCAGACCTGCTTACCAGACTAATGCATCTGTTCCCTGGATGCTGCTAACACCCCAAGGTACCGCAACCTCTTGAGGCTCTTCCTTGGGCCCCTGGGAGCCGGGTCAGCAGGAAATACCTGGACATTGCGGCCTCCCCTGTGCATCTGATTGGCAAAGCGTGTATGGTGGTGAGCCTGTTCTTTGGGACACAGCCGTGGTGTCCATGTAGCTGGATCGGCTGAAGGCTGGCTTCTCAGCTTCGGCATCTTCCACATTTCCAGGCTGCGTCACTCACCGCCAGGCCCTCAGTGGGAGAGTGGCTCTGCGGGAGGGAACACACAGGGATGAATGCACAAGGCTGAGTCCCATTCTGGAATAGCAAGACAGACAACTAAATGACAACACAAGAAACCATTGAGTCAGAGTTGACCAAGGTAAGGTGTGACAGGTGCAACAACGTCGGGCGGAGTGACCACAAGGGGGAAGAAGGCAAAGAATCGAAAAGACAGCTAGGGAGGGCTGTGTGGGCGAAGTGAGACGGGAGTGCAGAGTGGGCAGTGGGGATGTCTGGGGAGAGGCACACCAGGGAGTGGGGAAGGGCAGGGCAAAGGCCCTAGGACAGGGGTGCTAGTGGTCCCAGGGACAGCGAGGAGACTGCTGCAGCCGGAGCAGAGGGAAGCAGGGGCCTGACCAAGAGGGAGGGAGTCAGACAGGTAGGAAGGATGGAGTAGATCCTGCATGATCCGCTCACGCTGAGTGAGGTTGTGAGCTCCACAGGGTCCTTGACTTCAGTGCACAGAGGGTGCCTTGGGCTGTTGCATGGCCAGTGGGCTACGGGGGGAGAAGGAAGAATCTGGCACTGTGACCAGAGGAGAGACAACAGCGGTCTCAGAGCAGGGGAGCAGGTGCGTGATAGGTTTGTGGACAGGTTTGGAGCTGGAGCCAACTGGCTACCAGGTTAGATGTGGCTATGGGAGGAAGAAAAGGTCAGAGACAACCCCAAACATCGCAGCCAGAGCACCTGGAGGGGTAGATACCAAGCAGACCCCCCAAACCTCAGCTGGGATAGCTTGAGTGAGTTAGACACGTAGCCACGAGGCCTGCTTTGGGAAGGGTCGACGGAACTGTGCTCATTTTCACAGGTCTCATTTCTTCTGTGGCTGAGCAAAACAGACACAAAGCCAAAAACGTTGACTTTTCCTAATTTCTCTAAGAGAGTCACCAGGTCTGCTCAGAGCGAGTTTCAATCATGACTCCTCCCTCATGCTGTTCCACAGACAGAGGCCACCCTGATGTTGCCTGAGGATGGGGTGGGGTGTGAGCCCACCCTGGGACTGTCCTGTCCTGGCTCAGAGCTCCACTGGAGCTGGCTCTGGGAGAGGAGGTCTGAGCTGCACCTGCACACGTCCACCCTGGGGTATCCTTAGAAAGTAGGGATTAACACAGCTGCACCCTCAAGAGCAAAGCACCCAGGCTCTCTGAGCCCAGACCCTTGTTCGCAAGGAGGATGGACAATTGGCTCATTCTTGTTTAACTTTGGTTGAAAGTCAGTTAATGGGGACAGTGGAGGGCTTGTCTAACCTCCTGACATCTGGTCTCAGTCATAGTGCTGGGCACATGGCTGATGCACAGGTGACGCAGGTTGGGTACCCAGCAGGTACTCAGCTAACACAGTGGGACACATTGCCAGTGCACAAGTGACATACGTTGAATGAACAAAGAAGTACATAGCAGGCACGGTGCACACGCTCAGTCATCAGGCTATTGGTGATAAATGCGAGTTTGCTCTAAGACTGTCTAATTATGGCATTTTCTTCTGGCCTGCTTTGAGAACAAGCAGGAGACTTGGGGCAGGGTCCTGGGTGGTAGCAGCTGTCCCCCAAGAGGAGGCTGTGGCTGAACGCTGTGAATGTGCATGGATCCCACGGGAAGGCGGACAGGAGCACAGAGGCTGTGGACAGCTCTGACACATGAGGAGACAGGTGTTAGATGAAGAGACAGGCAGAAAGATGGATTGGCAGATAAATAAAGAGAAGAAAGAAGCAGGGGAAGACAGGCAGGGCGCCAGGCAGCAGGTAAATAGGTAAGTGATGGCGGTGTCCTCGGAGCCTGGCCCCGCCCCACGCTGTCACACAGTCAGAGGAAAGCAGAGGAGCCAGGGGTCGAACAAGCACTTCTGGGGGCACAGTCTGCACATCCTGTGTGTCTGGTTTTATGGGCAGGGTGCTGGGAGGCAGGGTTCTGGACTGGAACCTCCAGGGTCTGATCTTGAGCAAGCTTTGGCTTCTGCCTCAGTTTTCTCTGACCCGTCTAACCTGCAGTCAAGGTCACGAGGAAGGGCAGCCTCCAGATACGTGCTGGAGATAGAGATGTGAAGTGAAGCTGACTGTGCTGGTAATCACATGAGCTCCCTCCGACACCACGCAGGGGCAGCCGAAGAACAAATGGGCGTGTTGCAAGGAAGACTCGCCGCGTGCACGAGCTGGCCTAGCACATGCACCTGATAGTTGCGGGGAAAGGGGCTCCAAAAGGGCAGGGGAGGGAATGACGTCACTGTTGTTGGCTTCCCATCAGACTGCCTGCTTCGGGGTGTGTGTGTAGGGACACAGCTGGGAGCTGGGTGCACCTGTGTATCAGCAAAACTCAAAGCCCACAAAGTTCTCTTGACATCAGGAGGTGGGTTTGGCTGTGAGGGCTGTAGAAACTGCAGGTGTGAAAGAAAATCTGGGGCTTCTTGGTATTAAAAAATTCCAAAAAGGAGAAAGAATTTCAAGATGGCATAGGGGAAGCAGTGAGCAGCGCCCTGTGTCTGTGTGGGGTGTACCTGCCAAGCCCGCCCTGTCAGGGGCACATGGTTTGTCCTTTGCCACTGTGGGAATGCTGGACCCCCTACTCTGCCGTGTACACCTGAGATCTGTCCCTTAGGAGGTCTCATGCCTTGGTTCCTTCTCTTCCACATGGGGTAACAGGAGCATTTGCTTCCTATGCTTGTCACCTCCATGAGTGGGACAAGAACACTTAGAAGCCTGGACTCTGTGAGTGTCCCTGACTGCCACTATCCTGCCAACCCAGCTGGGAGCTGGTGGGTGGTGGTGGTGGTCTGCAGTTGTGACCAGGGCTGGCCACACCCAAACTCACCTTTCTCAGGCTTTAAGGTCCTGCGGTGGTCAGAGGTTTTCTGGAACATCAGTGGCTCATGGCTGTCCTTTTTGAAGCAGACATTCTGCCCTTTGCCACTGGCCTGAAACCCACAAAGCCTGCCCCAGTGCCCCTCTTCTCATCTCTTCCCCACACCCACCCTCTTACTGTTATAACCTGAGGAAGGCAGGCTCTGAAGATGAGAGGTTTGGGGACAGGATAGAGTTCCCAGGGGAAAAGTTGAGTGGAGAAGGAACCTTCGGAGAGAGGCGGGCCCAGATCTCTGGGGCTCACCTGTTCCCCTGACCTAGACTTCATGTATGAGATCTAGATATACAAGGTGACTACCAGTTTAGGTATAAAAAGGAACAAACTTGGGTAGATATTATATGTGTTTACTTGGGGGGTAGGGCAGCCTTGGGGAGGTGGTTAGAGAGGAAGTCCCAAGACCTGAGTGGTGAAGGAGGCCTTCCTGGGGGAGGAGTTGCTGCTCTCCACCTGCAGAGTGTGTGTGTGAGAGCAGAGGCCCTGAGCGAGAGACCAGCAGTGAATAGAGCATTACCCGTGGCTCCTGGGGCCCAGCAGGTGGAGAGGACTGAGGCTGGCAGACAGCACCTTGGGGCATGTGGGCCAGGCCAGTTTTAGTTTTCTTTGTAAGTAATGGGAGGTCTTTGCAGGGCTCCAAGCAGGAAAATGGCTTGATTTGATTAATGCTTCAAGAAATCAATCACCCTGGTTGTTGGGAGGGGAATGGAGGGTGAGGAGCCAAGAAAGGCAACTGACAGATGCTTCTTTCAGAGGGATGAGTCTCAGGACGTGCTGGGGTTAGGAGGCGGTGGTGGGTGGGAGGGGAAGCAGGGTGCAGGCAAGGGATAGAATCAAGGATGAAGTCCAGGGAGGAGTGGGAGATGGGGCACGGGGCAGACTCCTTCTGGGGGCTTGTGGAGCCATGCAGGGGGCTCCAACAGGGAGAATGGGCTCACGAGCCAGTGTGAACCTGCCCGACATCTCCTCTCCTTTGCAGGACCAGACTTCTTGCTACCTCACCTTCCCTGGGCCTGGGAAGGGTCCGTTTGCACTTTCAGACCCCTGCCCTGGGGTCCAGGGTGACAGGTGTCCTGCAATGTCTCTTGATCCTCTGTCCTTCTACAAGGCAGGCCCAGCCCCTGGTGCTGGGGGACAGGGGACAGCAGCTCCACCCTGGCGTTGGTGAGGGCAGGGATGGAGTGAGCGCGGGTCAGGATACAGAGCCTGTGCTGGAAACCCTCCCCCAAAGCAGAGGGAGAGGCTATGGCCAGATGGGATCTGCCTCTGGCCCTCTGTGCTCCCTCAAGCAAGTCACTTGTTCACTGTGCTGTTGGGGAATTCAAGGGTAATGTCTATGCACGGGCTGTAGATCGGAGCCTAGCAAATGCTAGGCATTCATGGTTCTTTTGTTCTTTGTAAATATACTTATTTGAAAGGAGGAGAGAAAGAGAAAGAGAAAGAGAAAGAGAGAGAGAGAGAGAGAGAGAGACAGAGACTCCCATCCAGTGACTCACTCCCCAAAGGCCCACAGTGGTCAGGGAGCTGGGCCCCTCCCCCAGGTCTCCCCCATGGGTGGCAGGGACTTGAGCTGCCTCTGCAGCCTCCCAGAGACCAGTAGCAAGCTAGAGTTAGGGGTCAGAGACTGGGGTCAAACCCAGGCACTGGAGTGGGCAGTGCTGCAGCCAAACACTTCTGGGAGTTTCCTTACCACCCCTGCCCAGGTGGGTCCTGTTAGGAGTCTCATTTTACAGACAAAGAAAGTGGAGAAGAGGGAGGCATTGCTTGCCTGGCCCACACAGCTGAGGAAGGGTGAACCAGGGTGCACGTCTGGCCATTCTCCCTATCCCGTGACTTCCCTGCTGTCCACTCCTGCACTGGGTGCTGCCTGGGCACAGAGGGAAGAAGGAAGTGATAGCTTCTCCAACATCCCATTGCAGGCCCCATCTTGCTCTCTAAAGTCCTTTTACTGAGGCAGGCCAGGAGCACATCCCAAACTCACGCTGCCAGCTTCACTCCTGATTTTATGCTGGGTTAGCTGGGAATGGGACCAAGCCTGTCCCCGCTGCCCCTCAGTTGTCAGGTGCACCTGTTCAGGTGAGGGAAGCAGGCTTCCCAGCACATCACTCGGGGAGCACCTGCTTGGCTTCTCTATTTGGCTGCATCCCATCTCTCCTCCAGCAAACTGGTACCCATGGATGGATGGTGGGCCCTAACAGGAGGGTGGTGGTCAGGTGGTGACCAGCTCAGGGGCTCAAGGGCAGCTTTCTGCCTTGACATCTGGATTTGCTCTGTAGCTCAGGCTGCTTGCCCTGGCTCTGAGATTCATGAGATTGTCTCTGTTATGGGCCATAAATCAACAGAACTGACAGTGAGGATGGAATTTCTAGATGCAGCTGTGTTAGGGCTAGGTCTGTTGGTGTGAGTTATCCTGCCTGGGCCAGGAATCACAATGTCATCTTAGAGCCAAGTGTACAAGACAGAAACTCCTTGTGACGCCTGCTTCATTTTCCAGAGAGGGAATTGGTGGCTGGGAGATTGAAGTTGAGTGCCCTACTCAAGACCACGCGTCATCACACATGTCACAGTGACTGAGCTCAGCCTAGGGTTTAGGTTTCTAGAGTCCCTGAGCAACGAGCTCCTGGGGGAGCATTCTGAGCCAGAGTCAGTCTGCCCAATCAGCCTCCCTTGAGCCTGCCCCTCCCTTGCCAGTGCTGCCAACAGTAGCTAACACCTAGTGGGCACTTACTGTATGTCAGACACTGTAGAAAGTGCTGTGCAGCCCCAAAGACATTTTATCTCCCCTGTTAGGAAGTGGTTAAGAACGCTGTCTGGGGAAACCAAGTCACATCCTCATGGGTGATGGCAGAGTTGGGATTTGCATTTGGACCCTCAGGCTCCGGAGTGCAAAGCATCTCTCAGCTCGTGAAAGTATGTACTGGCACTCTAATCACTTTCACATGCCGCTGAATTCCTTTTACAAAATC
This sequence comes from Ochotona princeps, assembly GCF_030435755.1. Lineage (NCBI taxonomy): Eukaryota > Metazoa > Chordata > Mammalia > Lagomorpha > Ochotonidae > Ochotona > Ochotona princeps. Next base: position 11,069,501 of record NC_080833.1, read on the forward strand.
TTGACTGTGCCTTCATGGAGGGGCCCCAGCGCTGGGAGGAGACCGGGTGGAAGGTAGCTTCAGGAGGTATGAGAGGGGAAAACCCCGTTGCTAAGGGGTCAGCGCCAGCAGGCTGCAATGTAGGACCTGGCCTGGAAGAGCAGACGGGACTCGCAGGTCCCTGGGTTGTGCTGCATCTCCTTCCTGGGGAACGTCAGATTTGTCGCTACCCACGTGACAGTGTGCCGAGTTGAAAGGGGGAGCAGCACATAATTGAGAATGGAAAAAAAGATTCAGAGACAAGATTGGATTTAAAGTTGTTGGCCAGAGGGAGCTCTCCCAGCAAGCTGAAGGAGAGAACACTTCATGGCTTTGCCCGGCAGCTTTTGTTTGGGGGAAAGCATTGTCAGCAGTAATACTGATGTGTCCTCAGGGTAACCAGGAGACAACCGCAGCACTCAAGGGAGGAGAGAGGGTGTACCTCCGGGTGTGCAAACGCTTTGAACTGGCTATCTAGAGAGTGTCCACCTCACTATGGCCTGACTTTGTCAGCCATGAACTTGCCCACGTGGCATATAGCCTTGTGGGCTTGGATTCACTCACTTCAGACTTTGTTAGGTGGCGTCAAGCCGGGAAGCCTCCATTGTATGACTCCCAGTTCACATCCTTCGTGTTCGTCTCCAGCTGCATAAAGCTTTTGCTGACAGCCTTTGGCAAGAATCTTTCCACTTTTCCCGGGTCCTGGGATTCTCATATCTGAAGGAATTTGAAATGCTACTAATAGATGGAAAGATAGCCTAGTGGCCAAAGTCCTCATCTTGTACATGCCAGGGTCCCATATGGGTAGCGGTTCTAATCCTGGCAGCTCCACTTCCCATCCAGCTCCCTGCTAGTGACCTGGAAAATCAGTCAAGGACAGACCAAAGCCTTGGGACCCTGCACTCATGTGGGAGACCTGGAAGACGCTCCTGGCTCCTGGCTTTGGAGTGGCTCAGTACCAGCTGAGCCACTTGTTGCAGCCGCTTGGGGAGTGAATCAGCAGATAGAAGATCTTCTCTGTCTCTCTTCTCTGTATATCCAACTTTCCAACAAAGATAAATAAATCTTTAAAAATGGGAAGATATGTTTACTTTGGTACAAAAAGTTTTGAGATCTGTATTTTTCTTAAAGTGCATTTTCTTAACTGTTTTTTAAAAAGATTCATTATTTATCCTTATTTGAAAATCAGAGACAGAGCAAGATCTTCCATCCACCAGTTCATTCTCCAAATGGTTGCTATGGCCAGAGCCAAACCAGGCTGAAGCTGGGAACCAGGAGCTTCTTCTGGGTCTCCCATGTAGGTACAGGGGCCCAAGGGCTTGGGCTGTCCTCTGCTACTTTCCTAGGCCATAAGCAAGGAGCTGAAAGGGAAGTGGAGCACCTGGCCCTAGAACTGGTGCCCATATGGGATATCCATGCCTCTGACAGAGAATCAGCCTGCTGTTGCACTAGCCCCACTTATTCGCTATTTTGAATGTATTTTGCATGTATGTATTAACTTTTTTCAAATAAACTTGCTGTTTATTCTGGTTTCCACAAACTGTTGAAGTACTCTGGGGCAAAGGGTTGATGCAAGAAATTTTCTGAAGGCTCTGCAGTGTTGATGTGGGAGAATTTGATGAGATCTTTCCACATCCTCCTCCTCTTTCCCACCAGGTAGGCATCATAATGGCCCAATGAGGATTAGCTGCCTTGTGGTGGGTGTTTGCAGGTGCTTGGAGATGCTTCTTGGGACACCCGCATCCCACGTCCCACATCTGAGTGCTTGCCGTTGAGCCCCACCTTTGCTTCCAACCCTGCTTCTTGCCCTTGCACGCTGAGGGCTCGTCTTCTGGGTTTCCTGACACCCATGTGAAAAATCTAAATTGAGCTCTGGGCTCCTGGCATTCATTGACCTGGTACAGCCCCAGCTGTTATGAAGCTTTGGGGGAATGAATCAGTGGATAGGAGGTCTCTGATTTTCAAATAGAGCGAGTGAATTTGCAAAAGAGAGAGAGAGAGAGAGAAAGAGAGAGAGAGAGAGAGAGAGAGAACCTTCTGCCCTTCTCACAGTTCTCACTTTCCAAGTTGAACAGGGCCTGAGAGCAGGAAGTTCTGCCTCAGGGCTGACTTGACAGCCCCCTTTCCCTGTTTGTTTTCCTTGTCCTGGACCCTAATGTCAGACACACTCAGGACAGGGTTATAGGCTTGAGTCTGCAAACATCCCTGGGACATGTGCAGGTTCCCTGAGAGCTTCATGATGACCATGCCGTGACTGGGAATCTGAGGGGGTGGGGAGAGATGTTCACATCCCAAGCCCGACCTGATCCTGACGGCCAGGAAGGGGCTGTCCATCACCAAGTCAGGCTGACTCTCCCTGAGCCATGACATCCTTATCTACAAGACAGCCCTCATGATCCCAACCTGCTGTGGTGGCTCTGAGCACTCTACACCAGTACTTGGCACGGTGCTGTGTACACAGATGTCAGCTTTCCTTTTCTCCCATTTATGGCATTAGATGAGACCCCTGAATGTGCACTGCACAGCATCCCCTAAAGTGGGCTCTCACTTTACCTCTCAGCCTGGCACTTTGCTTACCCACTATGCCAGGGAGAGTCAGTCCCAGGACTCCCAAAGCGGCCAAGGCAGGCAGGGATTAGAGCTGACCGTGGTGCTGAATTGTCCTCCCTGTTCTCGCCTGTCCTCAGGTGCCCTTGCAGACTCCCTGGCTCCCCCAACACAAGTGTGCAAAGCTCTAGGAAACCAAGCAGAGATGCTTCAAAGGGAGTCAGGGTGATCAGTCTAACCAATGGGACAACTCTTCCCGCCCCCATCATCAGAGCAGCAGGAGGACACGGTGAGAGGGCAGCTCAAGACACACAGCAGGGGTCACTGGTGGATGAAGTCCTCCCCAACATCCCCGCCTGCTCTGGCTCTCTCTTCTCCTGCGAGCTACAGTCCGGTTCATTCTCTGAGTCTTTGTTAGGATGGGAGAAAGAATCACAGAGCATTAAGAGCTGAACGAAGCGTTTCAGACCCCAGTGTTTGCCTTTCTCATTTTGTAGATGAGGGAGTTGAGGCTCTGGGGGGATCAGATACTTGTCTATGGCCAAAGACACAATGAAAGAGATGGCTCCAGGACTCAGGAATTCCAGGCATACTGTTTTCAACCTATAGGTGCGTCTACCTTCAAATTGTTCTCTCAGGGGTGACGATTGGCCTGTCTTCCCTGTGAACATGGCACAAAGGTTTTGTGAAGAAACATGATGTTCCCAAATTCTCATGACGACGTTCACCAGTCAGAGGTTCCAGGCCTACTGAATGGAAGGATGGCCATAGTTCAGCTGCGACCCATACCCAAGCAGCTGCCGTGGGTCTTTGCTGAGACCACGTCTCCCTTTGTGTTTCACTGTAGCTCCCCGTGTCTCCTAAGCGGTGAGGAAGCCCTTGCCTGACAGTTCAAGGCCTTGGGAATGTGGTTCTGGAATCTCACTGCAGCAGAAGAATCTGGTCCAGCCAGGCTCCTCTCTTCACCACCTGACAATACATTCCTTCCACATCTGCTGCAAGCATTTGAGACTCCTCTGTGACCTGTGTCATTGCTACATACTTACCTGACCTAGGATTGTTACTATGCTGGCAACACAGCATGGAATGATGCAAGCCTCCTCTTCCTTCCTCATCTGTACTTACTCTCATCACCCTTCCTCACCGATTCCTCCACTTGATCACCACTCACCCTTCCAAGAGGTCTTCTAACGCCAGCCTAGTGCCTCTGCTCCTTCTCAACTCCCACATTTTGTCCACTCTTGTCTCCAACTAGCCCCATATCCTGGCCTTTATTAAACTGCTCCTTATCTCTCCAATGTACCCATAAGTCTCAGACAATGAGATTGTTGTGTGCCTTGACTATAGCCCCTGATGGGGAATGGGCTGTGTCTCAGGTTTGACCACTGTCTGGTGAACAGTAACCAGTAACAAGTATCCTGAGACGCAGCGAAAGGGGCAGCCTGTGTAACGTCCCATAGCCATCCACGAGCAGAATGCAACTTAAGTAACTGTCGCATTCTGCCCTCTTCAGACTGACCCACACTGCATCCCAAGCTTGCCTCCTCTCCAGTCTGCCATAGTTGCATTCCTCAATACACCCCAGGCACTTGGCTTTGGCAGCTGGAAGCTGAGCAGCTTTCAGGGGGAAAGACCCTAGGCCAGGAGTCGGATACAGAGCTCTGGTTCTGGCTTTGCCTTTGGCTTGTGGTGGGATCCAGAGTGAGTGTCCTCCTTTCTGTAGGTCTCAGTCTCCTCATCTGTGAGATGGACATGACCAACTACTTCTTTCCTATCTCTCCTCTCTTAAAGAGAATTGAATGAGAGAGAGGCAGAAGGTGAACTGAAAGACTCCAAACCCTTGCACCTGCTCCACCCTAACCTCTGCCTCCAGACTGGCTTCTCCCCACAGAGTCCGCAGGAATCTCAAGAAGATGCAACTATGACTAGATCACCTTCTGACCTTGAACTTGGCCCTTGGGTGACAATGCAGATTCTTTATGGTGGCGCACAAGCTCTACAAGGCCTGCCCCACTCGGTTCTGCCATCCCATTCCTTCAGTGATTGCCCTTGGCTCTCTGTGCACCAAGCTCATTGGTTTCTTCCTGCTTTTCTTTCTCACTCACATCTTTGAGGAGCTTGGCTGTGACATTCTTCCCTTCTCAGTGGTATCTTTGTGCCACCTCCTCCAGAAAGACCTCTGTGATTGTTGAGAGGAGAGTGGGCCTGTGCTGGCTGGCTGACGCCCATAGAGGGCTGCCATTAACCACCTCCCTCTCTGAATGTGCAGGTTGCTCCTCTTAGTTGGAGGCAAGGCCAGTTCCTCTCCCTGGAAACACAGGCTGGCTTTAGTCTCTTGCTTGGCCAATAGGATGCTGCGGAAGTGACATTCTGGGACTGCTTTAGGAGGGGTCCTAAAAGGTTTCACTACCCCTGCCTAGGCTCCTTAGACAGTTATGGGGATGTCACACAAAATCTCTCAAGACCCTAAGACTCCAGACTCCAGATATGATCAAGTTGGCTAACTAGGGAGAGGAATGGAATGCCTATCTGGTCGCCAGCCGATGGATGGAGGCATCCGAACTCTCAATAGCTGTGGGACTGCAAAGGCATGAGGGACCCCAGGGAGCACTGTCCAGCTGAGCACAGCTAATTCACAGCTGGCTGGGAGGTAGCAAGACATTTGCATCTTGGCCCACTAGATGGTGGGTGTGGCTTACTGCACGGGGGCAGAGCTGGGGAGCAGACCGCCTGCCCTGTGCACCTGCAGGCTCCTAGGATTCTCTTGCTGAGCCTCCTTCCTGTGGTGCTGGAAAGACCGCAGGCAGAGAAGTTGAACTGCCAGCCAAGATGCTGCTTCTCTGTTGCGTGGTGGTGCAGGTCGGTGCCAGTTTTCCATGTTTACAGTCAGATCATGGAGCCTGGGAGTCTTATGAAGAAAAGGCATTTGTTTAGCCTGCAGTTTGGATGCTCAGGAGGCCCTGGGTCAGGAGGGGTTTCTCAGGGCTGTGGTCCATGCAGGTGGAGGGCACTCCCAGGGTGGGAGTGGTGAGGAAATCATGTGGACCAGAGAGACTGGGAGGGGCCAGCTCTACTCTGTTTTTGTTTTCTGTTTTTTTGTAAGATTTATATATTTTTATTACAAAGTCAGATATACAGAGAGGAGGAGAGACAGAGAGGAAGATCTTCCGTCTGATGATTCACTCCCCAAGTGAGTGCAACAGCCGGTTCTGTGCTGATCTGAAGCCGGGAGCCAGGAACCTCTTCCGGGTCTCCCACGCGGGTGCAGGGTCCCAAAGCATTGGGCTGTCCTCAACTGCTTTCCCAGGCCACAAGCAGGGAGCTGGATGGGAAGCGGAGCTGCTAGGATTAGAACCTGCGCCCATATGAGATCCTGGTGTGTTCAAGGCAAGGACTTTAGCTGCTAGGCCATGCCCCTGGACCTTTTTTTTTTAAAAAAGATGTATATATTTATTTGAAAGGTAGAGTTGCACAGAGAGATCGCACATTTTCTGGTTTACTCCCCAAATGGTCATAACTGGGGTTGGCTAGGCTGATGCCAGGAGCCTGGAATTTCATATTGGTCTCCCATGTGTGCCCAAGCACATGGATCCGCTTCCATCGCTTTCCCAGGCCATTAGCTGAAATCTGGATTGGAAGTGGAGCAACCAAGACTAGAACCCGTGCCCATATGGCATGCTGGCACTGCAGGTGGAGGCTTTCCTCACTGTGTCATAGTGCCAGCTCCAGCAGGATATATCTGAGCTGAGAGTAAATACCCATTCCTGTGACTATGTGAGCTACCCCACCTAGAGAGGCACCTACAAGTGAGTGGGCCAGAGAATTGCCCATAGGAGGAGGTCAGAGAAGGGCTAACAGGGCTGGAAGTTGAAATGCACAAAGGGCTGTCCCCATGTGTAGCAGCTTCCTTTAAGGGTTGGGGGTGGGGCCGTAAGGGAGGTAGCTGGGATTCATGTGACTGGAGTTTCTGGAAGTTTCATGGATCCAAATTGGCATGTGACCATCATGATATCCCCTCCTTCCTGGTACTGTATGAGACACAGTTGCATCATGGGAAATTGGGCATACTGGATTGCCAGGAAAGGAGTGTAGTCTAACTCATTTTTTCCCACCTAACATCCTGTCTCCTGCCTCCTATCAGAGAGACACATTCCAACCACATCAAACCACAGCTGTAGGAGCCAGAAGTGACTTCCCAGCCCAAGACTCCATTCCCAATCTTCCTTTGCAGTGAGGTTGGTCTGTTGGGTGGATGGAGTTCTGCACAAAGGATTGTGGGTAAAAGTGGGGGACCTCATTTCTAGTCCTGGTCTACAAAATTATCCTGTGTGATCTTCCACACCCTCAGGCTCTTCTGCAAGTCCATGGGGAATGAGGTCGGGAGCCGCACTGTGAGGCTGAAGCTGCCTGCATCAGCCTGCGACCCTGAGCAGATCCTTCTCCTGTTCCTGACAATTGCCCATGGCGCAGGAGAGAACAACGCTGCTTCTGTAAGCTGCTGCTCTCGGGGAGGCAGTACGTCCACTTCATATTCCCACAGGATGCCCTTGATCTTGGCGCTTGTGCTCCCACTGACTGCACTGGAGCCCCCAGGAGGGCAGAGGTGACCTCGGCTGTGCTGGCCACGGCACCTGCTGTGCTGACTGAAGCCTGGGGACCCTCAGTGAACCCTGAGGGGTGCAGCGGGCAGGAGCTACTTTTTGCTGAATACCCTGCAACTCCTGCCCCTAGGATGAGCTTGACAGTCTTGGCTGCAACTCCTGCCGCTAGGATGAGCTTGATAGCCAGGTGTGAGACCCGAAATGCATAAAAGAATCCCTCCCTTCCAGGATGTGGCGGGCGCAGCTGGGAGCCGAGTGTCCGGCATCCCATTCCTCCTTTGGCTTTGGTCCGATGTTCACGACTGATGCTTTGTCGGTTTTTTTTTTTTTTTTTTTTTTTTTTTTTTTAGGCAAGGGAGGGTTAGGCGGTGGCGGCTTCATTCTAGGCAGGAGCTAAAAGGCTCGTTGACTTTTCTGATCTCCTTTGAATGGGCCCCTGCTCCACAGACAGCTCCTCACAGCTGCTGGGACTTCAAATTCCTCCTGCATTGAGGGGAGCAGAGAAAAGATATGAAAGGCTTTGCGGCTGACACAAAAAGGGGGGGAGAATCGGAATGAAAAGGACAATGTGGTTAATACACGAAACGGTGCAATTCCTGGCACTCGCCGTATCATTAATCTGTCTAAAGTGGCTTTGATCTCCTCTGCTTTAATTAACTTGTAATTATAACGCGATGATTTTTGCAGAAGGCAGAATCTGGGAGCCGGGCCCTGAAAAGCAACTTGAGCCTCGGCGATGCATCGCACACAAAGCGGGGCTCGCAGCAGCTGCCATCCTGAGCGCAGCCCACATGTGCGCACGCGTGCCCACGCCCCAGGCTTCCCTCGCCTGCGATGTCCGGCTGATCAACTGCACGCTCACGCGGCTGTGGCGTCTCCGCTCTGTGCTGGGATGGCCCTGGGCAGTGTCTCTGTTGGGGTACAGTCAGCTAGCAAGCAGGGGGTGTTGTTAATGAGCACCACGGCACCCTGGGGTCCATTGCATGAAGACTGGGAGAAACGGGAAGTGCCCCAGCCCTTCAGATGGGCGTGACTGGTGGTGAATTGACTTGTGGCCCTCAGGTCTCCCCCTGCCCTTGCTGAGGCCTCGCTGTGAGGCAAGGGTGGGTGCGTCTTCATTCTTGCCATTGACCTTGGCATGAAACTTGTCAGTGGAAGTGATGGTGAGTGCAGTTCTGAGGCCGCGGGCTCTTGTGTGTTTCATCCGTTTTCTTGTTTAGTTACATCTTCTGGCCTTATAAGGAGGAGGAGAGGCAGAGGGGGAGCCATCACCTTGGTAGGTGTCAGTCTAGACCGTTCTGTGCCCAGGAGACTGTTTTTTGCGTGTGTGTGTGTGTGTCTTTGTGGAACTGGAATTCAAACCCAGGCCTACAGCTTGAGCTGGCTCTAACCAAGCCCTGGGCCTTTCCTTGCTGCCTAGTGACCTCAAGCTGGGGACCCTCAGTATTTGCCTAGTGACCTCAAGCTGGGGACCCTCAGTATTTGCCAAGTGGCAAGGGATGGAGAGGAGGAGGTTCAAACACCAGGTCTCTGCTCCCATCACCCCCATGTCAACCAGAGCCGTCCACTTGGCTCTGGTTTCACGCTGGCCTTCCCCGCTGTACCTGTGATGGAATAATGAACTCTGCTGGTGAGAAGGTTTGAAGAGCACAAGCCCACTGCGTCCCCCTCCGTGTGCAAATGAGAAGATGGAAGCCCAGACAAGGGCACTGACATGCCCAAGACCCCGGCTGCCTAACGGGAGAGTTGGGATTATAGCACCAGCACCCCTTTTGCAGAGAACGGAATTGCGGTGTGGTGTGAAGCTTTGAGCTACAAGGCCAGAGCTGGGTTCAAAAGGACTTCAGACTGCAAAACTGAGGCTCTGAGAGGGCAGCCCTGGGTGGCGGGCCTTCACCTGCCATCCCTGCGTGAGTTTACCCTCTGCGATTTCTCATGCACATAGGAGACAGCTGTGTAGCTTACGCTTTCCTGTGGCCAGTCTCTGAGAGGTCACAGGAAGGCCTTTGTGGCTTTGGCCTTATCCACTCATCTGATGAGCAGATGAGCTGGGAGTCAGCCTTCCCAGGTCTATGTGTCCTCCCATTCAACGGTCTTCCATCCTTGAGCTCAGGGAAAGTGCTCATGGACCCTGGACAGCGACTAACCTAGAAACAAGTATAGGAGACAGACTGAGCATGTCCCAATGGGTCTTTGCCTGAGCTCACGGATGCTGAGCTCAAAGATGAGCCCAATAAGGAGACAGTCTGTCAACTTCAGCTGAAGACTGGAGGGAGAAAACCCCAGCTTCTGACACACAGTCTGGGCCCTCTGACCAAGCTGTGCCTGCAGTGTACCCTGTTCCAGGATTAAGAGTTGACCAAGCTAAGAAAGTCCCTGAGGTCTAGGCAAGTTTGGCCTGGATGTTCTATCAGGAGATTCTACTGCTTTTTGGCTCCTGGAAAATGCAATGCATGTTTTCCTAGATGAGACTAAAATTAAGTGAGAATAATCCAAGCAGTGATCTATTTATTTCTATGCTTTCTTTTTAGAAGCCCATCTGGGAATCCATTTTGATGTAAGGTAGATTCGGGGCTCAGAGAGCTCCTGGCTGCATTCTCTCATCCCACCCTCAGCAGCCTTTTGGCCTCCTTCTCATCATGGGACTCCGAGCCAGGATTCCAACTATAGTTTTGCTATTGAAATGCTGTGTGACCTGATCAATGTCCCTTGTCTTATCTGGAGCTGTCTTCTTACCTCTGATTTGAGCTCGTGGGCTCAGAAGAGGTCTGGGGTCCCCCTGGCTCACACCCCAGGCTTAGCAGGTGATTCTTGCTGTGTCTAAGAAACCTTTCTCCCTGGGCTGGCTGGCTGGAATTCACTTTCAAACTTCAGCCCAGCTCACTTTCCTCTGAGAAGCCCCGTGGACACGGCCCCCTCCTGTGGGGCTGGGCATCACACCTTGGGCTCCCATTGGGTGCAGCTGAGCTGGGCAGAGTTTTCCTCCATGTGATTCAGAGCAGAGCAGCTGTAGGTCCAGCTGGTGACTTTGGCCCCTTCTCTGTGTGCTGGCCCACCCTGGGGCTGTGTAGCAGGGTCTCTGTTGGGAAATAACTCTTCACCTGGGGGCAGAGTTGGCTCCCTGGGACTCCAGCCCCTTGACTTTTCCCAGCCTGACTTCAAAACCCACAGGCCCAGGGACTGAGTTCCATCTCTGGCTCAGGGCCTGGCACAGAGTTGTCTTTGGACAGACTGGTGAAAGTCGCATGTGTGTGTTGTGTGAAGGGCCGGGGACAGGAGTATCCTGGTGGTCCTGGGAAGTCAGTGACTCAACTAAGTACCAGACCCCAGCATCTTCTTGAACCTTCCCAGCAGTCCCATATTCACACATCTATCCATGAATCCATCCATCCATGCAAAGTATATTTCTTTATTTTTAAAATTTTTAATTTTTCTTTTGAATTTTTCATGATTCAGTTTCATGGACACAGGTACTTTTCCCACCCCCTCACTGCTTCCCCCATATTATTACAACAGTATAGCCCTTCAGCAACAGTCACAAGTTCACCATTCTGTTATTTAAGTATATCATGACATTGTAGGTATAAACAATGGTAGAAAGTCCAGCATCCTGTGGCCAAGATATATTTAACAGTTTCATTGAGAGTCCTATTTTTTATTCAGAAGTAGAGATGCACACTGCAATGTATCTTCACTTCCTGGTATTCTAGTCCTCATTATAAGATCCATCCAGGTGAATATGTATAAATACATGTCTACTGTGGTAGATCTTGGCGGGATACTACTCAGCCATTAAAAAGAATGAAATTCTACCACTTGCCCCAAAATGGTTCCAACTAGAGACCATCAAGTTGAATGAAATAAGCCAACCCCAAAACAAATATATGTTCTGTCTGATGATATAAGTCAACCTTCATGCGAAATACACTATCAATAGATTGTTTTTTTTAATTTAAAAGACCATGAGACATTTTCCATGTACTAGTTCACTCCCTAAATGCCCTCATTACCTGGCCTGGGCCAGGTGGGAGCCAGGGGGCTGGCATTCAGTTTGGGTGGATGTTCCATAGGAGCATCAGGGATACAGGTACCAGAGCTGTGGCCTGCTGCTTCCCTGGGCGTGAATTGGCAGGAAGCCAATTAGAAGTGGAGCTGTATTCAAATCCAGACACTCCAGTGTTGGCTGCAGGTGTCCTAAGGGGTGTTTCAGTCACTGCTCCATAGACCCGACCCCAGGAGACTTCGTGAGGGCTTTTCAGGGGAAGGCAGAGCACCAGGCCCTGGGACACTGAGAAACAGGCCTGTAGCAACGGAGGAGAGTGCTGGGGACTGGACATCTGTCTGGTACATCTAAGATTAGATTCATCCCTGCCTCTGCCCAGGTGCTGAACACCCACGCGTTGTGCAAATGGGGTCTGCAAGCTTCAGGCAGGCCGCAGGCTTTCTTCCTGCACCATTTGTAGCTCTCCGTATTTGCCGTATTTCCATCACTCACCCACTCCTGCACTGGCTCTCTGCCATTAGAACTCAATCACTGTCCATTAGTCATGCATAGATCCATTCAGATATTCATGGACTCACTCATTCATTCATTCAGATTCCTCACAAGATAGGCATTGGGCACAGCAGGTGATGCGTCCGTCAACACCAAGCCTAGAAGCCAAGCTGGCATTCCCAAGGCAGGATCCCAGCTGCATTGTGGGGGAAAGAGAGAGGCTCCTCCTTCTTGCCCTCCCACCCCTTGCCTGGGCAAGCAGGTGTTCCTTCAGCTGTGGTCAGTGCAAGCAGAGGAGGCCGAAGAAGAGAGAACTGGGCTACAGACAACAACCTTGGGAGGTCTGGAGTTAGAAGCAAAGCTGTGGGTGAATGTTAGTATTTTTGACATGAGATGAGTGCTATGCAAATGAAATGCAAAACAATGTAAATCACAGCTGGTCTGTTTCAGTCCAAAGTTAATTTGGGTACTAAGCACCAACCTGAACTGGTAACAAAAGAGGGATGCATTGCAAGCCCCCTGACATGGCCCCAGCTGGCTGGGGAAGGCAGATTGGGCTGGGAGATGGCGCTGGGAGGAAGTCAGTGCTGGTTGCCAAAATGAGAGATCACAGTGAGGCTGGAAAGGTTGCAATGCAAGCGCAAGTAGAGGCAATGGACAGCAGTGAGGTGAGGAGGTTCTTAGAAGGGGGTGGTGGTTAAGAGCAAGCTGCAAGTCTGAAGTGGAATCAGCCACTGAGTCTAGAGGTGCCAGGACAGAAAATCTGGGGTGTCACCTGGGATTTAGGGTGTGTTGGTATCAAGGAGAAGCAAGGGAGGGTATGTGGGACCCAACTGGCAGGGCGTGGCCCAGAGCTAGGATCACCAACACAGACCATCCTGGGGCCAATGCCAAGTGGCCGCAATGGCTGGAGCTGCGCCAATCTGAAACCAGGAGCCCGGAGTCTCTTCTGGGTATCCCATGCGGGTACAAAGTCCCAAGGCTTTGGACTGTCCTCGACTGCTTTCCCAGGCCACAAGCAGGGAGCTGGATGGGAAGTAGGACTGCCAGGATTAGAACCAGTGCCCATATGAGATCCCAGTGCATTCAAGGCAAGAACTTTAGCCTCTATACTACCACACTGGGCTGGCTGGCTGGAATTCACTTTCAAACTTCAGCCCAGCTCACTTTCCTCTGAGAAGCCCCGTGGACACGGCCCCCTCCTGTGGGGCTGGGCATCACACCTTGGGCTCCCATTGGGTGCAGCTGAGCTGGGCAGAGTTTTCCTCCATGTGATTCAGAGCAGAGCAGCTGTAGATCCAGCTGGTGACTTTGGCCCCTTCTCTGTGTGCTGGCCCACCCTGGGGCTGTGTAGCAGGGTCTCTGTTGGGAAATAACTCTTCACCTGGGGGCAGAGTTGGCTCCCTGGGACTCCAGCCCCTTGACTTTTCCCAGCCTGACTTCAAAACCCACAGGCCCAGGGACTGAGTTCCATCTCTGGCTCAGGGCCTGGCACAGAGTTGTCTTTGGACAGACTGGTGAAAGTCGCATGTGTGTGTTGTGTGAAGGGCCGGGGACAGGAGTATCCTGGTGGTCCTGGGAAGTCAATGACCTCCACGGACCTAGTGCCACTGCCTAACAAGTGGCGACAGACCTTGTGTGACCCATCACTGCCACCACTGCCAGTGTGTGGTCTTGTGGTGAATCCCTGGTTGGGCTGACCGGTGCTTGGGCAGGTGCACCAGGCTGTCCTTGGCTGGACTCTGCTGGGGCTTCCTTCCAGCTGAATTGACTCTGTCCACTCCTGCAGTGGATGATATTGGGAAAGACCAGAAGCTCTCAAGACTTGAGACTCAGGCTTTAACCTGAACATTTGGCTTGCTTAGTTTCTCTCAGCTTCAGGAGAAACTATCAAATCGTCTCCTCTTCTCGGTGGGTGGAGGCGTGCAGTCCACTGCAAAGGGCCTGAGCGGGGCTGGAGGAAGAACCAGGGCCATTTCTGCAACATGTTTAGAATAGCCTGGTTTTGCGGGACACACCTGCTCTGGCTCTGTTTTCTCATCTGTGAAGTGAAGAGGTTGCCTGGGTTTATCCTCCCAGTACAGCTCACCTGTGCACCCACTCCCTCCCCCGGCCTCTGACTGTCTGGCTAGTGACAGTCAGCAGAGAGGTCTTGCTCCATCTCTCCTCTGTGGGACTCGGGCAGTACCTACCACAGGAGCCCCTGCCTCTTTCAACAGGGATCAATAGCCCTTGGTGTTTCCTAATGGGCTCCCTGGTGGCTGGCGGCTGCCGCGGAACCACAGAGAGAGATGCATTAGCCCCTGCATGCTCCCAAGGGATGCTGGTACTTAATAGGGAAGGGGGGAGAATGTGGCTGATGGGATGTCCCCATTGTTTGTGATATTAATAAGGCTTTTATGGATGGCACCTCACAGGGGAGGGTGACACAAAGGAGGGAAGCATCTCCCAGGCTTGGTTTCCATGTGCCAAAGCCAACAGAAGCCTGCCAGGGGTCCATTGACCACACACTGTCCACCTATCCCAGCAACCTGCCGCTCATCTGTCCACCAAAGCGGCCACACTAGATCTCAGCTGCCAAGCCAGGGGCAGAGAGAAACCAAAGCACAGCCCTGGTCCTCTCTGGAGGGGGCAGACAAGCAAACAAGCAATGCGTTGCTATGGCTGTTGGGGCAGCTAAGTGTGGAGGGAGGAGCTCAGCAGAAGTCAGTCCTGTCCCTACCTGACTGAGCACAGGGGGGCGGCAGAACCGGCCCTGTGCAGGTTCTACCTGGCTGAACACCGGGGCGGGGGGGGGGGGGGGCGGTGTGGGTCAGCAAGGCCAGCTCTGTGCAGGTGCAGACACTGTCCTGGTGCCAGCATCCAAATTGCCTTCTCTGTGTAAAGGTCTGCCCAGCCTGTGGGAGGCTCAGAGCCCAGCCAACTATGGATGTGCATTTCATTTAAAATTAAAAATTTAAAGTCTTTTATTTTTTCATTTTGTTTCAATGACAGAAAAGGAAAGTGTATGTGTGTAAGAGAGAGAGAAAGAATCTCTCATCTGCTGGTTCAATCCTCAAAAGCCTGCAACAGCTGAGGTTTGGCCAAACCAAAGTTGAGAGCTGGAACTCCATCCCCGTCTCCCACATGGGAGGGACCCAAGTGTTTGGGAGCATCAACAGGAGGCTGGGACTCACAAGTGCTCTGACATGGGAAGTGGGTGTCCCAGGTAGCCACTTCACCGCTGCACCAAATGCTTTCCCCTGGACCTGCAGTAAAGATGCTGACCCACAAGCGGCTTTGAGAGGGACTCCATGGTGGTGGGATGTGTGTCTCTAGGACCCTTGGTGCCAAACCCCTGGGCCTAGGGCCCGGGCCCCAGGAGCTGGTTCCTTTCTTTTGGCCCTGCTGCTCCCAGCAGAGGTGAGAGGTGCAGAATCACCACTGAGATTATTCAGCTGCCCAACGCTCAGGGGTGGGACCTTTGCTCCGAGACTAACTTAAAGATGCAGGTCAGGGGAAGTGTAGACATGGCTGCAGCCTTGGACTCTGTCCACCAGTCAGGGTTAGGGGAGGTGGAAGCCAAGGGCAAGACCTTTTCCCTCAAGGGGTCTCTAAGAGAGCATTGCTTCTAATGAGAGTGCAGCTTAGACCCACAGAAGTTTCTAGAACGCGAGAGGAAGCTGGTATTCTAGATATGCAGGGAAACGATTATGCTGCCAACTCTCAGCCCTTGGAGGAGGGACGAAGCCACCATGGCGCTCTTGGGTAGCCAGAACCAGGAAATTCTGAGATGAGAGGGAAACCTTACCTCCCACGTGGCTGTCCTCGCCACAAAGAACCTCAAGATCACTCCATCACTTGCTGCTTCTCCAGCCGCAGATGGATTGTGTAGATATGTAAAATAAGCACCACAAATAAAAGGAAATACATTTAAAACATACAGGAATCGGCCCATTTTGCAATATTTCACCTCAATTTTATATGCTGTCAAATATCCTTGCACTACATGTGTGCCACGCATGACAAATCTATAGAAACTAAAGCTCTATTATTTTGCTGTAATGGGCCAAGGGAATAGTTCCAAAATAATATTCTTCTGTCTGCAATAAAAGCTTTTCTCTGAAGCTGTCTTAATGCTGTGAACAAAACCTAGAGCTCTCTCAGGGGCTCCTTCCCTTGAAAAACGGCTCCTCTCTGTAGCCTTCCACCATGATGAGTTTGACAGCCACCTGGTGGTGGGACGGAGCTGGTGACGCAGTGGGACAAGGGTAGCCGAGCTCCTGGCTCAGGTGAGCAGGGGGCAGAGGATGGCAAAATGAGAAGGTAGGATCAGCCATGCTTAGCTCCGGCCTCCTGAGATGCACCCTGTCTCCCAAGTTTGCAGCCTCCGCTTAAGGGCATAGCTCCTCTCATGTGCTGGGTGGTAGGGACAGCTCTGGGGAGAGCCTCAAGGCTCAGGGTCAGAGGTCACACAGCTGCTTACCAACTATGCTTTTTTGGCAGGCCATGTAACTTCCCTGAGATGCACTTTCTCAGCCAGGAGAAAGGAGTAGTAAGTTCAGCCAGGCAGGATTGTTGTCGGGCCATGGTACAACTCCAGAGGACTTACCATGGACTTGCCGTGGACTCTGGATAGCTGGTGTTCCTGCAAGTGGCACAGGGTGCTGCCTGTGCAGCTGGACAGAGCAGCCCTACCTGGCATAATGGCCCTGGCACCTTGTAGGAACACAACAGGTACTGTTACTCTGACCCATCTTCCTAAGCACAACTACTTCTAGAATGTTACATCGGGAAGGATCCCAGATACGACAGCTTTGGAGAAAGGTTAACAGAGATGATGTGGGGTCCAGCGTTGTGACACAGTGGATTGCACTGCTTCCTACAACACCAGCGTCGCATACTAGAATACCAGTTCAAACCCTAGCTGCTCTGCTCCCTGCTAATACTCTTGGGGAAGCAATGGAAGATGGCCCAAGGGCGACCCTTAGCCTCCACAAGGGAGACTCGGATGGAATTTCTGTCTCCTGGTTCGGCCTGGCCCAATCCTGATCATTGTGACAATCTGGGGTGTGAAGCAGTGGATGGAAATTTCTGTCTCTCTCTCTCCTCCCCCACTCTCTGCTTTTCAGATAAATGAAGTCATTTTTAAAATTGCAGAACATTGGCATCAGACAGACTTAGATTCAAATTCCTGCTCTGTCCCTTGCTAGCTTGGTTGTCTTGGCAAAGTTGCTTCACCTCCCTCTGTCTGCTTCCTTTGCACATGGGGGCGATGACAGAGCCAGCATCCAGGGCTGCTGTGAGGGTGAAGTCTGCCCACTCAGGTTTGTGTAAGCCAGTGCCTGGCATATGACAGGTGCAGGAATTATTGGGTTCTGCAGAGTAACTGGGCTGAGAGTTGGAGAGCTTGTCCACCCTGAGGCTGAGGGCAGGCAGAAGCCACACACCTGATGTGCCCACAGAGATGTGGAATGAGCACGAGACCTAGTGCTGCGAGGGCAAAACCGTTTAGAGTTGGTCGAAATGCACGCAGCAAACGCCGATCTCTGCATCACGAGCAGAAGGATGTATGTAAAGCACATCTCAGACAGGGAGCGGGAACAAACATAAAGAGAAATAAACAGATGAAAGCCTGGGCTGGGACAAAAGCACCATTAGCTGGGGCGAGTCTTTGCCCAGAGCTCTTTTCTGGAACTAAGATGACCTTGCACTGAGCCCCACTGAGTTTCAGAGCTAGGAGGGACCACATCAACTGTCCAGTGTTGGAGGGAGTGGGTAGGGATGTGGACAGCTAGTCTGCCCAGCCAGAGGCCGTGACCAAGTCTACACTTGATCTTAGCCGAGAGGCCGAGAAGCAATACAACCAAGTTGAGGACGCAGGTTGCTCGGTGCTCCATGGTGAACTTGCCTTGCCCTGCACAGCCTCCTCTATGGCGCTCCACCTGGAAGTTACACCTGCTGTGTGCAATGCCTCTCACAGTGGATTTGCAAAAAGTCAGGAAGAGGGGGGCTAACTATGCTACTGCATGGGGTGTAGTGTGAGAGAAAAAGAGTACCACAGGCAGAGGGACTCTGCCAGAAACTGCCTGCTCGTTAAGTATGCTCAGGAGGTTTGCCGAGAGCGTTGGGCTTATCACAGAATGGTGAGTATGGGAGGAGAGCCAATCGCATCCCAGTGCTGCAGTCTGTGGTCCTTGTCTTATACTAGTCACAAGAGAAGCTTGAAGTGTCACTGATTTGTCCCTTGGATCTCCCAGGATCGTGTAGAGGTGATCTCATCCATGGTGCCAAGAAAACAGTAAAGCTGTCGGGCTGGGTGGTGCCAGGTGTAGTGTCACTAAGCTGTTCCAGCTGAACACAGGAGCGATTGCATGGATGCTACTGGCTGCACCTAGTCTGGTGGAATTTTCCTATTTTTCCAATTAATGTGTTGGAATGGAAGAGGCAAGCTCTCTACCCACTCACTCTGTTCCAGCCAGGCCAGCTCATGGCCATTGCAGGGGCATACACCTGTACCTGCCTCAGAACACGCTGATGCCTCTGCCCCATGTTACCCGCCTGTCCTGGTGCACACCGTGTGCGCATCAACAATAAGAGTGCTCAAGCAGGGACAGCCAGCAAAGCTGCATCCTTTCCTCCTCTCTTGGTGTCTGGGGGACTCATCTGCAGTGGATGGAAGCAGAGTGAGTCCACAGGGGATGCCCATGGCACTGTGTCATATCTGATCCCCGGGGCGCCACAGCCTCTCCTGGGCTTGGGTCTGCAGGGTGTCACAGCCAATGCAGCAGTGAGCGCCTCAGCTCGCACAGGTGCAACATTTCGCCAAAGATGATACCTTTGTGCAAGGGGTTTAGACTGGGAGCCCTTTCCACTTCTCCGTTAGACACAAACCCCAGGCTAGGTTCCAATGGGAAGCAGACTGGAGGCCATCAAGAGGTCAGTTTTCTAGCAGCATCCAGAAGCACCTCTCCCAAGCAGGGGCATCTGGCACCTTCCTGCTCCTGGCAAGGTTTTGGGCTGGGTGTGGCAAACCCCTGTGAGTTGGGGCAGTGGAGACCACTGAGCCTTTGCATGCCCCAGCTCACTGCTACGTCCTCTGCTGTTCCATGTGCCCTGGACCGGGCCCACAGCTTCCTTGCTGATCCACCTGCATGCCCCCTCGAGAACACCAGAGAATCTAGGAACATACGCATCTGCTCGTGTGACTTCTCCACTCCGAATCTTCCAGGGGCTCCTGTTTCCTGCACAGCAAAGGCCAGGGTCAGCCTGGTGTCTGTAACCCTCCCTCGTCTGACCCCTGTGGCCTCTGTCCTCTTTTTCTTCTCTCACTCACTCCGCTCCAGCCAGGCCAGCTCATGGCCATTGCAGGGGTATACCATGCCTGTACCTGCCTCAGAATACATTGATGCCTATGCCCCAGGTTATCCGCCAGAGTGGCTCACTGTCACCTCCTCCAGGAGGTCTTCCCAAGAGGCCTGATCTCAGATTGCCTCCTGCACTGTTTCCACCTCCTTGCTCTGCTCCATGTTCCTGTGTTAGCCCTAGCCGCCACGGGATGTGGACATTTAACTTCTCTTTCTTGCCCGCTGGCCATGTTCCTGCTGTGATGTGAGCCCATGAGAATCAGGGTTTAACTTGCTCTGTTCATTGCCAACGACCATACTCATCACTTAATGGGTACACAATCTGTAATCTGCGGAATGAGTGAGCAATCGTGGGGAGTAGGAGCTTTCACCCCCATTTTACAGATGGGAAGATGGAAGATCCTACAGGTGAAGCGATTCCTCCAAACTCATCAGCCAGCATACAGTGGATCTCGAGTTGGAATTCCCATGGATGGGACTGAGAAGCCCAAAGCTGCATGTAGCCCTACTGGTAACCATCTGGCTGTGGGCAACCCTTAAAACTCAGTGGTTGCCAACCCCAGGTGTGTGTCAGAGTCCCTGTAGACCCCTGGGCTCACTACGGCTCTAAGCAAGCTGAGTGCTGCTTCCTGAGACATACATGGAGTGACACAGCTGACCACAGCTTTTGCTAAGACTCTGCAAAGGCTCCGATGCTGCCTGGGAAGCCCTCCCACCACAGTCCCAGAATCAGGGTCTTCAGCATTGCTTTCCTGAAATGTAGCTGTTCCGTTAGGGGTCCCAGAAGCCAGGGTGAAGGGAACATGTCCTGTGGTGGACACTTACTGCTATCCTGATTAAGGAATACCTCGTGTGCTGATTCAGCAGGCGGGGGCCATAGCCTGTGTGTGTGGACATTGGCTACAGACAGCTGGAGCTGAGAGCTGGTACCATTCTTTTTGCCCACCATGCACCCCTGAGTGACCTACTTAACTTCTCTACATTTGCATTTCTCTGCCCACAGAAGGTTGATGGTTAATATGTCACCTCCTGTTGGAAATATGTATCATTTCCTTTTAGTAGCAACAAAGCTGGATGTGGGCTGAGTGCCCAGTCTCTCATAAAAGACTACATTTCCCATGTACTTATTCTACTAGGTAAGGTCATGTGATCTTGTTCTGACCAATTAGATGCAAATTATAATCAACTTCCAGGTCATGCCCTTCAAAACACAGGGAGTCTCCTCTATCAACCCTGTGCTCTGCCTGCTGGCGAGGATGCTAAGGCACGAGTTGGGAGCCACATGAGGATGATAGTGGTGAATCAAGGTGAAAGAGACCTCCCCACTGACACTTGGAAGCTACACTATCAGCCTTGGGTCCACCGGTAGGCATGAGGGAAACTTCTCCCTGGTTACCAACAGTGCTATGGTGGTGTGATGGTGAAAAAGGCTCATCTTAAAAGACTCGGGTACCTAGAGGGGCCCAGGCTGGCAAGACAGGCACAATGGGGCTTTGGCCTAGTGACCCAGGAGCAGGTGGTGAAGCCTGGGCTGTGGCAGGGGAGCAAGCTGGCCCCTGTTGGGATGTAGCAGAACAGCTTGCGCTCTGGGGCACACCCTGGAAGCCGACCTGAGACCACGGGGGTGGTGAGTTGGGTGCACCTGCCATTAACAGCCCTGATTGGGACAGGGATGAAATCTTGTTGGCTCATTCTCTCACGCTCAGTCAAGTCCTTGCAGACAGACAGTGGCAGGCAGGTCATAGGAGGGGACTTATCGAAGAGGAAGCCTTAGCAGGGGTAGAGAGAACACATGGACATCCTGTCTGCTGGTGGGCACCTCGGGCCAGCCGCGAGGATGCATCAGGCCAGGAAGGTCAGGAAGGAGGGTTGCCTTCCCTCCATCCTGTAACCTCCATCATGGAGAGAGACAAGACAAAGGCACCAGAAAATAGAAGAGAGAAAAGAGCTGAGCTGAAAGCAGAGCAGCAGTCACGAGAGACTGGGGGGTCGGAAGAGGAAGGGGGTCCAGAGGGAGGCTGGACATCGGCACTAGACATAGAAGCGGCAAGTGCCTATGTCCGCAGCACACGGAGGCACCCGTGGGATGCTTCAGGAAGAGCTGGGGGAGAGGAGCTGGAAGGCTCCGAGCGAAGCAACAGTAAGGAGATGAGATGCTAATGCTGGTGATTGGCTCTGTCTATGCTGCATTAATCCTGGAAATGTCACACTGCACTCCATAAATACGTGCAATTATTGCATGTAAATAAAAATGCATAAAGCCCTTGTTGAAAATTTAAAAACTAACACATTAAGATCATTTTTCCAAGAGTTTTCAAACATAGAAGCCGTGTCGAGAAGAGCTTTTGTGGCTTGTTATCTGTACACAGAGCTGAGCGGAAACAAACAGAATGGAAATCTGTATGATTCCAGAGGGAGTTGCGTTGCTGGAGAAAGCAGCGTATCTCTGGGACCCGATGGTCACCCCAGGCAGGAGCTTACCTCCGGCACAGTCTGACAGTGTACCTGGCCCTGGCATGCTAGAGCTGGGCCTCGGGCCTTAGCTGGTTCACCTGTCTCCCTTGTTTTGCATCTGGAAAAATGAAAGACCAGAGACAGATCATGACCAGCTGAAGAACACACAGCCTTACAGGAGAGGAATGAGCAAACAGTTTACCTGCGTTGTAGGATTCAACACAGGGTCCCAACTCATTACCAGGTTGTTTTTGTGTAGCTCGCAGGAACAGGTGCAATGCAAAGAAATGATGTATGTAGAAACAGCGTTGGGAAGTGAGGTTCTATGGCAGCAACACCGCCTTCTGCCTCCATCCCAGGGAATGAAGGTGCTGTGGCAAGGTGTCTTGGATGTGAGCCCCACCCTGCCTGCGTGTGAGTCCTTATCAAGCACCCCCAGCTGGCTGTGGCTCTGAGCACTTCTGGGAACCCCCGACTTCTCATGGAAGTGGCCATAACTCCCTCAAGGCACGGTCGTAAGGTTTAGATGAGCAAGTATTACCGATGTTTGGTGTGGTGTCCAGCATGCAGTCAGTGCTCAACAATTGCCCCCTGCTTAGTTAGGGTTATTAATGGGGCTTGAGCTGCTAATCTGGACCTCTCTGCTGCATTGGGCCCCCCTCACTTCTGTCTTGTGTGATGCTTCTGACACCGTCTAGGGGCTCTCTGGACCACATCAGCCAAGGACAGAGAGGTGACAGATGTCGCCTCTGCCTGTGACCCACTCTCATGTCACACCCTATCTTCTGCCCTGGGGAGGAAGTTGCATCTTGCTTATAGCTGTACTTGAAATATGGACTCCACCTCTGGTTCAAATTTTTTTTATTTGTGAAGCAGAGAGAGAGAAAATGTACAAGCACTCCACGCTGTTCCACTGATTGACCCCACAGGGGTCCGATGCCGGGAGCTGGAAGCCCGATCTGCATCTCTCCTGGGGTGACAGGAACACAGACACTGAACCTTCTGCTTCTCAGGGGCTGCATTAGCGGGAAGCTGGAGTCAGGAACCGGAGCCAGGGCTCCAACGCAGGTGCCCAACCACCAGGCCCAGCGCCTGGGTCCCATTCATATCACGTGGGGTGTGACAGGTGCAACCTCTCTGAGCCTCAGTTTCCCCTGGAGATGGGGCGAGTGACACCAGTTCATGTGAGGAAAGGACCTGGGGTCTGGAAGATGCCTGGGAGTGTTGCGTTCCTTCCTTCCTTCTTCGCTCACAGGACTCCCTTCTCTCGCATATCCGACTTCCCTCCCTTTCTACCCTCCTGGTCTCTTCTTACCTGCAGGCACAGCTGGCGTGGCGCTGGGCCCCCAGTCATCAAACGTAGCTGTTTTCCACCAAGAGGACAAAATGGCCCATGGAAATTCCGAGAGTAAAAGTAGTGGCACAGAGTGGGTGGGAGGAGCCAGGTCACCCACTCCCCAACGTAAATCTCTTAGAAAGCCATTAACAAGTCCGGCAGCTCAGAGACAAATTACGAGGTAGGGGGATCAATGTTGTTTTTTTCCACAAGCAGAATTCATAACGGTTTATGGCCAAATCGATGCAAATCTTCATGAATAAAGTGATGGCAGGTGCACGCTGGAGAATAAGAAGTGGGGGTGTAGGGGAGGCAAAGCTTCAGCCAATCAGCCACAAAGGTGGGGCCCCAAGAAGGCGCTCTGGGAAAGCACCTGCACAGCTGCAGCAGGGACTGGCTCTCCCTGGGAAGTGGCAGGGACCTGCTGGGATTGGCCTGGTGTGCTGAACACCGCAGGTGCGCGAAAGAAGAGGCCTGGGGTGGGAGTGGGCTGAGCAGGAGACGACAGTTCCTCATGAGCTTGCTCCAAGCCTCGGGCTTCCCAGACATGTACTACTGGGTCCTTAGAACCATTGCTGAAGGAGGAACCAGCCTTATGCCCCCCAGGAAACTCGGGGGTGGAGAGGTGGAGTGGTTTGCTGGGAACTGTGTGACTAACAAGTAGGACTTCCTGGATCTGAGCCCACAGGCTCCCGACTCCTGAGGCTTGGGTTTGCTTGTGGAAACAAGCGTTTCCCTTCTGTCCTTGTGGGCCTGACCCTGGGCTTCCGCATGTGCTATGTCCGCTACGTAGAATGCCTAACTCTGCTTCCCCCCATCCCTTGTCACTTCCAGGCAGCCCTCACCGCCTGGGAGGGCCGGCAGGTCTGAGACGTACTCAGTTGTAACGGCTTCCCTGGCTGTCCTGTGGGGCTGTGCACCTGAGCCAGGACTGGACCAGAAACATTGTCCCGGGAGTGTTAATTCTCCTGGATCCTCCCCTAGGCTGGGAGCTGCTCCTGGATTGGCCAAATCCTACCTTCTATCTCTCTTTCAACCCTCCCACCTGAATATCTGTCTGACATTCATTTGTCGGTCTGCATGTCCTTCTGCCCACCCATTCATTTCCAGGTAGCTCCCAAGGTTTGTAAAATTATCCCATTTTACTTTTATACATGCCATAATATGCACAAATCTGAGTGAAATAACCATTGCAAAGGGACCCCATTGTCACAGCTGCAGGGGCAGCAGGCAGTAGGATGGCTGCCAGGGGCAGAGGGCAGGGCGCAGGGGTGCATGGGTGGAGACAGGATCCAGAAAACACAGGGTTTCCATTCTGCCAGATGAAAAACCACTGGGGATGGATGGTGGGGACAGAAGCATAGCAATGCGAACGAGTTTAGAGCCACTGGGATGGGCACTAAAAACTGATAATATTGTGCTTGCTCAATTTTGCAACAATTAAAAATAATTCAGTGTTTAAAAAACCAGACCTTAGAAGCTGGCTGCAGAACCAACTGTCCCCGCATACACCTGTTCCCGTCAGGCCCTGCCTTACAGCCTGTACTGTCTATGCTTCAGAAATGACTTTGGATGCTGAACATCCTCCAGAAATTCAGATATTAAAGGTTTGGGCACCAAGTGGGATGGGGTGTGCGCTGAGCCTAACCAAGGCTCTCGGAGGTGACTGGATTGCATGGGGTTGTTAGGGATGAGCTCCCATGATTTTTCTTTAAGACTTTTTTTTATTTAGAAGGTAGAGTTACAGAAAGGAGAGACACAGAGAGATGTTCCATCTACTGAATTACTGCCCACATGACCTCGAATGGTCGGAGCTTGGTGGATCTGAAGCCAGGAGCCAGGAGTGTCTTCTGGGTCTCCCACATGGGTAGCAGGGGCCCACGGACTTGACCCATCCTCCATTGCTTTCCCAGGCAGCTTAACAGAAACAGCAGTAGAGCGGCTGCGTCTTGAACCAGTGCCCATATAGGATGTCAGTGCTGCAGGTAGAGGATTAGCCTACTATGCCACAGTACTGGCCCCAAGGTCCCTGGGAGTGGGGCTTGTAAGAGACCACAGAAGCAGAGACACATGCACTGTCCCCCTCCTTCCCATCCCCCACTACCCACCAGCAAGGGATGCCCAGGGCCAGCTCAGGCAGCTGCCAGGGACACCTAACCCAGAGGCCTCAGCCACAGGGGCCTGCCTGATCCCATGCTGTGAATTCCCACCACCTTAGAGAGGGAGTCATCTCTTCACTGTGCTCCCGGCTGCTGATCAACGGGCCTGCCCCCTCCCTGGGGACCCAACCTGGGGAGGCCACCTGCCTCACCTGCACTTGCTAAGGTGAGGCAGAGACAGGTCTGGGATCCCCGCCGTCTCTCTGAGCCCCACATCTCTCCCTGACGACATTTCAGGCTGCCTCCTGCAAACCAGCACCTGCTCGTGTGCGTGCTTCCAGCAGCCTCCTGCCCTGAGAACTCGGAAGCTCCCCAAGCTGAGGCGTGGGGATCCAAGCCCCTCAGTACCTGCTGTTGACCCCACTCAGGGACAAAGACCAGAGTGAGGGGAACATGCAAAACTCAGGGACCAAAGTCAAGGCTATATTCTAATTCAGCTGGCACAAACATGTCAACTTCATGCAAAAGCTATCTGTGATGAGCAAAATATCAAAGACTGAAGTGTTGCACACCAACTCTCTTGCCCATTTCTAATCTGGACACTAGGCTATAAGAAGGAGCCAGACTCAGCACTTATGGTTTGGGGATTGTGGACACCACTTGCTTGGAAAATCAGCTGTGTCCTGCAGCTGGGGTGTGAAGAGGCAACACCTTCCAGACCTCCAAGTCCTCCTGTCCAGGGACCTTGCTGTCCAGGACCTGGCGAGCATCACCTTTGGAAGAAGACAGAATGCAGATCTTCAATCAGGCATGCTGTGTTGCATGGGCTGGGGGCTGCCCAAGAGGAGCAGCCGAAAGCTAGCCAGAGGGACCCCATGGCCAAGCGGGCCAAACTATTGAGGTGAGTGAGATGTGCTTCCCCCAGTATCCCCACAGAGGGCGACACACTGAGCCTGGCGGCTGGCTCTGGGGAAGGCCGAATCACAGCGGTGATGGCTGGCAACAGGAAGGTCCCAGGCACTTACACTTCTCCACGTAGTGATGACACAGAACCCACCTGGGCTGATTCCAGTCGAGGAACAAGTCCCCAGGACCGCAGCGTGTGGCCCAGGGGGTGGCCATTCACGGCAGAATCCCATGTATTGCTTTGCTTCCATTTTCTTTTCCTTCCCTACCCCCAGTTTGACTTAGAGATTGGCAGCACATGCCTGTGGCACTGGTGCAGGTGCTGACTGGCAGGTGCAGGGGCTGTGCACCTGCCCCCTGACGCAGACCTTGGTGTCCAGGCTTGTATGCTTAGCCCCAGGACTTGTAGGCTCCCCTGACCAGCCTCCAGTCACAGCATCGACTTCTCAGGCTCCGGGGTCTTCACCCTGGCCCTGAACCATGATCCTGGCTTCCTGGGTGTTCCAGCAGCAGGCGACCTATCATGCGGTGGCTTCTTGACTGCGTTAGTCATGTAAGCCAAGTTCCCTAGGAACCCCATGTCTTGAGCATGTGTCCTTGGAGGTCTATGTCTCAGGAGAACGCTGGAGGACACAGCTGTGCCTGCTTCTCACCGCACGGCCATTCCCTGCTGGAACACGGGACCGGCCAGAGCCTGGGTGAGTGAGAAAATAAAGCAGATTATTCCAGTCCCAGGTTATTATGGTCACCAGGGATCTAGTCCCAGAGCCTCTACGATCCTCCTCCATGCCTCTGGAGGAGGAGGAAGGAAGCTACCGGCCATTGCTTCTTCCCCAGGGCCAACCACTCTGCTAGACACATTCCATACATGATTCCATTTCTGCATCACAATTTCTATGACATTTTGATCTTACTCTGTCTCAGATTTTGCACTAAGTGCTTGGGATGTTCTTTTGGATTAAGCTGAAGGTGGTATTAACACTTCAATGAGTAATAACTTAAAAGACAGTCCTTTGTTGTACTTGCAGTGTGGACCAGGACTGCAGCTGGTTATATCAATACACTGTTTTGGGGCCCAACACAGTAGCCTACCAGCTAAAGTCCTCGTCTTGCGTGTGCCAGGATCTTATATGGGTGCCAGTTCTAATCCTGGCAGCCCTGCTTCCCATCCAGCTCCCTGCTTGTGGCCTGGGAAAGCAGCAAAGGATGGCCCAAGGCCTTGGGACCCTTCACCCGTGTGGGAGACCCAGGTGAGGCTTTGGGCTCCTGGCTTCAGATCGACTCAGCTCCAGCCATTGTGGCTGCTTGGGGAGTGAATCAACAGAGGGAAGATCTTCCTCTCTGTCTCTCCTCCTTTCTGTATAACTGACTTTCTAATAAAAAGTAAAAAAACAAAAAAAATCTTTAACAAATACTCTGTTTCCCTTTCTCTAAGTCCCACCCACTCCTGGAGACAGAAAGTGCGCCTGTTTAGTTCCCTGCTGTGAGTGAATCTCACCCTCAAAAGGGTCTAGTGTGTGAGCCTGGAACACGGATGCACAATGAACTGATGTTGAAGTGAATTTGGGACTGGCATTGTGGCCAGTGCCAGTCTCCTCTTTTGATCCATGTGCCTGAGAAAGCAGCAGCAGAAGACCCAAGTGCTTGGGACCCTACTTCCACATGGGAGACCCAACTTAGAACGGCTCCTGACTTAGGACTGGCTCAGCTGACTGTTGTGGCTATTTCGGAGAATGAACCAGTGAATAGAAGATTCTCTCTCTCTCTCTCTCTCTCTCTCTCTCTCTCTCCCACCTTGTAACTCTTTCAACTAACTAACTAAATAACTTTTTTAAAAAGAAATGAAAGTTCTATAAGTCGATGTTATTATGCCCACATCCCTTGCTACCTGCCCCTTTCTGTAGCCAAAAACGCACGCAGGTGAGCTGATCTAAGCCCTGATTTTCACATCTCAGTCAAGGGCGGTTCTATCTTCCCCTGGGAGTGACATCTAGAAGCAGTTGGTCACGCCCGGGGGTAGAGGTACTACTGGCAACCAGGGCACACAGGTTGGGACACTGCAGGGCATCCTAGGTGACAATCCCACAACAGAATCACCTTGCCTCAATTGGGAACCAGGTAGTGGTGGGGAAACCAGGGCCTGTCTGTGTGGGAGGCTGGTTGCTGCAGTCCAGCAGGGAAGGCAAGTCCAGTTTGTCCTCAATGCACCTGTGAGAGTTTCCTATGCTTATGTGACTGTAACCAACAGCAGTGGCCTCTGTGCACAGGGCTACCCACCTTACAGGCTCCAAGGAGTGCTGGGGTCATTGCTTCCTCTAATCTCTGATGCCTGCTAGGCATCACTGCTAGGCTTCTGTGGCTTGAGGCTACATCATGCCTGCCTCTACCTCCCTTTCCACATCGCTCTCCCCTCTCTGATGGTCTCAAACCACAATGCTCTGTCCTTCTGCTTTGAGGATGCGTGTAACTCAGTTTAGGGTTCTTCCAAATAGTCTAGATGCGTCCCCTGGATTTGAGAGAACTAGTCTGGAAGGCTCTTTCCCCAAATAAGGTCACAGTCAGCTTGGGATTGGACAAGGGTGTCGTGTGGGGTCATTCCCACCTGCCACGGGGTCCCTTCTTGACCGTGGACCTAACATGCACTTGCATCGTCACTGATTGCGCTTCACCCCCAAAGAGTGCATCTCCCTCCACGTTCCTCATGGGGCACTGAGGTTCTGTCTCTCCAAGGAGGATCAGTGCTGAGGTCAAGATGAACACCCTCTGGAGCTCTTGCTCTTGCCTTGAAACTTTTCCCTGAATGCTACCTGTCCCTCTGGGCCCACAGGCACCCACACTCACAGGGACCCGTGGGAGATGTTCCCTGGACCTACCCCTCAGTTGGTGCTCAGCGGGGTATCCTCACTGCACCCTGGGGATGGATGTGGGGTCATCAGTAGCCTTTCCTAGCATATGAGTGTTTCAAGGGACTGCATCACATGGCAGGTGCCTATTAACTGCTTAACAGGTGTCTCTGTGTGTTTGGGGGTGTGTGGGGGCCGATCTCCACACCCACCAGCAGTGGGCAGGGCTCAGCTGAGCACGGATTGGTCAGTTTCTTGAGTCCAGTCCTTCCCAAAATCATGCATGCCTCTGTCTTTCTGTTTTGGTTGGACAATTTCCTGATTTGATCCTGTGAGCATCTTCCCACGCACTTGGACTCGCCACTCAGCCATTGTCTTTGGTGAGGAGGCTGTTCATGCATTTGCCTGTTTGTTTCATTTGGTCCTTGGAGTTCTCGCTGTTGAGTTTGGGGGCGGTTCTCTGTTCTGGCTACAAGCCCTGGTGACTTTTTCCCGCTGGTCTTTGTTGTATCTTTTCACTCTCTCATGTGTGTCTTTCAAAGAATGAGAGCTTTTCACTTTGGTCCAATTTCTCCATCTGTTCTTTGATGGACTGGGCTACTGATGCAGCTAAGTAAGCATTGCCCAACCCAGCACCTGGTAGCTCTTTTAAGGTAGCTGGGGAAGCTGGAAGACTCCCACATTTTCTCATCTCTCAGGGTTAAGTTCCTTCCTTCTCTGAAATCTTGAAAACCATTGTTTCATGTATTTTATCATGTATTTTAAACATTTCATGCTTTTTTTTTATTTTTGTGGTAACTTCAGACAGGAGAAACATGATCCTTGTTAATTCCACTTTGGCCCAAAGCCCCTTGTTGTAGGCCCCGTGGACTCATGAGTTGCCCACTTTTCAGGGACATAACGCTCAGGCAGGTGCAGTGGCTTTCCCGGTGCCATGTAACACATTAATGGTGCCATGTAACATATCAGGACATAAACCTGGAGCTTCCCAGGCCCAAAGCCCCAAAGCCTGGTGCTGTAGAACAGGTGCCCTCAGACTTTGCGGACTGTCTCAAGAGCATCTGAGATCTGGGTTTGGCCAGAGAAGACCTTCATCTAGTCCTGGTGGTGTGGCCCTGGAAACATGATACAAAAAAACTGAGTCTCAGTTGTCTAATTTGTCTACTGAAAATACTACCTACCCCTGGCTGCCTCTGTGCTGTAAGTGCACACAAAACCACAGGAATTCTGAGCCCTCACGTGATGGATCTGCTCTATTTAATACCACTTCGACAACAGGGCTCAGAGAACGGAGATGCAGCTGCCACCACTTACCCCAGCTGTGCTCACGGCAGACATCACTAATCAATGGGGGGCTCTTTCTGCTGAGCTAATCATTTTTGCAGTCCAATCTTTATAAAATCTAATACTCAATGGATTGGTTTGGCACGCTGAAGAAGGCTCACCTGCACTCCTGCTCCTAAGTGGAGTGTGCTCATCCAGTCCGACCAAACCTCCCTATTTCCTAGGACCATCCATTTCATCATCATCCAACCACAGTGCCTGATACTGCCCTACATGGGACACAGATCCACGGTGAAGCAGGCATGATCCATACCTTGTGTTTTTGTCTCAGTGAGGATGAAGAGCCAGCCATTTCCCTCTTCTACAAACACTGGGGACCTTGGAGTGTCAAGTGGAGACAATAGCCACATCCCTTCTTACTCAGGGTAAGTGTATCAGCTTCTGCACTAGAGTTTTGGTTTAATTTTTGCAACACTCCTGTCAGTCTCAGAATCTGAACTTGGAGGAAAAATACCCAATGTATACTCTGATCACAAGGCAGTAGAGGAGGGGCTTGCGAGGCCAGCGTCTATCAGCGTGCCCATTGAAGTCCCAGTTGCCCTGGTTCTTATCAACATCCCTGCTAATGTGTCTAGAAAACAGTGCAAGTTGGCTCAAGGCCTTGGTGCCCTGCACCCATGTGAGAGACTCAGCTGGAGTCCCCGGCTCCTGGCTTTGGCCTGGCTTAGATCTAGCCATTGCAGCCATGTGGGGAGTGAACCAGCAAATACCTCTCTCTCTGTGTGTCACTTGCCTTTCAAATAAATAAATTAAATCTTTTTTTTTTTTTAACAATAACTGGAAGAAACTACCGTGTTTTTTTTTTTAAAGAATATAGTAGAGGAAAAATGATAATGTTTGGTCTCAATGTTTTACTTTCATTAACATCGCCTAGTCCTTTTTTGGCACTTCGTGCCATCCTCTCATTTCTTTAGCATGCGAGGACTTTGAACAACTGAACTTTGGTTGAACTGAGCACCATGTAAGATGGGGAGATGCCCCACTCCTGTTTCTGGCTCATACCCCCACTTCCTGGGGTCCCTCACCAGGCCACCCTCTAAATGTGGACAGAGGCATTGCCCTGTGCCTGGGGCCCACGGAGTACTCATAATGATTGTGATGCTAGCGGACACTTGCTTGTAGCCCATACCATGTGACTACACCCTTCTCAGCACAATACATGTCTTTCCCAGATTTCAGAGGAGGAAACGGAAGCAGAGTGGTAAGAAAGCTAGCAAGTAGTAGGGCAGGGGTGGGAAGGCAGCCCACCTGTCACGGCATGGCACTATTCCATGGGGTCTGGGCACTGGAACACTTATGCTCTGGCACGTAGTTCACCAGGAGGGCTTCCTGCAAACAGCAGGATAAAGCTGGGTCATGAAGGATGCATTCGCTACAAAGGCCCCACCCCACTGCAGGCCTGGCTCCCTCTGAGGACCAGCAGCTGGGCAAAGGATAGAAAGAGACAGCCTGGGGTGAGTTACCCTCTGGGCCATTGGTTTCTGGTAGGAAGTTCAGCTTGTCCTGTAAGTGTAATCAAGGCAGGTGAGATCCAAATAACACATGGCACACGCCAACCCAGCCCAACCTCCTCTCCAACCTGAAGGGAACAGCCATGACTTTGATCTATATTCAGAGCTCTTCTCTGAACAATGCCTGCTGGTTTCCTTGGGAGAGATGCTGTCACAACACAAAGGACCCAAAAAGACAGACACAGGTGGAGAGAAAACACAGGTGAGCAAAGCCAGCTGTTCCCCTCCCCGGGGTGTTGGGATGGCCATCTTTCCTCTTGCCCAGATGCCCTCAGGCCCTGGGCTTGGTGGGGCTGACTCTGCCCCTTGATGGCCACAAGGTGTAGACAGGCTCGGTCCGTGCACCTTCTCTCCCTGTCATTCATGTTGGTCCAGTGGCGGGTGCATGGCTTGGCCTGGTGCCATGACGGCCAGCCCTGGGTTTTGATGTAAATGCTCCCACCTATTTATTGACTTGAACCCAGGAGGAAGCCAACTATAGACTGTATAGTCTATGTAGAAGGCGAAAGCAGAGCCGAGAGATGCTGTGTGAGTGCCCCCTACAGCCAAGCCAGCATCCATCTACGAACTTGCTGGGTCGTCTAAGTTGCCTGGGTTGGCTTCCCTGGCACACATTGCTCTGACAAAGACTGGCTATGGCTTTACTTGCTGGGACTTCTTTGTCCATCTTGTGCCAGCTCAGAGCAAGACATCATGAGAAAGTTAACACCCCTGCAGTGAAATGTGAGCCCCAGCAGCAGGGATGAGTGGCACACGACCCTGCCCTGGTGGAGCTCACGCTCTCATTAACAATGAACAGTTAGGGGACCCGGTTCAGCAACACAGGTGCCGCTATCCCGTATGGGCACCAATTCATGTCCAGGCTGCTCTACCTTCAATCCAGCTTTCTGCTTGTGGTCTGGGAATTCAGCGAAAGATGACCCAAGTCCTTGAGCCCTTGTACTGAAGTGGGACATTCAGAAAAAGCTCCTGACTCCCGGCTTTGTATCAGCTTAACTCTGGGTGTTGTAGCCATTTGGGGATGGAAGGTCTTCTCTCTATCTTTCTCTCTCAGTAAAATCTGACTTTCAAATAAAAAAGGAATAAATCTTAAAGCAAAACAAAACATAACAAGGAGCTGTTGGATGTGCAATGAATTTCCTTGGTGTGAGCTGGGCCCAAGGGACCTGGGAACTCTACACACTCTGTTCCTGATCTGAAGAGGGAAGGGGACACAGACCCCTGGGGAAAGTGGAGTTTGAAGCAGCAAATACAGGAGCATCATGCTTAGTTGCTCAGGGTTTGTACTACTCACTGGGCAAATTATTTAACACCGGGCCCCGGCAGGTTAGCCTAATGGCTAAAGTCCTCGCCTTGCATGAGCCGGGATCCCATATGGGTGCCAGTTCTAATCCTGGTGGCCCTGTTTCCTGTCCAGCTCGCTGCTTGTGACCTGGGCAGGCAGTCGAGGATGGCCCAAAGCCTTGGGACCCTTCACCCATGTGAGAGACCTGAAGGAGGACACTCTAGGCTCCTGGCTTCGGATTAGCACAACTTTGGCTGTTGCAGCTGCTTGGGAGTGAATCAGCAGACAGAAGATCTTTCTCTCCATTCCTCCTTCTCTCTGTATATCTGACTTTCCAATAAAAATAAAATAAATCTTTAAAAAATTTACTTAATACCTTGGAGCCTCAGTTTCCTCATCTATAAAATAGGCATCTGTTTGGTGGATTTCAAGAGGATTCATTGTGATTAATAGAGGAATAGTGATTCAGATGGTGAAAGCTTGGGAGATGTTGGTCGTTATTATTACATAAGGGCACACACACGGCAGGTGGACGAAGGGGAGGTGCTAAGAGCTGCTTTGCCCACTGAAGGGTAGGTGGGCAGGAGACAGGTCTGTGGAAGACACCACAGGGTTTCTGGGAGGGGAGCAGGGGTCCCCATGGGGGGGCAGCGGAGGGGAAAGCAATGGAGTGCAGCTGCCTGGGTCAGGAGAGGAGGGCACACGGAGCACATGGCTTGTTACTAAAGGAAAAAGCTTTGCTGCGGGGCTGGCGTTATTGCTAAACATCATCTGGGCACCAAATGGGCAGCTGCTGTCCAGTTGTTTTGGTCCTATGGCAAGTGATCCAGCAAATGGAAGAGCTCTCTCGGGCTCAGTATCATCTCAGCCAAGTTCCAGGTTTATTCCGCAGAGGGTAATATTCTACTTGGACCCACTATTCTGCAGAAGCAGGCATCCTCTGGGTGCTAGGAGGGTGAGCCAGGATATGCTGAGAGGTGTGAGCAGGGCTCCCAACACGAGGTGTCTGGGTCCAGTCCCAGGACCAGAGACAGAACTTGGTATTGGACAATGGCACATCTAGTTTTGCTATGCATCGGTGGAAAAGAATGACAGTAACTTCCTCAAGCCCCGGGAGGGGAGGCAGGACACCAATCTGCTGAGACCAGTGGCCCCTTCCCATCATCCCAGGTGAATATCTGGTGGACTAGACGTCAAGTCTGGAGCCCCATTCAAACCTGCCCAGTGCCCCTAGGTGGCCTGAGGTGACAGTGATCTATTTGGACAAGGTTGCCAGTGCCACTTGGGGGACCACACGCTTTTGACCTAATTTCCTGTCCTGTTCATTCCGTCACTCGCTGACATCCTCACCCACATATTTGCTCACTAATCTGACATGTGAGCCACTCCTTTTGCCACTTGGGCACCCTCATTGTATACTCACAAGCACTGTTGTCCTCCAGGCACAGGGCTTGATGACAGGCACAGTGACAGCAGCAGTCCTGGGCTGCGGTCACTGTGGGCCAGGCAGGCAGTACACCAAGCAGGGCCATGCACGACCCTTCCTTGTGGCTTCTCCAGCAGGAAGTTGGCAAGCGGCCCGGGACCAGGAGATAGGCTGGCAAGGAGATGAGGGAGGCAGTTCCACTAGGCCAAACTGGGGAAGGTTCTGGGCCCTGACCCGGGAGCAGCCATGGCCTAGAGCTGCTTCTGCTGCCTCTGCTGGAGCCAAGCCTTTGGCCTCTGGTACTCCACTTCCTGCCAGGGGCTCTGCTGATGTGCTGTTTTGCTGCCTTCCCCAGATGGTGCGTGGGAGCTGATGGACACCGAGAACCAGTTAGATGATGTGGGGAGGGGTGGGACTCCTGACAAAGAGAGGAGAGAGGCAGAGCTCCTGGGGAAAGGGGCTCCTGAGAACTTGTAAGCAGCGTGACCAGAAACAGAAGGACTGTTGTGCAGCGTGAGAGATCACACTGGACACAGCATCGGGTTTCAAGGAGAAGTCTTTATTGGCCAAGCTTGGTGATAGCATCTGCTATATTCTAACAGCCAGTGCACCCCCTGCATGGATGAAGTCAGGAGTTTTTAAGCTCTCGTCTTCCAACCAGCTTGAGCGGTGCACAGGACAAAGTTTCAGCGCAAAGTATACAACCATACCATACATTTAAGTGGCAGGGGGCAGAAAGGGAGAAGCAGAACCCAAAGTTTCTGTGCAGTTAATTAACTTAAGTAGTGTACCTGAGGCAGGAGTGGCGGGGCACTGTGGAGCCTTGGAATCCTGTTTCTGGATCCTTCCACTAACACAACAGGCCTGCCCATTGCTATAGGTGCTCAATGTTACCTGGCTGCACCCCATTACAATATCCCTGTCCCTTTTGTGAGAAGCGATGGGCCTTCTGAGTAACTAAGCCACGTATACCCTTGATTTCAAGGGACCCAGGACCCGAAGCACTCCCTTCCCGGGGCAGGATCCTGATGCACTGAAGATGCATTTGTGAATGAAGAGCAGTAGTTTAGCCTTCTACATCCCAGTACTGGACACAGGACTTGACCAAGAAGCCATGCATGTGAGATTCGGGCTTCCTAGGGTTGCTATCCTGAACTGCTGCAAACTGGGTGGCTCACAGACATTTGGTCCCTCATAGTTCTAGAGGACAAAGCCTAGGATCAAAGAGTATGGGGCAGCGCCATTTGAGACACAGAGTCCTTCCTGACCTCTCCCTCGTTGCTGGTGGTGACCACAGAGCCTGGACATGTGTTGACATGTGTTCTGTGTCTGCCTCTTGTGATAAGGGCACCAGTCATATTGAATTAGGCACCTGTTCTCCCAAGATCTTATTATGGGTCCTGGAAGATAGGGCTCCAATTTAACTGGTGCCATTCAATCCACAAGACCCACTGCACACCAGACCAGATGGCAGGCATTAGGTGACACACCTTCTGTAACTATGATTCGCTCTT
The DNA here is from genome assembly GCF_030435755.1 of Ochotona princeps. NCBI lineage: Eukaryota > Metazoa > Chordata > Mammalia > Lagomorpha > Ochotonidae > Ochotona > Ochotona princeps. The sequence goes on from NC_080833.1 coordinate 11,105,226, forward strand.
CCATCCAGTCATGGTCCCTTGAATGGGACACTTTGCTTCTCCAACCTTCCTGGATCCTGCAAGGGGCTGGGGACCCCGTGTGGCCACAGTCTTCTTTGATCCCAGCCTTATTGGGAGTGTTCACCTCCCCTCTCCACTGGGCAAGCCCCAGGCTCCCCTGCCTGGCTCATTCCTAGCATGGCCTCTGTGGCCCATCAGTCCTTATCGGAAGAGTGGCGGGCAGAATAAATCTCGCTCTGAAATTAATGTAGCTCAGGAAAAAAAGTACATTTACTCATTCCAACTTCTTGTTGCAAGACTCGTAAGTGAATAAATCCAAAATAAATGTACCTGGGACGAAGGGAGAAGCCACGATAAATGCTATCCTGTCACCCTAAATGAAGACTAAGGCTCTGAGACAATATTAAATTCCATCCCCAAAGGCTCGTTTCGTTGCAGACCCAGATTTCCACAAAATCGAGTTTTCCAGTCCAGCTAAGTCCCCCTTCTGCCCCTGGCCTCCTCCCCCTCCCTCCAAGCATGTCCTCACTCCCCCCTCCTGTGTTCTGGTGTCCCCAGCCATGTAGGTCTCCTGCTTATCTGCTCACACCAGTTGCACCCCCGCCACCAGTTCTGAAGTGTACAGCCCTGGTGGCTGTCTGCGCTCTCAGATGGATGGCTGCAGCATCTACCCAAGCTCCACTATCTGCAGAACCTTAGCTGCAGCCTTCCATGCCCACGTGTGGCATAAGCAGCAGGCACACCCCTGTGTGTCTGCCCAGCTTCTTTGGGTTTACCCCTGCTGCTGGGCGCTCACTCCTGCAGGTATCAGGCTGGGTGGTGACCCCTGACTGCCTTTCTAGCCCAGATCCTTCAGCCTGGTGCCATGGCCTGAATGTGTGTCCCTCAAAACATCCCAAAGGAGTGAAGTGCTGAGAGGTGGGACCCTCACAGGTGGGTGCTGGGGATCCTGTTGTCATGAACGGTTCAACGTTGTCATGTCACTTCTTTGCTCTCAAAGAAGTGAGTTTTCCTGCAAGGGAAGTCTTCTCAAAGAACAAATCCACCTGTTTCCGGTGTTCTGTGCTCACACCCTCTTGCTCTGTTACCCTTCACCTCAGGCTGATGTGGCAGCAAGGCCTGCCCAGGGCTAGCACTAACCTTAACCCTAACCCTAATTCTAACTCTAACCCTGAACTCTGGACCCTCCAGCTTCCAGAGCCATGAGGAAGAAACTTCTGGGGATTCTGTGACAATGACACAGAGTATTAGCAACTCCTGGTGTGCTGCAGGTGGAGGCGGGGCCAGCTCTACTGCACCTGCCACTTGTCAACCAGGCAGCCACAGAGCTCCTCCTGGCCCTGTCAACATGGTGCCCAGGCACATGTGGGGTGAGAGATGCAGAAAGGAGTAGCAGAGCCTCTCATCTCAGGAAGCCCCCAGCTTGTGTGGGAAGTCTCAACTGCTGCCTAGGGAGAGGCCATAGAGGGTCAGCCTGGACAGGGTCAGCTCCATGGTCACAGGTGAGTCCACTGGGTCACAGGTGACCCTTTCCTGGCACAGTGTCTCCTTCCTGTCCAGCACCAAAACCTGTTTGTCCAGTGGACAGCTGATGAAAACAGCGCTGGCAGGCAGGCATTTGGTCCCCAGTGATGTCCTAGCCAGGTGACCTGGGGCAGCTGGCCTGCCTGATGTCACAGGTTGGGGCAAGCATCTATGCATGTCTTGGCCTAAAAGGACCCAACTGTGTGCTGTGGATGTGGTGAAGGGTTTTCAGGAATCGATGTGACCCCTGACAGAGCTGACATGCTGTCACCAGCGCCAACAGCCAGGACTTCGTGTCAGAATGCGACCAATGTCAAGTTTCCTGGTAGCTGCATGCAGCCCTGCCTGGGCTGCCCTGACAATGTCGGCAAGGACACCCTTGCTATGGACAGCAGCTGCAGCTGCCCACCTGTGCGTCAGCCGCTCTCCCCGGGCGTCTCCACCTCGTCCTCCATCCGACTCCTGTGTGTGCTGCTGCTGGCTTGTCTTGTCTTTGCAAGTGCTAGGAGTATTCTCATATCATAAAGTCAATGGTCTGGAGGGCTCTAGAACATTCCATTTAATTCTCTGATACTGTAGTGGAGAGAGTGTAAACATTTACACTGCACACAAAGTCGAGAAGCTCATTTAGATCTTATCTCATGTCATCACCAGCCTACTAAGCGATGGGGGGAGGACAGCGGCACTGCTGGGGTGGAGGGAGTGCTACTGTGCTGAGTTTATGGCTGAGAAGGCACACTCTGAAAGATGAGGAACTCACTAGTGGCCCCAGCAGGTGAGGGAGCGAGTGGGGCTGGCTAGGGGTGCTTGCAGCAGGACACACCTGCATGTGAACCCAGCAGTGTGAACACACTCCTATTCACATTCCTCACCCTCAGACTTACTCTCAGATGGTGGAGCTGGCAGAGCTTCCCCCAGAGGCTTCCAGGCTCATGTGGCTCCTCCTGGATGTCTGGTGTAAGTGGCCCTTAGTGATGGCTAACACCATGGTTATTGAAAGGCAGGATCCCGGGGTAGCTCTGTGGCAGGGCCCGAAGCTCTGGTTTTCTATGCTGGAGCTACTGGTGTTACCTTGTGCTGTAAAGACTGAGAAAGGATCAGTACCAGTGTATCGGCCATCATTTGTTCCCTGGGTAAGGGGCTGCAGGTGTCTCAGTCAATAGCTCCGACCCAGGGCCCAGACTGTTGGATTCCAGGCCCAGCTCTGCCTCTTCCTTCTGTGAATGGAAGCATATTACTCACCCCTGCTATAACCCTTCTGGAAAAAAAGATTTCTTCTCCTACGCTTACTGGTAAAGCATATGAATATGCAAATGGCCTAAGGCACAGTTGATCCCATGGAGAGGGCTCTTTTTTTTTTTTTTTAAGATTTATTTATTTTTATTGGAAGGGCAGATTTACAGAGAGGAGAGAGAGGTATCTTCCATTTACTGATTCACTCCCTAAATGGCTGCAACAGCTAGAGCTGAACTGATCTGAAGCCAGGGGCCAGGAGTTTCTTCCGGTTCTCCCATGTGGGTACAGGGGCCCAAGACTTTGGGCTGACACGATTGTCATCCGGATGTGAATGCAAGGACTGGCATGGCGGCTCAGTTGGCTAAATCTCCCCCTTGCAAGCACTGAGATTCCATATGGGTGCTAGTTCCTGTCCTGGCTGCTCCACTTCCGCTTCAGGTCCTGACGTGTGATCTGGGAAAGCAGTAGAGGATTGCCCAAGTCCTTGGGACCCTGCACCCATGTAGGAGACCCAGAAGAGGATCCTGGCTTCAGATTGCCTCATCTCCCCGCCGTTGAGGCCAGTTGGGGAAATAACCAGAAGATGAAAGTTTTTTCTCTCTCTCTGTCTCTCCTCTCCGTAAGTCTGCCTTTCCAATAAAAAAAAAATATATATATATAAAAAAGAGAGAGATGTGGATGTAGCAGGGCACCCTTGAGATGCTAGGTTTACCTTCAGGTTGCCAGGAGACAGATTCTCCAGCAAAGGGAACTGTAGCCTTGGACCCCGAGGTGAAGCACGAGGGAGAGATGGCAGCTTTGCCAAGGAGGTCAGAGTTGGAGCACGCATCTGCCTGTCTTCCGTGAACCTCTGTGCCTGAGCAGCCGGACGCTGCCCTTGGCCCTGACTCCTCTTTCACTTCCAAAGGACCTCTCACAGCTCTCACAGGTGACGCAGATGTGTCCGCCTATGGGGTGTGTTTCCATGGCCACAGCCCTGACCATCTACTTCCACTTCCTTCCATCAGCTTCACTTCTTATTTATCGGCTCAGAGAATTTTAGTACTTTCACAAAGTTGTGGAACCATCATCACAATCAATATGTGAGCATCTCGCTCTAAAAGACACTTGGCACCATTAGCTGCACCCCCACCCCAGCCTCTCAGGCCCTGTACTTTCTACCTCAATAAAATTGTCAATTCCAGACATTTCAAGCTGATGGAGTCGCATGTACCAGATGGTCTTTTGTGACTTTGGGCTTATTTTCTGGACTCCCATGGAGGCATAGTTTGTGTTTCAACATCTGACCAAATCCTTTATGCTTCAGATGGAAAAATGGGGCATCAAGGGACAATCAGTTAGCCATGAACAAGGGCAGGATTAGAACTTGCATCTCTTGTTGTCCCATGTGATCTGTTCTTCTTCACCCTCCCCTAAGCAGCTTAGATCAGGCAGAGTTTGAAAGCTCCTGAGAAGAGCTCGCATAGGAAAATAGCTAAGCCATCCATCCATCCACCCACCCATCCACCCACCCATCCATCCATCCACCCATCCATCCATTCATTTTCTGCCCAGCAATCCATTCATTTGCTTGTCTATTATTTCTCTAGTCAATGATTGTTACAGACCAATAATGCCAGGTTCTGTTTTCTGCAGTAGAAAGAAGACAAACCAGAGAAGACCAGCCTTGAAGCTCACAGACAATAAACACAGACACAGATCTACACAAAAGGAGCTGTCAGGCTGCACCCAGCACTGAGAACACAGAGAGAGAAGCGGGAGGGAACCGCTGGCCTGTAGAGAAGATCCTAAGAGGAGAGGACATGTGGTGAGGAGGAGGCATTTGGACAAGGTCAAGGTGTTCAAGGAAATGAGCTTGGGGTGTCAGGGGGCACAGAAATGATCAGGATGGCTGGAGACACAGGGACAGTGCCAGGAAGTAAGGTACTGGCCCTGCCATTGTCCTTGTCACAGTTGTTTATTCATGCCAGCACCCAAGTGGGAGAGACCTCCTGGTGCTGGCGGCAGGCCTCAGACTGGGTTCACAGCAGGACTCGCCTCGGTGCTCAAACTACTGTCTCCACAAGAATCCAGTTTCTGTCTTTCTGAGAGTGGGTTTGCAGGAGTCAAGGTGGGGAGGGGTGGGGAGGGCAGCTGAAGCTCCTGGAGGAGGGTCGGGAGAGAGGGTCCTGGGGAAATGGGGCAGAACTGGGGCACGCAAAAGACACACTCCACTCAGCGCGCCTGCCTGCCTCCCACATCTTGGTTTTCTCACATGCCCTTGTCGCTTCTGTCATTTCTCCTTGAGAATCAAGTTGTTTGGGGAAAGAGAAAACCAGTTGTGTAACTGTGTCCGTTGGCAGCATGTTCTAATTTTAAAAAATGTGTCACTCTCCAAGCTGCGCATCCCTTAATCAGGCAATTACTTTATGATGTAGTATAGTTAAGGAAGGGGAGAAAAAAAGCAAAGGAAAAGAAAAAACCACCAGCCCTTGAAATCTCAAATAATTTCTAGAGGAGAATTAATTTGGTAAATGTTTGACTTGAGCTCAAGAATGTCTTTTGTTTCCATTTCTAAATGACAAAAGGGACACAAAGGGAAGGTAATAATGTGGTTTTAATCAATCTTCCTCATTAAGACCAGCTCCCCAAACCAAGGGTGTCATGGAAACAGCAGCGGTTGGAAGGCGGGTCTGGGGGCCTGGAGACTGGGCAGGAGATGAGGTTACTTGTCATGGATGTAGGCCAGGGGACATGAGACAGGAACGAATGGGTGTTGCTCATGTTGAAATAGCAGCCACGGTAGGCCTCAAACCCATGTGTTCTCTCTCCAAACACCTTTCCACCTCGTCTGTTCAAGGCCTGGGGTGAAGTTAAGTAGATCCCACAGGTCAGCAGAGGTTGCCAAGCAGTCCCTGGAAGTATGGAAAGGAACTCAGTACTGCGGGGTCGATGTTGGGGCACAGTGGACTAAACCACAGCCTGCAATACCGGCATCCCATGGAGGTGCTGGTTCAAATCCTGATGGTTCCACCAGATCAGAAGATGCAGACCCTGCCTATGTGCCTGGGGAAGCAGTGGAAGAGAGCTTGAGTATGGAGGTCCCTGCCATCCACATCAGAAATCCAGAAAGTGCTCTGAGCTTCTGGCTTCGGGCTGCTCCATTTGGGAAGTGAAACAGTGGGTAGAAGAACTCTCTCCTAACTCTACCTTTCACATCAATAAAATAAATCTTCAACAAAAGAACCCACCACTTCTGCCAGGAACACCGAGTGGCTCCTTAGGGTTGGAAGGTCCCTGCTAAGAAGCTCAGGTGCAGTGGCTTCCCTTCCCAGGCCTCTTCCCTTCCTTCCCCCAGAACTGCCCCTGTTCCAGATCCTTCCTGAGTGTCTCCCTCTATCAACAGAGCTTTTGCCCTTCCCCATAGCCTCTTGATTCGGAATGAATTGATAAGTGTCCTCTGGGACCTGCCTGCTGTTAACAGCATCTGTGCCTGCCCAGGTCGGTGGGAGAGTCATCTGAACCCAAGAGACGGGATGGGGCGGCGTATCCAGATGTCCAAACCCAAGCACAAGTTCTTCCTCCTTCTCCACTGCTCTCTATATTATGCAGAGCCATGCCTAGGAAGGCCTTTCTAAAAGTTCATGAGAAATGGAATGAAAAGATAAGTTTCCTTTAGTGCCAAAGATTTTGAACTTCATGCCTACAAGGGGTCTTCAGAAAGTTCATGGAAAATGCCTATTACAGAAAAGAACTATACAAAGCTTTCAAAAATTTTGCACCAAAAGAAGCAAATCTTTTCATTCTATTTTCCACAACCTTTTTGAAGTACCCTCCAAGAGCCATTCTGGCTAAATCTCTTCCTGTTTTCTCCTCATTTCTTTGTCCAGTCTCTCACTCTGTGCTGTGAATACAGGGCTAGCCGTCACCGGAGGGGCTGCAGGTGGGGGATAGGATAATGTCATAGCCAGGAAAAAAAAAATAGCATTCTTTGAGGTGGATGCTGAGGGTGGAGGGCCATTCTCCCTTGTGCCTGCACCTGCCGGAATACAGGTATGTCTTGGGAAATCTCAGGGCCCGAGAGCACATCCCTTTCCAAGGGGGCTTGTCTATTGCTCCCAACACATGCTCATCTTTGGGGTTAGCCCCAGAGGACCCTGGGGCCCCTGATGACTTGATCTAGGAGGCGCCGGGATAATCACTGCCGTGGCAGGCTTCAGGTGTGGTGACACAAGGCAAAGAACAATCAAGTACAATTGGATCTGGCGTACTCAGTTCTCTCCAAGATTAGCTGCTTTCCCCACTGAGACTGGAAGATGTTACTTGGTTTCTCAACCTGTACAGCCTATATCTGGCAGAGCAAAGCTGCGAACTCAGGTTTTGACTGGTGTCACCACCTTCTCCGACCACTGCACCTGTGCCTCCCAGGGATAGCATCTCTCTGCTGGAAGAGGTACAGCAACATCGTGACACCTTAATGGGCTTTAGTGTTGGAAGAGAAAGTCTGCAGTTGTCTTTCTCTGGGACGTCTGGGTGATGGTGAACTCTGGGGGCAGTGGTTGGGGCCTTCTGCTTCTCATTGTTTAACTCTGTGGCATTTGGCAGTCAAGGTAAGGACTACGGGGATGGAGTCATGACTGGTACTCGAGAGGCAGAGCCAATACTCCATGTTCCATGTCAGAGGGTCGGGGTGTGATATTGGCTCTGGGTCCTGATCCCAGCTGTCAGGGAGAAAGCAGTGATGCTCAAACACTGAGTTAACTGCTCCCCTTGCAGGAGAGCTCCTGGCTCCTTCCCACTTGCTGTGGGCATTTGGGGAGGGCACCAGTGCGTGGGTGCTCGCTCAGTCTCTGCCAAATAAATTATTATTTTCAAGATTCACTTATGCATGTGAAATACAGAGAGAGAACAGAGGGAGAGAGACTATGTCACACTTGCTGGGTCATTCCTCCAATGGCCACAGCAAACCAGCGCTGTGTTGGACTGGAATCAGGAGCCTGACACTTGGTGGCAGGAGCCTGACACTTGTGCATCTTCTATGGCTTTCCCAGGTGCATTAGCAGGGAGCTGGATTGGAGGTGAAGCGGCTGGGACTTGAACCAGCACTCCCACGTGGGATAATGGCATCGCAAGCAACAGCTTAACTTCCTGTGCCACTTTGGTCCCTCACATATGCTTCTTTTTTTAAAAAAAACCAAACATTTATTTATTCATTTGAAAAGCAGTGAGAGAAAGGAGAGACCTTCCATTTCCCGGTTCATTTCCATAATGGCTACAACAGTCCAGGGCTGGGCCAGGCTGAAGCTGGGTCTCCCACATGGGTGGCAGCAGTCAACACTTGGGCAATCTGCTACTGCTTTCTCAGGCTCGTTAGTATGGAGCTGGATTGGAAGCAGCTGGGACTGCTGCACTCTGACATGGGATGCCAGTGTCTCAAGCAGTGGCTTAGCCTGTTGCAGCATCACGCTAACCCCTCAAATAAATTTTTGAAAATCAAATTATAGACACAACAGTACATGGATTCATGACTTCAACCATTCAAAGAACCACGAACACATTTCAGAAAATTCACGGAAAATGGAAATAAAATACGAGTTCATCTTCAGTGCAAAGACTTCTGTGAGCTGCAGGTGCGATTTCTCATCATGCATGCTTGCCATGAGTCTCTGAAGATGCCCCAGCTTGACTGGGGCCCTACTGTGCATGGGGCTCCACCGAGACACTGTGTGGGGAGCACGACTCACTCGGTCCTTGCTGGGATGATGCTTATGATCTCAATGGGAATGTGATATTTACCTAAGTCATCCAGACTGGAAGTTGGTGGCGTGTGTTTGGTTTTCACAAGGAAGGGACCTGGTTCAGAGATGATGTGTTTGAGAAGCCCCTGGGAGGGCAGAAGAAACAGGTTCTTAGCTGAGCCTCCAAGCCGGACTCCAAACAACACAGGCCTTGATTGTGTTGGGGGGCTGGGACCACTGAGGTTGCTGAGGTCACTTGCATCTGGGATGGAACCACCACTCTGATGCCACTGTGCACCAGAAGGTGGCAAGGGGGCAGCAAATGCTTATCTGTTGATGACCCTGGATTCACCAGCTCTGTGCTTTTGCAATGACAAAATGAACCCAGAAACTTGCAATAGGAGACTTGCAGGGAGCTGGGTCCATCCCCAGCCCCCACCTGGCACACACCGCTTGGGGGGACACTTGAGTCATGCCTGCAGGGGCATCTAAGCTGCAGGGGAGGCAGGGAATGTGAGAAATGCCTGCGTCATTGGGCTCTCAATGGGGGGGAGGAATAAGATCCAAGATATGCTGTAGGCACGTGATGAGGAGGAGAATCGAGGCACCTCTGGGAGACAGATGATGTCCCAGTAAGATAAAGGATGCAGGTGGAGCATTCCTCTCCAAGTAAACAGTGCATGCAAAGCCCTGGGGCTACAGGTGGGGGAGAAGGGATGACTGCTTATCCCCTGCGCCCCTCCCCCTGCCTCCCACAGGGCTAGAGTGTGGTTTCCTGCCCTGTCCATCCTGAGCTTGGCCGCATGAATTATTTTGGACAGACAAGACATGAACAGGGGCCTGGTTTGGTGGAGTATCTTTGGGCCCCAGGGGAAAGAAAAATGAAGCAAAAATGAGCCCCACCTGCAAACAGGAGCCAAATCCGTGGAACACCCAGCTATAGGCAGAATCATCGGCCAGGCCCAATCTGAGCAGCCAAACCTCAGCAACTTGCTGACTGGCCCACAATCCATGGGTTGGTTCCAGTTCCTGTGTGTGCCGTGATGGCTCCCACGGTAGCTTTAATGCTGAATGTCCCGCAGAGGCTTGGTTCCCTGTGTCTGACATTAATGTAAATGGATCGATGGTGAAGACTTAACCCAACTACAGCTTGCAAGGTGGAGCCTTGGAGAACTGGTTGGCTTGTGTTAGACTAGGGTCTCAAGGTGAGCTCACTGTGCTCTTACGAGGAGAGACCTTGGAGATGGATAACGGGTTAATATCTAGCCTGTGGATTCCTGACCTGCCTACACCTGCTCCTGATCCCTGATTTGGGAGGCCAAATCAGTTTGGACCGTGACGCTCTGAAGCCATGAGCCTCAACAAGCCTCCTTCCTTCCTAAGCTGCTCCTCTCTCTCTCGACACTTGTTCTAGTAAAGACACTGACATAGTCACTGAGCTTTTGAGACACACGTCCTACATTGGTATCACACATGAGTAGCATAGTTCCTGCTGGCTGATGTAAAACCTGAGCTAGCAAAAGACCAAGCCCAGCACTTGTGGAATGGCAAGAATGGCAAGGAGACAATACATGACCTCAACGAGATGCATGGCTGGGCGGTGCCAGGTCCTGGCAGGTTCTGTTAAACACACTGGGATTGTCCCATTGTATGTCGGGCCAGAGTCAAGGCCAAATGAAGAGAGGTGCTAAGGGCACATGGCATGTCAGGGGCAGAGCTGGGCTAGAGTCTGGCCCTCTGGATCCATCTGTATACCTCTTCTCCTTCATGTTCTCTTCGTGGTAAGACAGCAACTATGCAACACTATTCAGCAGGACACACACCTGTCTGCTTTACCCAGGACTTCCTGCTTCAACCTTCTCAAAAATCCTCCTGTATGGAAGAGCAAAGAAGCCCTGACACATTCCACAAAGTTCCATCAAGGGCACGTACTAGTGGCTCCATTCAGTGCCTACAACCCTAAGCATTCGACATCACTGACAATCACCAGCCTGGTCTCCATGAGCCCAGCCCAGCAAGCAGCATGGGAAGACGCTGGCCATGGGCACCTGTCCCTAATACAGAGGCTCTGACCCAGGGACCCAGGGTTGGCATGTTGGCAGGAGTGTAGGTTCAGTGCTGTGGCATCTTGGGAATTACTGGTTCCTTTGCTGTCCAGGGATCAACCAGATCCAGGGGTGAGATCAGAAGGGGGTACATCCCATAGGAAGTGACAAGGAGAAGGGACACTGGAGGACAGAGATGGGGAGGACACAGGCCACCATTGCTGCATGGGTATCAGTGGACAGAGCAAGAAAGTTTGCCAAATGGGCTAATCTGTCACTGGCCTGTAGTCTGGGGCCAGCCCTGTGCTAGGCACTGCCTTCCACACAACCCAAGGCATAGCCAGCAGTCCTGGGTGTGAGGTTGCCCACACCTCCTGGCTGTTGCATGCTGGGCATGTGGCTGTGGACATTTCCCAGCCTTGTTTATGGGTGAGCTATGAGGCTAACCTCACCTAGTCAAGCAAAGCATATTGAACCTCATCCTCTTCTTTCAACACTGCAGGCCTTCTTCTCTGCAGGAACTTCTCTGGCCCCAACTCCATTCTGACCTGCCATCTGAAGAGGGAAGCTCATTAGCTACAAATGAGCACCCTTATCTTGCAGAGGCATACACAAGGGAGCCAGCAGGTGTGACCTTTGATAACCTGTGAAGGTGTTGGACACTGATCAAGGTATAGCACACTCCCTCCCACAGTGGGCAGCCTGGCTTACAGCAGAACCCAGTGAGAAAGCAGAGGTGGCCACATGGGCTGTAAATGCCACCCCTAAAGTAACTTCAAGCTGGGGTCACAATAGACAATGTGGTCTGCCCGCTGCCTCTGTCCCCGTGTCAGGATGACACCCACGGGTCTGGAGGAGCAAGGACATATCCAAAAACTTCCCACGGGCCCCAGGGAGGAGCTCTCTGCCTGTCATGCTAACCAGTTCCTTCTGCAAATTGCTCCCTACTCTAGACCTCTCAAGATGCCTTAGGATTGGGGTGGGCAACTTTATACTCAGTTGAGCTCCCCTCCCTCAGAGAAGACTCCTTTGGGAGTGAGTAGCAAAAACAAACATTCTCCCAAGCCCCAAAAGAAACCCAAAATGAGTTCGGACTTTGAGCATAAGAGGAAATTGGCCACAAAACACCTAAAAATTTGGGGTAGAGCATCAGGTCTAGCTAGATTCATGTGGCTCTAAAAATAGTGTCAGGAAAAGATAAACATATGGATCTCTTTATTAGCATGAACTATAATCACTCCTCACCTCGCTCGGCCTCTGCTCTCAGGTTCCCCCCTCCTGACTGCTTGTGTCCCACCTCCAGGAGGGGCAAAGTCTTCATCCTTCCCAGGAATCCCTAGTAAAGTCCCACGTTGACTCCCACAGGCTCCCATTGGCCCAGCGTGTATAGCTGGGGAACAATCACGTGGCCAGGAGATGGACCTGCTATGATTAGATGGGCCTCGATCATATGCTCATCCCTGGAGTAGAAGAGGAGACAACCTACCCCCTCACATTCTGTGCACTGCGAGGGGAGAATGCAGGATGCTGGGGACAAGGGGCCTGTGTTCCAGGCAGATGCAAAGCAAACAGCTGTTGCTGCCCATTTTCATCTCATGGGCACCACTTGATCCCACAACTGTGCTCTGAGATCCAGAGCTGGATCCATTCCAGCAATCCCGGGCCAGGAGCGGTCTTGGGCTCAGCAGCACCCCGCTGCCACTGCATCCTCTCCCTTGGAATGTCCAGGACCTGGCCACCTCCAGATGGGCTCCTTGGGGAAAGGCCTCTGCTCAGTCACCTGACTTCTCAGGACCAAGGGCAGTGTCCAGTACACAGGGTTGTGTAGATGCATCAGGTTTGCAAGTGGTTAGCTCTGCTTCTTACCTAGGTATACTCAACCAAAATGAAGCTTTGTGGTGAGGCCCACCCAGGAAAACAAGATTTCCAAGGGACGAATACCAGGCATCTCTCACCTGCCCTCCATCCCATCTCCCCCGCTTCCCTCCCCTAGGCTGCACAGACCCAGGTCCTTCCACTCCTGGCACTATGGCATGACTTGGAGCCCTCTACCCATACTGGATGTTCTTTCTGGACTCAATGCCTTTGGTCTGGAACTCCCAAATGTGGTGCCACCTCTCTGGAGGTGACAGTGCCAGCTCCACGACCATCTCCCTCATGCCGCCTGCCAGACCTCTGTCAATTTGACCAATGTGATTCCTTTGCTCTTTAGGTCTCTGTATCTAACTGTGGAGTAGCAAGCTACTTACCCCTTCCTACAATCCTTGTTTTCCCTGGACCCTAACCATGGCCTTTGCATCCCTTACTTGTGTGGTTGACTTTTTTCATAGTTCTGGATTCCCAAGGAAGAAAGAAGAATTACGTGGAAGCTGAGGACTGGGAAAATTAACCTGTTTTACAGCACTTCCAGGAATGGCACGTGTACTCAACTGTCTACATCTTTCTAAGATTATTAAGATTTCTATTTATTTGAAAGGCATCATGGCACAGAGAGAGACTCTTCCATCTGTGGTTTCACTTCCCAAACACCTGAAATGGTGGAGACTGGGCCAAGCTGGAGTTAGGAGCCAGCACCTCCATCCAGGCCTCCCATGTCGGTGAGTCACCACTCGCTGTTTCCCAGGGTGCATGCTACAAGAAGCTGGAACTATGGGTCAGAGCTGGGATTTGAACCCAGGCACTTGCATACGGGATACAGGTGTGCTAATAGCTTGGCCACATGTCCAGCCCTAAATCCCTTGCTTTTGATAACCCTAAGAGGTAGGTGTCATGGTTCCAATTTAAGCTCAAACCGAGGCTCAGAGACTCAGCATATTTGTAAGGATATATGGCTAGATAGGGGGCACCTTCACAGTTCAAGTCCGGGTCAGCCTCACTGCCCTGGGCTCGTCCTGGCGATCAGGGTCTAGGTTTATCCCAGTGAGGGTTTCACTGTGCACACCATCCTGCTGCTGTGTCTTCCAGCCCTGCCCTGCTCGAGCTCAGCCGCTGCTCCCTCTGACTCTGCAAGAAAACAGCATAGTCTGAGCCTTGAGCATGGCTGTCTCAGTGGGTCCTATGGACAGTAGCCAGGGGTCAGTGAGTGTAGGTTGGAGAGCTGTCTTGGAAAAGGTGCGTTCAGGAAAGGGTTCATGGGAAACAGGGCTCTCCCACCTCCCCTCCCCCGCTGCCGAGGGGCTCACCAATAGAGGGGCTGGCAGAGCTTTCCAGACTGCGCATCAAACTGCCAGCGACTTTAAAAAGGGCTTTTAAGAATGTTTCTCGCCAGTTTTTTTTTTTTTTTCCAGCATGCTAAAAGGTTCATTAAAGATCTGCACAGGACAGAGCCGCCCCGGTCCAGGGCCCCTCCCCCTCACTCAGCAAGAGCGGATGTGCCTCCCTCACCCCAGGTTGGGTTGGCGCTCAGCCCTCCCGCACTAGGCTGCTGGAGAGGAGAGGCGGAGGGGTGAGCCTCTTGTTAGCGCGGCTGCCTTGCCAGGACTCGCTCGTTAATGGGAGATGCTGGGAGTTGGTAATTTGGTAAAGAAAAAAAAAAAAAGCACGTAGTTATTGTCAGCAGATGGCTTCCCCAGCCTGAGCCTGCCCGGTCTGCTCTCTCTTCTATTTGAACTTGCCTGGGAAACAATCAAAGGGAAGCCAGGCCTCTGGGAGGGGGACAGAGTGCGTTCCCCGCAGGACCTTTCCGGAATAAATAGCATTTGAGAAGCTGAACCCACCCCCACTCCAGCTTCCCTCCAGCCACCCTCCCCCAGCCACCACGAGATGGGCTCTCCTGCCAGCAGGGGACCAGGGCTCCCTGGAAAGGCTGCTGGACGCTCTGTAGATATGGCCAGATATGTCTCAGGTATGACTCAAGTAGGTATTCACCGTTATGCCCCAGGAATGACTCCAATATGCACTAGGTATGCCCTCGTTGGTGTATCCCAGGTAGGCCCGAGGCACTTCGCAGCCACACACCAAGTGCACACTGAGTGTGCAGTAGGGGTACCCCAGATGTGTCTCAGAAGTGTTCAGGTATGAACCAGCTGTACCCCAGGAAGTTGTCTCCCAGATGTTTTCCAGCTATGTGGCAAATAAGCACTGGGTATATTCCAGGTATGCACACCCAGTATGCACCAGATTATTCCAAGTGTGTTTCAGCTATGCACTGGTTTGTACCAGGCGCACACCAGGCACGAACGCAGGGGGTAAGGTGGGTATGATTTTGGACTTGGGCCTAAAGCACCTGCAAGCCTCTGCATTGCACATAAGCAAATCTGCAGTCCTTATGAGCACCATGTGACCCCGCCACATGGTGATGAGCCTGGGGGCAGTAGCTTGGTGGCTGGGTGATCCACAGCTTTGAGCCCAGTCACCAGTCTGCTCCTGCAACAGCAGCCAGCCTGGCTGTGAGCCAAACTGAGAGAGAGAGAGAGAGAGAGAGAGAAAAGAGATGGAAAATCCCACACACCAGTTCCCTGGGAAACACCAGCAAGCATTCAACATGAAGGAGGCTGCAGGCGAGGTCCAGGCAGGCTGGGAAGTTTCTGAAGCCCCAGGCTCAGGCATCTCTGCTACTGGACTCCCAGAGCTGGAGCCTCCCAGGCAGGATGCCAGTGCCTCATCGGGCCCGCAGATCTATGATGAGCAGATGCCCTTCCTCGTTTCAGCATCCCAGGTTGCCCCCTGCTCCCCAAGGAATGCTAAATCGCATTCTCCAAGCTTCTGGCTGAGAGAGCAGATGAGAGCTGCAGGCCAGCTGGGGACAGGTTGGAAGCGAGTGAAGGCCAGAAAGGCAGCAGTGGGAAGACAATGGAACCAGGGCAGAGCGACAGGGACCTTGGGTGGGGTCTTCTGCAGCAGGCATGTCCCAGGATCCCTCACTTCCATCTGCTGAGGAGGGCCCTTTGGCCGAGGAGCCTAGAGATGATATCCCTGGTGGTGGAGAAATGTTCAGTCGCTGGCCACCCCCACCTTGCCAAGCCCAGCTCCTCCAAGCTTCACGTCAGGTCAACATGTCCTGTGTCACCCAGAAGGCAGCAGTCAACACAGAGGTCACCCAGGCCCATGGTGAACATGAGCCAACCTGGGAGGTTTGGTGAGCATTGGCATGATCCTTAACTCCAGGAGTGCAGGTGGTGGTGGGGACCAGAGGTCTCTGTGGCTGCAGTCGCTGTTGCTCAAGGAAGGACCTAAGGCGTTGTTCCAGATGGCTTGCCGTGACCACGGTGCTGACTGTGGTGGTAGTCCCGGAGGTGAGGCTGACAGTGGTGATACAGCCAGTGCTGATGGCGGTGTGGCGTCCAGGTCTCTCACAAAGGCTGAAGTGCAGGAAGCAGCAGACACCAGATGTCCCCAACCTTGGTGCCCCGTGCTGGAATCTGTGCAGGCAACTGTTGAGGTTCTCCTTGCAAAACGTGCTCCCAAGGTTCTGTGCAGTTCTCATCATCTTTGCTGGTCCCGGTCCATTTTGTGGCACCAGGCAGGGGACTAAAGACTCCACAATGGCCCTCTGAGGACATAGACCTGGCCTGACACTCCCAGCTGGGCAGCTTCGAGGAACAGGGCTCGTCCGGGACAGGGAGAATACAAAGTGAATAAAGGCAGAGGTCTCTGTGCATAGCCTGGGGAGCTGGGGTCAGCATTCCAGATTGGGACAGTGGCTCCAGATGGCTTGGCTAACTGAGGATTAGCCCCAAGTCACCTCTTCAGAGGCTACCCTGACCATTCCTGGCTTCTTCACCTCCCCCTTAACACCTTCCAGAACCCTAGCCTGTGCTGATGATGGGCCCAGGGTTCTATGGTAAGTGACCACATGTCTGTCCCCCACATAGACTACCCTCTCTCTTTCCCATTAATAACTTTTTTAACTTAAAATTTTTTTCTAAGATTGATTTATTTTAATTTGAAAGGCAAAGGCTGGATTGGAGCCAGGAGTCTGGAGTTTCTTCTGGGTCTTCCAAGTGGGTGCAGGGACCCAAGCACTTGGGCCGCTTTCCACTGCTGTCCCAAGTACATTAGCAGGGATGTGGGTTGGAAAGGAGCAGCAGGACTTGAACTGGTGCCCATACGGGGTGTTGGGATTGCAGGTCCTGGCTCACAATTCTTCAGGTTGAGGTGTTGGCTGATTGGGTCCTGCACAAGCTCCCTTCATGGCTCTCAAACACAGCGTTCTCCCAACAGCCCCCAGGGGCAGAGAGCGAGAGGAGGGCCATAGCTTGATCTTTCCTACGTGGGCATCACCCCTCCTGCTATGAGGACCTCACCTTCATGACCTCCAAAACCCATCAGCTTGGAATTGGGGCTCCAACACAGGGGTTGGAGGAGGCACCTACATTTTGTCTGCCCCAGCAATCATGTCTCTGAGAAGCTGCTGGGCCAATCCTGTGGAGAGAGCAGCCAACCTGCCAAGCCAGGCCCGGGCTCTTCCAGGGAAGCAGGGCTGATGCCGGCAGTGGGGGGATGGTGCCCATGTCCCCTGGGACTCTCTGCCCAATTTTAGACAACCGGTGGGTTGATCTTCTCATTAGTATGAACTTTCAGGACCTTTACCAAGCTCCAAGCTGTCCTAATTGAGGACCAGAGACCTTTCAGAGCCTGGGGAGGGAGTTCCAGACTCCAAGCAGGGAGAGGGTGGCATGGGAGGACAGCCCCAGGGAGTGGCATCCTTGGGATTCTGTGAGAAAACAATTGGCTCCCCTGAGGCTCTTGGGGGAAGGAAGGTGTCTTGTTATCCTCTGCCATATGCTGGGCGCCACCAGGGCCTCCTCCAGGGGTCTGTGGGGAAAGGTTCCTCTTCTTCTTTCCACACAGTTGTCTGCCCTGCCCCATTCACTCATCCATTTGTATTGATTGAGAACTTACTATACTCCTAGCACTGTACCCAGTGAGGGTGGGCTGGGCTGGCCAAGATAGAACACTGGCTTTCTCCTGAGTAACTCACAGTCCTGCCGATGAACGGAGAAAATCAGAATCTTTCCAAAGGAGGGAACAGCAGTGAGACACCAAGGACCCCTGGCTTGGTCAGCAGGACACAGGCTTCCAGGGATCGAGGCAACATGGGCCCAGATGGGACATTCCTCCCACCTTGCTGGGTACCAGCTTCCTGCACCCACTCACTAGGTGGTTACAGGGATCTTGACAGGCAGCTCCAAAGCCCCCACGGCAGGGGTGACATGCAGGTGGGAGGGAGCTTCACAGCTAAGGAGATAGAAGATGAAGCCCTGGGGACTGCTAGAAGCCCAGTGCGGGCTGGCTGGGGAAGGTGGTCAGGGCAGAGGTCCTGGGCATGAGCACGGAGTCAGGAAAGACCACTGAGGCCTGTTGGTCCTCCTCATGACTCCCGTCTCCACGTGTTCCAAGTTGCCTGACTGTGTGTTCCTGCTCACTGTCTGTTTCTGCTGCCTGTGGCATTCACTTCCAGAGGGCAGGCTGTGTGCTCTGTGCTTAACGCAGCACTGGCTCTGGCTGGACATTGAATCCGCATCTGTAGGACCCCAAGGACTGCCCTAGGATGAGGTCATCCAACCCTTTGCCCTTGAACTTTACAAGTTGAGTTGCTGCGTAAAGTTTAGGACCCCAGATCCTCCCAGAGAGATCTTCTAGGTGAAAACTTTAGTTTGTTGTTTCTAAGAGCTTGACTAGCTCATGTAGTCGGCAGCAGGCAGAAAGAACAAACCCTGGCCTCTGGCCCCTGTGGCCAAGGAAGCAGAGGCTGGGGAAGAGGTGAAGTCCCACTGAGGTTCACATGGCTAGGGAAGAGCAGCCTTGCCCCCCTGTGGCCAAGGCTTGGTCCAGCAGCCCCGCCCCCATCACCAAGATCCCACATGATCTAATGCTAAGGGAAATGAACCAATCCCAAAAGGTTAGATACCACATGTTGGCCTTAATTTAAGATGATATGATGTTAAGCATAACATGTTATGTTATGGATGTTATGTCATGTCGTATATAAACTAAAATTGAACTGTGAATGGGGGGTCACAGAAAGTGGTTAAGAAATCGCATTTATTTTAACATGTTGACTGCTCAATACCATGTCAACTAATTCCATAACGATGTTAATTGTTGCAGATGGTATGTTAGTGCTTTTATTTGACCGGGATGATACTCTGCTGTCTCTGCCCTCAGACCAGAGAGGGTCTACCCAATAAGTAGTTGGACTTGACTGGACTATAAGATGTTGGACTCTATGCTTGGCAAATACTTGCAAAGAGGGAATTTCAACTGAACTTGAACTATGGTTATGCAACAAGGTGGAGGAACCCACCATGGGGGGAGGGGGGGGGAGAAACCCAGATTCTATGTAATTACAACACAATGTAATCAATGAATAAATTTAATAAAAAAAAAACAAAGATCCCACATGATAATCAGTTATGACCTCCCTGTAACCACAAGTCATCTGTGTGTTATAGCCTTGTGCGAGGTCTGCTTTCTGGGCCTCAGTCTCCATGCCTGTGCCACGTGCAGCCAAGTTCCCACTCACCCGCTCCCAGGGAGGCTATGACCCCAGAGGCATTTAACCTGACAGGGCCTGTGCAAGCAGCAGGTGCACGCTCACACCTGAACTGGTTTTTCTTGCTGCTGACTCACTGGCTGCAGACCTGTGAGCTTGCTCTGGGAGCTGCTTTGGTGGTCGAGGCCAGACAGTGCAACAGGGTGGCGGGTGTAGGGTAGGAGAGGGGCAGCAGGGACAGAGGGCTGAGGGCAGCAGATGCGCATGGGGGAGGGGAATGGGGGCGGTCACTCTGAGCAAGTAGGAAGCAGGGACAAGAACAGCGCATCCTTGTCGTGTCAAATAAATGATAAACAATAACAATAACATTGGAATGCATGTAATGAGAAAGACTACAGAGATCGAATTACCTTCATAATGGGCTGCGGATGTCAGGGACTCATTTGTTTCTTCAAGAAGAGCCGAGAGTTGCGCTCTCTCTCTCTTTTACATACACACACAACGCACTCTAAGGGTGATACCCAGGACAGGCAGAAGGAGACTGGAACCCTGGCAGGTCTAACTTACAGAAACAACATTACGTGCTTCTGCTTTGGCAGTGTGAGGGATGGGAGTGAGATGGCCACCGGTTTGAAATTTCACTAGCTAAGCATCTGTCCCTAAAAAGGCTGCACCTCCACACTATATGAGTAAATAGATGGATGGTCTCAGGTCAGGGCTGCCCTTGAGGTCCCCAGCTCAAGCTAGTGAAGAAAAGGTGGACTGGAGGGGGGGGGGGCTCCAAGGAGGACTGTGCTGGTCAGTGTGGCTGTGTGTGGGTATTTCCTATCCTCACCTTTAGGGATAAGGATGGGGTACGCATTTCCTCCCCACCTGTGGGCCCTGGTCCACTGAGCCATTCGGGAAGCCCTAGACAGCAGGTGCAAGGCCATTCAGCTGTGGGGATTGTACCTGAACATGAAGTACGAATCACCATGAAGACTCCATCAGCGAGGGGCTTGGAGTGAAGATGAGGCAGGGTAGAGCCCTGACTTCAACCGCATAGAGTGGGAGAAACAGCCAAACCTTTACTGACTTAAGCCATTGTGGTAGGAGTCCCAGACCAGCCATACTCAACCATCCTGGACCCCAGCCCCCAAAAGTGAGGTTTCCCAGGCCGGATGGAAATTGTCCTCAAACCTGCAGGATGAGGCAACGTTCTCTGGCTTCCACGGAGAGCTCGTGGCAGATCCAAAAGTCACGTACATGTCTTTCAGCATCTTCCCACGTGGCAGTCTTTGGTCCACACCAGGTTGTGTGGCTGTCTTTCCACTCTCCTGCCATGCACTGCCCCCCAAGACAGGGTCTCCTTCATCCCCCTTGATGGGGACAGGCCTGACTCCCAGGCCTCCTGGGAGTTCGAGAGAAGCTTCTGGATGTAATACAGAAAGAATAGAACGCTGATGGAGAGGCGTCCCTGACCGTGGTGGTCTCTGTCTCCCATGGGGCTCAGCCTCACTCTGCTCTTGCTTCTCCTCCATGTCTAATCACAGCCTTTCCCATGAATCTCCCCCAAACCTCTCAACCAGCTGGTTTAGGGCCCTTTCTTGGTCCTGCTCTAGTGCCCCCACATGATTCTATTGGCTCAACAGGTTCTTGTCCCCAGTGTTCAGCCATGAAGCATGTGCTATAGGAGGGACAGGGCTGCCAGTGGACCGAGACCTGACTGAGCCTGTCAACCCCCTCTGCGCAGTTGTACCTAGTCTCTGGCCCCAGCTGGGTCCAGTCCCACACTGCCACGGGACAAAACACCAAGAGACAAAACATAGTCTCATCCAGAAATCCCAGCTTACGCAAGATAACTGTGGCTGTGGGTGGGGCTGGTGGCAAGGGTGGGGGTCTGCTGGCCAACAGAGAAGAGACAGAAGAGGGAAGAAAGCTGGGAGTTGCACATTTACCTCTTCATTGACACACCTTGGGACATTAAAACTAATCAGCCGGGCAGCGACTTTTATTATACAATCCAATAAAATGGGCAAATTGCATTTTCACCGTTAACTATTAGGTTGGGTTTTGCACCTTCTATTTTGTAGCCTGAGGGTTCCTGAGAAGTTTTTTTTTTTTTTTTTTTTTTTTTTTACCAAATGCCTTCTTTCATGTTGAACAAAATCACTCTTGAACATTCCACTAACACGTGCACAGTGGATGGGATTATTGTCCCCAGTGTTTTGCTGGCTTGTATTCCCCTTTGCCTTGTGGCTGTAGGACAGAGAAGGTGCCACCAAGACCCCTGCTTGTCACGTGGGGTGTGGCCCGGTGCTGTGCTGAGCCACTGGGATGTGGAGGAGTGGCAGTGGGGGCAGTTCGTATGTCTGATCCTTACCCTCCACCTGAAGCAGGGCATGCCCACAATGCCTGGCTGGGGGGAATGAGAGACACACGGAACAGACCTGAAATTGACCTGCAGACAAAGGAGCCTGAAGCCCTCACGCAGGTGGTGCATGGGCTGTGACCACAAGACAAACGACTGTTTTGCTAGCTGTTGTGATTTGAAGTTGTTGGGCAGCTTTATAAAAACAGAAACCTGCCTGACTCAACACATACACTTCTGGAGGCGGGGAATGTTAGGATCTCTGGCTCGGAAGAAACTGTTTTTATTAACAATAATGACCGTCATTTATCAAGGGCTTATTAAGTGCCAGGCTCTGAACGAGATAATTTATATACAGCATCACTTTAAATTGAGGGATTGGAGGCTTGGGGAGGTCACCAACTCGCCCAAGGTCACCTGGCTGATTAGTACTGGGGCTGGGATGTCAAACTCAAGTTCAGCTGCAGACATCCCACTTCGTCCAGGCTGCCCTGGTCTCCTGCAACTGGTCAGCCTCAGCCCTGCCTGCCCAGGGCCTCAGCGACACGGATTCATCCTCCCAGACCCTTGCCAAGGTTGCCATCTGAGTGTGTCTGGGTCCTTCCATCAGATCCACAGGCCTGTATCTCTTTCCTTTGCCCCCCAAGGGCATGTCCCCTTTACAGATGGTTATTGGAGACTCTTCTTTATATTAAGCCAGACCTGTTACTCTGAAGCTTCTGTCCTTTGATCCTGATTTGTGTCCCTTCTGGGTCAAAGTAGAAAGGTGGTGACCTACCTTCCACAGCCCTGCTTTTCCGATACACTAAGAAAGGTTTTGCGTTCACCCCATGGGCTATGGTTTGAAGGGGTTTCCCAAGTTTCATACATTGGGGACCTTAGTTGGGACTTTGGGAAGGTGGCTAAGTCACAAGGTCTCGATCGCATGAGTGGGTGAATCCATTTATGGGTAGATGAGCTGATTATGGTGGGAGTGGCATGGCTGGTACCAAGATGAGTTCTGTCTGGTACACCTTTTGGAGGAAGCCCCTCAGAAGCTAGGCAGAAGCTGGCAGCAGGTCCTAGAGCTGTCCAGGCTCAAGAACCACACGCTGTTACACACTATTCTGTGTATGTGACCTGACCTCTGGCATCTTGGTACAAAATAGAAAATGGACTTGGGACATTACGTTTTATTTAAACAGTGTATTTATTCTAGCTATCCTTAAGAAAACATTGTCATGAGGAAATGAAATGCATGAAACAGAACAGCTTCAGAAATAACTAAAAATAAGTAAGCCCTGTATGATCCCCCTCAGGCCAAGAGATGGAATTTGGTCATCTTCTGAGATCCAGTGAGAGCAGTGCCCTTATGTCCAATGTCTACCATCTTGACATTGTAGTAGCTTCCTGGGGTGAGAAGTGTTGCAAAGTAGATTAAATCACTGCTCGGGACTCCAATCTCCCTTGTCAGTGTGGCCAGGGTAGAGTCCTATCTCCACTTCTGACTCAGCTCCCTGCTAATGAACCTGTGCGCAACAGGTGATGGCTCCAGTTCCTTCCACACACATGGGAGACTCCAGTGGGGTTCTGGGATGCTGACTTTGGTTATTGCAGCCATTGGGGTAATGAAACAGCAGACAAAAGACCTCTCTCTTTTTCTCTCTGTCTCGTTCTGTCTTTCAAAAAATACACATATAAATAAAGCATTTAAAACACCTTCCTGGCTTTTATCTATGGTTTCGTCACTTGTATGTCCATGCCTAAATAATTCAGCTTCACATTGTCTGTGAACTTCACGTTAATGCAGTTACACGGTAGTACTCTTCAGCATCTTCTCTTGGTTCATGTTTTATTCGCAGCCTTGGTTTTCCTTGTTGTGTAGCATTCCACTGTGTGACTGTACCACAGTGCAAACTTCTGTTCTATTTCTGGTGGATGACTGGGGCGTGTCCAGGTTCAGGTTGTGTTGTATGACCACCACGTTGCGGTGAATGCTCCAGTGAGTGTCCTTGGGTTGTGTGCCTGGCAGCTTCCTCCCCCTCATAGGATAGGTGTGTCTTCAACTTCATGAAATAATGCCCAAGGTGCTTTCTGAAGTGGTGGTCTCACGCCCACTTACACCAGGGGATTTTGTGAATTTCTATTATTTTCCTAGGTGGACAAGGCTTCGTTCCAAGAACCTTCACACCCTTGCTATTTTATCTCCAAGTGTCCTTTGTATCTGCAAAGTGCACGCATGTATATAAACACATATGTTGGCCCAGAAGTGCATGAGCTATACATGTGCATACACACGCATGTTGGCCCACAAATCCACAAGCTGCACCCATGTGCATACCCACGTGCGTCTGTCCAGTGTCGCATGAGCTAGGTATGCGCTTTAAGAGATAATACCCAAAGTGCTTTTAAAAGTGATGGGAAGCTGTGCACACGCCCACCAGCAGCTTCTGTAAATTTCCATTGTTTTTCTAGGGGGACATGGCTTGAGACCAGAAACTCCACAGGATTGGGTTTTCCTTTCCTAGGGGAAATCACTATGACAAATGGGATACATGCTGATTCCTGGAGGACCCTATTTGTGGACTTGTAGGAACAGCTAAAACGTCAAAGGAAGTCCAGGTGAGTTCGCTGGGTGCCTTGGATCACGGGCCTGTGCCTCACTCCCACAGCAGGTGTCGATTTTCACCCACACTCCCAGGAATGCTTCTTTGCTGTGCTCTGCCATCACACTTAGCTCTCTCCTGCTCAACCTCAGTCACACGTCTTGCTTTGGCCAGCGGGATGTTAGGGGAATGTTAGGAGATGGGATGTGGAAGAGATTGACAGGCACCTGTGTGATTCAACTCGTGCTGTTTGGTTTCTGCAGGATGTAGAACAGGAAATGAGGCCCCAGCGAAAGCTGCAGCCCTGACCAATCCCAGAGTAGACTAGCGATCCCCAGCCAGCGAGACAAGAAAGAAATGCGGCTTCTATGATTGTTTGGTGTAGAGCAGTCTACAAAAATCATTCATGAAAAATGATGTATTTTGGTGCAAACATTTTTTTTGAAATTATGCATCTGTCATGAATTTTTTGAAGATCTGTTGCACAGATAGCTCACCGAGAATGGTCTGCCAATCACGGGTGCCTGAGTAATTGTAGCTGCAGTTGCTGAATGTCGTTGTGTCCCAGGCCCAGTGCTGACAGCCTCACAGGCGTTATCTGGGAGAGCTCAGCACATTCTCCCCGCAGCTGTGACTGCGGCCGAGCTGTGGGGTACTATGGAGCTCAGGGGGGTCAAGGGATTTCCCAGGGTCACATAGTTAGAACAAAGCAAGGTTGTGTGTACATTCAGGTCGTCCTGCTTCTGGAGCTCACGGCCAACTGGAGGGGGGAGTGGCTGGAGGAGCCTCTTAGGCTTGTTATAGGGCTGTCTCCCATCAGCTTTTGTTAGGGCTAGGAAGAAAGGGCTGCAAGGGTGGGAGACTTCAAGGAGGCTCCTGGCTCCTGGCTTCAGATCGGCTCAGTTACAGCTATTGTGGTTATTTGGGGAGTGACCCAGCAGGTGGAAGATCATTCTGTCTGCCTCTCCTTCTCTCTGGAAGTCTGTCTTTCCAGATGCAGGAGATACGGGCATTGCAACTGCCTAGAAGTCCAGGGCTTGTTTGAACTATGCAGGGAGCACTTCCGGAGGTCTTCCGTGAGCCTGCCCTTGGGCTGTCTGCCCTGCAGTGAGGAGCTGGCAGTGAACCCTCCGCCTTGTGAAGAAGTTCAAAAGAGTTAGAGTCCCAGCTTGACTGCTTAGCAGAGGTGTTTCCTTGGGAGATTCATTCAGTGCTTGTGGTGGGGGGGGGGGTGGAGGAGGCTCTATTTCTTCATGCATAGATTATGGGGATAGAGAAGTAAGTTCCTAATACCACTTGGCAGCTCAGTGAGGGCAAATGGTGCAAGGGATACGGGGAAGCTGGAAACGATGAGACCCTTTTAGACATGCATGGTGGTCAGTGCCACGGTAGCTCAGAGCTGGTTTTCTGTCAGGCACAGGTGCAGCTAGCTCCAAGCTGGTGGTCCAGGCAGCCCAGACAGCTCAGTAAATCCAAGAGGACTGAGAGGGAGGAGGTGAGAACGAGGCTGGCAGGTGTAGCTTCTGGACCTGCCCCCAGGTTAGCTGAGCCCATGGTGGGCCCTGGACAGGGAGCAGCGGGGAGGAGGCTTGTGTTGTGGGAAGACCCCGTTTCTGGGGACGGGGACACAGCCCCATTTTGGGCCTGAGAGGAAGAATCTGGAATTTCCTTTCTCAATGACCATCTGTGTGCCCATCAGTCCTGGAGGAGCAGTGTGTCACAGGGCAGCATCTGTGTGTCCGCATGCCGCGGACAGCTGGAAGGGCAGGGCCTGCGTCCTCACCTTTGGCTTCTCTGTACTTCAGCCTGTTTGTGCACGCTTTCTCTGCCGAGCAGCATCTGACAGCTCTCTTCATTCCTCCATGAGCTAAGGTTCCCTTTCATGGTTGAATAGGATGGCATGTTAAGGGAGAAAATGCCTTGGCAAGTGGCAGCGAGGATGGCTGTTTCCCTGAAGCAGGTCCCCAGGCCCTTCCCCACTGCTGCTCAGAGTCCTGGAACCCCTGGCATCCGAAGGCCTCTCTTCTTCCCACTCAGGCTGACCCCCATAGCACAAAAGGTAAGGCGGCTGTTGCAGTGCTGGGGCTCTCAGCGAGCTGGTCTCTCTCTCCTTCGCCCCTGCCCCACGCGCTTCTGCTGAGCTGAGAACCTCTGAGCCAGGCAGAGTCAACCTTAGAAGATTTTAGAGGTTCTACGGGATCTTGGTGAAGCTTGTGGAATCAAGGTCTGGGTCGAGAGGAAGCAGAATATGTGTGAGGGTCTGGGGGCTGCAGCCCTGCTCCTTGGGGACTTGTCCTAGGGCTGGGGACACCAGAACTCCTAACGGATTCTCCAGTCCTTTGGGCTCAAGCGTTGAAATGCAGAATGGTGTTGTTGGTGCATAGGCCCTTGCCCATCCTCTCACAGACTCAGCTGCCACTCAGTGACTTACAGAACTGCCCAGTGTAATTGCTTGTAAATAGTTACTGTGCTGGGCTGCTTAGGGAGCAGTGACAAGAAAACTGTGTGCAGCCAGGCTGAAGCCGGGAGCCAGGAGCTCCAACCAGGTCGGCCACGTGGATGGTGCACATTGGTAAAAAGGCAGACAGGTGCACTTCTGCAGAGGCTGAGTTGGGTAACTGTCTGTGCAGCGCTTCTCAGATGCTGTCCTCGCGGGGACGGTCATGTGTGTGGATGAGACGTGGTGGGCGAGGGGAGCCGCCCTGCCACTGCCGCTTTGTGACTCTGACATACGGGTCTCCATTCCTCACCCAGGCCCAGTGTTTCATTCATCTCCATCCAGCTCCCCTTCCCATGGTGACCTGCTTTTAACAGGGACCCAGCTTTGACATCCCAGCCCTCAGAGCTGCATTCAGGTCAGCATTTTCTGAGCAAGCCCCCTCTGCCACCACTTCCCCCAGGCAGGACTTCTGGGAACATGGGAAGGATCTGGTAGGCATGGCCTCCCCCTTCACAGGGGCTGCCCAGCTGAACTTCCTTGAGCTTGCTGGACCAGTCCTAGCCCTGTGGCCCTGGGATGGGTCAGGGCCTCCTGCAGTTCTGATCAGTCCTGGTATCCAATGCTGGTCTCCGCAGAAAGGAAACATACACTCCGCAGTGGGCTAGGAGAGGAACTGGGTGGATGTTGTGGCACAACTGATCAAAGTGTCCCTTGGGGCTCCCACTACCTTGCCTTTTGGTCCCACCTCAACTTCTAAAGGCAGCTTCCTGCCAGCGAGCTGGGAGACTGCAGGTGATGCCTGTGTGCTTGAGTCTATCACCCACGTGGGAGAGCTGGAAGAACTTCCTGCTTCCTGGCTTTGGTGAGGCTCAGCTCTGGTGGTTGCAAGTATTTGGGGAGTGAATCAGCGGAGGGAAGATTTCTATCTTTGTTATCTTGCCTTTCAAGTGAATGAATGAATCTCGGGGAGAACTTCATGTTCGTCCAGTACTGTCTCTCTGAGGGTACACCCCCCAGGCCTCCTCAGAGGTCATAGCCTCCCCGGTGGCACCAGCCCTGACAGATCCCCCTATCATGGTGTGGGTACCAGGGTCTTCCAGGCTCACAGATCCTCTGGGATCTCTCCATGAGGTACCCCAGGGACAGCAGCAGGCAGAGGCCAAGCGGAACACACAGTGAGCCCCCCTGAAAGTCAGAGGCTGCCCCTGGTCAGCAAGCCTTGCCTCCAGGTCCCCACTGGGGGCCTTGTTGAAGAGGCCTTGGGATCCAGCATGTGTGGACCTCCCCTCCCCTCCAGCCCCATCGGCCCTTCTTGGCCATCAGCATGAATTGCTCCTTCAGGCCTTCTTACCGGACCAGATCCTCCTTCCCAGGGGGAGCTGGGACTTGGGTTGGTGACTCAGCCTCCTGTAGGATGATTAGGTTTGGCTCAATTAGGCTCCTGAGCCTGGCTCTTGACCTCTGTCTTGTACAGTCCAGCCTAATCACTCTGCTCACCCAGATCACCACCTGCCCCAGCTCCCCCACAGCTGGGCTTGCTCCCTGAGCCGTGGAGGGCAGCTGTCCCCTTCCATCACCCGGTCATACCCAGAGCTGAGCTCAGCTCTCAGCTGCGGAACTGTCCCTCCACGGCTCTGCACTGCCCGGCAGCCCTGGAGTCTTCCAGTCACACACAGAGGCATCAGGTCTCAGCATGGCCTGCCCTTGGGCTCACTGGCCTTGACCCTGTTTCTTGTCTGTATTCTGAACTTGGCCTCCCTCCTGACCCAGTGGGCGAGGGTCTCAACCATCACCTGTTGGTGATCACCTGGGAAGGAAAATCTGACCGCTGTCCCGGGTGGGATGCTCTTTCCTGCCGTGTCCTCACCCTCGGAGTTCCCTGCACGCCAAACGCAGCCTGCCACAGACTGCTGGGCTCGCTCTTCGATGAGTAGTTGCTGCTCCTCGAAGCAGGTATTCAGGCCTGATACCTTCCTAATGTTCGTGGAGTTTCATAAATCCCATTGCACAGATGTGGAAACGGAGGCTGAGAGCGAATGAATGACTCTTCCAAGGTGGCAAGGCTGGACACTGCAAGTCATGTGACCATAAAGTCCAGTCTCTGGACCCTGAGAGTGACTTCCCCTCCAGCAAGCTCACTCACTCCTAGCTGGGGCTGCAGGGCAGGACTAAGTCCCTCTCCAGGCTGGGGTTTCTCCTTCATCTGTGCTCCACGTAGACTAGGACTGGGAAAAAAGCCGCCAAGGATTCCAGCAAAAGGGCTGGGCTTGCATCTGTGGCTCGGGATGGCCCTAGTCCCGCTTGTGCATGCTCAGACCTGTCCACTTGAGGCAGGTGTTACAGTACAGTCTGCACCCTAGGAGAACCTGTATGTCTTTTGTGGCTGCCCAGACTGGGCCAAGTCCTTCACACAGTAAGGCTTCAGAGAAAGAATCCATCCCTGATATATGTGGATACAATGCCAGTTCCCAGCATCCAAGGGCCAAAGAGGCCCCCTGCTTCTTCTAGCAGCTTTGACATTCTGTCTGTCCTGGGGTCTGCCCAGGCCAGGCCAGTCCCCATTTTCCGCCCAGCTTTTGACATGACGTAATGAGATTTCCGCTTTGTTGCGAAAGCAGGGGGAGGGGAGGGGCAGTAAAGAAAACCACCCTCTACCACCAAGAAGAAATACTTAGCATACATTGTGTCATTAAACACTAGACTTTAATTAAATCGCGTGGAGATAAATACCTCTAACGACTGGAAATCTGGAGTCCGAAGACGGCGAGGCACTCAGCGTAATGGAGCAAGAGACTCCGCGGATAGCGTCAAGTCAGGGCTTCCGACTTGATTAAGAATCTGACTAAATTGGCTTGTCACCTCGGATGCCGCACCTCCTACCTGAAAATCGCTCATTATCGTCCCCATTTGATCTCCTGGAAGCTAACCAGCCTTTGTGCAAATCTGCCGGGTGATCAAAGGACCCATTTATTTGGAATTCTTCCCCACGTCGGGGTCCTCGCCCTGTTTTTATTTGTAATGAATCATCTCCTGGCAGCAACCTGCGTGAGGTCAAGCTCAAGGGGACCTCATTGACTTCCGCGATGACTGCCCCCTCTCTAACCCTGACTACGGGGGCCAGGGCTCCCGCTCCAACAAGCAGCACGGGTGTCCCCTCAAACGTCAGCAACCCCCATCCAGTCCCCAATGTTTCTAATCTTTCCCACGTCTGATCTCTCCTCCCGCTGCGGAGGGTCAGCATTCCGCATCCACAGCATCCACTGCCTGCCTGCCTCATCTCTCGCCAGCCCTGACTGCAGCGACACTTCTAAAGCTCTGATTAAACCCCAGCAAGGGCTCCCTTCCCTGGAAGAAGGCGGCATGCCCCATCTCCATCAGCCTCTCCAGTCCTGTAATGGGTGAGGTCCCAGCGCCTCTGGCTACCCCCGTGCTAGCCCCATCTTGTTTATCCTTGCTGTGGCAGTTCTCCCGCTCACGATGGCCTTCCCTGGGAACCCAGCCTGGTATCTCCAGAGCCCCCTTTCCACAATCGTCTCTCAAAGCTGACCCAGCAGGGCCTGCCCCAGTACCAGCCCAGTACTGAGTTTCAGGGAGACATCCCAACAGGGAGCCCTAGGGCAGGGGCCTGCCTATCTTTGCCCACCTTGGAAGGTGCCCACTTTGTGCCAGGGATAGGTGCCAGCTCTTGGCTCTCATAAAGCCTGATGGCCACTGGGGACAATAGTCTGAGGCGCCTGCATAATGGTGTGTGGCTGCTGGAGCAGGGCCAAGTCAGGGACATAACCCAGTGTGATGAGTGACTGTAGAGACAAGAAGGATGGGCTGGGCTTAGGCACCGGGCAGAGCAAGAAACAAGGCGGAGTCAGAGGCTGTGGTGGGGCTGGAGCGTGGGTGGGGTGGGGAGTGGAGACACAGACTTGCTGGAAAGGGAGGGAGGCGGACAGGGCCTGCGAAACCACTCCAGGAAGATCAAGGGGTTGAGACAAAATCCTTTCCACCAGCAGACGCTGGACACCCCCAAACCTCTGTGTGTCCATCAGTGAAATGGAAACAGGTGGGCAAAGGCCCCGTACAATGGCTGCTTGTCTGACACACAGACATGGGCTCTGTGCAGTAGCCTAGCAGTTAAACTTCTTGCCTTGCATGCACCGAATCCCATATGGGTGCCGGGTCATATCCTGGCAGCCCCACTTCCCATCTAGCTCCCTGCTTGTAACCTGGGAAAGTAGTCAAAGATGGCCCAAAGACTTGGGACCCTGCATCCGTGTGGGAGACCTGGAGGAGGCTCCGGGCTCCTGACTTTGAAGTGGCACAGCTTTGGCTGTTTTGGCCCACTTGGGGCGTGAATCAGTGAATGGAAGACCTTCCTCTCTGTCTCTCCTCACCTCTGTAGATCTGCCTTTCCAATAAAAATAAATAAATCTGAAATAAAAGATACTTTCCGACTTTAAGGATCCTGCACTGGGTGGCACAGATAACAAATTAGCAAAAGTTATCTATGGATAAGGCAAAAATTCAGAAGAAGGTGACCAGGTTTCTGGACATGGAAGAACCAAACTGAGAAGAAGTCTTAGCCAGGTGGTCAGAGAGGCCTGTCTGAGGAGCTGACTTTGATGCTTCAATGTACAACATGAAAAAGGGGGTCCAGGCCAAAGTTGTAGGCAGCAGGAATAGCCTGTGCAAAGGCCCTGGGGTGGGAAGCAGCCTGATGCAATTAAAGAAAAGAATCAAGGTTCATTGTGGCCAGAGATAGCACGGCCTTCTTTGAGATACTCCAGAGGACATGCAGTGTGTTGAAAACGTGTGTGAGGAAGCCAGAGGATAGAAACTCGTCCCTGGGCGTCCCACTGATGTGGAAGAAACTAAGATAGAAAACACCGCTGTCTGACTCCAGGCACGCTGCTCCTAACAGATGCACCTGCCAGCCCTAGTGGGGACTTGGGCTCCTGGATGCAGCCCCCTTTAGGAAGAGCTGGCACAAATTCACGGTGACTGAATGAGGCAGGGTCCCGTGGGAAGCAGCTGAAGGTCTGACCAGCGCTCAAAACCTGACCCTGGGCTCCCCCAGTCAGTGCCTCCCAGAAATCACCTTACACGAAGCAGGGTGCAAGCACAGGCTGTGCTCATGCAGGCAGTGGGGAGGCAAGCTGGGGCCAGGGTTTGTAGCATGGGCTCAGGCAGGCAGTGGGGAAGGTGAGCTGGGGCCAGGACCCTGAGGGATGGGCTGATTCAGGCAGCGGGGGAGTTGAGTTGGGACCAGGGTTTGCAGGACGGGCCCAGGCAGGCAGTCGCAGGGGGGGTGAGCTGGGGCTGGGGTCTGCAGGATGGGCTGCTTACGTGACAGGCACTGTGTTTCCATCTTTTGGCTCATTAAATTCCACTGCCACTCCACTGTAGAGATGATCTGTGTGGAACCAACGTGCAAGGCTCAGGGACCGGCATTGGGTGTGGCAGCTAAAAATCCCTCCTGGGATGTCTGCGTCCCATGTCACACTGCCTAGGTTGGAGTGTCTGCACTGTTGTTGATTCCAACTTCCTGCTAATGAACAACCTGGATGCAGCAGGTGATGAGTCAGGTAGCTGTACCTCTGCCACCCACATGTGAGACTCAGATGGAGTTCCAGGATCCTGGCTGCCACAGGCGTTTGGGAGGTTAACATTCACATGGAGTCTTTCACTCTCTCTGCCTTTAAAAGAAGTAAAAAAATTATATAAAAACAAATATGGGGTTCAGAAATGTCAAGCTTTCTGTCCCCAGCACAAGACAGGGCACTTGGATGAAGACTAGACTCATGCCCAACACCCACTCAAGTCCATCGCTGGTGCCAGATGCTCCACGCTATCACTGCTCAGCTCCCTGTGGCCTCAGATTGCCAGAGGCATTCATTGTGGATATTTTCTGGAATGTTGCACCTGTTGAGGCTGACTCTGGGTCAGCAGAGGAGCAGGCTTCCCAGGGGCCTCAGGGGAAGACTAGTGGAGTCCAGGAGCCACCAGGCGCCAGCTGCTGGAGAGGACAGGTCGCCGTGGAGCACCACACTGTGTTGGGGGAGGATGGGGCCAAAGGTGCCAGGGTGCCAAAGGGGGAACCCTGAGGTGCAGCTGGTGGGGAGCAGACACATACATGGGTGGCGGTCCTCAGCAGAGCCCGCACGGCCCCTGTGAGGCCACACCCCATGGGGCTGTAGGTTCCAGGAGGCAGGACCCGTATTGGCGTTCTCCACGGGGGATGTCTCAGGCCCATGCCGAAGGTCTGGTTGGGGCAGCAGTGCCTAGGCACTGAGTGATACCCACCCTCGTGGGAGTCTATATGAGGTCCCAGAGATGCTGAGACCTTTATGTGGATAGGGCACCACCTCAGCTGCTCCAAGGAGTGACAGAAGCCTTCGAATCACTTGCACACTGGATTTAAAATATATATTTATTTTTATTGAAATGGTAAATCATATTACAGAGAGAAGGAGAGACAGAGGAAAGATTTTTCATCTGCTGGTTCACTCCCAGATGGTCGCAATGACCGGAGCTAATCTGATATGAGACGAGAAGCCAGAAGCCTCTTTCAGGTCTCCCATATGAGTGCAGGGTCCCAAGGCTTTGGGCCATCCTCTAATGCTTTCCCAGGCCGTAGTAAAGGAACTGTATGGTAAGCAAAGCAGCCAGGACACAAACCAGTACCCAAATGAGAAGGTGAGGATTTAGCCATTGAGCCATTGCACCAGGCTCTGCACATTGGATTTTAAAAAGCGATTGTGGAGGCCCGGCGCAATAGTGTAATGGCTAAAGTCCTTGCCTTGAACGCACCAGGATCCCATATGAGCGCCGGTTCTAATCCCAGCAGCCCCATTTCCTGTCCAGCTCCCTGTTTGTGGCCTGGGAAAGCAGTCAAGGACGGCCCAAAGCCTTGGGATCCTGCATCCACATGGGAGACTTGGAAGAGCTCCTGGCTCCTGGCTTCGGGTCAGCTCAGCTCCAGCCATTGTGGCCACTTGGGGAGTGAGCCATTGGATGGAAGACCTTCCTCTCTGTCTCTCCTCCTCTCTGTATATCTTCCTTTCCTTTTTTAAAAAGCAATTGTGCATCTCTCTCTCTCTCTCTCTCTCTTTCTCTCTCTCTCTCTCTCTCTCTCTCACACACACACACACACAGAGGGAGAGAGAGAGATCTCATTTGTTGGCTCATCATTTCCCAAATGGCTGCAAGCCAGGGATCTGGAACTCCATCGAGGTCTCCCACTTGGGTGGGGGGAACCCAGTACTTGAGCCGTCAGCTGACGCCTCCTGTAGTTCACACTGGCAGGAAGCTGGAGTAGGGAGAGAAGGTGGGACTCGAACTCAGCCTCTCTGATATGGAATGCAGGCATTCTGACAAAGGCAGGGGGCCCCTTTCAAGTGCACCTGCTGTGGTCACACCCCACCCTCAGTTGGGTCTCACTCTGGACTCTTTCCAGATGACAGTCACACTCTTCTGTCCCTTGTGTCGGAGATGTTTGCATTTAGGCCCAAGCACAAGCAACTCGCAGAACTGCAGAGCAGCGTGTCGGGGTCCCCTGACACAGGGGCATTTCCCTGGGAGCATAATCCTAGTTTGCAGAGGCAAACTACACATTTATGAAATGAATTGCCAAATATTGCATTTTATAAACCAGCGAGTACATGGGAATACTGTCTACATCATTATCCTCTTTAATCCCAAATATCCACACTCCTTCTTCGAATCCCCTCCCTCCTGCTCCGAATCCTCTGACTGTAATGATCAGTGCCTCATTCATTCATTCATTCATTCATTCATTTATTCATTCATTCCCTCGTTCGTTCACTTGCCCTTCTGGTATCTTCTCTGCACCAGGCTGTTATCGGGAGGCTGCGGCATTTTCTTGTGGGTAACCACGCATCAAACAGCTAGGAGAGAAGGCCCTGGATTCGTGTTGATTTTCACTTGCTGTAATGTAAAACAGGATTGCCTGCGTTTCAGATTTTCCTAGTTTATCTTCCACGGCCAAAGCCCCAGTTATCTCTGCTTCACTAGGTCTCGAGATTGGCTTGGAACCTGCGCATATATTCTCCCAAACCATTAAAAGTAGTTTAATTGGCTGTTCAGGGATGCCCTCTACTCTTCTCTCCACCAAGATCAGCCCTCTCCGGCTCTCCCCAACAACGGGGAGCCTGAGAGCCCCTGCTCCTGAAGGATCCACTCCCCTGGATGCATTTATTCTGCTCTGGCTCCCAGAGGCACCAGGCTTTGCATAGCAGATCCAGCCTCTGTTCCCAGCCTCACAGCCAAATCCTGCTTGGACACACGCTGTAGCAGAACCGCAGCCCCATATGCCAGCACATGGCCAGCGTCAGGGAGCAGCCAGGGCTGTGAAAATCCAAACCATGTCTTGTTACACCCAGTGATGAGTGTGTGCAAGGAGGGCTTCGGGAAGGAAGTTAGACAGCCTCCCAATTGCACAGCATCATGGGAAGACCTTGGGAGTCCTGACTGGCTAGTCAGGACCGTGGATGTGTTGGGTGCCTGTTGAGTACCTGGTGGGCTTGGTTCTTCCAGCTCACAGCAGTGTGACCTTGTAGCTTTTCTGAGCCTGTGCCGTTGTCTAGTTCACAGGGTCTCTGCCAAGAGCATGGAACCAAAGATGTAAATGCATGAGGATGCTTGCAGAAGGGCTGGGGCAAATACTGGTGCTGTCTGTACCCAGCCATTTGGCACTGGGCAGCCTATTTCTATTGGTTATGACATACGGGTGGAGCAACAGGGTGGAGGGAAACAGAATTAAAGATCAGCTCATTTTGGTACAAAAACCAATTTGAGATCCATGCATGAGATATCCTCAGTGAGTTCATGGGCAATTTAAAATCTTTGCATGAATTTCAAAATTCTGTGCACCAAATACACAATCTTTAATTCCCATTTCCCTGTAGCATTTTGGAATACCTTCTTAAATTTCATCCTATGCACCCCTAAAGATACACATGGTGCAAGAAGCATAAATGTTTTACACATAGACATGAAAAGTGTACATATTTCACAAGGATAAACAGAGAATGAGCTGTACTAGAAACATAAAATAGACAGGGATATTTTCTTGAAGTCCTTTCTAGATGATTAATATTGCTAGGCCAAGTGCTTGCTACATAACAGATACTTCATCTATACTGTTGAGTGATTAGATACAAGAATCCATCATTTGCGGGTTTGTGTGTGTGTGTGTAAGTGAATATATGTGCACTTGTACCTAATTATGACAACAACTTAAGGGATAATATCATATTCAATATAAACTACAAAAAATAAAATTAAAATAAGAGAAATGCTGACTGAAATACCAGAAAGCACAAATCGTCCCCTTTTCTGATTTTGTTGTTGTTGTTGTTTTTACTTTTCCTTCCTAGTTAGGATCGCCAGATCTGAAAGAAAATAATCTGATTGTATGATTCACTGTTACACGGGGCATCCTTGTGCTAAAAAAATGTATATTCATTTTGGCTTCTGTGTTTGCTCTCAGACCGTTCTGGACAGCATTCCCCAGATTCTACATTTTAAAGACATTGCATAATGCCTAAAGACCACCGATGGTTATTGTCACCGGTGGGATAGCACCTCAACTCTTGAGCCTGGTCTCTGACCTACAGGTTCTTCTCTGGCTGTTGCTATCCGGGAGAGTGCCTGACCACTGCCTAGGGCAGTACCCACTTCCTTCGTGCGTGGCCCAGCCTCCAAAACTTCTGTGAGCAATGGGGCAGAGAGCAGGTGGCTTTGGCATCAGTCATATCCCTCCAAGAGAAATCAAATACAGTACATTGCAATGTGCGTCTCTACCCCCAAATACTAGGAAAGCTGCCAGGGAAGCTCTTAAATATACCTTGATAATCAGATACTAGACTACCTACCATTGTCTATACCTACAATGCCATGATGCACTTAAACAATAGAATGTTGGATTTGTGCCTGTTGCCAAAGGATTATGTTATGATACTGTAATAATATGGGGAAGACAGTGGGGAGGGGTGGAAATGAGGAGGGTGGAGGGGACAATCCATGTGCCTGTGAAACCGTTATCATGAAAATATAGTAATAATACAAAGAAAATTAAATATAGTAGTCTGCCCTTTGCCACATGGACTATGTTCCAAGATTTCCCCAGTGAATATCCAAGTTGGAGCAGAATCCCCCTATCTATACTACATGATTGATTTACCATAGATTCTGGCAAATTCAGCAGATGAATTTTCCCTTTCTCTCCTAGGTGGGGAGGAGGTACTCGGCAGCTTCTCATTGGCCCAGCCAAATGGTCGGCATCACCACTCTTGGGCTCTGGGGCCATTATTGAGGAATGTAAGAGTGATTTTGAGCACCTGTTCTGTGACCCAATGGCTAAATGATGTTGCGTGCCTGACGTAACGTGGACACGGGGCAATTCACATTCTGACCAGGGAACTTTGGGCTTACTGCAACATTTCATCACACTCCTGAGAAGTGCGTGAGCTTCAAAACTTACATATTGCTTATTTCTGGAACTTTCCATTTCACATGTTTGAATGGCATTCGATCAAAGATAACTAAAACTGCAGAAAGTGAGCATTCCAACAAGGAGGGGAGGGTTCCAGCAGCAGGAGCTGGTGAACGAGTCGCTGCTCACCAGAGGTTTGGCTGGACAGAGGGACGCCCCACAAGCTGCTTCCCCACCTTTCCCACAGACGGTTAGCAGGGCCACCTGAGCTGGGTGAGGGTGGCAGCACAGGGAGTGCCTCGTTCCACAGCTGACACCCATGTCTGCCTCTCTAGCTCAAACAACTCCTCATAGCACACCACTCACCTCCCGCCTGCAGCCCGTGGAGGTGTGGACATGAGGCTGAAATGTACTCAAAGAAGTGGCAGAAGTTGGAGAAGGCAGAAAAGAGACTGATAGGAAGGGCAGGTGTGATTGTGTGTGTGCGTGTGTGCATGTGTTTGTGCGTGCGCCCTGGGTGTGAGTGTGTGCATGTGTGCAGCTGGAGCATCCTTGTATCTGTGTGTGCGTGTGTGTGCATGTGTGTGTGTGTGCGACTGGAGCCTCCTTGCACGCCTGTGTGTGTGCGTGCGTGTGGCTGGAGCCTCCTCGCACCCTGTGTGTGTGTGCGCATGTGTGTGTGTGGCAGGAGCCTCCTTGCACCCTGGGTGTGTGTGTGTGCGACTGGAGCCTCCTTGCACCCTGGGTGTGCACCCTGAGCCTTGGTCCCTCCTTTGGAGAAACAGGATCCACCTCACCTGGTGCCTCAGCAGGTGTGAAGTGTGTCCCCACACAGTCGGCTCCCTGATCCTGAAGCGCTCCTGCAGCCTGCATCTAGACTGCGTCCCTGTCCCAGAATTTGATGATGTGAGTTTTGTCTGCATTGCAGCCAACTCTGCAGCTTCCCCACCCTCTCACATGAGCAAAGTAAGGAATCCTGACAACTTACCCTGAGCCCTGGGCCTCTCCTTTCCCTCCCTCAAAGCTGCCATCTTTTTCCTGAGGGCTTTCTTCTTCTTCTTCTTTATTTTCTCTGTGTGGCTACGGCCCTTTCTTCCTGAAAATATGGTTTGCTGATATTAAAAAGACGCACACAATCGCTAAGCGCATTTTGTATAGTCTTTCAAGTCTCATGGCCTTGGGCTCCTGCACTGACAAGCATGCACCAGGAGGACTGGTTGGGGCTGGGGAGATGGCCCTCACAAACTGCTAGGGTCTGGGGGGCTGGAGATGGAGTATATCCCACAGGAAGTCACCCCAACTCTGGTACCATTCATCGGGACCTGGCAGAGCAGGGTGCTGGGGGGAGGGAGACCGCTTCCCAGAGGTTGTTGGCTGTGTTCCACCTTCACCGCCATTGACTGCTTCCACAGAGGTGCTTGGAGGCGTTGTGCAAAGCACAGAAGTGCAGACACCCATGGGAGCCCAGGCTGCATGCCCAGAAGAGAGGAAGAGCCCTTGACCTTAGGGTGACACCTGGCTGAAGGAAGAAGTGGGACTCCTACTCCCAACCTCAGGGAGCTCCTAGTCCAGGGAGGGAATCAGCCGTGAGGAGCAGGTGCAGGATGGAGTTCCTGGCCTCCCAGCACAAGGGGGAAGTCCCAGGCCACCCCAGGAGCTCCCTGGGCAGGTGGAGAAGGAAGCCCCATAAACACAGTGGCTGTGAGAAGTCCTCCTGAACTGCTCATGCCCCAAACCTGTCAGTTACTCCCCACTCTAGACTTGCAAGGAGAGGCTCGGTGGGTAAGAACCTGATCTGTGCCCACTCCATGGCCCTGCCTCCAAGGCGGCTCCAGGCTTGATCCATCCTTCCCCACTCAGTCTTAATTCTCTGACTGCCTCTGGTCCCTGTGACAGAGGCATCTGACACCATGTCATCTCCATTCAGCCCCACATTTCCATTGGCCCCCTGGGTTCCTTTGTAGGCCTTTCCTCTTTGCACATAGCTTGGTTTCCGGTATAGGTAAGCCCCCTTGGTATGCCCCTCCTTTGTCCTGGCGGAGCCCTTAATTTCTTCCCGGAGTGGACGTCCCCTCCTGCCACAGTGCCAGTCCCAGCGCTCACCTCACAGGCATTAAATCCAGGATCTGGGCTCATCCACCCTCGGGAGACCCAGGCTTCCAAAAGCAGCAGCAGGCAACCTGCTGCCTGTGGCTTGGATAATTCTTTTGGCATCCCTTAGGTCTCGGCCTAAATGTCCCCGCCTGTGGGACAGTCTCTCTGACAGCCCCCTCCTCTGCCACCTACCTTCCCCATGGCTTCCCACATCTTGGCAGCACTAATCACAGCGGTGTTTAATTAATGACTTCTGGGCTGTTGCACTCTCGCCTCAACTCATGGCGAGCTCCAGAGGGAGGGAAGTGTACCAGTGTTGTTTTACTGCTGAGCCTTGAGTGCTTGCGCCCCGGGCAGATGCTTGCCTTCTCACGGAGCAGTGAACGGCTCCTGCAGCCACCACACATGCAGCTCTGGGCCTCTACTGCCTTGTGGATACCTGGGGGTGGTGGGAGGAAGCCATAGGTCCCCAGGACTCATGCATGTCCTCTTTCTGGGTCCTGAGAAACACTTTCTAAAACTCCACTTTCCTTCGCTGAGTTAAAGCTACAGTATTGCTTCATTTTATGTCCATCAAATTGGAAACATTAGAAAGTTGCACAGTGCCCTGTGTGGATGCCAACGAGGAGAGGCCCATGTTCAGCATGAATCTTGGCAGTGTTTAGGGAGGTAAAACATAGTTGGCATTTTCACCTGCAGATTCTGTCCTCAGATTCAACCAAACTTGAGTGGAAAACACTTGGCAAAGAAAGTTGTGCCTGCACTGAACACATACAGGTATTTTCCTCTTGTTGTTAATGCCCTCAACAATGGAGTCTACCAACTATTTACATAGCATTTATATTTTATTACATCTTACCAGTAATCTGGAGTTGCTTTGAAATCTGTGGGAGAATGCACACAGTTTCTCTGCAACAAATACACAAGGGGCCAGGAGATTGGGCACCTGTGGGTTTGTATAGCCAGAGGAAATCCGGGAGCCAGCTGCCAGCAGGTGCTGAGGGAATGATCACAACCCCACCATCCCTCTCTGGGGGAGACTCAAGGGAAACCCCCATGTGGGTCTCAGAGGCAAGCCCAGGTGGCTAGATTGCAGAGGCAAGCTGGGAGGCCAGCACTGCAGGAGCAGGTGTCTTTCTAGAAAGCTCTGCCATCGTCAGAGGCAGTGGATGAGATTTACACACAACCACACAGGTAGATCTTAAAAACACAATATTAAGTGAAAAAATTAAGCGGTAGAATGAGATCTATAGCCCAATGCAATCTATGTAAACGAAAACACATTCGTGCGATAAACAGCACCATATATTGGAGAGGAGACATCCATAGCTAAAGATATACGAGAGATGTGCGAGCATGACTGTGGAGGGGGCAGCCAGGAGGCACCGGGACTGGAAGGAGGGAGACAAATCGAATGAGGCCAAACAAGAGCGAGGCAAGCACAAATATGAAGTAAAGGGTGGGGCTCTGGGTCTGTGCTGAAACTGACCAACTCAGCAAGGCAAAGGGAATTGCTGGCTGGGGATGAGTCCTCCACCTCCACTTCCTCAGATGCCAGGAAGACTGCAGAATGCTGGCTAGGACAAGTGGAAGCAAGGTTTCTCAACCTCAGTGCTGTCGGCATCGGAGGCCCAAAAGCTCAGTGTGGTGGGGATCTTCCATGTCCCTGGTCTCTACCCACAGAGCTACTACAACCAAAATGCTTCCAGACCTTTCCAAATCTCTCCTGGGATGCAAAAATCATCATGGGGTTGGGATAAAAATGTAAAAACCGACTCCAAGTCTTGCAGGTAAGGGATCCACAGCTGTTTACAAAAAGCCACTGCCAGAGACAGGTCCCAGGATGTGGGACTGGGCTTACAAATGCACCTCGAAACCCGCCCCCGTCTTCTGCAGACTTGAACCAAGGCTCTGTGGCTATCCCAGTTCCAGCCTACAACTGCATCTGCCTTGGGCGTCCTAATTTTAACCAGTTGCTGGATTTGCATAGGATATTTGCATCCAAGATTACCCATGATGCCTTGGGAGGCAGTCCACGGCAGATAATGGCAAATATATACTTATATTTATATATTTCTATCCCAGCTTGCAAAATAGGGAGAAGGAAGCAACAAAGGGAAAGAAAGAGGGTGCTTCAAGGAAATCCCACAGCCTCGCGCATGTGGTGGTGGGGGTGAGGCTGGTCGTGGGGAGACAGCACTGTCTGTCCTAGCATCTGGTATGAATTGGTGACTTGAATAGGGAATGAATGAGGTCCCATCTGGAGGGGAGACCCAGGACGCACAAGAGGAGGTCAGTGCCGGTCAGCTGCAGAACAGCACACAGCCTTGGCTCCAGCCTTCCACAGTCCAAGCCATCCCTTAGTGCTCCTCAAGAGCCTACTGTGTGCCAGACAGCACTCACTAAGTGCTGGCTCTACATCAGGCCATTGAATCACATCAGTCCTTCCTCTCCCTAGAGGTGCATTGCGCCCCTCACTTGGAAGAACAGGAATGGTGGTCCCCACTTCTGACATGCAGATTCCACATTGGAATTGAGATCTCCATATCTCTAAAACCAATGTTCTTCCCAAGGGGGTTTTCTGTTGAATGGCAAAGTTACTGAACCATGCAAGGGCTTGGCTGATCTACTGCCAGGCATGAAGGGCAGATGGCTTCTCCCCTACATGACTGCAGTCTCCGCTCAGCCCGAGAGTTAGCCCAAACTGGTTTCCAGAATGTACAGACGGACACCATGGGTCAGATTTTCAATTCTGGTGAGATACTAAGACTCCACATGGGTGAGGATGTAATGGGTGCCTTCCCTGCCCTTCTCCAGCTCAGCCTAGGCACCTGATGCTTCTGTGTTTGCTGTTCTCCATGATCCCAGACCACATGTGTCTTTCAGATCTCTCTCTCACCAGACCGTGCACATGTTGGGGGCAGAGATCAAAGCTGATTCTTGTCCGTCCACAATGCTCAAGAAACACACCTGCCGCCAGCGGAATTGCTGTGGGACTGGCAGCAGGAGACCACCCAATCCATGACACTCTAGCTGAAATGCTATCCCTCCTGGACAAGTTTCGTGAAGGAAGAGCAAGTTCCATGAGCCCTTCCCCTAGCAGGCAGCAGGACTATATTCTAATCGCATGCTACCTTTCCTATTGAAGCTCAAGAATATACCAAAGACTCCTCAAGGAAAGGGGCCATGTCCAATGCTTTTCCAGTGCCAAGAGCAGGGTCTTGAATATGGGAGATAGAACATGGATGGATGATGGATACACAATTGAAAGCATGGATAAGTGGATGGCTGGATGGAAGGGAATGCGGATAGATGGATGTATAGGTGGATAGATGGATGGGTGGATGGATGATTTGGTGGATGGAGACATGAGAGATAACTGGCTAGTTCTGTGTTTGAGAGCATGGCTTAGTAGATAAGTGGGTGGGTGGTTGCGTTTATGGATGAGTAGGTAGCTAGATGGATGGGTGTTTGGATACGGGAGAGTGAACAGCTCAGAGGAAGGCCGAGTGGCTGAATGGATTCAGGCGGGGGTGGGAAGCTGGTGCCTTGGAGGGTGAGTTCAGAGTGTAAGGGGAAGTGAAGGGTTGGGTAGGTTGAACCCTGTGGTCTGTGTGGGTACGTGGCAGGTGGACTAATGTTGCCTAGATGCATAAATCATCTTTGCAGTCTCCCCCTCACTCAGAATCCCCAAGTCAAAACACCCCTCGGGGCTCCTTTTGAACGCATCCCATCGCTAATTCTCTATCTTTCCCGGTTCTTCTCCATCCTCCAAAGGCAGGGACGCCAGGATGCCAGATGGAAGCCTTTCCAGGAAGTTCAGAGCCCGTCCCCACCTCTGCGCTGCGTGCTGCAGGCAGCACGGAGATTTAATACTTAGCTCCAGCCTCTCCCCGCTCCTTACCTGCCTGAGGAGGTAGAGGCAGCGATTTGCATATTTATTAAATATCTCTTAGCAGGATACACAAGCCGCATTGCTACATCCTGCTCCTGCTGGCAGACTAGGCTGCATGTGATCAGTGCTGCATCACCATCCATTCAATGGCTGTTCCCCGGGCCCAGGAGGCTACGAGGGGAGCGAGGGGCTGCAGGAAGGTGGGGGAGGACAGATGTCTGCAGTGGAAGGGGCCCCAGAGGCCTGGAAGGCTTGTGCTTCATGCTTGCTTGGCAGTGGGGAGCTTTTGTTCATAGCCCTGGCAGCGAAGGCTCTGAGACCATGTGTCCCAGCCCCAGTGTCTCTGCCCTGGAACCAGCCCTTCCTTAAGCAAAGGCCCAGGGGGAGACGTGGAGAAACAGCTCTGTAACTGCAGCTACGTTCCTGTGGAAGTCCATCCTGTCTGCACAGTGAAGTGCCTGCTTTTGCACAAGCCCACTTCTGTGCTCAGAGGGAAGGGCATTGTGGACAAGAGTGGCTTCCCCCCAGACTGAGTCACCTGAGAAGGCCCGGCCTTTGGGCTCTCCTTCCACGGCCTCATGTACCCATCTCCTGGCAGACGGGGCACCCCAACATAGTTTGCTGCGTCTCCTGCCACAGCTCCCCCAGATCTAGGGATTTGGTGTCTGGACTCAGACTTCTCGAATGCCAGCCCCTGCCTCCCCTTCCACCTGGCAGGTGCTCAAGTGTCAGTGACAGAACATCTCTGAGCCTCAGTTAATCCATTAGTGAAATGGGTACCATGAGAACACCCACATCCAAGGTCACTATGAGGAAGGAGTACAATGCAGGCTGTCCAGGGACTAGCCCAGCGCCTGGCTCTGACCTAGATGTACAGAAAACTTGGCCGTCATTGTTGGCGACTCATGGGAAGTTGCAGGTGCAGGTGAAGCTGCTGGCTTGCGCATCTTCTCTGATAACAGTGGAAAAGGGGAGAGATTCACAGGGACCCCTGACCTGCAGTCTCCTGTCTGTGCTTTCACTCCCCAGAGTCAATTATATCCTGAAAATGTCAAATGGAACATTCCAGAAACAGTTGAAACCTCAGGCCATGCTGGGTTGTGTCCTGGAATCTGGTGT
This sequence comes from Ochotona princeps, assembly GCF_030435755.1. Classification (NCBI taxonomy): domain Eukaryota; kingdom Metazoa; phylum Chordata; class Mammalia; order Lagomorpha; family Ochotonidae; genus Ochotona; species Ochotona princeps. Next base: position 11,149,115 of record NC_080833.1, read on the forward strand.
GGTCCTGCTCCTCGTCCCCAGGACTCCGCCCTTCGTCCCCTGCATCTGACTTGCCTTACAAGGGCTCCCTACCTGCCCGTCATCTCAGCCATCAGAGCGGCTGCCATAGGATCCCTCCCATTTCAGAAGGGCCCGAGGCCTGTGGGCTTAGTGCTGCCAAAGGAGGCACCATGACAAAAGGAAGAGAAGTCTGACAAGCTGTGGTGCCAAGGGCTAATCTGCACTGGACATGCAGGGCAGAACGTGGTCTGGGAGTACACAGCATTGGACACTAACCCTAGTTTCAGGCTTTATCAGTGCGTTGGGGCAGCATTGGACTGCACGCCTCAAGGAGAAAAGGGTGCTACAGTATTCTGCTTACTGATTGTACCTGCAATGGGCATGGGTCCTCACCCATTTTACAGAGGAGGATACTGAGATCCAAAGGAAGTGAGGCGCACAAGAGACTACAGGTGAGCGTCTCTCCGTTCGCCCCTTCCCAGACAGGCCAGGAGGGCTCTTTACCCTCAGAACAGCCCGAGAGCCAAGGGTGAGAAACCCACAAACAGCCCTGTGTGCCTCTCTCCCGCTCCTGCCTACTCCGGACTGGTGAGAGGCAGACGGAAGGACCCCGGGCTGCAGCCTCATAAAGTTTCCTGAAAGGCCCCATAAACACGTGGCCGGCCGGTGCTGCAAGAAGCAGTAATCTCTGGTCGTAAAGTCATCCTCATAAAAAAAAAGAAAAAAACGAAAAAAAAGTTATGTGCCATAAAACCAGTAATGGCCTCTCAAAGAAAAGGGTACGGAGGCTGAGGTCCTGTGACCCAGCCTTGGGGGGCCCCATTGGAAATGCTCCAAGGTTGGTCGGACTTGGGGAACCTATGGCCACACTGGGGGAGCGGGCCAGGGTGCCTGAGGGGTGCGGGAGAACAGAGACCGCTGTGCCTACTGCAGCAGCTGCTGCTGGCAACATAGGTGACATGCCCCTCATTTGACATGCGTGAGACCAGAAGTGTGGTGGACCTGGAATTGGAAAGGGGGATATTTGCATACATATGATGGGACCTGAATCTAAGCATGGAATTCACTCATAGTTCCTACACACCTAATATGCCTATATACCTAATATATACCTAATATTCACAGCCTAAAGCGGATTTTATATACGATCTTCCTAGTAATTCCGAGCAAGAACTGGGTTGTGTGGTGTGGGATTTTCCACTTGCTCAGCCACTAGCACAGAAGTTCCCTTTGGGACATGTTCATTCACACCCAAGCCCTTGTGGGCATCTCCCAACACTTCATAGGTTTCTCGGTCAGGAGGCCCATTGCACAGATGTGCAAACTAAGGAGAGAAGGAACTCTGGTCCAGAACACAGGATTTTTGCTCTTTCGATGGCAGCTCTGTGACACAGTTTTCAGAAGAACTGTGAAGGTGTCTCGGCTGTCCCCCTGCCCCAGGAGTGGAGAACCAGAGTGGGCACCCTCCGGTCTCCATCATGAACATGCCAGGAAGGAGGAAATGAGGTTGGATGTGACATCTATGTGTTTGCACCCATGGTGAGTGCCCTGCTGTGAGGGCACAGGAAGACCTTCAAGGGAAGGTGCCAGGAGGCCACGTGCGGATCAGCTCGGGATGGACACAGAGCTTCTGGGTGCGTCTGCCTGCTGTGCTGGCTCTGTCTGAGAAAGCACTGCCCGATCCCCGCCTCCCCCACTTCCCTCCCTCCCGACCTTTCCATTCCTGGCTTATCTCCCTGCCTTCTTCCTGCGCCCCTTGGCTTTTGTCTGCCAGGCCCCAGCGTCTCCGTCTGCCTGCACCGGCTGACAGTTTTCTTCCCATACTCGCGTGCTCTCTCTCTCTCTCTCAATCTCGCTCTCCTCTCTCTCCCATTGTCCTCTTGGCTGTCACAACTCAGGGCTGCCTTCCCTGTTCATGATGGCACTTGGGCTGGCCTTGGCTGAGCCTAGGTGCCCATGCAAAGCCCTGAGCAGGTGCCTCCCACTGTGCTTCTCAGATTTGCACCCCAGCTCCCTGTTCCCAGCTTGCTACTCCTCTGTCCTCACCCCCTCTTATCCCCTAAGATTAGGCCCAAGGGAAAGTGTTGGGAACTTAAGTCAGGTGGGTCTGAGCCTCCCCAGGGAGGGAGCCCCCAGGCCCAATCTATTCCTAAATCCACCCCTCCCCCATTGGCACTCCCTGCCGCCCAGAAACCAAGCAGGTGCACCAAAGCTGAAAGCTCTATCTTCTCAAACCCCAGGGGTCCTGCCCAAAAACCACATGGGGAAGGAGAAGGTCTTGTCCAGGAGCTAGGTGGGGTGGGAGTAACAATTTTGTGTTTAATTAATTAATTTAGCTGAAAGGCAGAATAACAGAGAGAAGAGATGGAGAGAGATAAATTTTTCCATCTATTGGAGTACTCCCTGGGCTGGGTCAAACTGAAGTTAGGAGCCAGGAACTCCACCCTGGTGCCCAACCTGAGCTGCATGGGTCCAACCACATGGGCTATTCTTCACTGCCTCCCAGGCACATTAGCAGGAAGCTGGATCAGAAGTAGAGCAGTGGGGACTTGAACCAGTTCATGTGGGATGCCAGCACAGCCATCAGTGACTTAACCCATGGTGCTACGACACCAGTCCGAATAAAATTTCTCAAGGACTTGGTCGTATCATCTGTGAAATGGGAAAGCAGAACTTATGCTGATCATGAATGTGGAGCATTTCTTTCATCTTCTGGAACTCAGCAAGTAGGCAAAGAATTGCTGACACTCTTGGTGGTGGTAGCTATGATGTTGTGGCAGCAAACAAGCTTTCCTTGCTGACTGAGTTCTTCTACTTTTTAAAATATTTATTTTTACTGGAAAGGCAGACATACAGAGAGAAGGAGAGACAAAGAGAAAGATCTTCCATCTGCTGGTTCACCTCCCAAGTGACCGCAACAGCTAGAACCAAGCCAATCCAAAGCCAGGAGTCAGGAACCTCTTCCGGTCTCCTGTGCAGGTGCAGGGTCCAAAAGTTTGGGCCATCCTCTACTTTTTTCCAGGCCACAAGCAGAAAGTTGGATGGGAAGTGAAACAGACAGGAAGCAGCCAGGACAAAACCAGTGCCCATATGGGATCCCAGTGCAGGCAAGGCAAGGATATCGTGCTGAGTGAAGGAAAGACAAAGACAAAGATCTTCCATTTGCTGGTTCACTCCCCAAGTGGCCGCAATGGCTGGAACTGAGCCAATCCAAAGCAGAAGCTAGTAGTGTCTTCTGGATCTGCCATGTGGGTGCAGGGTCCCAAGGCTTTGGGCTGTCCTCTACTGCCTTCCCAGGCCACAAGCAGGAAGCTGGATGGGAAGTGGAGAAGCACCATATGGGACAATGGTGCTCATAAAAGGATTAGTCAATTGAGCCATTGCTCCAGGCCCCAGGTCTCTTTTAAGAATTGGATTAAATGTGACCACCCTCTGAGACATCAGCACCCCCAAATGGGAGGCTGTTTATGTCCCCCACTGCCCACTTCCTGATCGGCTCCGTACTGATGCCCCTGGGAAGCAGCGAGGATGGTCTGAAACCTTGGGTCTCTGCGCTCACAGGACACACTCAGTGAGGCTCTGGCTCCTGACTTCGGCCTGACCCAGCCTGAGCAGCGTGGCCATTTGGGGAATGAACCAGTGGACAGAAGGCCTCTTCTGTGCTCCTCTCTCTCTCTTTGTGACTCTGTCCTTTCAAATAAATCAATCTGAAAAAAATAAAAAGCTGGATTAGGAATAACAACCCAGGTAGCAGTTGTGGCAGGTACTGGGGGGTACTGAGTCGCTACAGCCTGTCCAATGCTCTCCTAAGTGTTTCCCTCGAGGGTCTCTGGAGCACCTGCCACTCTCCTGGGAAGACCCTCCAGGTCTCCTCCTTCACATGAGGACAGACCCATGAAGCGAAGCACCCCTGCCTCCCAGCCCACACGGAGAGGACAGTTCAGCCTGGATCAGCCTGTGCCTGAAGCCACATGAGGACTCTGGCTGCCTCGCATGCTGGGGGGGTGTAGGGCAAGTCTCCATCCCTTTTGGCCCACATCTGTCAAATGCGCCACTGCTGCTCACAGGGCTGCAATGTGCTGAGGACAGTGCTCTGGCTCAGAGTGGCTAAGCCGACTGAGGCCGCTTCCTGGGCCTCTCCTAGACAGGGCTGAAGCCAGAACCACGGAGCCCTGCCCATGGAACGGTGCTCTCTCTGCACTGGTGCCATCGTGACACTTGTGGGTGCAGAGATCCTGGCTCTGGCGTGGTGTCCCATCAGAGGGCTTAAGAGACGCATCTGAGCCTGGGAGGGGTGGCTAGCAGTGAGGCTCCTTGGGTGGGGCACTAGTGAATGAACAGGGGTGAGCTCAGGCAGCTGGTGAGGCAGTGGAGACATGCCAATATGGCCTGGAGCTCAGAGCCCAGCAGAGGCAGCAGCTCTACTGAGAAACTGAGGCCAAGAATGGGCCAGGGCCTCCAACTTCCAACCCCACCTTGTCAATGACTGTAGCAATCACATGTCATGAATCACAGGGTGACTTGCATCCCTGCTCTGTGCTGGACACCTGCTGGGCACCCTGTCCGTATCTCTTTTCCTCCACATGCACCTAGGGGTGGACGTCATCTCACCAGCCCCATTGTATAGGAGGGGAAGAGACACTGTACCCAGGTCCTGGGGCTGTGGCCACCAGGGCTGCTTTTGAACTTGAGAATTACTTTTTCACAATTCCTATGTCTCCTTGGGGACATGGGCCTGGGGGTCGTGTGAATGACAGAGTGCTGAGGAGCTGTGGGGTTCCTGTGGTCTGTTGTAAGCTGGGGTGCAGGTGTGTGTGTGGCTCCTAGGTCAACAAGAGTCTGGGGCAGCCCCCAGCCTCACCAGCAATGAGTGAATGTGGGCCACTTTCTTCAGGCCTGGGCCCCCCTTGCCTGGATCCTGCCACAGGCCTGGCATCTCCACTCTGTACTCGGAAAGTGCTGTTCTTTCCCCATCTGGCTGTCTTCCACTACTTCTTCCAGATAGATCCTCCAGGAAGTGCCTATCTGGGCCCTAGGCTGATGTAGACACTCCTCCTCCCCATGTGGGGCCCACAGCACCTTTAACATCTCTCTCTTCCTGGTAACTGCCAATTATAAGTCTGCCTGGGGGACGGCGAGGTCCCGGAGGGCAGGGAGGCTGTCAGCAGTGTCCCCGTCTCCCGTGGCTAGCAGCACTTACAGGGTTCCTCCAGGGCGGCTGCAGCGCAAAGGCACAAGTGAGCAGGTGAATTACTAAACACATACACAGATGACAGGAGACTCCGCACGAGCAGCCCTCATTCTGGGTCAGACACGCAGGTGACAGACTCCCTGCCCTCTTGCCAGCCCCACCATGAGGCACCTCCTCCCAGTGTTGTAACATGCCCGCTGTCTTTGCAGCAGATGCTATGTGGGTCACGAGTCCAGAAGATCGAGGCCACAGTCATCTCCGGACTCCACAGTCACTGGCCAAAGGTGCCATTTTAAATTCAGGGGGCCAGTGCAACACCAGAAATAAAGCGATAGAGGAGAAAGTTAAAGCTTCCCTGGAATTGGCCGAGATTTTTTCTTCATTTGTTCAGCTGTCATGAGAAGGAAGAACAGGTGTACTTGTGCAAATTGGTTGTACGAATTCACGTTCTCTTTGCAAGCATCCCATAAAACACACACCTGCTAAGGTAAGAGCCGAGTGTATCCTGATTCGGCACCTCCTCCCCAGCCCAGCCCAACCCCGTGGTCTTCCTGGTCAGGAAAGCCAAGGCCACGTCTATTGCCGCGGGGGCCAGCGAGAAGGTTTTGGACATCCCAAACGCGGTCTCTCAGGCGGCTGGAGTCTGTGACCTGCAGGAGCCGTATACAAAGGGGAAGAGGTTCTCCTGGAAACTCCATGCATCCTCAAATGTCAGGATGTCTGGGTCTTTATTTATAGAGAGATCGCTTTTCAACTTTTCTCACTCCAACATTGCAATGTGTAATTCCTGAAGATAAATGCGCATTATGATTTCATAATAGAAATTGCATCTCTCCCTCGTGTCACCTCTACGCATGCATATACATAAATATGGCACATTGCCTCCGACAGTAATTTAAAAGGCACTTTGGAGAACATATTGATTATGACCAGGGAACTGAGCTGGCACACTCTAGGTTTCGTCAAATCAGCCTCCTCCCAGCCCGGCCCGCCCCCTCTCTCCTTTTTCTTCAGTTCCCGAAGCCTGAGAACTTACGATTTCCATTTATCTTGGTATCTCAGATATTTGTTTATAGGCACCATGGGCTTTGGGAGGGAAGGAAAGCAAAATTTTATAACACTGAAGTGTAAACAAAGAATGAGAGATGCAGCCTTCTCAGCGGAGGGCAGTCCCTGGAGGCAGGAGTTCGGCTCTCTCACAGCTGGGCCTGCGATCCTGGGGGGCTGGAGGGGATGCTGTGCACTGCCGCCATGGCCCACCTGCGGCTGCACACTCCCTTCAGCTCATTACCACATTTCTCTAGGCCTGAGCTTTACTGCGGCCAGTGCTTCCTTCTGGGCCAGACTCCAGAGGACCTCACACTCACCTTGGAGCATTCGCCTCCTCCCTGTCCTTACAGCCACTCCTTGTCATTCCTGGAAACTGCTACAATCTCACCTCTTGTAGGAAGTTTCCATGGCTACTCAGAGCTGCATCCAGCACCCCTTCCTCCCTCTCTCTCTCTCTCTCTCTCTCTCTCTCTCTCTTTGTCTCTCCCTCTCTCTCTTTGGTACCCTCCACACTCTGCCCATTAAAAACTTATTTATTTGAACGTCAGAGTTCTAGAAAGTATGTGTGCTCTTGTATTTTCTGTTTATTCCCTAAATAGCCACAATAGCTAGAACTTGCCAGGCAGAAGCTAGGAGCCAGGAGCTTCTTCTGGATCTCCCACATGGGTAACAGGAGCCCTTGGGATCATCTTCCACTGCCTTCCCTGGCACATTAACAGGGAGCCGGATCAGAAGCAGAGCAGCAGGGACACAAACAGGTGCCCATACGGGAAGCGGGCATGACGGACAGCAGCTTCACGCTGCGTTAATGCCAGCCCTCTCCCTTTTTTTCTTACAGATTTATGGATCTCAAAGGCTGAGCCACAGAGAGAGGAGAGGCACGAAGAAGAGGTGAACACTCCGCCCCATTTGAAAAATGATTTTTTCCTGGGCTTTTCAGATTGTGCTATCCTAGACTGGAGCTGGGGACCTAGGTGTATTCTGGGAAACCATGCTGAGGGGTACCGGGCCATTGCCAAACAACAGGCGAGTGCCTGTGGCCAGCCTGGGCCATTGCCAAACAACAGGCAAGTGCCTGTGGCCAGCTCAGAGCCTCTAGAATGTTCTCGAAGGGCAGTGCTGTCCACCACTTTACAGAGGAAGAAGCGAGTCTCTGAAGCTGCAAGCCGTCCCTCCGTGACCCCAAGCTCGGGTTGCTAAGATGGAGGAGTCTTGATTCCACCCACTGAAAACCCTACTCCTTCCCACCTTTCATAGAGCATGAAGCATGGGGTCTTGAAGATCGGTCCCTCAGGGTGGCGGTTGCTTTTCCAATCAGGATCAAGAGCCCCATGAAGAGCAGCCCTGGCCGGGCTGAGCACCCTACAGATACGGGCTTGGGTCCCCAGGGCTGGGCAGGAACACGCCCAACCACCTCGGTCTCTGTAAGAAGTTATTTCAATATCCCACCCTGTACCCAGCGCCATTTCTTCTTCCTCACAGTTCATGAAGTTCGCGCCAGTCCAGCCATCCACCAATCAGATATAACCTGGCATTCCAACTGAGAATCCCACCCCCAATCTTCCAGCCCCTTCCCCAACTCCGCCCACTCACCAATCATCCCTATGCATTCACCTGCAGGCACCAATCCGCTGGGGGCCTGCCCTCAATCCCTCCCAATCCCCGCCCCCAACACCTGGCAGACAAAAAGGCCCCCAGGTGCAGCTCTCTCTTGCTCTTCTTCTTTGCTCCCCCCTCTTCCTCTGGCCTCCCTTCCCCTCTCCCCTTCCCTTCCACCCTGTTCCTGCCCAGCTGGAATAAACCTCCTAAGATACCTCATTGCGTCTGGTGTTTTCAGCTCACGGTAAAGGACCAGGTTGCGGGAATTAGCTGCGGGTAATAACGTAATAATATAATAATATCGTACGTAATAATATCGTAATACCATATGAACTAGAACACTCTCATTGTTTTAAATAACTAACAGTCTCCGCACCATCACCTGCTGTCTTTCCTCTCCTCTCTCCCACCCCATCTAGTGTCCATGACTCCTTTCTTCAATCCCATTGCAGCTTGGGGTGCTGTCTGCACTAACCATCTACTGGGTCTCCCCGCAGTTCAACATTCCACCCTCTTGGTGAGGGCACCATCACCTCCATGGGCTGTCAAAGGAAGAAGAAACCACAGGAGCTGGTCTGGTGGCACAGGAAGAAAGGAAGGAAGAAGAAAGTCAGTCCAGGGCTCTCCCACTTGGCTCTGTCTGCGATTAGGCCATCAAACGCTACCATCTCCACTCCCTAACTGGCTCTCCCATTGCCCCTGAGCTCTGAGCCTGCCACAGCTCTGGCCATGCCGTGTTCAGCTGTGGACTCCTGACTCATCTCCCAGTGCCTCCTCAGGCCACTTTCCATTCCAGGCTGAGGGCACTTCATCCTGTAGGAGGCTGGTCATGCCATTCTCTCCTCTAGAACCCTGACAAACCAGAACGGTGCCCACTGCTGCTCAGCTGGCACATCACCCTTCCTCTCTTGCCAGCCAGGTGCGCAATAGAGTCTCAATACCTAGTGGCCATCTGCGCTTCCTCCCGTGATTCCTTGGGTTTATTCCCAGGACTTGGTGCTATTCACCTGTTCTTCTGGGGCCTTTTGTAGAACAGTTCTGCCCTAGGCCCTTGGCTCTGCCATGGAGCCAAGACCACAGGGGCTGAGCTGGCCCTTGCCTCTGCTGTTAGTCGTCTTCCCTCTCAATTACATGGTAATCCCTGTCGAAATTACACATTTATTTATAGCTTTTCTACTTTCTTTTTTTTTCCCCCACCCGGCAATTTTTACGGCTCATCAGCTGTAACAAATTCTATTTCATAAAGCGAGGGTGTGCGCTATTATGGAAACAGCTAGCACCAGCCGACTCCTAGTACTGGCTCGGGGGCTGTCTCCAGGAATCCACGATGGCGTCCGTTAGTGCCCTTTGGGATTTGTTCCGCTCTTTGATGGTGACAGCTTTGGGCCCTGGGAATGGCGCCTCCACCCGCTGCAGGCTGGCAGTGGTGGTCCCACCTGGATTTTGGTGGCTGTCACAGCAGAGAATTCCTGGCGACTCTACCTTGTCCAGGAATAAAAGAGAGAATGCCAGACTGCAATGCCTTCCAAAAGCACAAAGGAAATATTGCAGTGCTAGCCACATGAGGGACATGCAGTTATGAGCCCATTTTCTAGGTGGGAAAAGTGCAGCTCAGAGTGTGCACTCTCCCCATCAGAGAGAAAAGTGTGGGTGTCTCTAGGGGGCACTCTCCCCTGGGTCCAACAAAATGGGGAAGAGGCTCTGAGGGGCTCTGGGTTCCAAAAACCTTTCCTAAGCTCCTCTCTGGGGACCGTCCATTACACCTTCCTTCCCACCCTCCTCCCTTCTCTCCCTCCCTCCCTCTCCTTCCTTCTTCCCTCTCTTCCTTGTTCCCTCTCTCCTCTCTCCTTTCTTCCCTCCCTCCCTCCAGCAGAGGGGATTCTGCTATTTTTCCCTGCCTCTAGCTCTGGATGTGCCAGCATCACCCCAGAGACTGGCAAAGCACCCAACTGGTTCAACACAGAATTGGCAATGATGGCCAGGGCCCACTTACTCTGGCCTTTCTCACATGCCTCCTGAACCAAAAAACTTGCTACCTGCAAAGAAACCCCACTGGTTGTGGGAGATAGCACCTGGATCTCCACCTGCCTAACCCATATAGGAGGCCACAGACACATGGTACACTGTGCCCTTGGCTAACAGACCACAACATGGTCTCTTCACTGGGCATACAACAAGAGCGATGGGCTGCTCCCCAGTCTCTCTTCCTGACTCTGCTAGGATTTCCTTTTGAAACGACTGTAGGAAGTCAAATGTTACATTCATCCTGCTTTTCAGCAGCTAATGAGTCTGCCCTGAGCTACAATGTCCTGTGCTTCCTGATCTTCAATTTCATTGGAGGGTTCAGAAGAGATAGTCATATCTGCTAGCCAGTCACAATGTTGCACTGTCGGGAACACCCTTCTGCCTGCCCCCTTCTCCTATATAAGCTTGTGACTTCTTTCAAATAAACGGACATCCTTCACCACCAGTTTGTCTCCAGTGTTTCTACTGCTGAAGAGCACTGTCACCTCACCCCTCAGTGGTCTCGGAGCCTGCTGGAGAGAAGACCCCTGGAAACTGGTGATAATCAACATAGGCTCTCTCACTTCTGCCCGAAGGTCTCAGTTCGGCTCATGGAGACCCTCCACAGGGGTGTACCCCTGCTACCCAGCTTTTGCAGACAGATCACTGATGCTGAGAGGACCTCCCCAGCTCCCCTCTTATATCCTGGGGCTGCGTGCCTAGCCAAGCAGCCCTGGGCCAGTTGCCTGTGCCTCATTCCCCCCTGCAGCACATGCTATGTTAAAAGGTTGATGGCAAGCGAAAGTAAAAGGTAAGTTGATTTTGGTGTTAAAAAATTGTTGCAATCAGGCCTGGTGCAGTAGCCTAGCAGCTAAAGTCCTCGACTTGCATGCACCGGAATCCCATATGGGTGCCGGTTCCCATCCAGCTCCCTGTTTATGGCCTGGGAAAGCAGTCAAGGACTGCCCAAAGCCTTGGGACCCTGCATCCACATGGCAGTCCCAGAAGCTCTTGACTCCTGGTTTCAGATCAGCTCAGCTCTGGCCGTTGTGGCTGCCTGGGGAGTGAATCAGAGGCAAGATCTTTGTCTCTCCTTCTCTCTGTAATTCTAATTTTCCAATAAAAATAAATATTATTTTAAAATGTTGCAATCTGTACAGTTTTTTAAATCACATGCATTTTTTATGAAATTTTCTTGAAACTATTTCTGGCTTATTGGTTTAAAAGTTGTTGTGAAAAAGGAGAGACTGAATGAGATCTCCCACCCACTGGTTCACGCCACAAATGTTCTTAAAGTCTGGGGCAGGACCAAGACTTAGGAGCTTCTTCTGGGCTTCCTACACGGGTGCAGGGGCCCAAGCCTCTTCTGCTTTACCAGGCAACAAGGCAGGGAGCTGGGTTGGAAGTGGAGAAGCCGGGACTTGAACCAGGACTCATATGGGATGCCAGTGTCACAGGTAATGGCTTAACTTGCTGAGTCACAGCCCTGGTCCCTTTGTGAAGTTTTCACAGACATTTCAGGTGTCAGCCTGTGACTCCCAGAACCAGGCCAATCGACACCCACCCAGCCTCTTGCCAGTTTCCGCCCACAGCCCCTGACCGATGCTGGCGCCTCCTCTGGAGCTCCCGTCAGCCTACGTGGCAGGTTGGGTGGCACACTTCACACCCCTTCATCACCTTGACCTCATTGATTTGACCAGCAGGGGCATCCAGTGTGATAGCAACTTCAGGGGTTGTTACCCTGCCAGGGACGGTGCTGGCTGAGTCTCGGGGGCCCCATCCCTGAGTTTCAGGAGCCTCCATCCCTGAGGTCAGCAGGAGGCACAAATATCCCCTCCTAGATTTCACTGCAAACCTCCCTGGTCCCACAGGCAGCCTAGTGGAGCCCAAACAGACACACAGACAAGCAAATGGGGTCTCTAGGGATGGGGACCCTAGGGCCAGTGCAGGCCTTCCAGCTGTGGAGCCTGGCTCAGAGCGCATCCCTTGTCTCACTCTCAGCTTCCTCATCTGAGAACAGGGACCCAAACATCCCAAGCCAAGGGCTCTGGTGGGTTTCTGAGCCAGGGGAATGAGTAGAGGCCTGGCCTTCCCCTCCTGCCCCCGGCACATGCGCCCTCATCCTCGTCAAATCTGTTTAGGCCTCAGCCTCTGCTGGCTCACATTTGGAAGATCATGGTTACTGTGGCAACCAGGGCTCCTGGGCCTTGCTCACCCAGCCCCGTCCCTAGCTGTCCTTGTGCCCAACCCAGGCAGCTGCCAACCGTGTCTGGCACAGCAAGCCCATCCCCCAGATATTCACCCCCCAATCTCCCTGCCTGGAGGTACTATGGTGTCAGGACTCACTTGGCAGCACAGGCCCTGCAGGGCACCTGCCCATGCCTGCTCTCTCAAAAGGAGTTGCTCGATGGAGAGCTCATCCCTGCCGTAAGAGGACGACCCCCTGCCTTCAAGGCCTCCCCCAAGCATCTGAGCCCTCTCGCACCTCCACTGGAAGTGGGCAGGTGGCATTTGGGCCAAAAGCATGTCGCTAAAACCAGAGGGATCTGGATTCAAGTCCAGGCTCTGCACTCATCAGCTATGCCAAGGATGCACTGCCCAACCAGGTAGCCCCAACGGACAACAGCAGTCCTGCAGGCCGGAGGACTGAGGCTGTAGTGCCAGCATGACCGTGTGCACCGACTGGCCTCAGGCTCTCTCCAGCTCCCTGTGGCTTGACAGCCCTCCTTGGTGTTGCTCGGATTGTAAGTCACCAGCCAACCTTGGTCTTCCTCTTCGCCTTTCACTTGGTGTCCACTCGCGTGTGTGTCTTCTCTGTATCCAAATGCACCTGCTGTGAGGACATCCGTGCTATCGGCTAGGGCTCACCCTAATGCCCACATCTCACTGAGTCCTGGAGGGACCCCTCTTTGCTAACAGGGTTACAGTCTCAGGTGCTGGAGGTCAAGACTTCAGGCCTGGGAACTTGGGGGAGGGCAAATTCCCTCCATGTGGCCTTGGGTGAGTCTCATCATCCTTCAGGGCCTCAGAAAGGCTCATCTTGGAAATAGGGAGTTTTAAATGGCAGTGTCTGGGGCCCGGTATGGTAGCCTAGTGGCTAAAGTCCTTGCTTTAAGTCCTGCATATGGCAGGATCCCATATGGGTGCCGGTTCTAATCCCAGCAGCCCTGCTTCCCATTCAGCTCCCTGCTTGTGGCCTGGGAAAGCAGTAGAGGACGGCCCAAAGCCTTGGGACATTGTACCTGCGTGGGAGACCCAGAAGAGGCTCCTGGCTCCTGATTTCAGATCAGCGCAGCTCCAACCATTGCAGCTGCTTGGAGAGAGTGAATCATTGGATGAAAGATCTTCCTCTTTTTCTCTCCTCTCTGTATATCTGACCTTCCAATAAAAATAAAATATATCTTTAAAAATAAAAATAAACAAAGCGCAGTGTCTTGGTCCAGCATTGTGGTCCAGCAAGTTAAGCAGCAGCCTGGAGCACTGGCATCTGATGTGGGTCCTGGTTTGAGTCCTGACTGTTCCACTCTGTTCCAGCTGCCTGCTGGTGGGCCTGAGAGAGCAGCAGAAGACGGGCTTGGCTGCTTGTCCCCTGCACCTACTCTCAAACGCTCTAGGCTCTTGATTCTAGCCTGGCTCAGCCCTGATCATTTCGGACAGCAGAAGAGTGAAGCAGTGGATGATAGATAACTTTCTCTCTCCCTCTCTTTCTGTAACCCACACTTCCAAATTAAAAAAAAGAATCTTATAAGAAAGCAACAGTGTCCTCAGGAGCTGTACATGGTAAGGTTTGAACAGGACAGTATACAGGCACTGGCTGGCCCAGGGCTGGAACACTTCAGTACTGCAGAGAGCCACTGAGAACACCCACTGGAGACCACCTTCCCTGATCCTTCAACTCAGTGCAAGCAGAGAAGACATGGATGGGAAGTAAGCTCAGTCCCTCTGGCTTACTGCTGTCATCTGCGCCCTGGCCACCCCAGAGGCCACAAGTCCAGCGTCCTCTCATTGAAGTCATCAGTTTATTGGATAAGTGTCACATGTATTCTGTTTTCTTGCTTCCGAACTAACATATCATTATTGCCAACTAACGTAGAAGACTGAGGCCCCTGACAGGTGATATGGAATTGTCCCCAAGACCCACAGCACAGGCACTGGGCAGGAGGTGCCTGCCTTAGGGACAGGAGTGCTGAACGCCTTTATCTTTTCTCTTCTGCATGGGTTGCACAGCTCCTTCCATCACAGCCCCCAACGGGGGTCTCCTGCACTCCTGTACTGTTGGCACTGGGTTCCAGAACCTTCTGAGAGCTTCCCAGAGTGCAGTCCCTGCTCACAGTTTTGTGAGTTTGTATCATTCCTTTCCTTGAGATCAGGCTGTTAATCAGCAGGCGCCGCTGCATCCCTCGTCCGTGTTAAATATATATGAGTGTGTGTGTGTGTGTGTGTGTGTGTGTGTGTGCGCGCGAGCGCGCATGCGTGCTTGGGCCCTCCCTGTTATATTTATGCAGTTCCTTGGAGGACTAATTTAGCCAAATAACTGAAGCTATTTAGGTAGCTGACATTCACACTGGGAAGAGAACGCAAGAGTGAAGTCAGCAGGGACTGGCTTTGCTCCCAGGCCTGCCGGGCCTCAGTTTCCCTCAAGTCGGGGCTGGTTTGGTGGAAAGCCCTGGAGCTCAGCTTGGTCCAGGTTCCAGTCCAGTCCCCATCATGAGGGGAGCTGTGCCATGCTGAAAAGTGTCCAAAGCCAAAGCTCGTCCTGTTCAGCTCAAAGAGCTTTCCTCGCACAAAGCAGATGCGAGCTTCCTTTGCTTCCACGGCTGCAGACTCTTTGTTCCCTGTAGGTGTTGATTTGTTGGATGTGCTCTGTCTCCTTTCTCCTCCAGCTGGGCACTGGGGACGGGAGAGATAACGTGGACATCTGCTGGCTGGGGATGTGAGTCCTCCGCTCTCTGGTCCTGGCTGATTGTCTTCTGGAAATTCTGCTTCCCTGGCCTGGCAGTGGCATCATTGAGTAGGGATGGTTGGTGTCACTGGTCCCATTTGGTTTCTCCTTGGTGCACGCCATTCCTGCGTGCATTGCAGCCCCTAGAGGGTCCACCTGTGGCTATACTGGGACCCTTTCCCTGCTGGCCATACCCTAGACTCCTGCCTCTTGAAGAGTAGGCTGGAGTCCAGAACAGCCTCCAACCAAAAACTAAAAGGAGGTGGCCCAGAAACACCCATGTGTTACCATCAGTTTTTTAACACTGTAACAGAAGCCCCATGACAGCCTGGATCACCAGCCAAGGTAGGCACTATTGGTTATAGCCCAAGGATGGCTTCTGGCTGGTGGACTTCCATGGTGGCACCAGGTGTCACATGGTAGGAGCCAGGGAACTCACATTCCCATAAGGCCTCCATTACTAAATTGGGGGGGGCCTTTCCCAAGGCTGTGCCTTGAAACACATGATTCAGCTTCTAACCTCTGGCAGTATTCATGACTCTGGAGACCAAAGCCTTGGGTTTAGGGGACAAATACTCAAATGATTTCACCTTTAAATCATCACCCCCAAAACTGGAACTCTTCACAGGCTTGCTACCTTCTCCCACGTGCTGCTCCCCAGTGGGTCAGAGTTCTAGATAATTCCTGCAGGAATGGGTCCATGACTCTTACTTGGCCTTCTCCTCTCTTCCTTATTCCACTTCTTCATGCTCCTGTAGGTGTATTCTGGAGCTATTTTAAATTAGCTTTATGCATTTAACTTCCTATGCCAGCGTCTCCTCCTGGCAAAGCCTAACACCAGGTAGGTGATAAGAGTTAGGAGTTTGGGCTCTGGGCCTGGCACGATGGTTCAGTGTAGATGCCAGGATCCCATATGTGTGCTGGTTCTTGTCCTGGTTGCTCTGCTTCCCATCCAGATCCCTGCTTGTGACCTGGGAAAGCAGCAGAGGATGGCCTAAAGCCTTGGGACCCTGCACCTGCATAGGAGAGCCAGAAGAAGCTCCTGATTCCTGGCTTCAGATCAGCTCCACTCCAGCCATGGTGGATTTGGGTATTGAACCAACAGATGGAAAATCTTTGTCTCTCCTTCTCTCTGTAAATCTGATCTGCCTTACAAATAAAATAACCCTGTTTTTTTCTTAAAGGATTGTGACAAATGGTTTAAAATTTAGAAAAATAAACTTATTTCCTAATTTATTTGAAAGGCAGAAAGAGAGAAAATATCTCCCATCTTCTGATTCACTCCCTGATTAGGCCAGACAAAGGCAGAGCTGGACTTGCATCCAGATCTTCCACATGGCGGTAACAGCTCAAGGACTCAGAGCATCATCCGCTGCTTGCCCAGGAGCATCAGCAGGCAGACAGAGCAGCCAAGACTCCAACCAGCACTCCGACAGATGCCAACATGGTGAGCAGCAGCTTCACTCCCTGTTAGATAGTGCCAGTCCAACTATTTAATCCCTCCAAGCCTCAGTTTCCTGACCCAAGAAGGAAGCGTGATTGGTTCAGTCTCTGCTCCACAGAGGCACAAGAAGACTTGCTTGGGTCACTTCCTGTCTTCCTCCAGCCCCTCATTGGGCTTCATCTTACCCAGGAGATTCTTTGATTGACTGACTTGCAGGTGTCTTTCTTCACCAGAGGTCCAGGTCCCTCACTGTGTTCGCTGTGGCCCCTCAGCACCATGGACAGTGCCGAGCTGTGGCCCAGTTCCACTTTGTTCTTGGAGGACCCTCATTCCTGATGGCTCTGGCTGTTCTCTTTAGATTCCCTGACTCGGTGTGTTCTGTCCAGCTCAGCCAGCCCCTAGGCCTGCTTGCTCCTTATTCCTGCATCCTCTGAGATTACCACAGAGCTGTGTCCTTACGACCCTCAGGCTAACACTTGCTTGGCATCTTGTTGCACCTGAAACACAGCAGCAGGACAGGTGACCCTCCAGGATACTTTCATTGTCACCTCTGCAGGACCCCTTGCCTGCCTGCCCATCCCTACTCTCCCATCCCATGTCATTGGTCAGTATACATTCAGGCTGACCACCTGGGCTGTGTGTCCAGCCTGCCTGATGCTATTTCTTGGCCTCTCTGTGTAGTGGGGTTATGTCTCCTGTCACCTCTCCTGGAATGACTGGCACAGTCCTGGGCACAGCATGGAAGAAACCAAAATGTACTGAGTTGCCCAGGATCAGGCACCAACACGTTGCAGGGGCATTGTGGTCAGGAGACTCAGCCAGCTCCCTCTAGCCTCAGTGGAATCCTCTCCTTTTCTCCCTTTCTCATACCCTGGGATATGCAGGTCTCAGGGGCGCCTCCAGCAAAGCAGAAAGAGCCACTTACTGCCCAGCGAGGACCTGTTGGGCATGTTCAGAGTCTTTGCTATGTTCTGCTTCAACTCAGGGAAGTGGTCTCAGTTTCCCTGATTTGCAGCTTAGAGCTTAAGAGGCAAGAGAGAGGCAAGGACCACTGGAAGTCCTAGAGTCTGTCCTCTGATCTGGTCTGGCTTCTGGCAGGGGTACCCTGCATTGGAAACACAGAGTCCTGGCACCCGCACCTGAGGCAGCCCCTGGGAGGCTCAGGCAAGAGACTTCTCCTACCTCAAACATCTCCACATCTCAGTTTTCTTCTCTGCAATTGGGGGCAGTGAGTTCTCATTCTGTTGCATTCATGAGAGACCATAGTAAGGATTAATAAGGCACTCAACACAGGTGCCTGGCGCAAGGGCAGGCTCAGTACTTACCAGATTGTACTACCCTCCCCTCCTCCTCCTGAGTCCAGGGAGGGACCTGGAACTGCACAAACCCCTCTGACCTTCCCTGGCTCCTTTCTGACTGCCCCTCCCCATCCTTCAGAGCTGGAAACCCCGTTCCCTGGTTGCCCAGCACTCTTGCTTTCTGTCTCAGTTCAGGGGGTTCCACTGATAGCAAGTGAGCGTTCCAGCATGCAACCCCACCCTTGGTCATGGAAATGAAACCTGAGCCTAAGGAGTCTTCCTGGGCTCCCAGGAGGCCTGTGGGATGGCTTGGGGAGGGGGGGCAGATGGACTTAACCTCTATCCAAGCATACAGCTGACTTGTGCTGGGGGCTGCTCTGTGCCAGGCGCTGAGTCGGGCAGCCACAACACGGCCTCCCCAGTCCTCAGGACCATCTTTTGAGCCCAGTGCTGTGATCCTGATGTCTGTTCACTGATGCCAAACAGATGCAGGAGGGTGAGCCACTGCCCTGAGGTTGGGATTTGCATCATGACTGCTTCACTGCAGGACAAGCACGTGGCAAGTCACCCTCTCTTCTGTTGGGGTGGAGACCCTCTGAAACCCTCAGATCATCCATCAGGTGCTGAGTATCCCTACAGAGACAGAGAGACAGAGCGGAGCTGCCATGGCAAGAAATTGAGGAAAGAAGCTGAAGCCGAGGCAGACAGAAGCTGTAAGAGCTGGGATCAACAGCCGGGAAATAAGGAGAAGCTGGGCAGAAAGGCCTGAGCTCCAGGCACAGTGCTCCTGGGGTGCCAGGTCCCCATCCTGAACAGAGATCCTGTTCCTGAGGCCTGACCTGACAGAATCTGGGATGCTTTGCCATCCCTGCACCCTGCAGCGTAGCAGCCACCCCAGTACAGCTGCTCTCAACAGCACCTTTATGCTCCCACCATCCAGTAGCAGCAGCATGGCTCCCACCACCCCATGCGTGTCACATCTCTGCATGACGTTTCCGGCACCACTCCCCAACCATGCCTGCCTCAGCACCCCGGCCCATTCCTTCCTTCACTCAGCATGTCTTGAGCCCTTGAAGTGCCAAGGGCTCTACTAACCACTGGGGACAAAGCTCTCAGGATGTTCCACACATCCTCCCCCTTCTCCTCCCCCCGATCACGTGGCCTCCACCACCAGCTCCATCACTGTCCTGCCACCTGCACCATTGACCCCTCCCCCACTGAGCACCTGTTCCCCGTAACACACAAGGCAGGGAGCTGAGCACAATAAAAGGCACAGGACCTTGGCAGCAGCCCATGTCCTGCAGCCAACCTCATCATCTGCATAGAGGAGACCCCTCTGGATTCCTCCCTGGAAAACTGGCAGATGTGGGACTGTCTGACCTACTTGGAAATCTTCCTGTGCAAAAAAAAAAAAAAAAAAAAAAAGGATGTTTCCTCCAAGAGGCAGCTGTGTGTCCCCAAAACAGGAGAGGAAATTAGACCAAGACCATGGTCCTCCTAAACACAGGAAGGTGTTGGGGACCCAGGAGAACCTCTGCCCAGGAGCAGAGCCTGATGTCTTAGCAACTTTCCGCTCAACAAGGCAGGTGGGGACAGATGGGTCTCGCACTGGGGCTACAAACCAGCCCATCTGCTGGCTCACATGACGCCTGTGCTGTGCCCTCCCCCTGCCTGGAGACCCAGCTCCCTCCTAACCTGGCACTCTCTTCTAGAGGCCCTTATCAGGCCTGCCTCCAGGGCCCGGGATTTATTTAAATAGTGAGTGAGCTGCCTGGCGAAAGTGCATGTTAAGCAATGTTTATTCTGATCAATAAATCACTGCCCTGTATCTGATCCAGGGATGGAAACAGCTCTCAGGCCCAGGCTGCAGGGGCAGACCGAGGTGACCGCAGCCCCAGCGATAACATAAACCTGATGGACATGGGCCCTGCCGCCACCTGCAGGGGCTGGCGTGGCTCCGATTTGAGGCTCAGCCCTCCTGACATTGCTTTCTCTGCCTTCTCCTTGGAGGAGCAACAGGAGGAGTAGATGGCCGCTCTTGCCTGAGAGTGGCAGCAGGCGGACCCAGAAGCATGGAGGCAGCTAGGAGCGGGAGGGCAACGGTGTCCGGCAGTGTGAAGAGCACAGCTTGGGGAGCACTTGGAGCTGGGTTCCAATCCTTTGTTTCTCTCAGAGATCTAGCCTCGTTGAGTCTTCATCCCCTTGCAAGGGAACTGGAGAGCTGCCTTCCCCTGCTTCGCTGGGTCCTTTATGAGGGATACGAAGAACCCATGGGTGTGTGGGAGGTCCCAGCAGGTGAGAAGTGCTTTGCCCCTTAAAGGCATCATGTCCTGGTCCCCATGACCCAGGAAGACAGCAAGATGACCTCACAGATCGGTTAATGATTTGGTCAAGGGCAAACTACACCTGCAGGCTCTGGGTACTCATGCAGGGCAGAGGTAGGAAAATTCAGGGAGAAGCAGTCAGCAAGGACACTACACTGATTTCGTTGAAGATGGAGGATGTGACCACAGGCTGAGGAATGCAGGCAGCCAGGAGGAGTAACTCAACTGTCCTGAAACTCCGGAAGGAACCAACCCAGTGGACACCTTGGTGTGAGCTCCACAAGATTGCCTCCAAATTTGCCACTTCCAGGAAGGCGAGAGGACCCCTTTGTTTTGCTTAAAGTCAATGAGTTTGTTGCAGTTTGTAGCAGGAATAACCAGAGAACTAACATCTGTAAAGTCCATGACATTGATGATGCCAGTGCCCACATCTGTGATGCCGGACTGAGTCCCTTGGGCAGCACAGGCAACTCCATCAACCTGCAGGGAAGATGAAAGCTGGGAGAGGACATTAGGCCTGCACCAACCCCACAAAGTTGGGTCAGGGCTGGGACCTTCAGGATCTCTGATGCCTGCGTGAGTGGCAGTCATGTAGCTAGTGGGGGGCAGGTTCGGAGTCATCCAAGATCTTGAGCAGGGTTAGTACAGGGCTTGGGCTGTCCCTCCGCCCATCTGCACTGACTGGGCTGGCAGCTGGAGGAGCACGGGGAGGGCAGAGAGGCCTGTTTCACATGGACCCAAGTGCCCCATTGGCAATTAAGAGCGAGGAACTGGCAGGACCGAGTATTGATACAGCAATCTGGAATAGCGTGATGGTAGCACAAGGCAGGAGAATCCGTGCCTGGGCGAAAGGTCAGAGCAAGCCTTCCCTGATGCAAACATGTCTGAACAGGATCAGTGATCCTCACGGGTGCCCTGGCCTGACTTAGAGCTCCTCCCAGGCCCTAAAATTGGAGCTTGCCGCTAAGGTACGGGGGCTCCAGCTTCTCAGACAGAAACCATGAGAACAGGCAGCTGCTGTGTGAGCTCCTGTTGTGGTCTTCTGTGGGTAGGTGCACGGGTCTGGCCTCAGGATCTACTGTGATGCACAGTGGCTTCTGCTCCAAAGCCAGGCAGATGAGGGACTGAGGTTGGCAGAAGGAGAAGGCTACAGCATCCTTTTCCCTCATCTCTCTTTATTGGAGCTGCCAGCTCTTCTGGGGGATCCTCGCCCATTCCATGAGGGCTGTGAGGGAGGGGGAGGTAGTACTGGGGAGCAGCGGGGTAAGATGTTGCCAGGATGGATGCATCCAGGGTCCCTCCTGGTGGTTCCTGGAGGCTGGCGCCTGGGCCAGCCACAGTGGCACCAGCCAGAAAGCACGTCCAGGAGCAGACTCTGATGAGTCCCCCAGAGGTTGTCAGCTGGTCTGGGATCGGGGTAAGAGCTGCTGGCTCTGTTTTTTTGACAAGCTGCAGCAGTCCCAAAGAGAGAAAAGTGGGGAAAGGAGGACCAAAAGAGAGGTCGACAGTGAAAGACAGAGGGGCTGCCATTGTGGTACGGTGGGTAAAACCATTGCTTGTGGCACTGGCACCCCACACGAGTGCTGGCTGCTCCGCTTCCTGCCTGGATCCTTGCTAGTGCCTCTTGAAGGCAGCAGAAGATGATCCGAGTAGCCAGGTCCCTGTCACCCTGTGGGAGATTTAGATGGAATTCTAGGCTCCTGGCTTCAGCTGGGCATTATAGCCATTTGGGGAGTGAACCAGCAGGTGGAAATGTCTCCATCTCTCTCTTCTCCTCTCTTCCTGCCTATCTCTGTGTCTTGCAAAAATGATAAAATAATCTTTAAATAAAAGGCAGAACTTGCCTGGCATTGTGGCTCATCAGGCTAATTCTCCACCTGCAAACACCAGCATCCCATATGGGTGTCGGTTCATGACTTGACTGTTTCCCTTCCCATCCAGCTCCCCTCCTATGGCCTGGGAAGGTGGCAGATGATGGTCCAGGGCCTTGGGACCCTACACCCATGTGAGAGACCCAGAGGAGAATCCTGGCTCCTGACTGGATTGGCTCAGCTCCAGGCATTGCATGACCAGTGGATGGAAGCTTTCTCCTCGATTCTCCTTTTCCGTGCAATCTACCTTTCCAATAAAAATATATAAATCTTAAAAAATAAGAAAGGCAGGACAGAGAATGTAGTGACGGAGTCGGGCTCCTGCTGACCACTGAGGCTTTGCTGGGTACCTGATCATCTGCCGCCCCACCCCTTGCCCTGGGACACCTGTGAGGTCACTACCGTTCTTCCCAATGCTCTGAGAGGATCATGAGATTCACGAAGTTTATGGGGCAGGTTCGAGGTCCAACAGCCAACAGGCTGGGATTTCTCCCACATTCACATCGATGAGCAGAAAGGGCAGCCCTTGCAGTTCTGTGTTCCCTGAACGGAACAACAGGAAGAGATGGGAGAGGCTGTGTCCTGGGGGTCTCGGGGAGAAGGACCCTCTTAGTTGCAGGTGGAGGCCCTTGTGATGGCCCCTGGCCTCCTGCTAACCCCATGTTGTAGTGATCCAGCAGGAGAATGTGTGTCCTAGCTGTGCCAAGCAGCACGGTGGAAGCTGGCCAGAGCCTGGCCCTCTTGCCATTCCCAGGACCCCCATCAATGGCATGCATCCAGTACATGGCTCTGCAGTCGCCTCTGGTCCCTCTCAGCTGCTTTAGGAGGCCTCTCCCCAAGAAAATCTCTGCTCGGTTCAGACAACAGCCACATCTCTCTGCTATGGCCCTGGTCCCCTGGCTTTTTCCTTCCTGACCCCCTCCTCACACCTGTGGTCCCTTTCTTAGGACTTGCTTGTGACACACTGCAATGACTTAGTCTGTGTCCAGAGGCATTGCTCATCTAGCCACCCTGCCACCTTCCAACACAGCCCAACACCGAGGACAAACCCAGGATGCCAAAAGTCTGCCTGGGATATCTGACCCCAGCACGTCTGCCAGCTCTCAGCTCCCACCCTACCTCTCTCCCAAGCGGCTGTGGCCAGCACCAGTTTCCCTTGGGGAACAGGAGAGAGGTGTTGTTTTCTGAGTTCAAGGCGCTTTCAGGAGACAGAGGCATCTTCAAAGGCACCTTCAAAGGCTACCTGTGACAGCTGTGGGCTGTGGCTCAGCTTTCTGCAGGGGTCAGTGCACTGAGTGGGGCCAGGCTCAGGGCCCAGGGCTCCATCACAGGACAATTTGCAGGAAGACATCTGAAGGTGGACATCACAGCTGAGAGGCCAGGAGGCGAGAGGTAGGTGGACAAGGCAGAATACAAGGGGCTTAAGACGCTTGTGCAAAATGTGATGCAGACACGGCCTTATTTTGCTCTAACGAATGTGAACCCCATGCATAGCTTTTCATGTAAACGTGCATTTTCTATGCATTTGCCTTCCTAATTGATTGGTTTTGCAGCAGCATGGCCAAGATGGCAAGGAGTGGGGAGACCAGGAGAGTTTCAAAGAACACAAAGGCGGGCCTCCATCCCAATTTCTGGTTTGGAGGTCAGAGTAGGGTTAATTCAGGCTTCCTTCCTTCCTCAGGGGATTTCACTTAAGGTGCTGTATTTAAGAATTTCTGCCCCAGCAGCTGTGTTCTTTTTTGAAAGATTTATTTTATTTTTTTATTGGAAAGTCAGATAGACAGAAAGGAAGATCTTCCATCCATCGATTCACTCCCCAAGTGGCCACAAGGACAAGAGCTACACCTATCTGAAGCCAGGAGCCAGGAGTGTCTTCCCGGTCTCCCACATGGGTGCAGGATTCCAAGGCTTTGGGCCATCCTCTACTGCTTTCCCAGACCACAGCAAGGAGCTGGATGGGAAGCAGGGCTGCCGGGATTAGAACTGGAAACCATATGGGGTCCCAGCTCTTAAAAAGTGAGGATTAGCTGCTAGGTTATCATGCTGGGCCCCGCACTGTGTTCTTATAGAATATTTTCTGCTTTCTTCCACCTTCCTTTCTTACCACCCGCCATGGTCTAGGGTTTGGGTGTCGCCTCTTCTTGCAGGATACCTTCCTGGGTTCACGAGTTGTTTCAGTTCATTTTTGCCACCATAATAAAACGCCCAAGACAATTGGTTTCATGAAGAGAGCAAAGGTTGATTTAGCTCTAGGGTTTGGAGGTTTGGGTGTAGGATGGGGTCGCCCCTCTGCCTTGGTGCCCGGTGTGGGTCGGTGTCCATCTGCTTCTATCTGCTTCTGTCTGCTTAGTCTCTTAGAAGCTACCAGGATTCAGCCATGGGCTTCATTCTAGCGACCCAGCTCAGTCTTCCAACTTAATCCAGGCCCCTCTGAGTATCATGATGATTAGGACTCTGGGGATGAAATCTTTGCTGCCTGGCCCTTTGTGGACATTCAGCATTCAAACCCACACACTAAGCAGATCACCAGCCAAGGGCCGTTGTTGCCATTGCCATTTGGCCATTCCTGCCTCCATGCCCGAGTGTCAGACGCTTCCAAGGTGCACCAGAACCAACACACCACAAAGCAAACACAACTCACTTTGATCTCAAGTTGATTCCCCCACCTTGGGCTTTCTATCTCAGCAAAGAGCAGTCTGCTTACCTGCCCTGATCCCTCCCAAACTCAGACAGGGGGAGCACCATCGACGAAGAGTTCAGACTGTGGGCTGTGCAGTCAGCATGGTTCCTCTATGCACTGGCTGTGTGACTCGGAGGCAGCACTTCTCCAAGCCTCTGCTTCCTCACCTTACAGGTGAGGCGGCGACACCTGCACCCGCGGATCGTGGTTAGGAGCGGATGGGATGATACCTGGAAGTGCTTGGAACGGCATGTGACACACCTGTGTGGCTCTCAGTGCTCATGGTTGCCATCCTTGACACCTGCCTCTCCTCCTTGGCCCATCATCCCGCCCTGTCCACTCGTGTCCCAAGCATCAACCCCATCTCTTTCCTGCACCTCCATCCACAGCCACCCTGAGTGCAGGAGGCTACCGCTCCATCCCAGACAACTCCGCCTGCCTCCTCCTGGTCTCTCTGCTCTCCTCTCCACCTCCACCCCAGCCTCCAAGCAGTAACTGACAAGTGAGCTTTTCAAAAACCCAAATAGGGCCATGGGGTCACACCCCCAGCTGCTTACATTCTGCCCTGCCCTCGGGTCTAGCTGTCCTTCCCCAGTGTGTCCTGCAAGGTTAGCCTTACCTGACCCTTTTCTTTCTTACCTGCTGACTTGCCTTGGCTTCTCTCCTTTCAGTTCTCCATGTCTGCCCCCCTCTCTCCTCCAGCTTGTCACTCGCAGATCCTTCTGCCTGATTCACGATCCTCCACCCCCATCCTGTCTTCCTCTGACTTCCTCCCACTCACTCTCAGAGGCGCAGCCAAGATGCTGCTGGCTCAGGGATGCCTGACTCCCTCAGCAGTTTCCTGGCTCCATGTCCTGTTATTCACCCCGGCACCTCCTACGGTAACATCTGGACACAGCACTGTGTCGGGGTAGGCCCTGGTCTATGTACAGGTGGTAGTGTGGCGCCTGGTCAACATTCTGTGCCCGCCATGGTGATTCTCCACCCCCAGGCTTCACCCTTGCTCTCTTCTCTGCCCAGTCCATGTCACCTCCCACCTGCTCCGTCTTTGGCGCTGTGGAATCCATCGGTGGATTGCATCCAAGTGCCGACACCACACCCCTCCTTGCACCCCTACCTGGGACTCTGTTATTTCTCTCTCCCCAGAGGAGCAGGCTGTTTCCCACCTCGCAGTCTGTACCAGCTTCAAGCAGCAGGAGCGCAAGGGCTTCTAGGAGCCGTCTGTGTTTCTCTTTGCCTTCACTGTGGGCACCTGTGCCCAGGTGATGCTCAGCTCTGGCCTGCCCAAATCACTCTCCCCAGCCTCCCTCATGTGTGCACAGGCCTAGCCCAAATCAGAGCAACTGCAGACAGAGGAGCGAACCAAGTTCCGTGGATTCCGAAGCTACAAACACATCTTGCCATTGCGTGCCGCTGAGGTTCTGCAAGTGCTTGTTACATAGCATTGCCATGGCCATGGACACTGATGTAACAGCCACGTGGGGAGAGGCAGGGCCAAGCCCAGGGGAGCTGCCCCAAGGCCTCAGGTTGTCTCAGCGAGGGTTCCCAGGAAGAAACCAGTTCTAATGTGCACCTCCTGGGCTACCTCCTCTCTGCTAAGCCTCTCCAATGCTGTCTCCTGCCACTCAAAATGCTGTCTGAGGTGGCTCGGCCTCTCTGCAATGCCCAGGCCAAAGCCCTTCCCTCTGCAGGAGAGGGAAGCTGTTCCTCATGGCCCCTGGTGACAGCCACAGCAGGTGCAGGCTGTCATCTCATGTGGCTACCCATGCCCCAGAGCCTGACTGCTCCATGTCGGAAGCCTGACTGTGCTAGGTGAGGCTCTTGGTGCTCCCAGTGAAGGCTTCCCCAAGCTTCCCGGGGAAGGCTTCTCATGATCACTGGTTCTTATTCCTTACAGTGTTGCACTTCTGGATAGCATAGTCAACACTGGGCTGTGGGCAGAGCAGGCAGCCACCCAGAGCCTCCACTTCTGGACTCACTGCTTCACCCCTCAAAGGCCACCTGTGCTCACCTTGCACTTAGGTGGGCTACCTGCTCAGTGACCAGGTGAATGGAAGAGGATGCTTTTTCAGACATCAATGCTTGGCGACATCCTTCTTCCTTGACTTCCATGAGAGAGAGAGAGAGAGAGAGAGAGAGAGAGAGAGAAAGAGAGAGAGAGAGCAAGAAGCAGCTAATTTTTGCGGCTCACTTGGGGAGTGAATGATTGGACGGAAGATCTTCCTCTCTGTCTCTCCTCCTCTCTGTATATCTGACTTTGTAATAAAAAAAAATAAATCTTAAAAAAAAAAAAAGAAGCAGCTAATTTTCCCAGCCTGGAGTTGGACAATTGAGTGAACTTTGGCTTTGCCACACACACACACACACACACACACACACAATCTTCCATCTGCTGGTCTACTTCCCAAATGTCCACAGCAGTTAGGTATGGACCAAGTTGAGATCATAAGCCAGAACCTGCATTCAGCTCTTCCACGTGGGTAGCAGGGATCCAGGCACTTGAGTTATCCTCTGCTGCTTTCCCAAGCACATCAGCAGGAAGCTGCATGGGAAGTGGAGCCAGCTTAACTTACTGCATCACAACACTGGTTCCTAGGCAATGTTCTACTGTTCCAATCAACCAAACTTTGCCTAACCCCTTCCTTGCTCTTATAAATGATGCCATGCAAATATTTATAGATTTGGCATATAAAGGTAAGAATACATCCACAGGGTAAACTCCCAGCTATGACCAGGTAGGTTAAAGGGCTCGAATATTGCAGAGTCTGATCTTACCACCAAATTGCCCTCCTAAGATGCCACATGATCCACGCTCTCACTGGGTGTGGGTGCAAGGGTCAGGGAGGGTCTCTGTTGAAAGCCTCACTGGAGCATACCACAGCAATCTGGGAAGGTAGCCCAGCTCTGCCCAGAAAGGCTGGTTTCTCCCACTCGTGTGAGCAGCAGCCACCTTGGAGCTCCCTGGTGTGACCAGGACCTGGCTATGGTGTTGGCACAGATACCACTCCACAACCAGGATGCAGTGCGAGCAGCAGTGACTCCAGGATCTGCAGTGGCTGAGGGTTGACACATCAGGTTCTGCTCTCAGCAGGTGCAGTGCTGTGGCCCTGCCTTCCCAGCCTGCTCCCCAGGAGACCAGCTGGGAAGACCACCCAAGGTTGTGATCAGGCTACATGGGAAGCGACCTGGGTCTGAACCCCAGTACCCCACCCCCCTTGCCCTGCTGTGTGACTTCAGCCTCACTCTATATACCAGCTAATGGATAACCCATTTCCAGTCCTGTCGATGGTGGTTCTCAACTTATGCTGGGGTGTCTAGAAACTCAGAAGTCCCTGGGTTCTGGTCACACAGCTGGGGTTCTTGGACTCTGCCTGGCTGATCTTCAAATGGGGCGACATTTCAGGGCACCACGTGACCTTGAATATGGTCTGCAAGAAAAGCTCCCGTGTTTGGATCCTCTATCAGGAGAGAACATTTTGGACATGGAAGAGGACAAGTGTGCCTACCCCTCTCTGTGTCTTAGGTTTGCAGGCAGGCTGTGGGGCACAGTGCTGAGGGAGTGATGGCAGGGCACAGGTGAGGGTACCCCTTGCTCTGCTTTGGTGGGAAAGCAGGGTTCGCAGGGACTGGTGGAGCTGGGGTCAAGGCTGTCTCTGCCCTCTGGCAGTCTGGGTCCTTGAGCAGATGACCGTGTTCTCTGGGTCTCGGTGTCTTCCCTTCCAGAATGAGGTCATATGCGGCACCTGCTAGTCCAGAGCAGGAGCTCAGCATTGCATGCGTTCTTTCTTGCCCTTCTCCCAGTCGGGCAGCCCTGGGCACCTGGGAGAGAGAGAGGGCAGAAGGGAAGGACATGGGGTGCAGGCCTGGAGGAGCTCATAATCTGGGAGTGAGCGGGGAGGTTTTGGCCATCAGAGGTGCGCTTGTCCTTGCTGCCAGTGTAGTCCCTGGGCCGGCCACAGCTGCACCTGATGAGAAATGCTGACTCCCAGGTCGGCCCAGGCAGGCTGTCTGCATCAGCAGCTGCACTCGGACGGGACCCTAGACATTTGTGCAAACAGCCACGGTTGATTCGCCTTGTCTCTGCCATGGGGCTCTTCCCAGGCCCAGAGCTGAGAAGGCAATGCAGAGGGGAGGGTACAGGGACCCCAGACTCAGGGGAGGTTGTGGGTGTCTCTGAAGGGCCTCGGTGGCCTTTGGAGAGGGCTGCTGCCCTTGCACCATGCCTGGGCATGTGGCCTGAAGGACAGGAAATAGTGTTGCAACCCAGTGTAGCACTGGGACTCAGTGTCTACCTCCTCCGGGCACATTTCCCTTAAGCCTTGTTCCCTGTCCATGAGTAACATTTGGGGAGACCGAGGCAGTTGGGGCAAGCCGGCTGGTTAATAAGACAGATCTGCCCGACAGCAGGCCGCAAAAGGCGTATTAGAGACGTTTGCTTGATCCCTCTTTAATAACCTGCCAGCCCACATGGCCAAACACGGCTTACAAGTTGTGGAACAAGAGGGCCATTTCTTCCTATTTTTAATAAAGAGCCTTTTATAACTGCCTTCACCGGTGCTATTAACATGCCACATGCTTAATAAGACTTCACGGTAACAAGGGGCCCATCCTGTTCCTCACGTGCCAGGGGAAGCAGGAGCAGCTGTGCACACACACACCCACGCTCACACACAGACAAGCCAGACACGCACACACGCATGCAGTCTTACTTGCACAGAGAAGGGATGCTGTCATACATGAGCACACGCTTAGGCTCATGCACACACACATGTGCAATCCACACACACGAGCCTGACAATGGTGCCAGTAGGCCCAATAGCGTGAGTTACACATGCACCTGCACATACAGTCAAGAATGCGTGTATGCTGTGTCTGAGCATGCGGGTGCACAGGCACAGACAGACAGACACACACGGCGTTACAACTCATGGCAGGAAGGAAAAGGCAGGTAAGAAATATCTCCCACAGAGCTCTTCAGGGCCCTGAGACTGGGAGGGGGAAGTCCAGAGTCCCCAACCCCTATACGACAAGCAGAGAAAGTGGGAGGAGCAGACCCAACATGGGCGTGGTCTCAGAGAGCAAGGACCCCAGATCTGCCCACAAATCACAGTTTAGACAGGAAGACTGGGGACTAACAAGGGAAGGAAGCCTCCCTGCCTCCTCCTACAGGCTCTCTGGATTTGTTTAGCTCTGAGATGAACACACAATGGGGTCAATGGCAGTAATAGGGTGGGCATTGTAGTGGCAGCTGGTTAAGCCCCCATTGCAATACCAGCATTCCATTTCAAAGTGCTGGTTCAAGTCCACGCCGCTCCACTTCCCCATCCAACCCTCTGCGGATGGAAAGCAGCAGAAGTGGGCTCCTGGCTTTGGCCCGGCCCAGCTGCAGCTGCTGTGGCCATTCAGGGAAAACTAGCAGGTGCAAGACCTGCCTGTTGATCTCTACGCCTTTCAAGTAAAGACGTGAATCTGCTTTTGAACTGATTGCCAATGGCTGACTCATGGGGAACCTTTGGTGTTCCTGGGCCTCTCTGCCGCCTTGCAGGGGCTCCATAGCAGCGCAGCCTGACAGTCAAGGGCCTGGTGCCTGGGGAAGAGAGGTGACTCGGCCAAGGGCACACTATGCATGAGGGGAGGGTACACTGGCCTTGGGAGTTCAGGATCTGGCCCTGTTGCATGTACCATCTTTCCCAAAGTAGGAAGTGAGAAAGTGGGAGACCGGGCCTGAGGACTGAGAATGGAAAGAGACAAGGATAGGGGAGGAGTGGGGGCAGGAAGGAAATGTAGTGGGGGAAGAGGATGGAGAGGTTGAGATCACAGACAGGGCCAGTTCCAAAGATAGCCCACAACTGATGCCATGGAGCAGATGCCCGGCCCAGGTCCCTGTTGGGTACAAATTGTGGGTCTCAGCTCCCGGCATGGCCACACTCCCTGCAGCCACTGGGCCACTCGGGGCTGGTCATGCCTCCTGCTACTTCATGGGCAGAGAAATCCAGAACAGTGGGTCAGCATCCTTCTCAGAGCACCCCATGCTGGCGACCAGAAACGTGACACCTGCCAGCCTCCCTATCCCTGGGCCTCTGCGCCAAACTGATTGGCGCTGCGCAGGAATAAAGAGGAAGCAAAGGGCAGGAGGGCAGACGGGGAGGGATGATGAGCAACAAAACCTCGGTGCTGGGGAAAGCGCAGACGCAGCGGCTTCTGCCTTCAGATCTGTGAGGCTCTGGAAACTGGGGGTCTGCGGGGGTCCCTCTGCACGGCCGTTTTTATTCAGGCTTTCTGGAACCATCATTGCATGGGCTCCCTAAAGGAGACATCGATGGGTCCGGGGAAGACAAAATGGCAGATCCCTTGCTCCTCCAGGGGGCTGCTGGGAGGCAGAGGCCAACGGGGCACCATCGACGTTTTAACAGCTGCAGTCAGCGTGGCTGCGTGCAGGCCAGGCACAGACAAAGCCCC
The DNA here is from genome assembly GCF_030435755.1 of Ochotona princeps. Classification (NCBI taxonomy): domain Eukaryota; kingdom Metazoa; phylum Chordata; class Mammalia; order Lagomorpha; family Ochotonidae; genus Ochotona; species Ochotona princeps. Next base: position 11,179,977 of record NC_080833.1, read on the forward strand.
AGGCCTCCCCCACCCTGGCCTCCTCTCCTACTTTGGCTTTCGTGCTTCTGCTCCTAGCTGGCCTCACATACACACATGCTGGGCTCTCTGAAAGGTCAGAGGCTGCCGCCTACTAGGCTGAACTCGCAGCTTAAACTTGAGAGGGGACGCGAAAGACTCTCATGAGGGAGGGGACTGTGGCACTTGGGGACAGCTGGAGGATGCCAGGGCCATGTGTGGGACTGCGGTGGGGGTAGGAGCGGGAGTGCAGTGGTGTAGCGCTGTGGTGGAGGGGCTGTCTAGCCCTTGGCGCATACACTGACCTACTTTCCCAGCCCTTCATCTCCTGGCTCCGTTATGGTCTCCTCCGGGGACTGAGACAAGTACCAGCGGTAGTGGATGTCTCCTGGACACAACCCCGGGGCCGGATTATGGTCTGCTGTCCTGATGCGCATCTTTAAGCTCGCAGCCCCATGAGCCTCCCACAGGGCAGAGGGAACAGTAGCCAGGAAGGAGCTGTGTCATCGGCTGCCCGCTGATGCACAAATGTGGGTCAGTTTAGCTGCTGAGAGCAGGGAGTTCTTGGATGCACATGTCCATGACCACAGGGCCCTTAACTGTTGTGCAGAGCCAGGCACGGGGCTGTCGACTTGCAGAAGCAGTTCCTGTCACCGTCACCCAGGCCCCATGACAGCCAGGCACGAAGGAGAAACCAGATCTCCTGGAGGCAGTGACTCACCATGGTCACGCAGAGTCAGGCTGGGTCTGCGCTGAATCCCCCAGCCTTCCAACTCCCAGGCTTGCACTGCCTTGCCCCTGCAGCCACAGGGAAGCACCGGGCACTTCTGCCTACCCACCCACGAACTAGTGTGCAGACACACTGAGCTCCAGCTCTGCGTCCCCAGGCCCCGCCAGGGAGCATCAATGTAACTGTTGGGCCCCTCCAGCCATCCACCCAGCTCCCAGCCCAGGGGATCTGTGGGACCAGGAGTGGGTGGGGAGACACAGACTCTATCCCATGAGGACCTAAAGGGGGTGCACCTGTAAGACAGACAGCTATCTTCTCGCTGTGCCGCCCGCCCTACGCTTGGAGAATGGGGTACTACTCCCCCTCCCCGCGTCCTGGCCCACAATCAGCTTCCCTCAGCCACCAGTGGAGCTTGCGAGACAGTGAGTGGAGGCTGTGGGGAGGCCACCAGGAGCCCACACCTGGGAATCCAGCAGATGTGACCCCAACCTAAGTCCTTTCATGTGTGAGTCATGCCATTCCAGCAAGTAAGTTTATCGTTTCACAGATCCTGCAGAGATAAAATACACCCAGGACAGTAAGCAGGTGACAACCTCTGTTGTGGGTGTGGGATTAGGTTCAAGCTGGGTCCCCGGCCACTGCCACCTGGAATCCCCCATTACATTGCTGGGGAACACAACTGTGAACAAGGAGCTGGTACTGGGGCCTGCCCACAGCCATGCGCACGATAACCAGCGTGTAGATGCTGGTAGTAGACACGGAGCGGAACTGGACAGCCTCCGCAGCCATGCTGCCTCTTCAAGTCCAGTGTATTGAGCCCCCAGCTTTTCTCCAACCCACAGATGGTGGAGCAGCCTCTGACCACCAGGGTCTGCTCAGGTGACCTGGATGGGGTCAGGCTGAGACTTGGCACCACCCACTCGGGCTCCAGGACACACTGGTGTTCACAGTTAGGGCTGAGCAAAGACCTCGGCAGTGAAGCAGAGGCTGAGTTACCCAGCACCCGGGCAAGGAGGGATTCATGGAATCCGTGCCATGTCCCCAGCCTGGGGCCAGGCCTGCAGAACTCAGGATGAGCACCATAGAGCCATGGCCATGGACCTGTGGGACACAGGAGACCCTGACAGTTCAAGGTGGTGCTGCTAAGTGAAAAGATGCCATAAGAGCCTGAGGAGCAACACCTGACCCAGTCAGAAGGCGACACCCAGGTGGGACTGGCGTTGTGGCTCAGTGAGTTAACACTCTGCTTGCAATGCCGGCATCTCACAAGAGAGCACAAGCACCGAGTCCCAGCTGCTCTGCCTCTTATCCACCTTCCTGCTAATACACCTAAAAGGGCAACAGAGGGTCACTCACGTGCTCTGGGGTCTCTGCCACCATGTGGGAGATGAGCATTGAGTTCCAGGATCCTGGCCTAGAGAAGCCCTGGCTACTGTGGTCATCTGAAGAGCGAACCAGACTAGATCATCTCTGTTTTTCATACAGATGAAAATAAATTTGAAATTAACATTAAAAACCAAACAAGTTGGGGAGGGGACGTTGTGGCACATCAATTAGGCTGCCACCTGCCAAGTTGGCATTCCAGGTGGGTTCCAGTTAAGTCCCAGCTGTTCCGTCTCTGATCCAAGCTCCCTGTTAACACTCCTAGCAATGCAGCAGGGGGTGGCCCCCAGGCTCGGACCCCCGCACCCATGTGGGAGACCCAGATAGAATCCCAACCTCCTGGCTTCTCACTGGGGGAATCAATGGCAAATAGAAGATCTTTCTCTTTTATGTCTCTCTCTGCAACTCTGCCTTTCAAACAGATAAAAATAAATCTTTAAACACAAACAAGTTTGTGAGGACTGACGTGACGCAGTGCTGGAGACTGGGGGCTTTGAGCGACAGGAATGTATTTTCCTCACAACTCGGCAGGTTGGAAGTCTAAGGGCCTGATGTTGCCGGGGCCAGCCTCCTCGGAGGCCTGTCACCATGCAGGGGACCGTTGCCCTCCCAGTGTCCACCCACTGTCTGCTCAGCTGTGCACCTGTGTCCACATTGTCTCTTCTTGCAGGAGCACCAAGTGTACCAGGCTGGAGCACACCAGAAGGGCCCTTCTCTATGGCCACATCAGAGATTAGGACTTCAATGTAGAAATGGCCGGAGGGGGATCCATTGAGCGCCAGTGAGATCCTATCAAGGGGGCTCGGGGGGCATTCGTGGGAGAGGAGCTCCAGGAATGAGCAGGATCCGTCATGACAAGGTCTTGGTTGGATGTCAGCACAGAATGCTGGCTCTGGCATAGAATGCTACACCTGGAGTACACCTGCAGATGAGGGTGAGACCCCGGGCAGGGCGAGTCAACAGGAACAGCTGCTCTCTGACTCGCCCCTGCTTGGATCACTTCAGGGGGGCACAGGGATCCCACGCAAGCCCACTGCCCATGGAACAGGAAAGCAACCCCAGCCGGGCAGTCACCCATGCTGGCGCTAGCAAGAGAGGCACGGATGATTCATTCAGCAACCCAGACACATTCTCAAATCTTGTAGCATGAACCAAACATGCTAAAATTAACCAAACCACTCCCAACGAACCAAAAGGATGACTGAGGTTAAAACACCAGGCATGGCTAATGACAGAGCATGGGGAGCAGCAGGGAGCAGTACAACACACTCAACACCACCTGCTACGAGGGCATTGCCTCCTGCTCCAACTGGGGCCGGGAGGCCCAGCCTCTGTGCAGCATAGATGCACCGCAGGGGCTGAGTGAGGCTGGTCAGGGCAGGAGGACACACTCAGACCTCTTAAAAGGGACAGAACCTTCAGCCCTGGGAGATACGCTGCTCACTGTTAGCAATTCACCAAGCAGGTTCATTATAAACAGGTCTGACTCTGATATCAAAACAAAAGCCGGTGGCAGCCTGAGCCATTCGCCTGAAAGACTGGGAGAGAAGCTGTGCACACTGCAGTCACACAGAGCCCCTAAAGAGATCCTCAACACCTCAGCCCCTCCTGAGAGCCACAAGCAGGATTTAGAAATCCATGTGGTGGAGACATATCACAGAGCCTGCCTCCGCCCCACCCGCTGCACTGCACCCCAGCACCGTCCCCCGACACGCAGGTCCTGAGAGCGACAGAAAACGTTCTAGCACAAGAAGCACCTCTTCGGCAAGAGACACGAGCAGTTCCTAAATCCATCCCTAAAATCCCACAGAAGCGAACTGGCAGCCTCTGACCAATCAAGTTGCAGCAAAAGAAAATCCCAGGAAGGAAATCGGAGGCCCGGGAAGCAGGCATGTCCAAGACCTAGTTCATCCACAGATGTGCTCATTCAGCAAAGGACCCCTCGGCTCATGGCAAACGGAGTTAAAAGGATGAGTTGATTTCCATGTAAAACATTCCTTGGTGCAAACACACACACACCCTTTCCTACAATACTAGGAGATTGCATGTGGTGGAAAAACTGCACAGATGTGAAAAAAACCACTTTATTCCATAATCAACCTATCTTTTTCATTCTGTTTCCCATGATCTGTTTGACGTCCCTGTGAACCAGGACGCTAAAGAGCTTTTAAGGTCTGTACTAAGTGCCTATGGTAACAAGCTACTCCAAGACTGACGAGTGTAAAGCACCCCATGCCTTCACCACTCAGCTCCTGTGGGGGCTCAGCAGGCTCCTCGTGCATCTTGGCTGGGCTCTAGGGCTCTGGGTTTTTGCTGGAGCTGCCACCCTGTCCCACCCCAGCCCCGTCTGTAGGTGCGGCTCGGGATAAGCTTTTTCCAAGTCTCACCTTATAGCACAGCTCTTCTGCAGGACTCAGCTGCCCATGGCTGTTTGGACCAAAGGCTTCTGTTCCTCCTGAGCTGTGGTCCACGGCATGTCTCCAGGGTCCTTGCTACGTGGGCATTTTTATCCGGTTGTAGACAAACCGGCGGCTGTCTTCATCAGAACCAGCCAGATAGGAACTGTGGTCCTTTGTCACCTGCTTGCAGGAGTGCCACCCCATCACTTCTCCCTACTTCAGTGGAGAAATTTGAGTCCCAACACAGCATGCACTTAAAGGCAAGTGATCACCACGGCAGGTGCTGGGCTCACTGGAAATCAGGTCAGAAGCATCTGCAGGCTTCCAGCCCCATGGTTTTCTCGGCCTCACTGGGTCATCTGAGACATGGGTTCCGGCTCCAGCCAGCTCCCCTGTAAGTGCACATCCTCATTAAGCTAGGAAAAGGTAGTGTCCAAGGGATGCTGGATCACCATCTGCCCTGGCCTCCTACTCCACCCTGCAGGTGCCCTGGAGGGCAGCCAGACCACCGGCACAAGGCAGCACAGTGTGCATTCTGTTCTGTTGAGCTTGACGGGAATTTGAGGAAGAAGAGGAGCAAAGTGTCTTTCTGGAAGTTTCTAGTGGGTCCTGTCCTGTCACCAGGGAAACCCAGCTCTGTCCATGGGAGTTACGGGCAACCCTAAGTGGTCTATGAGCTGCGCGTGGAAAACCCAGAGCTTGTTCCAATGGCCTGACCTTTTGACAGCAAAGTGCACCAGTCCCCGAGAATTACTTGGCAAATCCAAGCGTGTTGTTACAGATTCAATGCCAGTCCATATGGCAGGGCCTGGGTGGACCAGAGTTGGCACAGGTGTGAGGCATTGAGTGTACCTACCTACCTCTGAGAAGTGCTGCATGGCCAGTATCCTGGCTCCTTCCCAGGGGAGATAAACTGTGTGATTACTTGTTCCATGTCAGTCTCTTGGTCTACAATTGGACACTCTGCATCTGACTTCGTGCTAAAGATTTATTTATTTATTTACTTATTTGAAAGGCAGACTTACAGAGAAAAGGAGAGGCAAAGAGAAAGATCTTCCACCTACTGGTTCACTCCCCAAGCGGCCACAACAGGTGGAACTGAGCCTATCCGAAGCCAGGAGCCAGGAGCTTCTTCCTGGTCTCCCACATGGGTGCAGGGTCCCAAGGTTTTTGGACCATCTTTCTCAGGCCTCAGGCAGTGAGCTGGTTGGGAAGCTGAGCAGCTGGAACACGAACTAGTGCCCATATGGCATCCTGACAGCTGCAAGGCGAGGATTTAGCCGCTAAGCTACTGTGGTTTGTCTTTCTTCTAGCACTGTGTCCTCTGGGTCTCTTTTTAGGGGTCTGGTGCTTATCAGTGGGATGAATGAATGGATGAATGGATCAGTCATTCAATCAACTCTTCAACAGGTGAGTTCTGCTTATCTGTCAAGACCCAGCTTAGGAGCTGGCATTGTGGAACAGCAGGTCAAGCCAGCCTTTGAGACACCGGTGTCCATACCTAAGTGCCTGGTTCAAGTTCAGCTACACTTTCTATCCAGTCTCTTGCTGATCACCTGGGAAGGGAGCCAATGGTGGCTCTCAGTATGGGCCCTTTGCCGATGTGGGAGACCTGGGTGGAATTCCGGCTTGGCCCTGGTAGACTTGGCTGTAGTGTGGCCATTTGAAGAGTGAACCAGCAGATGGAAGATTTCTGTCTCTGACTCTTGCGTTTTTTCTCTCTTCTTCTCTGTGACTCTGTCTTTCAAATAATGAATCTTAAGTAAATAAAAAAGGACCCAACTCAAGCCCTGCCTGTCCCATGAGAAGCACTGGGGCTCATCTCTTGGGTCCCCCTCGTACTCCATACCTCTGTCTCCTACTGCTACTCCCCCCTCGGTGCCCTCCTTGGACCTTGGACTCACATTGCACTGCCGGGGCCACCTCCTCCCTCCACTGCTTCCACGACTCCCTATTCCAGTGGGTCCCATTTCCTGGACCCTTGCTGAGCGGAAGCTCACTGACTCTCCCGTGTAATTAACCGTGGAATCAGCCAAGGCCCCTGACTTCCTCTTGCCAGTTGCCTTCCCAGGCACACACAGCAGGGTGCAATATGCTGCACACCCATCTCTGAAGCTAGCCCTGTGACCTTTCACCTCCTCACATCCCATCCCTTCTCCTGTCCCCTGCGCCCCTGCCTGTTGCCTGCTGGCCCCCTCCACCCTTGCACTCTCATTAATCTTGATTAGGGAACCCTTGCTTTGCAGCTAATTTCTTTGTAGATGCGTATCAGTCATGTAGCAGGGGAGCTCTCCCAAGCTAATGAGGAATCACAGTCTTGCAGTGTCGTTACTTAGCTCATTAACGTGCTGACTTCTTGGAGGGGCGGGGCGAGAAAGGTCAGGGAAAATGTGCGCAGAAAGAGAGCCAGCTGTAGTCTGGAAGGGACTGGGAAGCAGGAGGAGGAAGGCGTTATTGGGCTACTGGCTTCTCCCTCTGCTGAGTGAGCCCCACGGGCGTCAGGCTAGGGCTTATTGGAATCCAGGTCTCTCTCCTCCCAGCCAGGATCCAACCAAACCCTCCCTCACCCTGACTAGAACTCTAGAGCCTCGGGCTTAGGGCTGAGCTACTAAGTCCTGGTCAGCAAGAGGCAGAGGCCAGCTGGGCAGCCCCCCGAGAGTAGGAGGCCACGGAGTTGCAGACAGGGGAGACCATCCATGCTGGGCTGCAGCCTGCAGCCAGAGCCCTCTCATCAGTGGCTGAGCCCGAGCTGAAGCAAGGCTCTGGCAGCTGCACTTGCCTGTTCCGGGTTCTTCCCTCCTTCAAAGAAAACCAGAGCAGAGCAGGTGGCACTGAGGACTGGGGCAGGACAGCTGAGTGCAGACTGGGACTCCGCTCTCACAGCAGCAGGTGGGAATTCTCAGCTGGGGAGCAGGGGAGGGGCAGATGCATGGAGGAAGAGGAGAACCCCAGCCAGCTATGGAGGATGGCGGGACTCGGGCTAACATTGGGTTCTTTGAGGAAAATACCCAAATGAGCCTGATTCATGTTTGGTTTTGCCTAATGGACGCATGTCACTTCTGCCCAAGACTCAAGCCCCAGGGAAGAAGCTAGATAGGATGAATTAATCTACAGGAACCGAGGCCCCAGCAAGGAAGGGGACGAGGGCCAGTGCCCACTGACTCACAAGTGCATCCATCGCCTTCTTTGCTTCAGTAAGATGTGCTGGGCACCTGCTGGGTGCTGTACCCTGGGCTGAGCTTCAGGAACTCACAGCTAGTGGGAACAAGCAGAGAGACTCCCACGATGTCCCTGGGACAGTCGCTATCAGGGTCACTTGCTGATTACCTGGTTCCACCAGGGGGATGAGCCTGGGAAGGGACCCATAGTTTGGTGATTGTGTCCCCCATGGGGTCATGATCAGGCAGGCTGCATAGCCCAGGAGCCAGACAGGTCTCGCTATTGGCCATGTGCCTGTGGGTAGTCCGTGTCCTTGGACCTCAGCTCTCCCATCTCAAAAATGAGTTGTTTGATGTAAATGGGCTGATGCATATAGGGTATAAAACAAAGGCCTGGCCTCAGGTGGGTACCAAGGACTCTCAGGGGAGTAGAGTCCAGAATTAAGTGCAAGGGACCAGTGTGAGGTCTCTATGGGAGACAGGTGCAAGGAGGACCTGGAGGAAGTTCAAATGGTTCTAGGAAGTCATGCAGATTGAATTCAGCACTGGCTGAATTAAAAGCAGGTGAATAGCACCTTGATAGAGCCACCATCCCAGCCAGGCAACAGTGCCCTCCGGGTGCAGCTGTGCCTCCTCCCTCAGACCGCATGCTCGCCCTGGAAGGGACGATGCCTCCCTTGTCAGAATAGTCTTGGGCAGCACAGACTCTGGAGCCAATGGCTTCATTTTGAATCCCTTTGCTGCTGTGCCTTGGCTGTGTGCAGTACCCGGCTTCTTTAAACCTCCGTCTCTTCATCTGTGAGACAGGCATGCACTTAGAGCCCATGATGGGAGCATGTGTCCGCTTGAGTATCCGTCCCCGGCAGCTGTGTGACAAATGACCCACACAACTCAATAGCTGACAACAACATTTGCTGTCTCCAGAAACCTGTAGGGGCCAGGAATCCACGTGTCCCTCGCTAAGCCCTCCAGCTGAGGGTGTCTCACTGCATGGGGACAAGATGGAGGCTGAGGTTGTACAGTTGTGTCAGGGCTCCCCTGGGAACCCACCTGCTCCCCAACTGCCCCCAGCAGGGACCAGCAAGGCCTGGTTCCTCTGGGGTTGTGGGCTGGGGGTGTGGTAGCCTCCAGAGCTGTCATCCAGTTGTTGCCCTCCCCCAGCCCCATCTTTGTGCCACGTGGGTCACTTACTAACTGCCGCCTCTACCAGCAGGTGCAAGCACCAAGAGGCGGGGCTTCCCTCCCGGCCTGGGCAGTGGTCACCTCCTCCGGGCTGCCTGGGAGAATGGGCTTAGTATTTCCCACATGGCCGCAGCCCTCATGCCAGCTTGGAGCTCAGGAAGTATTTCTCCAACGTGCAGGAGCAGGGGCTGCCTCCAGGCAGGGACCTCCGCAGGACCCTGTCCTCTTCCTCTGAGCTCCCGGCAGGGTTTGGCAGTCTGGAGCTGGCAGTCTGCCCCTCCCTCCCCCTGGGGCAGCCTGTGCCTACCACGGGCTTGGGGCCATATTGCAGGCTTTTGCCCCTGCCCTTCCTCTCCAGGGGAATGCAGATTCCATCCAGAAGGAGATGTGCGAAAATTGGATTTGCTGCCAGGGTCAGAGCTCGCCGTGCTGTGTCCCAGCTGTCACCTGCCTTTGAAACAGAGGCTGTAGTCTCCAAAGGGCTTCTCCTGCGGGGCCCCTCCCTGCTGGACTCAGAGCCTCAGCTGCTCCCTGCTTCTCCCTGGCCACTACCCCATCCAGGCCACCATCCCCCCTCCTCTCTCTCCTTTTCTCTCCCTTTCAGGCCCCGCCTGGTGTCCTCATTTCCACGCTGTCTCCCCCACCTCCACTCCCATGTTTTTGAAAGCAGCATGCCCAGCTCAGGTGTTTGTCCCCTGCAGGGACATCCCAGTGGTGACACCTGCAACCCAGATACCAAATCCCAGCTCGGGCTCCCAACACCAGCTCCCTGCTGGTGTAGACCCCGGAAGGCAGCAGGTAATGCCTAAGGGATGAGATGCCTGCCAGCCAGCCATGTGGGGAACCTGGATTGAGTTACTAGCCCTTGGCCTTGGCCCCGGCCCAGTCTTGATCACTGCGGCAGGCATTTGGGGAGGGAGCCAGCAGATGAACATGTTCCTTGTCTCTCTGCGTCTTGAATATAACATTTATTTATTTTGTTAGAAATTAAACACACACACACACACACACACACACACCCCTCAGGTCATGTCTTGCTTTTCAAAGCCTTCCCATGGCCTCTGGTAGCTCTGGAATAAGTTTGCAGCCCCGGATTAAGTTTGCAGCCCCTGTCATGTGTGTCTTAGCCTGGTTGCGTCTTCCTGGTCCGGACAGAGCCTGCTCTTTCTGGCTGACAGGAAGCTTTTCCTTCCTCCGAGGCTCTTTCCCCATTCTTGGTCTGCCTGGGCCTCTTCTGCCACCCTTTTTTGTAGTATTGGTTGTCTCTTATCTTTGTTATCCAATTTGTTGTCTCCACCTCGGAGAAGCCTTCCCAGACTGCTTCCACCATTACTGTTCACATTATCTTGTTGATTTCTGCCCTGGTGCAGGTAACAGCTGAAGATCCTGGGGGCTTAGCTGCCAACGTACAAAATGGGACAGGCTGTCCACTCCACGGGAACAGGGTCCTAGCAGAGGCCGTGGGCCCAGCACCCTGTTTGTTGCAAGGTGCCAGCCGCGTCCCACCTGCCTGTCCACTCACAGACTCACCCCCTCCATCTGTAGCTCCCAGGGCAACCCACAGTAGGCACAGATCTGTGCAGTGACTTCGCACCTTAAAAGCCCTCAGTGGCTCCCAACTGCCCAACAGTGACATGCTCATGGCTTCAGGTTCATGGCCCGGAAGTTCCCAGCATTCGCTTATACCTGCTGCATGCTCTGGCCATGTTGGGTTCCTGCTGCTCCCCTGGGCATCCCTGCCCTTTTCTAGCTGTGGGTCTCAGCTGTCGTGTTCTTGTGTGCCCTCTGCTCATGTTCCCTTGGTTAGCATTTTACACGTGTGCCCTCAGTTGAGTCATCCTCTCCAGGAAGGCATCCCCGGTCAAATCCGGATTTGTGTCTCCGTAATGCGCTCCGCCTGGGTGGGGCTCTCAGGGCCTCAGTCTGTCCAGTAGGGGGCGCAATGCCCACTCTCAGGGAGGCTACCCTGAGTCCACCAGAGCGCCCAAAGCCCACCATAGCCCTTTCCAGGTTTGCCAGTAACATGTGCTTCTTCTTCACCCTGCACTTGGCAGTGGGCTCCTTGTCCACTCCCCCCCGCTGGCTGGGCCGTGTACCACTGCCAGATCATCCTCCTTCACATTTCTAGCAAGGTCTAGAGTTGGTGGAATGTTCTGGACTTTTCCCCCCTTCTCTGGATATTCTCCTCCTACAGAGTAAAACAACTTCATGAAATGTTAGGCTCATTCACTTGTTCATTGGCTGAGCATCTGCTCTCTGGGCAAGAGCCCCATGGGATTTGCTTCCTAGAATTTTGGAACTACCATCGTTCATTTGGTCAACAAACATTTACCCACCCCTGCTGTATCAGCAGCCCTTGGAAAGCTTCATCTCCCAGAAGTTGGCAGCCACAGCTCAGGACCTCAAGTGTGCTCCCTCTGTGGCTCAGCCAGCCCTTTGGAGGCCACCCTGCACACACGGAGGGAGTGCCATGGGTCTCCTGGAGTCCCCTGTAAGCTATGGGTCCCCTGCGGTGGAGGACTGTGACACCTCCCTTGACTTTGAGCAGCCTGCCACGGTTGGGGGATTCCCAGCCTCTGTCACCCTGCCCCAAGCCTCCTGCCCAAGGTCAGCACCTGAGCTGATACCCTTGGCGTTTGATCCTGCAGGCTCTGTTCTTCCCTTTCCATTGTACCTGCCCAGCCTCTGGGCTCTGGGCATCTGCTTGTCCAACCTGGCCACTGGGCCTCCTATCCTGTCCCTTGTCCTTATGACCAGCACCTCCCGTGTAGAGTCTGGCTCTTTGTCAGTCCGTGGAGCCGCCTCCCTGGAGCTAGGCGACCAGAACCCTGCAGAGAGAGAGGAGGGCAGCTGGTGTGGAGCCCGCAGCAGGTCGCCTGGGATGCCTCTTGTTCCTCCTGACCTGCCACAGCCTGGGGCACAGGTTCAAGAGATGAAGGGCTGGAATTCTGCATCCTAGGACCCTTGCCCTTGGCCACCAGAGAGCTCTAATCGCTCTCAAATCCGCCCTCCATCTGGACACGTCCCCAGCAGCCCTCAGTCCGTCTCCTGCTCTCTGACCCTGGCAGAAGAAAGGCAGCCCCTTCGGCTTCAGCCTCTGCAGGGATGAAGCAGAGCCTGGGTGATGGTGCTGGTGGGTGGTTCCAGAGAAGCGGCCTTCGTGAGCTGGCTTCTGAGCCTGCGTGCAAGCAGCAGATGCCTGGCCTGCCCACCCAGCCCAGCCTCCTGCAAGGTGGCCTGTCCCGGGATGACAACTCCCTATGACCACCAGGGAAAGCTTCACACTGCCCTTACCGCTGCCACCAAGTGCTGCCACTCATCAGCCTCATGCCTCTGACCTTCATAAACCTCAATCTTCCTCATCCATAAACAGGAGCAACACCCTCCCACACACAGCGCCATTGTCAGGTTCAGATGCAGTGATACTTGTAAAAGCACCCAGGCCCATGGGTGGAGGCCCACAAATGCTTTTTCCCCTTCCTGCTCCCTGCGCTGGGGATGGAGCACCTGCCATTTTGGAGCATCCGTTGCTGGCACTGTTGAACCCAACCTGATGCCCTCACCCACCTGCTCCATGACCGGACTCTGCAGTCCTTGGTCCTGTTTGCTCTTTGGGAATAAAGAAATGCCAACCTGGGAGACATACAGGAGAGGCCCATTTTATGGAAATGGATGCCAAGACCCCAGACGTCCTCTGCTATACTCAGGGTCGTGTGGTTGGTACCAGCACTCAAGGAGGGGACTTGGAATTTTCCTGCCACCTTTGCCAGGGCGTCACCCTGTTCTTAGGAACCTGCAAGTCATCACTCCCGGGAGACAGGGCCAGGGTCACTGGCAGCCATGGAACCTCGGTCCCCACTGCCCAGACCCTGGGCTCCCTCTCACTCACACTCAGGCTCCCCCCTACCCCCACCTCTGGGAGCCCCTGAGTGGTTCTGAGCTGCTTGTGTATATTTATATGCCTGCGTGCTCGATAAAAATAAAACCACTTCACCCACCACTGACACGCAGCTCTCGGGGTGTGAAATATGGGGCTTAGCGAGCGGCCGTGAGGAACTGCTCCCGAGAGAGGCTCCTATCCGCCCCAACCCCCACAAGGGGGCCCGGGAAGGAAGTGAGCTTCAGGACCTCCGTGAGTCATGAACCTGGAAGCACGAGCCAAGAAGATAATTGCTCTCCCTCCCCGAAACCCGGGCACCCGCAGCCCTTCTGGGTGCAGAGAGGGTCCTGCTGTGGACAGAACCCCTAATCTGGCTCCCCAAGAGTCAGCCTGCAGGTGAGTGTGCACCCTTGCTTCTTCTAAACCCAGCGTTTCACCAAGCACCACTGCTTTAAGCATTTTTAAAAGGCAGGCTGACAGGCAGAGGGAGACTGGGCGAGGTCTGCCATCCATGGCTCATGCCCAAGTGACTCCAACATCCAGGTCAGGACAGTGCGGAACACAGGCCCGAGTACCTGGGCTGTCCACTCGCTGTTTTCCCAGGTGCATTGGCAGGGAGCTTATGAGAAGTGGACGAGCAGGAAATGGTATTTTGACAAGAGATGCCAGCATCACCAGCCATGGCTCATCTAAGAGACCCTTCTGGGGGGCTTCTATGCGCTAAGATATCCAGGAGTGGAGACCAGCCCTCTGGCTGCTGCTCCAGGCAGTGGGAACAGGAAAGCGATCATTCCAGAAAAGATGCCAGACACCTCTTCTGTCCACGGCAACCTGACCCTGGTACCTTGAACTCTGTCATGATTGCTGATTGCGAGCCTTGCTTTAGGATGGAACCTTCCCTCCTGCACTCCCTCCCTTCATCTCCCCACAATACGCCTAGCTGCACAGAGCAAACACAGGGCTGTAGGAGACAGGAGGAGGGGTCCACTGTCTGCCATGGACAGCTGGAGCTTCGCCACCATGGGGTGTGCGTGGGGTGTGCAGTCAAGGCTCAGGGACATGGAACGGAGGTGGGAAGACAAAGGACATTTCAGTGGAGGGAATGTCATACATGAGAGGGACTTCAAAACATTCACAGAACAATTAAATGAAAAGATACATTTATTTGGGTGCAAAAAAAAATCTGCAGGTTTCTTCATAATGTTCATTTTTCATGAGTTTTTGGAGAACCTTTTGTATGCACGGATTTAATTTTTTTTTTTTTTTTGCACTCAAGTAAACATCTTAGAATTCCATTTTCCACAAACTCTTTGAAGTACCCAGTCTATAAAGGTTTGTAATCAAGAAAGAGCTTAATGAACTCCAAGAACTGAAAATAAGAACAAAGCCACGGGTTGGGGGGGAGGGGAGGACAGCATGGGGAGTTGAGCAGTCCAGGGTGCTGGCATGGGGAGCCATAGGAGGGCTTCTGGGGTGCCCAACTCAGTCTGAGACCTGCACTGCACCCAGGCGGCATGGCATGGGGACGGATGACGGATGCCCTGAATGTACAGCTTCCGGACCAGGGAGTGGAGCAGCGGGCAGTTTTGGCCACTCCTGGATACGGAAGCCTGAAGTCAATGTGCTTCAAATGCAGAAACCAAGTGGGCAGTGCAGGCTGGTGTGGGACTCTGACAGCAGAGGGCGCTGATGAGCAGGTGCACGGTGGTTGACCTGAGGTTGGTTCTCCAGTAGTCTTGACTGTGGACCAAACTCTACACCTCTGAGCTCCCACTGCACCCTTGGGCTCCCATGCCCCCCCGGCCCCAGCTCAGCGCCTGGTCCAGAGGAGAAATCCACAATGCGGATGTGGCCTTTGATGCCATCTGCGCCAGAGGTCACCCATTAGAACCACTGACTGAGGGCCACCGACATGACTCTCTTAGGGTTTACAGTGCCCTGACCCCAGACCCCACTGGGCACCACCCTGGCAACTGTGGGAAACATCGACAAATCCATGTTCTCCTAGTGCAGGGGCTGTTAGCATTCCTTGGGAGGGTGGACTCCTTTGCAGGGCAAGGGCCTCTCCCTGCATGTCTCCCGACATCTTCCTATTCAGGGAAACCTGCCAACCGGACATGAGGACCCTCACAGGGTAATCAGAAGAAGGACAAGAGGCTGGACGTGGGCAGGAGAGGCCCACCAGAGGAAACCTGGAAGGCAGACAGACGTTTCCAGCATCAGTCAGTAGCTGAGGGGAGGAGGAGAGACAGCAGCACCATGGGCAGAGAGGTGAAGGGCCCCTGAGGTTGGAAAGGAGCCAGTCGGTGCGGAGGGCTCCGCCGTCAGCAGTGACCCAGGCTCTCGGCTGGCTTACATGTCCAGATGCCCCACCATGAGATTTTATTTTCCTAAAGACAGATTTATGATTTGGAAGGAAGAGTTATAGAGAGAGGGGGAGAGACAGAGAGAAAGAAAAAACATCTTCCATTCTCTGGGTCACTGCTCGGATGACTATAACGGTCACACCTGGGCCAAGCTGAAGCCAGGAGCCAGGTGTCCCATCTGCATCTCCCAGGTGTGTAGTAGGGGCCCAAACACTCGGGCCATCCTCTACTGTTTCTCTCAGGTCCCCAATAGGGAGTTTGATCAGAAGTGGAGTAGCTGGGTCATCCATATTAGATACTGGCACTGTAGCTGGTGGCTTTACCCACTGCACCGCAAGGCCAGCCCCCCACAGGGTTTTAGAGCCATGTTTGTTGTCCCTTCACCATTCATTGGCATTCATTGTCCTGTGTGGGCACAAAGTCCCTGCTAACCTCGCATCCCCTCCTACCTCCATGCCCTGGGCCCCCGGCTGCCCAGCCACCTGCTGTTCCCTGGATGCAGCCCCTGTCACAGGCATGTGAGGCTTCACGCATACGGCTCTGCCCCCAAAGCTGTTCTCTCCCTGGCGAATGCAGGCGTCCTTCCCAGCAGTAGGTCTCGCCTCCTCTGGGAAGCCAGACTCATGACCCCGAGGTCGGGGCCAGGCTCAGAGCAGCTGCTCCACCAGTGGCCCAGGAAATGATGACGAGAGGGAAGACGGGGGTGGATCCATGCCCAGACGAGACATCAACTGTCAGGATCCCTGAAGAGCCAGCCCAGCCTTTGCTCTTACAAATCAGAACCAAGGTCACCTCCCCATTCTAGAAAGCAGATGGGGGTTTTCTAGAATGTTTCAGGCCCATGGGAAGAAGACACAGTGGTCAGCCTTTACCCCTGAGTACTTCCACAACAAACACCCCTCGCTCCCCCACTGGGCAATGGCGCTAACCTGCAGGGCCTTGGTATTTCGCTTCCTGGCTCTTGCAGCACTGGGTGGGTTATATTTGAGCTGGATGGCCCGAGAGAACAAAGGGTGACTAAGATCCAAGGGACATGGGCTCAGTTGTTCCAGAAAGAATGGTATAACCAGGGCAGACAAGAGGTGCAGAACAATCACCTGTCTGGAGGGCCCTAGGCTGGGTAGTGAGGACCACACACACACCTCAACCCATGGGACCACAGGGAGCTGCTGGCCTTGCCTAAGGTCTCAGTTCCCTCATCTGTAGCATTGTGGACCCATCCCACCATGCTGACTAATGAGTGAGTTCAAGCACCGGTGTGTCCTGTTAGCATCCCTCATTGTGAACAGGTGGAAGTCTAAACAAAGAACTTGAGAAACGGAAAGTGGACTGCTTTCACAGAGCCTTGGCCTTTGAATTTGGAAGGTTGTTAACAATGAAGCAAATCACATGTTAGATGGCACCACCTGTTGTCTGCCTGGGGTATTGCAGTTTGGCAGGGAGCAGAAGGGGCTCCAAGGGGTGACCTTAGATCCTAGTGGCACAACCGCGCAGCAAGACAAGGACCCAAACCTGGACACAGCCTGATGGCGGGAGGCCAGTGAGCAGAGTGAGCTGCAGGTCTTCCCCACACTGTCCTTTCTCTTGGGATTGGAGGTAAGGCCAACATCTGTAGGGTCCCTGGACCCTGCAGTCTGTCTGTCCCCCTCCACCTGGGTACATGGGGTCCCCACAGTGGTGTGTGGCTGCCTGGACAGTGGGTGAAAGCAGTTCCAGCCAGCAGCATTCATGGTGTGCGGACTATCTTCATTATTGCAACTCAGGGAGGCTGGATCTCTGATCCCCTCCTCCCCTCTCACCACCTTCTCATGCTGCGCAAGAACAAAAGGGAGCTCAGGAAGGTCAAATAATTAGCACAAGATCTTACGGCCTCTTCTCCTGGCCTGCCTCCTCCTCTTTACCTTCCTCCCCCTGCCCCCTTTCCCTCCCTCTTATTCCTCTCTCCCTACAATCCTCCATCCTCCTCCCCTCCCTTCCTCTCTTCCTTCCCGCTTCCCTCCTTCCTCCCTTCTTCCCCTCTTTCCTTCCAGCACTCATTTTGGAGGGCTGAAGCTGGGACTGGAGCCTGGGCAGGCCAGACCAGAGCCCATGCTGTGAGCCACTCTGCCTGACCGCATCTGTTGGCATCTTCTAAGTATGACTAACGCTTGTTGGTCCAGGTCCCTTACACTTAGCAAATGCAATGATAAAGTGAAAAAATAAAAATCTTTCTGATGCTTCCTAATCTTGATTCATCTATTCACGCCTCCTTCGATATACTCGCCTGTATTCCAATCCTTTCTGTAATCCATCTGTCTACACATACACCTACCCACTGTTGCTCATCAATCCACTCACTCACCCAACATAATTCTCAGATCTGTTCATCCATCCATCTGGCCAGCCACCCAGCCGACCGTCCTCAACCCATCCATCCATCCATCCATCCACTCATCTACCCACCCATCCATCCATCCATCCATCCATCCATCCACCCATCCATCCACCCATCCATCCATCCACCCACCCATCCATTCACCCATCCACCTATCCAATCAGATTCTTACCCAATCACTCTTCCTCTACTTTTCTTCTTCCCATCTTCCATCCATCCAGCAATCACTTTCTTTTTGTTTTGTTTTGTTTTGGTGCCGAGCCTTTTTTTTTCACCCAGCACACTTCCATTTTATTATCATTATTATTATTATTATCATTATTATCATTTTATGATACAGTTCCATAGGCTCCTGGCATTTCCCTTATCCCCTCCCCAATTCCCCCTCCCCAACAATTACTTTCTTGAGCACCCACTACCTTCCAGGCACAGACAATACAGAAATGGATGAGTGGTGGCCCTTGCCACCCATAGTCTCTGATATAGAGAATGGCAATCCTACAGGTGCTTCCCTAAGGTGGGAAAGGAGGGATATGCCTTCCCATAGCCAGGATGGGCCTGGGATGGCATCAGCCTTGACTCAATGGCTGAGTTGGGATTGGTGGGTGGAAGAGGGCAGATGGAAATTTGGGCAGGAAGAACAGCACTAGCAAAGGCAGAGAGAGAAAAGAAGTCACCAGGGATACAAGCAACGTAAGCAGCAGAATGAGACACCCAGAAGGCCTGAGAATGACGGTTGGCATATGAAGGAGCCGAGGCCTTAGACAATAGTAAGCCCATGAGGATAAAGGGCAGAGGAGGTGAGGGGCAGATGCAGCGGCATCTGCTGGTGTGTGTCAGGGGGTAAAGGTCCCTTGAGCTGTGATAAGTGGCCTGGGGCACATGGACAGGGGAGAGTGGCCTGGGATGGTCTGGGACAGGTGGCTGTGGGAGCCAAGGGATCAGATAGAATAGACCTTTGGGTCCAAGTACCAGCATCACTGCCTATGGATTTGGTAGCCTCAGACAAGCTTCACCTCCCCTGCCTGCCTCAGTCTGCCTGTTCTGGTATTGAGGGGGCGGGGGGACAGAGACAGAGCTGCCATGCACAAGTTCACTCCCCAAACACCTATGGAGACAACAGAGATGGAAACACAGTCCAGGTGTTCTGTGTGGGTGGCAGGAACCAACTACCTGATAACTCAAGTTAGTTGTGTCCTGGGATCTGCAGCAGCTGATGCCAGGAGTCAGAGCCAGGGACTCCAATCCAGGAACCGGATACCTGGGATCCCGAGCCAGACGCCCCCTCCTCATCTCCTCCAGGGGTCTAAAAATGGAACAACCTCGCGGAGTTGGACTGGTGCAAGCAACGCACTTGGCACAGCAGCTGGTACACCTGAGCCATCACTCCATGCCATCCACTGGCAATGGTTGTTACTGCTCTTGTTGCTGCTACAGTGACCAGGGAGGAGATGAAGAGGCTTGCCCAGGGCAGCGCAGACACTCCACTCTGTGATCCACAGAAGATGTGCCTACCAGACGTTTCCAGGTGTTTATGGGACATGGCTTCTGATGCCCAATATGGGTGAACATCAGTTACATGGCAGTGAGCAGCAGTGGGCAGTGGGCAAGCAGCCACGGTACTCCTCATGGTTTTTCCTCGCTCTTGCTGGTGGTGATGCTCTGAGAACAGTTAGCCAGGGCGCTCTCCCCAAAGGCTGCTCATTACAGACTTGTAATAGCTGGTGGTGGGGAAAGGGACCCAATCCAGGGAATGTCCCCAGGGTTCGGCTGCTTCTCTTGGCCCTCTTTGACCCCTACGCCTTCCCACGGATCCACCCTGAGATTCTCTGGAAAATACGACAGGCCTCCTGGGTCCTCCTCTGGGGAAGAGGCCTGGAGAGCTGAGGGTGTAGGTGACACAGCATTGGACTTAATTCCGAGAGCTGATTTCACATCGATTTGTGTCACCGATGTTAAGGAGTCACTTTCAGTTGTGTTTAATGTAAACAAACAATAGAACTCAGCATGGAAAGGCAGAGGGGAGAGAAGCAGGAGCCAGAAGACTGTGTAAGTGAGCGTGTGTGTGTGCACGCACACATGTGCATGTGTGTGCTGATGACAAAGAGATGACTGCCCTGGTGTTCTGGGCAGAGCTGGAGGGAGTCCACATCACATCCTGCCCCCAGGCTGGAGTCCTCTTCCTTGGTCAGCTGGAGCGATCCTTCTCACTTCTTTGAGTCTTGTTTTCTTATCTGTAAATTGGACATAAATAAAGTTGCCACAAAGAGCTCTTGGGAGAATTGAATGAGATAAGAAAGTCACAACCCACAGGACTTGAGATAGTTTTGCTGTACAAATACTCTCTTCCAGGGCGTGTGTGCCTGTGTGTGTGATGGCACAGGTCATGAGAGTGTGTGTGTGTGTGTGTGTGTGTGTGTGTGTGTGTGTGTGTGTAGGCCAGCAAGGATGTTTAGGAGTTCTGTGTTGGATCTTCTACCAGCAACTGTACTACAATGTGCAAGTTGCTTAACTAGTACCAACGTTATTACCTGTAAGCTACAAATAATGATAGCACCCACCTCAAGGGTTATTCTGAAGACTGTGAGTTTACACAGTGCCTGACTTACAGAAGCTGAGAGTGTAGGTGGACATAAATACTCATAAATACCCTCCACTACCGTTATCCAATCTCACCTCCTTCCTTAAACCGGCAATGTACATCCTCAAGGAATGGAGGAGGCTGTCCCATGCCTCAACCCTCCCTCCCAACTTCACAAAGAGATGAGCTAAAGGTCACACACAGCCCCTTCGACCTCTGGGCCTGTTCCCTGGGGTAGGGAGCGGAGAACTTTACCTTGTGCTGGAGCACCCTCTGTTGGGAGAGCCTGGTTCAGCACCGTGGACAGAGGGCGCTGTGTGCACCTACCCACCCCTTCAGCTGCCCTGGAGACCACTCCCCCACTTGGCCTCTCACACCAAGGACCCAAGGAAGAGGCATATCCTGTGTGACTCAGCGCCTTAATGTCTGGATTACCAAGTAGAGACCCTGCTGTGGGTGAGCGATTCACAGGAGACAGGAACCAAGGATGGTAAGCAAATGAAAAAGCCTATGGTTGCCCTGGGTGACTTCTCTTTAGCTAAGTCACCCTGTTTGTCTCACTATTTCTGAGATGTCTTTTTCCTGGAGCAAAAGAATTGGCTGCAAAGCTAGGCTTTGGGAAACAGGAGCTGGGAGGATGGGCTCCCCGGGGAGGGCTGCAGAGGTGACAATGTTACCACTAGTCATCGCCATACAGGAATAGACACACACGGTGCTGAGCCCATTCAGGAAGAGTCACCTGTGCACCTGGGCAGGGTGGCTTCTCTCTTGTGGGTTTACCAGGACACGTGACCCAGGCTTTTCTAGGAATGTTCACTGACACAGGACACATACCCAATGCCAGCCTTTATGCCAGGAGCTGAGGAATAGAATGGATAAGACAGAGCGACCCACCCTCATCCATCCCTCCATCCACCTACCCACCTGTTCATCCCTGTATCTTTCCATCCTTCCACCCATCCATCCCCTCCCCCTTGGGACCTGGCATACTTGTCACCTATCCATCTTGTAATCTATCCATCCATCCACTCATTCAACAAATGTTTACTGAGGACCTACTATGTGTCACTGTAATTCAAGTGATAAGAAGAGTGTGACATTCAGAAGTCCTGGAGCCAAAACAGAGTGAACGGAAGTCTCCAGCATCCAGGTCCTGCTTGGAAAGCAGGAAGTCCCCTAACCCCTTGACTGATGAGAGGAAAGGTTCGATAGCCAAGGGGCTAGGGGACAGTGGGAGTCCTTTCTGCTGCCCTCTGAGGCTGACTGTCCTTCCCAGCTGGCATGGTCCTAGATTGGGAGCAGGCATCACAGCAAGTCCTGGAACCCCATTTGTTCCCTGGGTTTCCTCTGCAGTGGCTGGGCAAGTGGAGTCAGGGAGCCTCCCCAACTCAGGGCTCACCTGGACTGTGGTTTGTCTACCTGCCTGGCTGCAAAAACAAGCACAGAGGGGAGGCAATGCTCACACAGCAACGCATGGCATGCGCTGCAGAACTCAGATCCTCCTAGGCTATCACTGCCCTACCAGCTTGCCGCTGCCCTTCAACCAGCAGTGCCCTCCTAGCCAGGGGTGCCACACCAGTCAATGCTGCCTTGTCTCCAACCAGCACTGTCCTATGAGCCAGCGGTGGTCTCCAGGCAGCGGTGCCCTCCAGTCCAGCAGAGGACTCAGAACTAGGGGTGTGGGTCTTTGACTCTACTGATTGTGTCCTGGGCCTGAGGTAGAGATAGGAAGAACAAGAAAGGAAGTAGTCAGGGATCACCCCCCCCCGGGCATGGCTTGGTAAGGGTGGGAGTGGGGTGAGGATGGCCTCAAGCTGAACCTCAGCAGCTAGGAGAAGGGGTGAGAGGGAGAAAGAGCAGACATCGGGTAGAAGAAAGGGCCTAAGACTCCAACGTTCAAGCCACATCCAGCCGATCAGCTTGGCAACCAATTAGTCTGATTCAAAAAAAAAAAAAAAAAAATCCCCACATAGGGACAAACTGTAATCAAACACCTATTTATAAGGGTTTATTATGATCATTATTATTATTTTACTGAGAGGATCATTCTAAAGCCTGTCAGGTGAACGTATGCTTTCAGATCTTCATAAATGCAAATCGCTCCTTCCCCCAGGGCGGGTGAACAACCCGCAAGCTGTGAGCTGCAGCCCGGCTGCCTTGGGAGGTGAGGTGGGCCTGCAAATGGTAGGAACAGCCCACTGCCCTGGGGCGCCTCTGCCCACACCCCTCTGAGGGCTGCTGGAGAAGAACTGGCTATGTACCCCTTGTCCTTCTGGGTAGACAGAGTGAACACACTGGAGCTAGGAGAGCTGAGAATTCTCCATAGAAAGCGCTGGGCCAAGGGCGCAGGGACCCAGGGGACTGAGCTCAGCTTTGCTCCTAGCTGTGCTGGCCTTCCTGGGCCTCACCAATCTGCCCCTATCCCCCTCCCCCGGTCCTCTGCAGGTGCTTAAAGTCCATGCCCTGGACTTTCTCCACCTCACCTGGCCCCCAGCCCACCCGTGGGACTCTCCTCCTCCCGACAGAGGGGAGGTGCAGTTAGTTCAGCGTGGCGCAGGGAGAGGAGTGATAAGGTGCGGGCCCCACACCTCCACTTCTTAGGCTTGGGGAGGCAAAGGTGCTGGCTGCTCAATGGAGAGGGGGATATTTGGTCTCTGCATGGAGGGAACCGCCCTACCCCTTCCTGGCTGCAGCCAGGGCCGCACTGAGGGGTGGGGGACGGGGAGAAGGGGCTAGAAGAGACCCCAGTGTGTTTCTCTGGGCTCTGGGAGAGAGGCGGCCTAATTTGGGAAGTTCCAGGAGGCTGAGTCCTAAATGCGCCCCACCAGGGCATGCACAGACACGGAACCTCTGCTGTTCCGGAGCCACACCCGGCCTGCCCTACAGGAGGATGGCATCGCCCTCGCCTGAGGGACGCTCTCCCCCCTACCCCAACCCCCTCCCCCGCCAACGGACCGGGGAGTGGAGAGGGGGCACGGTGAAGGGTGGTGGTGATCTGGCTCCCGGAGGGGGGCGGGGAGGGAGGCTGGGGCACCTAGGGAGGGCTGCAAAGCTGAAGGCTGCAAGCCAGTGGCGGCGGAGGGTGGGAGAGAACTTGGGGTGGGGAGAGGGAGGGTGGGAAACTAGGGGGGAAGGGCGGGGGGGATGGGAGGGGAGCGAGCGCTCCTTCTTCCTGCAATAAATCGGCTTAGCCGACGAGAGCCGAACAACCCAGAAAGGATTAAGGAAAAGTCTGTATAATACAGCCGAGAGCGTGGCGAGGGGAGGGGGAGGGCGGGGGGCGGGGAGAGGGGGAGGGACGCAGGGAGGGCGCGGGGAGGGGGGGCGCTCGCGCAGCCGGGAGAGACCGGCGCTAGGCAGAGCGAGCGCGATCGGGCTCCAAACTCCGGCGCTGCCGCCGATCCGACTCCCGGCCGGGTCGCGCTGCGCGCCGCGCTCAGCCCAGCCACCCGGAGCTGCGGCGCGCCGAGAGGACGCCCGGAGCGCTAGGGCGCGGCGCCCCGCAGAGGCCGAGCTCAGGGCAGCCCGGCGCCCCAGCGGCCCGGCCGCAGCAGCATGGGGACGCCCCCACGGCGCCCCACGCTGCCCGCCACCTCCTCGGCCCGCGGCCGGAGGCAGGAGCGCGCCTGAGCCCATGGCGAGGGGACCCGCAGCCGCCGCCGACACCGCCACCATCCCGCCACCGCTGCCAGCTCCCGGGCACCATGCGAGCCGCCCCGAGCCTCCGAGGCTGCGCCTGCCTGCTGCTCGCCGCGATCTTGGACCTGGCGCGCGGTGAGTGCGCGGGCGTCCGGCGAGGGGGACGCACGCGGGGACGGCCGCTGGGAAGGGCGCGGAGCCGGGGTTGAGCCGAGCATCCTGACGGGCAGGCGTGTGGAGCTGGTTCGCTGGCGAGGGAGGGAGAGAGGGAGAGGGGATGGCTCTGTGGCAGCGGGCGCTCGTGGGTCTGTGCCAGGGTCGTGTGCTTGTGTGTGTCTTTGTTGGCGTCTATGGGTGAGGGTGCCCGGGAAGGAGCTGTGTATGGAGAGGGTGAGGAAGTGTTTGTGGAGCTGGGAGCGTGCGGGTGAGATGGCGCGGGATCTGCGTGTATCAGGGGTATCTCCAGTCGGTGTCAGCTGCGCGGAGATATGTGAGCGTGTGCTTGCGCCGGCCTCTCTGGAGGGTGTGAAGTGTGTGCGCCCGTGTTAGGGGCGGGCGGCTAGGAGAGGTGTGGCGGTTCACGCGTATCCCGAGGGCGCGAATGTCTTTAGGGGTGTGCGTCTTGGGAGGGAGGTGGGTGGGCATGTGGCTCTTCCCCCTCCCCCGCAGGAGTGTACCTGTCTGCTTGGGGGTGCCGAGGGTCGTGTTGCTTCGTGGGGGTGAGAGTGTGCATATGTGCGCTGGAGCACGCGGCTCAGTGTGAGTGTGTGTGTGTGCGCGCTCGCGCGTGTGCGTGTGCGTGTGTGACCCTCATGGATTTGGTCCCGGGGAGCTAGAGCGAGCCAGCTGGAAGAGGCTGAAAGCTAGTGGGTTCCCCAGAGCGAGCGGTAGCTGCTGAGCGTCAGGGTCCGGGGTTCGCCGTCGCCTCCAGGCTTCCCGCCCAGCGCTGCCGCCTGGTGGATCTTAAATGGTTGCAGCCCATGCAGGAGACCCTTGGCACCTTTCGCGCAGTGAAGGGAAAGCAGATGCTGTGGCCACGAACGCTGCTGGAGGGAAGCAGGATATGCTAAGAGCTTCCAGGGGCATTTGGAGCCCAGAAGGTGGGCGTCCTGGATTCCCCCAACCTCAAGCAAGCCTAGAGGCTGCCGTGAAGCCTCAAAACCCAAGCCAACTCCAGTCAGAACCCAACATCGCTGCCTCGGAGCAGACCAAGGATGCCTGGTGCCGAAACGCAGGCACTGTGACCAGCAGGGGCTGAAGCCCGGCTGATGGAAGTGGTGGGTCAGCTCTGTCCTCCCTTGTCCCGCCCTCCTACCGGGAAATGTCTCACCAGGCTCTGAGAATGTGTGCCCTGAAGGGGGGTCCCAGCGCAATGACCTCACCCCCTCCACCCTGCGTCTTTGGGCAGTGCTGGATTCTTGCCCAGAAAAGCTTCGAATTAGGGCTTGGGAGGTGGGCTTGTGGTGGGGGGGAGGGGCCGTGTACCCCAGAAGGACTGAACGCCCAATACATTGTCCCCTACCCGTGGAGTAGGAGACTTGGGAAAGTGGATTCAAACCTCCCCCCAACTTCGGAGTAAGGGCTACCCCCTTTGGATGCCTCAGTAGGGAAGGCGCTGTTGTGGGGAGGGCACGGGCTTTGTTGGAAGGCAGTGGGCCCTCACCTGGACACTGCAGGGAGCAGGCTTGGGAGCTGGGACAGGAGGGGCCCACCCCTTCCTCCAGAGGGACGCTGCAGGGGTGGCGGGGGAGGGGAATGCTGGCGCGGACAGTCACCACCCAGCCGGCTCTCCCTAGGACCCCTCTGGCTGCCGGGCTGCGGGGCTAGCCTGGCGTCCTGATGCCCTGGATCGCCTCTCGAGCCTCTGCTGGCTGCAGGCGGTCAGAGCTTCGTCTCTGAGCTCCACGGCTCCGGCTGCAGGAAGAGCGGAGACGCAGATCGCGGGTGGGAAACTTTGCGTAGCTGGGGCACAGGGGGAGGACCCCGACCGCCGGCAAGTCTCCCTTCTTGGCAGAGGAGATGCGAACGCAAGAGGGAGTAGAGGCCCCCTTTCCCCTCTGGAGCTTGGGCCCACGGTGCGGGGCGGGAGTTCCGGAAGGGTCCACGAGAGACGCCAGAGGCGGGCTGGGCCAGAGGAGGGCGCCCATCCAGGACGCGGTGGCCAGCGGTGCACCTGCCCAGAGCCACCCGCCGGGGGCTGCCTGCGAGGTCGCGGGTGGGGGTGAGCGCGGGGAAGGCGGTTGCAAGGCGGTCTCTGCGAGGAAGGGGCACGATCCGTGCGCTCTCGTCTCTTTGCCCCCACTACGAGTCGCCACGGAAGGGACCCCGACCTGGGAGAGGAGGAGCCCGCGAGACCGGAAGCTCCTGCGCCTGCTCCCCGCCGCCCAGCCGCAGACTTTCCCTAGGGCAAGTTCGCTTTCTCAGGTCTTCCTGGTTTCTGGGAGCGCCCCCAGAGGGGGGCCTTTTGACCTCTCCGGGCACTTCTGAGAAGTCTCACACTTGGACCTGTGCAGTGACCCAGAAGGGAGGGGGCACCCGGCGGGGACAAAAGATGGGGTCCTCGGCTCGGCTTCTTTGGCCCTGGGAAAGTCTCCCCGAGAACAGGTGGATGGGCAGCAGGTGGGCCGGAAGATGGAGAGGGGGGGAAGTAGGGGCTCTGGGGTTGGTCAGAGCCAGGGGCATCTCTGCTGCTTCCCCCGCAGCCGGGTGGCAGCAGGTGGGCGGATTCCGCTGGATCCAGGCAGCCACCGCACCGAGCCTGCGGGGTCCGTGCGCGCTAGAGCCAGCGAGCCAGCGAGTGTGCGAGCTAGCAGGTGTGACGATTCTGTCTATTTACTCCCGCCGTGTGCGCCCCAGGCCTGCGCTCCGGGCACCGCAGGTTTTCTCCTTCGCCCCGCCCCTAGCCGTAAGCCCCACCCCTCCCCACCCCAGACCGCTTTGCAAAGGAAGGAGCGTTTTTTTTCCCCCTGTGCGGTTGAACTAACGCTTGCGGTTTAACTGCGGAGAATGTTGAAGCTGGAGCAAGCTCCAAGATCTCAAGCTTCGGTGGTTCTGAAACTTCTCTTTCTAAAGCAAGAAAATCCTTGTACGGGCTGTTGGTGATTGTGGCCCCACGTTCCCGGGCAGTGGGGCAGCAAAGTCTGTGCCTGTGTGATTAATGCTTGGTGGAAATTGACCCTACTGAGAGGAGAGAGTTATGTGTGACATCCACTGAGTTAGGCCCCGTGCCGTGGGCTTGCTGGTTCTTATCTCATTTGATCATGGGAAAATTCCAAGAGGTCAGAGAACAGGCTTGCTTTGTGCATGATAAAGCTGAGGTTTGAAGGTGAAGGCCAGCGGCGGAGTGAAACAGGGCTGCCTGTACTACCCTCTGTCCCGCTCTGCTCTCCCCTGCACAGGACCCACCTTTGCACTTCCTGTTGCAGCCGCACAGGCGGCCACTTCCCAGGGGTTTGATTGCTTCCTGAACAAACGTGGAGATGAAATGGCTTGGTATGGAGAGGCATTGCCCCTGTGCCATCCACCAGGGGGAAGAACCGACATCCGCAATGGGCAGGGCGCACCTGTCAAGAAGGACCCCCAAGCGAGGCCTCCTGGGTGGGAGGGGGCACTGGACCTGTTCCTGGAAAAGATGGCTGACAACCAGTCCATTAGGAGGCCCCTCCCCCACCTCTCCTTCCCTCTCTTCTTTCTTCTGTTCTTCTTTTTTAAAATGATGAATGAGGCTCAGGATCTTCTGTTAAGTGGAAGAGCTGGGAGTTTTAAATCCAGGTCTGGGGCATTCTGGAGACAGCTGCTTTTCCATCACCCGGGAGAGAATGCAGTGCCGCTACCACGTGCTCCAGGGTGCAAGGCCTTAAATGTTAAAATAGCGGCTGCAAAACCCATGACGTCACTTCTGGAGACATCACCAGGATGAGGTTCCTGAGAAGCAGGGTGTCAAGCTCCTAATCCCTGTCCCTCCAACACGTTCAATGGAGTCCAGGAGCAGAGGGCTGGTGTGTTCCAAAACCTGCAGGCCATGATTCCAGGTAGAGGGAGCTGGGGGCAGTACTCAGCTTGAAGGAGCAAAAGACACAGCCCAAGCCTGGGGACTCCATGGTCCCCATCCAGGAAAAGAAGCTGGCAGGTGACTGTCCCCTAGCCCCTGCCCCCTGCCGAATTACCTGACATTCCCCAAGACAGACCAACAGACATTCCCTGATCAAGGGTCATTTTAGCGGCCCCCTTGGCCCCAGTGAAGGCTTCTTCTGGTACTGAGTCGAGCCTTTCCAGGAGCCGGAGTTGGGCAGAGAACCCCGAGTTCAGTGCTGTGGGCACTGGTGCCAGCCCTAGCCACGGTGCCAATGACTGCTCAGCTCAGGCAGTGTAGCCCCTGTCTTCCACAGACTCCTCCCGACACCATCTTTATCCGTTGCTCTCGGGAGACATGAGCGGTCTGCAGTCAGTGTTTGCTGCTTGCCAGCCAAGGATGCTACTTGACATCCACCCCCACGTCCTCTGTATGAGACTACACAGGAGCCCCCATGGGATGGGGGATGACCTGATGCCAACTGCCTGCAGGTGATGGCCTCTCCACCTCCTGTCTCTCCCTAGGAGCTTGAGACCTATGTGTCTCTTCTGGGTGAAGTGTTGGGTGGAATCAGTCTCTCTGGCTCACTCCCTGCCACCACCTGAGTCTGCCCCCAGACACACAGGGTGATCCTTGCAGCCTGCAGGTTTGGAGCTTCCAGCTGCCTTTGGCCTTCAGGCCCTGGGGGTCTGGAATGGATGTGTCAGCTTCCTGTGGGCTCCCTGGTCTGGACACAGGGAACACCCAAGCATGGTGCTGTGAGCTGGATGCTCTTGGGGGGGCGTGTGACCGATGGGACCTCCCCCATCCTCGGCTGCCATCCGGGTGGGTGTTTCCTAGGCTGCCCCACACACTTGGCCTGCTCAGAGGTTTCTGGCCTTGGCTTCATCGGCCCCTGTCCCCTCCCCCACTTCCGCCCTTTCTTGGCTCTGGGAGCAGACATCTGCCCTCAGCCAGCACAGCGGTGGGCTCTCTGTGAGCCTTCCTGGCAGTCCCTGCTCCCCCACATCCTCTGTCTGCACCTCCCACCCCTGCAGACTCGGTGTCCCCCAAGAGTGCCGCCCTCCATGGCATTTTGGGGACTTCTCTCCTGGGGCCGCGGGTGGCTCTGGGCTGGCTTTCTCCTGAACAGAGCTTGTGTGGGTGGCAGGCCTGGCTGTCAGTTTGTAGGTGCTCAGGCAGCATGTGCTTGCTGAATGAATGAGTGATGTCTCCTCTATGACTGAAGTTCGGTGGGGAAAGTGGGCCATACTGTTCAGGTACCTCTGCAAACCCTTCGTGGTGGGAGAGTGTGTGTTTTGTCTGTCCAGCTCTGTCCACCTGCACTGGCACCTAACTGGCATCTGGCGAATGAATTAGCAGTGGAGGGAGACCAAGAAGTCTGCTGTTCCCCCTGGCTTTTCCATGGGTGTGTGGGGGGTGTCCTTGATGGGTGATGGTGGGGCATGGGGGCAGTTGGGAAAGGAAGTGTGAAAAGAAGAGAGGAAGGGAGGGAGGGAGAGAGGGAGAAGCAGCTACTGTGCACCAAGTCCTGGGCCAGACACATCCACTCACAGTGTCATAGGAAATCCTTGCTTTGGGACATAATGCGCACCCAAGCGCTAATGGGCCCTGAGTGCCTCCTGTAGGTGACAGGTGCATCTGCAGCCCGGAAATCAGCGCCCTTGAGCGTCCTGGGCATGCCCAGCTGCGTCCAGCACTGTCTGTGTGTGGCAGCTGCCTGGTATTCCCAGCCTTGCATTTCCACCTGACGTGGTGTCACATAGTTGGCTGCTTCTCAGCAGGGTACACTGGAACGAATTGCTACCTATCTGAGTCTTTGTTTCCTGATCTTCTCAAAAGAGCTTGTGGTGCGGATGAATGAGATCGGACGTGAACGCACGTGCCTGGGATAGGCTCCTCCCTCCCTCCTGGTTTCCAGGATGTGGTCAGCTGGACGTGGAAACTCCAGAGAGCTGAATGGACTGGCCCTTTTCTCTTCCCTCGACTGGAGGCTGACTTCAGAGCCCAGTCACTGGACCTTGTCACTTCCATTGATGGAACAGCTACCCAAGCTCAAATCTGTCCTGGCAGAGGCCTCCCTCCCTTCAGGGATCGGAGGCTGTTGGCAACCTTACGCAACACACTCATTGGAGAGCAGCGCGTGATGGTGTGCAGCCAAGTGGCCAGTTCAGGGGCCCTGAGCTTAACTCCTCTGGGATTAAAGGAGATGGCCGTGGAAGGGAGACCATCTGGAGAAGTGAAGAGAGGGTGGGTGTCAGGTGGGGCACAACAGGTATAAAGGCCTAGAGCAGAGAGGAGTGCTATGTGGGTATATTTGGGGTGGAGGCAATGAGGCAGGTGGCCGTGCTCAAGGGCATGGTCCTCGAGGCTGTGGACATGGCTGGAGGATTTGGCGGAGGTCTGTGTGCCAGGGCGAGGGGCTGGAGCAGGAGGGCAGCCTACGAGAGAGGAGAGACTCCTCAGAGGAGCGCTCTTAGTGGGTGGACTTGGCTTTGCTGGACCGTCGGAGACTTGGGAGCCTGCTTTGGGTTATGCAGGTGGGTGCTGGGTTATCCAGGGAAACAGCGGGATCCGGGAGGAAATGCTGTCCTTCTGGGACCACCCAACTCTCGTGAAGTGAGGGGCCCCTAGGCCTGGCCCCGCCTGAAGTAGAGTACCTCTACCAGGGCAGACACCTTGGACTCGCACCAAGAGTGATGGGAGTTGGGTTGCTCTCCTGGGGAGAAGCTTCTGAAAGCCCCACAGGCCTGCTCTCTGGGGTCCATCCAGGGGCTCAGCTCCTGACTGCCCCACCTGCTCAGTGGGTCAGCCCTGGTGGTCTCTGTTGCTTTCAGCCCAGGCTTCTCCGCTACGTGTGTGACTTCTCCTAGTGGCCTGCTGCTGCAGCCTGGTGGGGAGGGTGGCTCAGGCACCCAAGAGGAAGGGCTGCCCTCATAGTGTCTGTATAGGAGTAGCTACCTCCACGGGGGCGTTGGTCCCCAACTGTGGTAAGACCCCTCAAATGGGCAGGGAGAAGCATGTTTAGACCCCAGGGCCTGGCAGGAGGGAGTATGGTACAGAATCCAGAAAAAGCCTACAGGGTTAGAATGCAACATCTCGGGAGCCAATGCAATGGTTCAATTGACTAATCCTCCAGCTGCAACTGCCAGAATCCCATGTGGGTGCCGGTTCTAGTCCCGGCTGCTCCATTTCCCATCCTGTTCCATGCTTGTGGCCTGGGAAGCAGTGGAGGATAGCCCAAAGCCTTGGGACCTTGTTCCCACTTGGGAGACCTAGAAGCTCCTGGCTTTGGATTAGTTCCAGCCATTGTAGCCCTCTGGAAAGCGAACCAGGGGATGGAAGATCTTTCTCTCTGTCTCTCTTTCTTTCTGTAAATCTGCCTTTCCAATAAAATAAATAAATAAATATAAAGAAAGAATGACAAAGAATGACAGGATCACAGAACCATTGGGAAGCTTGGGGGTTTCATCCCCTTCCTTCCCATTTTAGAGATGAGAAAACTGAAGCCAGAGAGAGGTGTGGCTCCCTTCGGCATACACTGGTGCAGGGCGACAGGTCTGCTCTCTAAAAGTCCCAGGGGATCCTCCATGTGGCCCCAGCCCCAGAGAACCTTGCTTAGCGGGGAAGAGGCTGGGAAGAGGCGGGGAGACTGGCCCTGCCAGTGTGGAGGCAATCCCACCCTCATAAATCACAGGAGAGCTTTGCGAGTTGCCAGGGAGGGAAGCAGCTGAGCCATTGGTTTTTTTGTTCTTTTGCCAAGCTGTTCCCTTTGCCCTTTTGTTTCTGTTTCTGCAGAGGCCCTCCCAGCGCCTCGATGGGCTTGGTTGTCACCCATCACAGGCGCTGCCACCATCCCCGCAGTACTGTCCCTCCCTGCTTTCTGCCTGGCACTCCCTCCAAGGAAAGCACCCAGTGTGGGCTGCCCTGGCATCCTGCGGGAATGGCGGGGCTGGGGGAGAGCGGGAAGAGGCTGGGAGAGGACTGGAGGAGGCTGCAGCCTGGGTGCTCATGGCTCTAGAGCCCTCTGGGTTTTGCTAGTGTATATTCAGGCTGCACAATAGCCCAGGGCCAGGTGTTTGGTCCCAAGAAGCTGGTGACAAGTTGTTAATTGTGTCACCCAGCATCTAATTCCCTGGGCAGAGGCAGAATGAATGAGTGAGGTGGTGATGGGGGTGTGTGTGTGTATGTGTGTGTGTGTGTGTGTGTGTGTTTATGTGCAGCAACAGCAGCCACATCACAAAGACATCTTTGTTCACGCTGTAGCAGAGAATTAAGTTGGAGCTCAGCATGGAGGGACAGAGGCAGGGGAAGCCAGGTCCCTGGGACCTACTGCCTGAGTGGGGAACTTGGGGACAATGGTGGAGAAAAACAAGTGGCCCCAGAGTGGGGTGGGGGGACATCAGTGGTCCCCATGTCGGTCCAGGCCCCAGGGAACAACTCAATGCCTTAGGAAGCTGCATGGCCTCTCCGTCTCTCCTGCCTTCACACCTTCATACCTGTCCCATTTCTTGGGGGCCAGGCACTGTGCTGGGTTCCAGAAACCCGAAGGAGGAGGAGCAGGCGCCTGGTGGGGACTTGACCCTCTAGTGCTATGATTGTTCGATCTGGGGCCCCACCCTTTGCACCTGCTGACATTGAAATGCAACTGAAACAAAATGTTTCTTAGCATCTGCTGAACTGAATTCCATGAAGTTCAGCTCCTCCATCAGGCAGGCCTGCATAGCCAGCCACCTGTGGCTGGTGACCACTGAAAACAGAGGGCATGTCTATGCTAGGCCCAGCACGAGGTTCTGTGGTAGTTAGGGCACACCCTGGGTCTTGGGTTTTTCTTTTTGTTATGTTGGAGGCCGCTGCTATTTTATCTTTGAAGATGCTCATCTCCTTTTCCAGCAAAAGGGTCATAGAGCTGGCTTGCGGCCTTTAGGGAGCTGGAGGGAGCAAGGCTTTTAATAACAGTGGTTTGTTTTCATGGTAATTATTTTTCAATCACCCTCTGTTTCAGGCAAGCGATACTGGTTTGCCATTTGGAGCGGTGATTTAAATTCTCTCTCTCTTGTAAATGGCTTTATTTAAGTAAAAAACAAGTCGGAGTTAAAGGAAAATGTTTAAGTATGTAGCTGAGCAGGTGGCACAGAGATACAGCAGATCGGTGAAGGTGTTTGCGTCTGCCGAGGGAAACCTGGCCCCAGAGGAAGCCACGTGGGCTCCAGGCAGACAGAGACACCATTTGTAAAGTCTGTGCCAAGCCAATCCCTCCACTGTGGGTCAGGCTGCAGCAGGACACGCCCACTCCACCTGGGGATTCTGAAAGCTTGTTTGAGGCAGTGTGGGCCCAGGGCTTAGCAAAGGCATCAGGGGAGGCTTAGCTCTTTTGGAGTAGGCAGCTGATAGCCTAGGGGACTGCATGGGACCAGAGAGGCCTGCCCAGCAGAACAACATGGTGGCCATGCACAGAGGGACATAGTCAACTTCTGCAGACCTGGCAGAGACGTGGATGGAAAAACCTCACAGTGGCAGCCTCCTCTTGCCTTTGTGGCTCTCGTTGGTGCACCACATCTGGCAAACCCTACTGGAAGTCTGTACAGATCCGCCTCCAACACACAGAGTGCGCAGACGAGGGAACACAGAGTGTGCGCAGGCTGGGGGTACAGCAGAGAGCCAACCCGCCAAGCCTCTGTCCCCTGCTTGTCTAGCATGGAGTTGTGCTTCGGGCACCCAGCAGTCCTGCTTTCAAGCTGAGATGGGAGAGGGAACTCGTGATTGGCAGCTTTTTTTGTGCAGAACAGTGGCGACGGAAGTGCCTACACATGTGCCCAGTCCTGGGCTGGGTGCTCAGTTCTCTGTAAGTCAGGGGGCCTGGGACTTTGAGGTGGTGGCACAGACTCTCAAGTGCACGTGCATCTGGGGGAGGAGTGTGGTTGGCAGTGGAGGGAACACCCCATAGCCGTGGCAGCCCCATATGCCTCTCCTGCTCCACCTTGCTGCCCCTCCTCTGCTCCCTGGTGCTCCTCCCTGATGGATGCCTTCCTCCCAGCGTGTTCTGGCTTGTCATGGCCAGGTCATTTTCCACCCCACTTCCCACGGACATGTTCCTTCTCCTTAGATCCCTGCAGGTCATCCTTCTTCCCGTCCCCAGGAGCCTGGCTCTGGTGCAATCATAAGCAGGCATGCCGCTCTGTCCTTCCAAATGCAATGTCAGGTGCTCTCCACCCTCAGCCGGGCTGGGAAGAAGGGCAGAGCACTGAGCAAGGCTGCCCAGGGACACCCAGTTCCTGCTGCCTTTGCAAGTGGAACGGGCCATCAGCACTTAGAGTGAGCCTCTCGGAGTGGAGCAGCTGAGTTCATAGGAGTAACTGACTTCTCCCTGGTGACAGGTACTCCTGGGGACAGTTTCCACTCACAGCCCCCTCCAACCAGCTTCTCCATAGGCTGAGGTGGCCATCTCATGAATGACCCTCCATTTCATTTGGTTCGGTCCCCTTTTCCATCTACCTGAGTGTTAAAATTGACTTTGATGAGGACTAATTGTGTGTGTGTGTGTGTGTGTGTGTGTGTGTGTGTGTGAGTGCAAATTCATGAGATGCTTATGTATTTGGTACTTTTGAAATAGCTGTGACAATACTAGCGACAATTTCTTCCCAAGCATTCCCTCAAGTGCTCTAGGCAAGACAGCATGCCCCAGCCCTTCGACGACCCCTGCAGTCCCTCACCGACACGCCATCTGTCGCCCCGCCAGTCCTGCTGCTGCTGCTTGCTCTGCCCCCTGCTTCCTCTTCAGGTGGATCTCGGCCCACCGTACAGGCTCACAGGCAGGACCTCTCTAGAAGGGCATGGCTCATCTGCTGGGAATGAATATTCCTGGAGGAAAATTCCACCAACAGCCACCCCCTCCTTTGGTGCTCAGTGTCCAAACTGGCAAAACTCAAGTTCATTTGTTCAGTCCCCCTTTTTTCCCACCTACCTGACTGTTGCAGTTGCCTCTGATCGGAACTCATTCTCCAGTTGAATTTGGGGCAAGCTTTCTCTGCAGGCTGGGTTGCCAGTGCGCTGGCTCCTGGCTGTCCATCAGAGCACGGGGCAGGTCCCAGGTCTCTAGGGTGGCTTTTGTCATGGTGAGTGTCATTTGTTTGGGAGGCAGGCTGGCTGATAAACTCTGGACACACATGGTAGAAATGGCAAACCTTCAGTGATCCGTTTACCATGTGACCTTGGCTCCAGCCCATCCCAATGGTCACATCTTCATTATTTTCTGAAGGTTAAGAATAAATCCTTGCTTTTCTATTTGATTGGTACGAAGGAATAGTATATGGGTGTGTTGTACCAATTGTGTGCTTTTTCCCCTCAGATTTAATTATTTTTCTAGAAAGTATGTAACTGAGTTTTTGAAGATGCTTCCCCATGGGGAGCTGAGGCTGTGCTGCAGTAGGTTAGGCAATGGCTTGGGGCCCCAGAGTCTCAAGTTCAAGTCCCAGCTGCCCCACTTCTATTCTGCCTTTTTGTCCATAAGCCTGAGAAGGTAACAGAGGATGGCCCAAGTACTTGGGTCCCTGCCATCCAGGTGGGAGTCCCATATGAAATTCTAGGGTCCTGGCCTCTACCTTACCTGTTCCAGGCACCCGGAGAGTGAGCCAGCGTCTCGACAATTCTCTCTCCCTTTCAAATAAAACACATCTTAAAAACAAGAAGCACTCCGTGAGCACCTAGCATCATTCTGGAAAGTACCAGTTTGCTGGTGAGGAACTAGTGTCCCCATGCCATTAATCACTGTGTGGCTCGCTCCCCCGCTGCCCCGGGGCATTCGGTCCAGGATGTGAAGGCACAAGTCTGATAACTCCTTCTGAGAGACTTGGGTGAGTTTTATGATTGGAAGCAGGCATCTCCTCTGTGGTCCACATTCAGGATGTTTAAGCTCCGCCTGCTTCCCCTTCCCTCGCCACCACATCCCCACCTGTTAGGAGCATGGGTTGGTGAGTAGGGAGGCTCTGACAGTTGTTCATTCCATGGAGCAAGGAGGGTGTTACGCAGCAGTCTTCCCCTGAGACCGAGCACCTGCTGGGGGCGGGGCCCTGCCTGAGGGCTGCGGCCACAGAAAAAAGACCCAGGGCTGTCTCCAAGGCATTCGCAGCTTTGTGGGACTCATGTGTGAACAGACGGGCTCCAGGAAAACTTCAGGCATTCTAGAATCAAAATGGGAGCAAACCAGGGGATGGAAGATCTCTCTCTCTCACTCTTTCTCTCTCCCTTATTTCTCTCTCTGTGTAACCCTGCCTTTTAAATTAATTAATTAATTAGAACAAAAGATGAGACCAGAGCCCAGAGAGGTTATAGTCGCTAAGGGTAACATAGCTGGTTAAATGTCTGGGCTTCAATCCATTTGGTTTGTCCCTCCTGGTATGACCTTTTTGTGACTTGGCTCTCTGGGTCTCTCTTCCCAGCCTTGTGTGTTCTCAGGGGCTCCAGTGCTGCCATGGCCAGATGTGACCCTGGAGCACTCAGCTGGGAGAGTCACAGGCCTGGCCTCCCGTGCCCCATTCCCCGCAGGCCCTGGGGGGCCGCTCAGCTGGAGTGTCTCCAACCTCATGATTGTCATTATTTCCTCGCAGCACAGTGCTCAAAGGTTCCCGCAGAGAGCATGCGACCCAGCGCTTTAACATTTAAAGGGCTTTACTTAAACAGCATTATTTCCCTTGGACAGGAGGCTAAGGAGGCAGATGTGAGGGTTATATTTAGTGCAGCATCTGGAACTGAGCAGATGAGTATGCACTCAGAGGCTGGGCAAGTGACAGGGGAGGGGCGGACCCTGGTAATGGGACCAGGCAATGGAGTACTTGAGAGGAGAGCCTGCAGTTAAACACTCCTCCCTCTCAAACCCTAGGGAGCACAGCCTGTGTGTGTGTGTGTGTGTGTGAGAGAGAGAGAGAGAGAGAGAGAGAGAGAGAGAGAGAAGCAGGGTACAGTGTCCTGGGGAGTGGTGACAGATGCCAACTAAGAGTTCCATCCTCTTGTACACCGTGCCCTGAGCTGCCCCAGGACCTTCACACATGCTGTTCCCTCTGTTGAAATCTGCCTCCTTCTTAGGGCTGAATCCTCTCTGTGATTTGGGTCTCAGCCGAGGCATCACTCACTCATTCAACAAGTGTCTGCATGTCTGTTGTCCACAATGAACGCTGTGGGCACAGGTTCCTTGGGACTCATCTTTGTGCCCTGGCCCAGAGCAGGCCTTGGGGAGAACTTTGGGACCTGTGGTGAGGCTGTGGGGTCTGGAGGAAGAACATGGGGTCCTCCGGGAACTTAGCGCCTCTGGGAGAAGGGTGGCTGACCACAGGCCTGGGACCCTGAGTGAGCTGGGTAGCCTGGCTCAGGGAGCAAGCGAGGCTCCTGCCTTCCTTCATTGGAGCTTGCATTCATTCACCCAGTGAAGCATCCTGAGATGTCTGCTGTGTTCCTGCCATGGGCCAGGCCCTTGGGGAGGCAGCAGGGGGCAGGCAGAGCTAAGGCCCAGCTGCTGGCACCCCTGGGACACAAGCACCCAGGGCAAGAGGCACCTGCCCTGGAGAAAGGCCGAAGCGTGGCAGTGAGGTATCAGGGCCAGGGATTTTACTGAATACCTACACCATGCCAGGGTCTTGTGTAGGCCCTGGTGCCACGGACATGATGCCCTGTGCTACGACGAGGGGCTGGCAAGAGGTTGAGGTGACATGTGTAAGTGGTAACTGGGTGAAGCCTGTGGTGAGGGCCGACTCCTGGGAAGGCCTGAGAAATGCTTTGGCCCTTGGAGGGTGGAAGTGTGTGAACAGCTGGAAACTGGCCCATGGTTTGCAAACAGTGTTTCTTGGAATCCCTGTTTCCCATGGGAGGCACCGTTAGGAGCAGTTTGGGAGACGAGAATGTGGGTAAAGATAGACGTAGAGGGGTTCCTTGTCCAGATCTCTGCTTTGCCTAGTTGAACGTGCTCTGCTTGGAATACAAACAGAACAGCTGGGGAAGGAGTGTGACGGTGGCTGGGCTGGGCGATGGGGGGCGGGCCAGGTTCAGCACTCAGGGTAGGGGGTAGGGCTGGAGTGTTTCCGTGTGGGTCCTACTTCCTTTCTTCTGCATGAGGACCCAGAGGGACACCCAAATTGTCCAGGTTCCAGCCAGAGGAGATTGCAGTCCTGTGCTTTCTGTGTCCTTCCAAGCTGGGAGCGAGGCCCCGAAGGACGCCCACAGGAGGCAGACCCCAGGTTTGCTCTCTGGATTCTGACGGCGGCAGCACCACCAGCCTAGGGCTGCCCTCCACAGCACCCTCCACCGCTGCCCAGCCTCAGGGCACCACCTACAAGGCCATCTCCCCATCTAGCCCAGCCGCCCAGCCCCACCCTCGGAGAAGTCTTGAATTAAATGAAATATTTTATGATCCCACGCTTCGTTATGTTTTATTAAAAGCACCCGTGCTGGCTTCTGCTGGCACAGCTGCCATGCCGTGTCCCGAGGCTTAGCCCCATCTCTTCCCTCCTCCATCCAACCATTGCCACTCCCTCCCTCACAGGGAGGACCAGCCAGAGTGCCAGGTTCTGGGAAGATCAAAGGCAAACCCTACAGGTGAGGGCAGGTTGGGGGCTTTAGAGCCATAATCCTACCCCATGTGCTCCTGTGGCTACCCCTGAGGGGAGTAGGCTCAGAGAGGTTGAAGGACAAGATGGGAGTTGCACAGCCTTTGAGATGCCCCGAGTTCTTCATTCCCAGCTCTTCCCAGGTTCGAAACCTAGTGCAGGTTCAGTGTCAGGTTGCTGTGTTCTCCTACCGGTTTTGGGGGTGGGGGATGCCTCGCACCTTGGTCTCAGCCTCCCGTCAGCTGCAATCTGCGAGCCACAGGGCCAGCTCTGGCCTCTCTGGTGGAGAAGCCTCTCTTGACCCAGGTGGGAGTGATGTGTTGTCATGGGGCTCCAATGTGAGTCACCTGGCTGCGGCTGAGTCACCTGGTAGGGGTTGTGAGGCAAGCAACTACACCAGTTGCAGTTTGTGCTCTGTAAAGTGGGGGCCAGCCACCTGTCCTGGTGGAGGCATGTCCTCAGCCACTGGGTACACGGGGTAATGGTTTTGAACCAGATCCTAACTATAGGAGAGAGGGGCATCCAACCAGATCTCCCTTTGAGGGGCGAGACAAATGAGCGTCTCACTTTCCCTGTTGCTACCGTCCTCCTCATTCTTGGCTACCATGAATGGGATGCTGGTTGTTCACGTATCAGCTGCCGCTTGACCTGCTGTGTGCCTGGGATGTGGAGCTTTGCTCTCCTGGGCTGACCCCACGAGGGCTGACCGTGAGGAAACAGCCTCGTGGCGACTACCACCCTGCTGAGAGGAGCTGGAGGACTTGGGAGCAGAGTAGCTTCTCTGGTCCAAGGAAGGTCAAGGAAGGCTTCTTGGAGGAGGTATCCTTTGAGCTGATAAGGGACAAGTCAGTAGGATATGTTCCTGGTTGAGCCAGAGGGTTGGTTAGTGTCTCTAGGCTAGGATGTGTGTTTACTGTCTTCTCAGGGGAGTTCTCTGGACTCTTTGGCTTCATACAGGGGAATGCTCATGAAGCAGACTCAACTGGCCCAAGACCTTGACCCCCAGCCCTGGAGAGACCCAAGGGAAGCTTGCTCATGGCCTATGGGCCAGCCAGGGCAAAAGCCAGGAAGGAGCGGGAAGTGGGAGCTATGTTAAGCACCTTCAGGACCTGCTCTTGTGTTCATGCTTGTGGGTGGGCCTGTGTCTGTCGCCATCCCACGGACGGGACAGATGCAGAGGGCAGACTCCCACGGTTAGCGAGGATCAGCCCCGCTAACAGTGCTGGCCACCACATCCTGCTCGCCACAGGTGTCTGTTTACAGTGGAAGAGGGGCGCTCACCTGTTCCCCTCCCCTTGCACCGCCTTGAACCCAGAGCCGCCCCCTACCCTGGGGCAGGGGCCACAGCCTGAAGCGTGTGTGGCGAGTGGGCCGGGTGGCCGGGAGCCCATGCAGAATGGACAGTCCTCAGAGCTGGCTGGGGCTGAGGCAGAGTGGTATCAATTAGCACTTCTCCCCTGGCGTGGAGGAGACGGATGGAGATGAAGGCGGTGGCCTGCACATCCGTTTTGTAGCAGCTGAGAAGAAGTAGTAAATCAACGCTCTGAATCGATGCTGGGAGATGGAGATATGTTTTAATCTTATTAGCGGGAGAGCACTGCAGGAGAATCCCTCCCTCCAGGGGCCTGGCTCGGGAAGGCAGGGGAGCCAGGGGGCTGGGAGAGGGAGCGAGGGCTAGAAAGAGGAGGTTGGGTTCCAGAAGGGTTCCTGGGGGGTCTGTCACAGATCTAGTCCTGCCATGCACCCCCTGTAAATGGACTCAATGGTTCCACCTGGACCAGGCTCTGACTCCAGCACCAGCTCTGCTTGGCTTCTCAATTTCACTGCACCCAGGGGGAGGACCTGAGGCTGGGAATGGGGCCTGAGT
Source organism: Ochotona princeps (assembly GCF_030435755.1). Lineage (NCBI taxonomy): Eukaryota > Metazoa > Chordata > Mammalia > Lagomorpha > Ochotonidae > Ochotona > Ochotona princeps. Next base: position 11,220,200 of record NC_080833.1, read on the forward strand.
GGAAGACGCAGGACCTGCCCCTGTGGCTGCTTGGGCAGCCATGCTTCTGAGCCTCTGCAAAGACACCCTGGTGACAGGTTCTGTTCCCAGACCTGGAGGCGCCGCTATCTGAGTGTTGGAATTGAGTTGTCTCTGCAACATCGTGAGAAGGTAGGGCCTTTGAAGGGCAGCTTGGTGGATAGGGTGGGTGCCATGAGAATGCCTCCAGTTTCCTGTCCCTTTGCCCTTCCATCTCCTGCCATGGACTGATGCCACAAGGAAGCCTTTGCCAGATGTCAGTTCCTTGATGGTGGATTTCCTGGCTTCCAGAGTTCTGAGCCATAAGTGACACTTGTTGGGGGCTGGCATTGTAGCATAGAAGGCTAAGCCTCCTTCTACAATGCTGGCATCCCATATGGGAACAGAGTCAAGTCCCGGCTGCTCCACTTCTGATGCAGCTTTCTGCTAATGTACCCGGGAAATCAGTGGAAGACGGCCCAGGTCCTTGGGCCCCTGCACCCGTGTAAGAAATCTGGAAGACGCTTCTGGCTCCTAGTTGCAGATCAGCCCAGCTCTGGCTGTTACAGTCATTTGGGGAGTGAATCAGAGATGGAAGATGTCTCTCTCTGTCTCTCCTTTTCTCTGTGTAAATCTGCCTTGCAAATAAATAAATCTTTGAATGATACTTTTGATGGCATTTTTTAAAATATAAAGTATCCATCTGTGACATTTTGTTACAGCAGCAAATAATGGACAGAGGCAACTGGCTTAGTTGCTGGACAGGGTGGGGAGGGGTTTGGTGGGGTGCCAGGCAGGGCAGGGATTGGGGCAAGGAGAGGCAGGGATGGGGGTAGGGAGCAAGACAAGGGCGGGGCAAGACAGGAGCCAGTAGGAGCGGGGCTGGCTCAGGTGCTAAAGGGACTTCTTGCTCAGGTGTGACAGCTCCAGGATGGGCCCCCCCCACCCCCCCAAACACACACGCAGCTGAAGCTGGTATCATTTCCAGGACAGCAAACCATGCACAAATTCCCAGAGATCAGCAAAAACCATGGGAAGCCATGTAGAATCTGGCTGTGGAGTGTGAGGAGGGGCTTAAGGTCAGGGCAGCTTCTTCCTCCTCTCTCCTTCCGCGGTGCTAGGAGAAGCTCCAGGGGAAGGAGATTGGGAGATGGTGGAAAGGAGAAAAGCCCAGAGTGGCTGAGGAAGCCCCTGGATGTGTACTTACTCCTCCCCCTCAGCTCAGTCCCGACTAGCAGCCCTGGTCTCCCTATCGGTTGTCTGAGGACTCCGTTTTGTTGTTGTTGTTTGAAAGGCAGAGTTACAGACAGAGACCTTCCATTCCCTGATCCACTCCTTCCAAAGAGCTGAAATGGCCAGAGCCGGACGAGTCTGGAACTAGGAGCCTATGCGTCTCCCAGGTGGGTGCAGGGATTCAAGTAATTGGACCGTCTTCCACTGTTTTCCCAGGAACATGAGCAGGGAAGTAGAGCAGCCAGGACTCAAACTAGCACCTATATGGGACACCATAGGCGGTGACTTTGCCCACTCTGCCGCAGCACCTGCCCTCTGAAGACTCTCATAGCTTAGAATGTTCTCTGATATGATCCCTCTCTTATTAGAGCATCTGTTTTCTGTTGTATTCTTTAATCCTCTGAATAGCTTAATCAGCCCCCATTTTATGGATATGTGCACTGAGGGCTCTAGAGCATTAGGTACGGACAGGGCCAGACCTCTCTTCTGCTTCTGAGTTCCTTATGGATTGGACAAAGCGCGTTCAGAAGTAGCCACTTCCCGAGGAAGCCAGTCCCGCCTGGGGAGCCTCATCCCTGCTGGGGGAGGGGACATCAGTGGCCGGTTAGCATTGCTGCTTCTCCATGTGTTTCATGGCCCAGGGGACAGCTCCTGCACCTTCTGGTCCCATACCAATCTGCCCAGCTGCAGCTCAGCGACTGGCTAATGTACAGAGCCATCACATTCAAGTCCTGCACCACCGTGCACCCGCTACCTGACATCGGGCGAGTCCTCTCCGTTTCCTCAGCCTCGGTTTTCTTACTTGAGTACAGGCAACACTCAATTGCCACGTGTTGTTGTTCCAAGCATCTAGTAATGTGATTTTATTCCTTTGTTCACTGATGGCTTGCTGCTTTATAAAATATATTAGCTGTAGTAGCTTTGGGCTAAGCAACAAAGCCCCAAATCTCATTGGCCAAACTCAATTCTAGGTTGATTTTTCACGCATGTGATGGCCATTGCAGATAGCTTGGTAGCAGGTGGCATTCCTGCATATGCAGGGTCAGGGACTCAGGTCCCTTCCCAGGGAATGCTGCCATTTTCTTGGCCCTCGCTTTTGGGGTTTCTATCTAGTGGATAAGGAAAAGGGAAGCAGAGAAGTGTTTCCCTCTGCTTCAAAGCTAGGAAGGGTCCTTTTGCACACTAGTCCCCTCTGCGCTCATGGGCTGTGGGCAGCTGCCTGCTGCTGGCCTCTGGGATGGCCCGGGTCCTTGGGGGTTTCCTCTGTTCCATGGAAAGTGTGAAGATAACTCCTCTGCTGGTCTTCTCTAGCCTAACACTAGGCAGCATGCAGATTGTGTGTTTGTTTACCTGATATTCGGGTAGGAGGATGGACAGACAGACAAGCGGGTATGGTGGTCGTTAGTGAACCAGACCACACCAATGCTGAGGAGCCGTCAGACTGCTGCTAGACCTATGGTCTGTCCTGTGTGCATAGGAGTCCGCTGCCTCCTGACTGGTAGGAGTCCCTACGCATGGCTGATGGCAAATTTCCTGTCTGTCACAAGACAGAAGCCTTGAAGACGCCCTCCAGAAAGGGGTCACCTTGGTCCGATTGCTGGAAGGCCTAGCCTGCAGAGGTATGGCCCAGGTGACCAGGGCAGGTGCTGTTCCCCTACACTGTCAGCAGACCCCAGGCCAAGGCTTCTTGGGGTGGTCAGGGAAGGCAGTGAGTCCTTCTCACACACAGCGTCCCTCCCCAAGCCATTTTGTGCTGATGGATCCCTTGAAGGGACATGTGATTGGGGGGTGGGAGATGGCTGAAGGTGATGCACAGGTCCTTCTGGTGCCCGTGAGAAGTACCCTACGTCACACCAGTGGCTCGAGCTACTGCTGGCTCTCTGCCTTCTCTCCTGCTGGCGTCTGGCCTCTGGGGCAGACACTGGGGCAGTCTTGGGTGGACAGAATCTCCAAGACAGAGTGAAGTATGTTCCTCTTCTTGCCAGAGCAGTGAGAATTTGGCTTCACATTTTTAACCTAAATAGAGTGATATTCATTCTCTCTCTCTGCCTCTAGATGCAAAGCGCTTTTTTGGAGCAATTAAGGCAAAGCATAAATCAGTCCGGGTTTAAAAGCTCAAGCTGATTCTGGCTGGCTAAAATTAGTGCCTCCATAAAACAGGAGGCGAGAGGGGGAGGGAAAACTGCATGTGACTTCAAGACACGCGTTCCCTGAGGCCAGAGGTGACGCCAGAGCTCGGGCCTCAGCCCTTGGCTACCCAAGGCATGGGGCAGCGGGCATCTCATTTCTAGATCCTCTGGCCTTTGCTCACTGTACACCGCCCCTGGTTTAGCCCCTGTGTCAAGTCTTCCATTTCTTTCCAGAAGGATGGGTGGTAGAGGGTTTGCAGAGTGACCAAGTGTGAATTCTGGCTTTGTCCACGGAGCAGGCCACTTTCTGTCGCATGTGGCAAATGGACTGTAGTCTCCCCTCTCACCAAATTGTCCACTGGGATCTTGTGAACATATACATTTATAACGGGGGAGGTATCTTCCATGCTGTGTACAAGCCCACTTGGAATGTCCTGGATTAGAAATACTTACAACCAGAAGTTTTGCAGATTTGGGAATTTTTTTCAAGTTTTGGAATATTTGCATGTACATCATGAGTTATCTTGGGGATGGGTTCTGGCTCTAGACACAAAAATTAATTTATGTTTTGAATACACCTTATCCACATAGCTGAAAGGTTATTTTAGCAATATTTCAAAAATAATTTTGTTGGTGAAACCAACTTTCATAGTATGGAACTTGTCACTTGAGGCATTTCAGAATTGGGAACATTTTGGATTTCTGCCTTTGGCTTAAAGATATCCACCTTGTGATTTAGAACCTTTCTGGCTTGTCAGGGCAGTGCCTGGCATCCTCTGGCCTGCAGACCTTCCTCTGCCATGTGCCCATTCTTGCCACAGACATCAAAATATGAAATCACTCTCCTGCCTGGCAGCCCCCGCCTCCATTGTTCACCATCCACCCACAGTGTGTTCACTAACCACAGCTGAGGCCCCTGTGAAGCCAGAAGTTGGTTGGCCTGTCCCCTGTAAGCCCATCTTAAGGAGCACTGTTGGTATGGACTAGGGATTTACCATGGTGAGTGGATCACCATGGCCTGCACGTGGGCCACTCGGCCACTCAGAGTCTCAGGTTTCTCCATGTAAAATGAAAATAGTAAGGATGTTCACCTAGCAGGTGAGAAGTAAATGTGGGAGATCATGTTCTTCCCACCTGCCAGGCTCTGGAGATGGAGCCTGGAGCAGCCTAGGTGAGGGCCACACCTGCTGGGAGCCACTGAATAGGTGAGGGGGGCGTGTTTCAGCACCTTGGAGAGCTCCTAGCTAGTTCTGTCAGGGTGGGTGGGCCAGTGAGGGAGTGAGTGGCAGGGGTGCTGCCTCTCGCCCGCCCGTGACTCCCAGGTCCTCACCCACAGGAGCACTCATTCTCATTATCTGGGGGAGATGACTTTTGTGCTGCTGGTTTCAAGGTTTGGCTCCCCGCTTGCCCTCTTGGAGCCTTCCATTCCCCATCTGTAAAGAGAGACACTAGAGCTGTCACGCAGACTCTCCGAGTTGCCAGGCATGTCCGGATCCCTTGCAGACACAATCTCCAGATTTCTGGGGCAGAAAACCTGTGGTCTTCTTCTTGACCAGGTTCTCGTCTAGATGGGACTCTGATGCCAGCTCAGCTCCCCCAGGGAGGGTAATTACTCCCAGGCATTATCTGCTCATCTCTTATCTGAGACACAAGCATTTAGACAAACACATTAGTCCAGAGTAGGCCAGAGCCTTTGGACAAACATCTCCGGGCAGAAGATGAGCACAGACACTGACCTGGACTCCTCAGGGCCCCTGTCCCCAAGGGCAGTCCACCCAAGCCTTCAGAATGGACCTGCAGCTCCTGGAAGGTACCCACGTGTGGCAGCTGCACTCCAGGGACCATGCCACAGCAGGGCTCAGCTGTGGCTGCCTGCGTCCCCCAGCCGGCCTGCTTAGACACGGGCCCCAGTCAATCACAGTGCGGCAGAGAAATCCTGCATCGAGTTCCACGGCCATGCCTGGGAGATTAGAGGATTGTCTGTGATTTAGATTGATCAACAGATTTTTCCTGAGGAAAAAGGCTATCTCTCTAATCATCTGCTCACCTCGGTCCTGGGTTGTCAGCTCCAAGGGCCTTAACTCTCCCTCCCTTGCCCCCACCCAGTAAGCAGGTGCATTGGGGGGTTCTGCTGAGGGTGAGGGTCCTGGGCACCCTCAAAACAAGATGATTTCTTCTAGGGAGCTGAGGAGGAGAAGCCACACTGACCTAGTACTTCCCGGAGACAGACCCAGCCTCAGCTTCCTCTCAAACCTGTCTGGTCCTACTGCTCACTTCAACCCTAATGGCAGAAACCTATGTTCTCCCTGCCGTCACAGATGTGGGAGCAGGGGCTCCGAGCTGCCAGTCCTCTTGCTGCAGATCCCAGGGCTGGGGAGGCCCAGTGCTACTTCTCTCACCCAGCGTGGGAAGCTCCACAGTCTGCTGTGGGCGTTCTCCCCTGCTTAGCCCACCGAGGCTTGCTGCATCAGGGAGGTGATGATGGAGAGAGAATTCCTAAGTGGAGGATGTGTTTGCACGGGGGTTCTGCTGTGTATGGAGGGTCTTTGTGTATTTATCACTGCAACCCTGTGAGGTAAGCAGACAGATATTTATTTAACAAATACTTACAGACTACTTAGTAGTGTGTGCCCAGAAGGCTTCGAAGCAGTTGATAAATATTCATATGTTTAATCTGCATTAAAAACTCTATCATTTAGATCCTAGTAGATTCCCCGTTTTGTAAACAAAGAAATAGAGACACAGAGAGGTTACGGAGCTGACTCGACCACAGAGCTAGTGAGGGGCAAAGCTAGGCTTGCATGGCCCGCTGTTTGGCTCCTGGCTCTCAGCCCTCACCTTGCTGCTGTCTTGGGCTCCACGTGTTACCTGAGGAGGGGACGTGGGACTCAGTGCCCAGGACTGGGGCAGGGCTGAATTTCCAGCCCTTCTCTTCCCTGGCCCAGGACCCACTGGTTCTCCAGCATCAAGGATGCTGTTGACCTCAAGGCCAAGGTTGAAAAGGTTGGATGCCTCTCGGGGAAGCACGCACCTGCCCCAGTGTTGGGACTGAAGATAACAGGTCCTAAGTGACAAACAGAGTGGGAGCTTGGATTAACAGCTGTGTGCCTGAGTCCCACACATGGGCTATGGCATCAGCGAGTTGAAGATCCTTATCTCTCCGTAGAAATGTAATAATCCCTCCCAGGACGTTGTGCTGCTTTCTTCTATTCCCCGGCTTTGTCCTGCTGCTGATTGTCATCGGTGCTTACATGGCCCACAGCGTGAGCAGGCACCAGCGGGGTCTGCTTGGTTCCTCTACACCCCCCCTGCCCCCCATGGGGCTCAGCATCCGGGGAGGGTGAAGGCTCGAGCTGCCACTGCTCACTCACACTGTCAGTTGCTCCAGGGGTTCCCGTCAAGGCAGAGCCTGAGGCCAAGATCTGGTTGCAGGTGGTTCATTTGGGGGTGACCCCAGGAAGCATCTGTAGAGAGAAGGGGAAGTGAGAGAGGGAAAGGAAGGCAGTGGACACAGGGTTCCAAAGTCCCAAGGTTCCAGGGTGGCTGGGAGTCCCTTTGGGGCACGTGTGCTCTGGCCTGCCTGCATGGGGCAGGGGGTAAGCCTATGCATGGTGTTGGAGCTCAAGCCCTGCTTAGAAGGGCTGCCAGGAGGTAGAGGCACAAGGTAGGCTGGCCCAATGTTTGCAGTTGTGTGGCTACTGCCCCCACCGCTGTTAAGTGAGCAGCTACTGTGAGCTAGGTGGCTGCCAAGGGTTTCCTTGAATGCTGTCACGTAATTCCCTGTGGATAGATGTCCCTGTCCTCTTTCAGGGAAACAGCATGTCTAGGGCAGATGTAGGATTGAAAGCCAGTCACTCGGTCATCAAGCACTCATTAAGCACCTGCTGTATGCTGGCCGGCTTTGACTTCCACACTCCTTCAGCCCTGGCCCTAGCATTGCTGTGTCTGTGAGCTCTCGTCCCTCTTGGGTGTAGAGTCTGCATTTCCTGGATTCCCAGGAGAGTCCCACTGGCAGGTGTTCTGTGTCCTTTCTGACAAGGGCAGTTTGTCATGCATGCCACCAAACGCACACTCCTGTTGTCACTCTCCACATGAATGAGTTCCCTTCCGGCTGGGAGAGACTTGTCTCGGCTCTGGTTTGAGCTCGAATAATGCAGTCACCAGGGCTGAAGATGGGAATCAGCGCACTGACGCAGCAGTGTGAGGGCCACATCCATGATGAGGTCATGGGGCTCCCTGGTCCCCATCCAGTGACAGGAGCCTCACCCTTGCCGCCTGACCCAATGATGCCCGTGTATTCTTCTCTTGTTCTCATCTTTCTTCACTTCCGGAAGTGCTGCCATTCTGGACCACAATCAGGCAGTGCGGCTCAATGGTTACCACCTTTGTCTGTTTCCTGGAGCAGCAACAGAGCATCTTAACTCAAGGGACTGGTAATAAAGACAAGTTTATTTGGTTTTGAGCTCTGGAAGCCAGAAGTCCTGGATGGTGGTGGCTGGGTGTCACCGAGTACCTGATGGGGGTCTCCTTGCTGTGCCCACACATGGCAGAGAGCATCACTTGGTGAGACCTGCCAGTTGCCAGCTCAGGTTACCCCACCCTTGTGACCTTGTCTCACCTCAATGACCGTTTGAAGGGATCACCTACCGATACTGTTAAATGTAAATTAAGGGACTCAGTTGCTGCCTGTGAACTGGTGTGGGACACATTGCATCCATGGCATTGACGAGTGAAGACAGAGCAGCCCCCGACTATGAAGGCCAGCTCATCATTACCACGGCTCCCACCTGCATGCGCTGATGGGACAGAGACCACCCCCCACACACACACACCCTGGGGAGAACGGCCCAAGTGCAGGGCTCAGGTCTCTGGGCAGCTTTGCTCCTACCCCACCCATCTTCCATCTGTTGATTGACTCCCCAAATGACTGCAACAGCCAGAACTGTGCCAATCCAAAGCCAGGAGCCTCTTCTAGGTCTCCCACACGGGTGCAGGGTCCCAAGGCCTTGGGCTTGACTGCTTTCCTAGACCACAAGCAGGGAGTTGGGTGGGAAGCAGGGCTGCCGGGATTAGAACTGGTACCCATATGGGATCTTGGTGCATGCAAGGTGAGGACCCTGCTTCTCAGGGTCACCAGCAGAATGGGACACTGGAGCAAGTGGCACTTGGAGGGTCAACATCTATGGTGCTAGGAATTGGTTTCAAGTTGGGAGTGTTCAAGGGTTCTATAGCCAATGAGTTATCTGATGGGGACGAGAAGGTGGGATCAAAGCTTGGGCCTCCTTGGGTTTTGAGGCCTTCTTCTTTTTTGGCCTGTGTTCACAGTGGGGCTTCTATTATTGTTACTTAAGGGGGAAGTTAAGCCAAAGTGTTCTCCCCTGCATTAGTGATGCGGAAACAACAAGCTGACTTTAAAGCAAGGCACACTGCAGTCAGTTGAATGGGATTAGCAGAATGACAGCAACAGGGGAAAGAGCTGAGAGCTGAGGATGGGGGAGAGAATAAATACTGGGCCAAAAGGCTCACTATGTGCAAAAGCAGGGCAGATGGGAGATCCCAGGGCAGCTTCCTCAGCTGCTTCCCCAGTGACAGAATGGAAATCCACATTGCATAATTGGAAGCTTGGTTTGGCGGAGACAGGCGTGCACGGTGCAGTAGGGTGAGGCCAGGGAGGCAGAGCAGCACCATGTCTGAGCTGCCCACTCATCCTGCCCGGAGCCTTTGCGGGAGCCACTGCCTCCACTTTACAGATGAGAATACCAAGGCCCAGAGAGATCATCTGACTTGTACATCGTCACACAGCAGCAGGAGGGCGAGCTGAGCTCTTCTCACTCCCAGCCTTGGCTGCTTCCCCCAAGCTGGAATGGACAGCTGTCTCTCACCCTCTTCTGCTCACCTCATCACCCCTCGCCCTCTGCCCAAAATAAAGCCAAAAAAACAAGAGCCAGGAGCTCTGCCCAGCCCGAGGGCCCTCCCAGGCTCCTGAGACAGCCTGGCGCGGGCTCCCTGCCTGAGCTGGAACTTCATCATCCAGACCTCGGCTGAGAAGGAGACAGCTCGGGGTCCAGCACATAAAATCCCAGGCCCCGTGGCCAACCATTAGGCAATGCTAATTGCTCTGTGGACAGAGAAACCTTGTTTGCATATATGCAAATTGAAGGGCTTATTAGCTTTTCTCACAGATGGGTCAGTTCAGGCCTCCACCTGACCCCTGCACTGCCTGGCTTGCAGGCTCTGCCAGCCAGCGGGCCAAATGCCCGTGCAGATGGGAGATTCAGCAGGCAGGGGGTGGCGGCCATGGCCTCAGCATCCTTCCCTGGCTAGTGCCTGGCAGCTCAGAGAGGGGCTCAGCCTGACCAAGTGTTGCCTGCCATGGCAGCACCCCTTGGAGTATGGGGACCCCAGCACAGCCTTGCTTGTGGACAGGGCGCCTCCCACTCCTCACAGCAGCAGATACCTGCTTCCCAACTTCAAGGGCTGCTGCAGATATTTGGGTATCTGGATGCAGGACCTGGACTTCGTCCCCGAGCCCAGACGGCTGTCATCTCACAGTGCACTCTGCTTGGTCCTCATTGGGGTCTCATGTCAGGTTGGATTTGGGGTGCGGAGCCTCGAGTCTTCTCCGCATGCTGGCCCTGAGTCCCCCTCCAGGCCCTCCCACCAGCCCCTGGGCTCCTGGCCACGGGACTCCACAGCCTGTGCCCTCATCAGGCAGCCCTGCCAAGTGTTTACCCTGCCCCGCCTGCTGTCCATGGCTCCCCAGTGCCCGGTCCTGAAGTCTAGTCCTGGCCTGACTGTTGGCCATGATCTGGGTTTCCAAACCCTGCCTCCTATACCATGAAGTCCTTGAGAGCCAGGATACATCTCTGGCTGACATGCCCTCAGAGAGGAACAGTGCAGGGCTGCCAGCTGAGGTCGCCAGGGAGAGGCCCCTAAGGGGCAGGGGCTGTCCTGCATGTTCTGTGCTGACCCCGTTCTGTGGCCCCATGGGAAATCATCGCCAAACAGGATTTGATGGGCCAGAGCTCGCACTTCTTTCCTCCAAGTGTCCTAGAACCCCTTTCCTGGGAGCTCTCAGAGAGCCCCGTCAGACAGGGCTTTCCCCAGGATAGGGGACTGTGTCTCTCCTCCATCAGACCACCCAGAAAGTGTGCCCTGAGCTCTCCCGGTGAAGATGGGGGTCCTTCACTCTCCTGGAAGGCCAGGCTGGGAGGAGCAGGGTGCTGGTCCCTGTCAGGTCCCTTTCATGAGGTAGTTTGAGTATGACAATGTCTTCATGCCTCAGTTTCCCTGTCTGTCCTACCCAAGGTCTGGATTGCCAGCCTCACCATGAGGCGACAGACAAGGAGCCCCACAGGCAGGCTGCCAGGAAACACAGCCATCCCTGCCGACTTGAAAAAAAATAACTTTCCTTTGCGATTCTGAAGGTATTAGCTACAAGCGGCAGATAATTTGGGGCGTTTAGCCGGGGACACAAAGGGAAATGGTGCTGCTCGGAGATGACCGCCGCCAGCTCTGTGGCCATTATCCCGCCGGGCTTCTGAGCGTGGGGACACAGCATTCCGCGAGGAAACGGGAAGGGATTTATGTTCTGCTTTTCAGAAAGTTATCGCTGGAGTGCTTTTTGTGGAGCAGCGGCTTCTCCCTGCCTTTGTCCCTGACCCCTCCACGGTGTCTGAAAGCCACCCATTACCCTGTTTTTGCCACCAATTTCCTCAATTCATGCTCCCTGTCACCCACCACAGGGGACTTTATAGGCCCACAAAGGCATTCAAAGTTAATGGCAAAACCAACCATGTGAAAACTCTGCTGTAAAAAGGCACCACCACTCTCCCTCTTACATGCTGCCTGCCTGCCCCCAGCCTCTCCCCATGTGGTCCAGTCGCTGCTGCCCCAGCTGGCACAGGGTGCTGGGGGCATCCCAGGGGTGACCTGCTTCCTGCCAGGCACATGGAGTGCACACAGCCCCGCCCTGAGTAGTGCAGAGCAGGGACTGTGGGGGGTGTGATGAAGGCATATGTTTGATGTCCACAGAGGAGGAGCAAGAACGTGGCATTTCTCGTGTTGACTTCTCAGGGCAGCCACAAATGGGCAGCAGGTGCCCGAGGAACTTGGTGGGCAGCACCTGCTGCGTCAGCCTAGGGCTGGATGATGAGTCCTGCTGTGTCCTTGGGTCCTTCCCGCCGAGGCTGACCTTCTGCCGGGGACAGGGGGTAGGCAGTGGAGACAGCCTCTGTGGCTTACTTCTTTGTTCCTGCTCCCAGCAGGCATCTCTGGGTTCTGCTGTCTCCTTTGCCCAGACCCTCAGGGCATAAAGAGACAGAAAGCACACATCAGTCGGTCAAGGGAGAGAGGGAACTTGGCCCTCAACCTGGCTCTGCTGTGTGACCTGGTAGATCTCTTACCTTCTCTGGGTGACATCTGTGGGAGGTCTGTCCTGTGTCAGGGTCTAGCAGAAAGAGAGTGATCATGCCCTTCCCTGCCCGCCCTCCACCCCTTTTCTGATTGCTTGTCCCAACTGAGGCAGGACCATTTCCTTGCTGTATTCATCCCACAACTCCAAGTCCAAGGTTCTGGGGTGTTGCCAGGGATGGGCTCCCGTGGCCTGGGAGCTGTACCCCTCTGCTACACGGTGGACAGTGTGGTAAGTTGGGCAGAACATGTCTACCCAGGGCTGTGCTGTTGACTGAGCAGGTACCTATGGCACTTTGGAGAGGCTAGACCTGAGCCAGTGTCATTCCTTTTGGATCCCCCAACCCGAGCCCCACCTGTTGCCCACACCCACCCCGCTACTCCTGGGAGGTGGGCAGGTGGACATCCTTGTGGTCCAGGCTGGGGTGGGAGTTCTAAGGCTGAGTCCTGTTTGCCAGGAAACTGCAAGTGGTTTCTGGATAAGGCTGTCAAGGTGCAGGGGTCCTGAGTGGGCCCAGCCTCAGGCTGCACAGCCCTGTGCCTCCAGACCGCCTCCCATGGACCTCCACTCACAGCGCTGCCGCACCTTGATCTTCCTTCCTGCATCTCCTTGGGGAGTCCCAGGAAGGGCCCACCAGCCTCGCTACTGGGAGGTGAAGGAAGCCAAGCTTGGAGCAGTCAGCTGGCGGGCTCAGGGTCACACAGCCTGGCAGCATCAGAAAAAAGATTTCCCTCCCCCCTCCCACTCCCACCATGCTTCATCCACTTCCGGCCTAGGAGCCAGTCCTTGGGGCTCTTCCCCCAACACATTTAGAACCTGGCTGCTTCTCAGCCACTGCCGCCTGCAGCCCAGAGCCACGCCCATCTGCACCTGCCACAGCCTCCCAGCTGGTCCGAGCTCTGCCACATTTGCCCTCCTGCTCTGGGCACCTGAAGACGTTATTAAAATGTAAATCAGATCAGATGGCTTTCAAGCCTAAGCCCCTCCGAGGTTTGCCACTGTGTTTCAAATCAAATCCCACTGTTTACGCTGCATCACCTGGCAGGGCTGTCCCTCTGACCCAGCCCGTCACTGTCTCCCAGGGCTCCCCTGAGGCAACCACTCCAGCCTCCTTGCTATCTTGCCTGAGGTGTGCCAGGAGCAGTCCAGCCTGAGGGCCTTTGAACTTGGTGTTACCTCTGCTTGGCTCACCTCATCCGGATCTTCCTGTCCAGCCGGGTTCAATTGGATGGAGAAACACAAGGATACACTTTTCCCGATGCCTGTCATGTGTTGCTTACTCCCCCTCACAGCCTAATGTGTTCACACATCTGAGCTGACCTGTGGGGTACTGCTTGCTAGCTCGAGGAAGCTTGCTGGTCAGCTCTTTGCCATCCGAGTCCTCGGTGGAATGCAATGCCATTGTTACCAGTATCAGGAGATAGTTTGCACCTGTTGCCGCCAGGACTGTCCAAGCTCCTGCTTTATTGATGAGCGCACTGAAGTCCAGAAGGGTTAAGTAACTTGCCAAGGCTGCACAACTACAGAGTGGCAAAGCTGGACCAGGCAGCGCAGTCAGGTGGCTCTGTCTTGGCTGTATCACCGCTGCTCAGTGCACGCTGTCACTCTGGCAAGGTGACCTGCGTGGAGGGAGGGGTGAGCAGTGCCATGGGCAGGACCAGGCCTTCCCCCTGAGACCTATGTCTGCTCAGAAACAAGATAACGAAGTGGAACAATAAACCTGGGAAATTTACAGAACAAACAGAGAAGCACAAAGTAGCCATCGGGCCCTGTGCAAACATGTTCATAGTCTTGTCCGTTGAAGAAGCCAGAGCAGGAGCTGGATGCTGGGAGCTATTGTGGTGAGCTTTGCTGGCCTCTAAAAGGCTGCCCCACCTGCCAGAGTTCCTGGGGGTGGCCAGTTGGCCAGGTGCACACCACAAGGTCTGAGGAACGGGGCTCGCCAGCTCTGTAGGGGTCTTGCAGCCCACCTCTTGAGGATGCCAGCCAGCCTGACCACGCATGCGTCACACATGTGTGGTCTCCGGGAATGGTTCCCAAGACTTCAGAGTGTGAGTTGGGTGAGAGGAGGTGTGGCTGGCAACCACAGGGAAGGACCAAGCCTCGTCAGACGGCATGGTTCAGAGGTTCAGCCTCGTAGCTGCGCTCACCATCAATATCAGTAGTGTGAGTGCTTGCAAATCATGCTGCTTATGTGGCTGCTAATAAGAGGTGATGGATCTTGACTCTGCAGCCCTGGCTGGATGCCCAGTCAGCAAGCCCTGCTTCCCCAGGCTCACTCAGCTCAAAGGCTGAGCCTCTTGACCCATGTGCCTTGGTGGCAGGGTAGCCCCGCAGCTTGGTCTAGTGGGTCTGCCTCCTACGGGCAGATCATGGAAATCTTGGGCATCTTTCTGAGGGTTTGTTTATCATTTCTCTGCTGTTCCATCATGTCTATGACCTCGGATGGGTCGCTGCCTGCCTTGGTTTCTCATCTGTGAAATGGGCTCATAAGGTTTCCCACAGATGGTGTGGCTCCTGGGCTTCTCCAAGGTGGTGTGTGTGACAGCCTGTGTATAACCTGGGCTCATGGCTCACCTACATGAAGGCAAGCTGAGTTTCTCTAATACAAATATCCTGAACCCAAGACCTTCTAAGGGCCATCATGGTGCCATAAGTAGAAACTTACACAACATAAAGTTGATTTCATGCACGATCTTTAGGCTATATATGCATGACTTGGATCTCATTCCCAAGACAGTAATTCTCTATCAATGTTTCCAAATGCAGAAAACTCCAAAACCCTAAGCGCTCTAGTCCCAAACGTTTTGGATAAGCATGCCCCACTTGTGTTGGTGGAATGATTGCATTTTTATTTGTCTGATAGTAAGAATCAACTTTGGAACCCAGTTCACCTGTGGTGCCCCTGACACTGGAACTTGGGCCTCTCTAGGTCTCATTTTCTTCATCCAGAAAGTGGGTACAGTGGTACCCTTATGAGAAGGCTGGGAGGACTAGTTGTCGTGCACACAAGGATGTGTGGCCCAGGGAGGCCCAGGATAAGGGCACAACTTCAGAGCTTAACTGAGTTCCAGCCATGATTTGGCAGTGGAACACTTGGCCTCAAAGTCTGTTCCAGCCCTGAGGCATTGCTGATGGGACCAGGCATGGATGGGCATGTGAAGGCCAAATCCAGGGTGTGAATCCACCAGCACCCAGCCCTGTCCTCCTCCCCAAACCCCACAGGCATCTCAGACATTTTCTCAGTATCCTCCAGGGAGTTGAGAGCTCTAAACACAGAGCCATGTCCAGCAGGTGCAACACGACACACGTTGCACCGACAAGGCCGCCACCTTTGGTAGCCGCTTCCCTCTCTAAGGCCTCTCCCAGTGATATTCCAGGTGCTGTTGGCTTCTAGACCAGGGTAAGGGACAAGTGTGTAGTCTGCTGGCAGGGACACGATGGCCGCCACAACCCGAAGCCCTCCTCATGTCTGTTGTCACATCAGTCCCCTCCCCTTTGTTGTCTGCCCCATTTGCCCTGGAGGAAACGGGTTCTCAGGTGGGGCATGTGACCTGAGTGAGGGCTCCAGGCCACCCACGATGTGCCTCAGCCATCATACCTTGCTGGGACTTGCTGGCTGTCACTGGATCAACGAATGAAGTCCTCTGTGGGTACTCACCTTCCCTCACTTCACTTAGGTCTCTATGCACCTGTTCCCTACACAGGGAGGCCTGCGGGAGTCAGGCTGCCATGAACAGATCTCTCTAAATGGCTAGTGAGAGGACACAGAGAAAGTGTGGTTTACTCGGGCAGCATCATGTGGATTTACTCATTTGTTATCTTGGTGTCTCTGTCATCCCCTAAGGGATGTGATCCTCCACACTCAAGCCTGTGGATGAGTGAAGAGGTGTAGTGTGGGGAGGGTTTGGGCTGGAGTCAGAGGGACCCAGGCGAGAGCAGTGCTGTCGCTTAGAGACCCACTTCCCAGTGACCAAAGCAGGACCCAAGACCAAGCCCATTGCTAGTGGGGAGGGGTAGAGCACACACCAAGGTGAGGGAGGGGAGTGAGATCTTGCTGGCTAATTATTCACGACACTGGGTGGAGTTCCAAGGGCCAAGCCCGGCGGTAGCCATGACACTAAAGACGTCTTTCCCTCCCATCCTTACTGGGTCACCTCTCCTTGGCAGCAGAACCTGGGAAACATTTGCCCCAACTGCTAAGCAAAGATGCCTCCCTGTGGTGACTATTCCAAGGGAGGCCACATAACTGACCTTCCAAAAGGGATGTTTTAAAGCAAATAGGGACATTAACATTCATTGACTGAGAGCCCGTGTCCCCCAGGGTCTCACCAGGCACCCTGCCAGCACCCTGTACCCCTTTTGTAGGCTCTCCTGCCTTCACACTTGTTCTCCGTCCAGGAAGCCAGGAGTAAGTGCTCCCCTCCTCCCGGAGCTGACCTGCAGCAGCAGCCGGGCCCTTGGAGAGCTTGTGCCAAGGCTGGAAGCGAGCAGGTTCAGAGCCATTCTGATTCGTGGACACTGGATGTAAATGGCCACTTGGAGTGGGCCCCGGGTTGTGCTATTGGTTGCGACACCTGCGTCATGTGGGAGCTTGGCCTGGAGTCCCGAATGCTCTGCTCCTAATCCAGCTTCCTGCTAACCCTCCTCGGAAGGCATTGGAAGGTGGGTCCCTACCACCCTTGTGGGAAACCCGGATGGAGTTCCTGGCTCCTGGCTTCAGCCTGACCCAGCTCTGGCTATGGCAGCCATTTGGGGAGTGAACCAGCAGACGGAAGATTCTCTCTCTCTGTCTTTCAAATAAGTAAATCTTTTTTATAAAAAGACCTACTTATTTTGGTGCAAACTGGAAATCCATGTATACCTTTTCGTGATGCCCATTTTCCATGAACATTTCATAGAGCTCTCATATGGCATAGCTATCAAATTCATTGGCACCGAGATAAATGAATCACTGAAGCTCAGTTCCGTGAACTTCGGGAATTCTGAATGAGCTGGAGATCTGAATGAGCTGGCCTCTGATCCTCAGCTGCCTAGAGCAGCAAGTGAGCCTGAGCAGCATTACCTTGACGCCGCTGCCCTGGGGCGCCTGGCAGGCAGGTTGGCACCAAGTGCCCCATACGGTCACTACCCTTGCTCCTTTGTCTGAGATTTCAACCTACAACTCCAGCCCTGTGTCTTTCAGTCTCCGGCCATGCAGGGGTCCTGCTTTCCTTGAAGCCCATCAAGGAAGCCCTGACAGCGGGTCCTGATTCCCGGTTGGGGACCCCCTTCTCTGACGCCAGGCTGGCCAGGTAGGAGCTGTGTGGGCCGGGGTGGCTTACTCAGCCTCTCTGAATGTCAGTTTCCTTGGAACTGGCATATCAGAAGCTGCCCACAGGGTGAAACTCAGTGTGTCTGCCTCAAAGCTGACATTGATTGATGGCTGAGTATGTGCCCTCGAGGTGCCCGGAACGTGACTTCTGGGGCACTCCTGGAAGGAGGAGGTGTCTGAGGATTTTCTTCTGACTTTGAGCAGGTTGCAGGTGGGAAGATGGGGAGGCCGGGGGAAGGACGGTGCTGTTTCCAGGCGCTGCTGCAGTGGACGGTTTCTCCTTCTGGACCGTCCATCCCATTGTGGTTGCACTGGGCCCTAAGAGGCTCCACGAGTGCTGCCGGCATCCTTGGCTTCACTCGGCAGGGAGGCCTGTGCTTGAAGCTTCTCCTGTGTGCACGGTAAGCCCCTTGCACGCAGAGGAGCCCCTCGAGGACTCAAGGACCAGGAACTGAAAGGGGCCTGAACTTGACCCAGGTGTGGAGTAGGCATTTCTCCTTGGAGCCTCACCATCCTTAGGAGTAAGGGCTATGATCCCCACTTCTCAGAAGTGGAGACTGAGAGCTAGGAAGGTGGCATGATCCCCTCCAGTGGCTCAGCTGGACTGTGAGGGATGGTGGTGAGGCAGATCAGGGCCTGGGGCTACAGCTTACACACACACACACACACACACACACACACACACACACACAGAATCAACAGCCTGGCATCTGGGAACTCCCACCCTACTAGAGGCTGGGTATGCTCTCTCTGGTTGTGGTCTCAGCAGCTGTTGGCAGTTGGGCAAGCCGTGTGCAGCATCATACCAGTGATCTGAACCTGAGGCCCCACCCCTCCCTGTTACCACTGATCTATTCCTGGTTGCTACTTCGGGCTCTCTGCTTTGGCCTGGGCTGCCTGGGGTACTCAGGTCTCCCCCTTGGGGCCTGCCCTGGCCCATTTCACAGAATGCCCAGTCCAACTTCTCTATTGCACCTTTTCTGATCTCCCATGCAACTTCCAGGTCCCTTGGTGCCTACAGAGCCAGTGAAGGAAAGAAAAGCGCTAGCCTTCTCGGCTCCGGGAGGCTGGGATTAGCTGTTAGTTCCTCAACCCTGTGCTGGGCCCCACCCTGGGGTGCCCACGTGCTTCCCGCGAGAGTGAATCTGGGATTCAGAACACTCCATTATGAGAAAGAAGGCTCTTCTCACTTGGCTGGAAGGGGCTGGAGTGGGCAGCGATTGGGCAGGTGGAGGTCCCGTTAGTGCTAGTTGATGACAGAGTCAGGAAGCCAGGGGCTGTGGTGTAGCTGTTAAAGTCACAGCTTGCAGCAGAATCATCCCATAGGGGCACCAATTTAGGCTGCTGCACTTATGATCCAGCTCCCTGCTAATGCCTCTGGGAATGCAGCAGAGGAAGGCCAGCCCAAGTGCTCAGCCTCTGCAAGAGATCCCGAAGAAGCTCCTGGCTTCAGCCTGGCCCAGCCACAGTTATTGTGGCCATTTGTAGTGAGCCACTGGCTGGAAGACCTCCAGTCTGTGTGAAGGGAGGGATTTCTGTTCCTCAGAGGAGAGGAGAGGACAGGGATGGAGGACAGAAAGGGAGAGGTTGTTTTGGTGATACGAAGCGGTTCTGTTTTGTCTAGGCCTAAATAGCTTTGTGCCCCCTGTCCACACTGCACATTCGGGTTCTACCCCAGAAGCCACTGTTTTCATCATCCTACACTGCTCTCCCAAGCTGCATGCAGGGAGCTGGATCAGGAGTGGAACAGTCAGGACGCAAACCAGTATCCATATGAGATGTTGGTGCCTGCGAGTGAAGGATTACCCAGTTGAGCCATCGTGCCAGCCCCTTTGCCTCTAGTACCTCCCCTGTCTGTTGCCTGGAGATGACAACCTCTGGCTTGCAGCCTTGCAGTGGGCATGGAATACCCGTGGCTACGTATGTGATCTTGGCATCTCTCGGGGACACCATAGATGCCAGCTGTGCAGCAGACAGAAAGGGGGCCCTACTGGCAGGCTCTTCCTGCCCTGTCCAAGGCCGAGTCCTTGGAGATCCCAGAGAAGGAGGAGGCCCAAGACCCCAGGTCTCCCAAGAGCAGGCAGCCAACCCGCAGCCAAGGTCTAAGACATGGGGATCATTCTGGAAACCCTGAAACCCAAGAAAGTCAGACCAGCCTGAGGACTGACCATGAACTCTGGTGCAATCCGGAAGGGAGGAGGCAGAGGCCGGGGAGGACTGAAGGCTGGTGGGGGTGCTGAGGCCTGTGGAGTGACTTTGATCCTAGGCTTTGTGGGCGAGGAAGCTTGTTAAGTGTGGCTGCTCAGGGAGGCTGGGAGCCTTAGCCTTAGCTGTGGGCTGTGTTGTGAGCAGAACTAAGACTTGATCCCGGGCTCTGTGGTATGCGATGTGTTGTCCCATGTGGCCTCCTGCGTCCGGAGCCCCAGCCTGCCTTGCCTTGGCTCCTCTCTGGCCCACATGGATTCGGGGGTCATGGACTTATAGCTCATACTTTATGGAGCTAACTCTGCCTCCTGCCTCCCTGTCTATCGGCCAGCCTGGGTGGTGGTAACCTGTCTGCACATGGAGCACAGATTCATGGCCATGTCTTCACAGCATCCAAACCCCAGCAGACACTGCAGAATGGAGTCTGAGTCACACACCGTCACCGTCCTGGCTGCCTGACATGGTGGTCAGTGAATTGTGCCCCCATCCTCCCACCCCATGGCCTGGCCTTCAACCGGGGAGGAGTGCCCCAGCTGCTCTGGCTTCCTGCCTCCACACCAGGCCCTGTGCTCCGTCATGCAGGACTCACTGCAAGCCTTGCTCTCAGTCCGGCACCCTCCCTTGGCTCTGGCCCATGGGAGCCGAGTGCCTGATTCGCATGTGAGCAAAGTGGAATGAAGAGAGGGTGAGGCGCGTCCCTGGTTCGCGTAGGTGGTTTCTCCGACTTCGCTCTCCCAGACAGCCCCTTTGACGGATGGGTCTCTGAGGCTAAGGGTGCTTCCTCCATCTGACTCAAGGCTCCTCCATCAGATTAGGCCATGACCCAGAACAGGACCTCTGGCTCCCTCCCTAGACTGAGGGTGGAAGCTGTGCATCTCCTGGGACCCTCTAATGGGAGGACCTTTATCCCCTCAATCAGATTAGATCACGACTCAAAGCAGAACCTCTAGCCTCCTCCACTAGAATGAGGGCGGAGGCTACACATCTCCCAGGAATCCTCATGAGAGGACCTGTGTCTCTTCCATCAGACTTGGGAATACTCCCCGGGCAAGGTGGAGCTTTTCCCATCCTCCTGAGATCTTTAAAGGCCAGCTCAGCATCTTCCCCATCAGACTTTTGGGATGTCCCTGAGATCAGGGACTGAGCCTACACCTGCCCTTCCGCCCACCCAAGCCCTGCCCGAGGACACTCTGGCCAGTGGCGCCCCAACAGTGCAGGGTTCCTTGCAGGCCCCATTCATCCTCACCTTCTGGAGAGGATGCTGCCAACCGGCCACTCCGCCGTGCACCCCAGGCATTAATTAGTGCTGCCGCTGTTAAGTGTTCCTTTCCATTTATGCAAATCAACGAGGTAAGAGGCATATAATGAAGTGTTTGTGGTTTAATGCTGTGCAGTAGAAAGGAAGATGAATTTTAATTACTGGCTCCTAATTGGGTGGACGGCGTGTTAATATCCTCCTGACAGCAGATCTAAGCCGGGGCTGCCCCTCCTTCCATCCATGCCTGGGGGTTCTGCGGACCCACCCACCGTGTGTGTGTGTGTGTGTGTGTGTGCGCGTGTGCGTGTGTGTGTCAGGAGCCATGCCCACAGCCTTCCTGCCCGCTCTCATTGGGGCTCTCACAGGCCTTCCTCTGTCTTTTGCAGGACCCTGAGTTTGGTGTTCAAATCCCGCTTGTGCTACTTCCTTCCAGAGTCTCCTGGGCAAGTTCCCTCTCTGTCCAGGTGTTCTCCTCTCCTACTTATTCTTCAAGGTCCTGCTTGGCACCTCTTCCACACTTTCCTTGCCCCTGGCCCTAGGTTCAGGGTCTGTCCCATGTTTGATGGCCTCCCTGCCCACCATCCTCCTCGCATCTCTTGAGAGACTGTCACTGGCGCCGTGGGATTGTGAGTTCATGGAGCTGTTCTGCTGACCCTGTACTCTGGTGCCCAGCAGGGTCCTGGGGCCCACACCCAAAACAAATGTGTTGAATGAATGAGCCAGCTGAAGCAGTTTCGATTCTGGAGCAACTGGGCGGTAGGGAGCCATGGATGACTGTAAACAGGTGACTGTGGAACTGATGTAATACATGGCGTCTTCAGGGCCCTTCTGCCTCTTCTCAGTCTCTTGTCCCCTAGGACAGCCAAATCTTGACATGGCCCAGGTCTTCAGCAGGTGCATTTGAACGTATTTAGCATCCTCAAGGATGGGCAGAGTGAGAGCAACCTTTGGGGAGGATGAGCCTGAGGGAGAAGGAAGGACAAGAGTCATTTCTCACCAGAAATCTTGCCAAGATTGTAATGGGTTAAGGAACACCATAGGCAGGTAGCAAGGCCTTGACAGTCTCTTTGCGCTGGTGTTTGAACCTGACTTTGGGACTTACCAAACTTTGTAGTTTCTCTACACTTTAGTAGACTCCTCTGTCTCATGGGATAACCCACTTCATAGGATGCACTGGGAGAGTAATGGCAAAGGATGCCACATACCACCTACCACACAGTGCCCAGCACACGGTGGAGAGTGTTACCAGAGGCGAAGGGCAGAGCCCACATGGTGGCACAGCAGGTTAAGCTTCATATCCCAGCTGCTCCACTCCTGACCCAGCTCCCTGTTAATGCGCCTGGGTAAGCAGCAGAAGATGGCCCAAGTGCTTGAGCCCTGCCACCCCCAAATGCTTACTATAGCCACGGCTGAGCCAAGAACTCCATCCAGGTCTTCTAGTGTGGATGGCAGGGACCGACATACCAGAGCTACCGGGGTGCATGTTAGCAGGGAGCTGGGTTAGAAGTGGAGTTAGGACTTGAACCCAAGTCGATATGGGATGTGGCTGTCCCCAATGCCCTTCCCTAAGTCGATACTGGCAAAATTGGTCTGTGCTGTGCCTGCTGCCAGGGCCTGGGGAGGTTTAAGTGATGAATTCCATGGGGGGAACTGGGCTCTCTGAATCTGTGGGTGCAGTGTGACCACGGCTGCTGCTGTGGTAGCGCTGAAAGCCACTAACAGGGAAGCTAAACGAGCAAGAAAACCTGATCCAAACCCATGTCAAAAACTGTCTCCTGGGGCAGAGAGAAGAAGCCAGATAAATTGTTGAAGTTCTTTCCAATTTGTAAGATTTTTTTTTTAATTTAAAAGGCAGAATTACAAAGAGCAAGAAAGAATGGGAGAGGGAGGGAGAAATATCTTCCTTCTGTTGGTTCACTTCTCAAATAGCTGCAGCAGCCGGAGCTGAGCTGATCTGAAGCCAGGAGTCAGGAGCTTCTTCTGGGTCTCCCCTGTGAGTGCAAGGGTCCAAGGACTTGTGCCACTCTCTGCTGCTTGCCCAGACCATAATCAGGGAGCTGGGTTGGAAATGGAACATCTGGGACACACACCAGTGCCCATACAGGATGCTAGCATGGCAGGTGGAAGATTAGCCTAGTATGCCATGGCACTGGTCCCCAGGCCAGATTTTTTAAAGTGTTTACTTCGCAAAGACTGGACCTAAGACATGGAGACTGTGGAATCCCCCTGATGACGTGGACTGGGATTTGCCTCCCAGCTTCCCTTTAGCTAGCTCTGTGACCTTGGGTGGGCCGTCTAAGCTCTCTGAGCTTCTGTTTGTTCTCATCTTCAGAAGAGGGCCTTTCCCTGACATAGTGGTGTAGTGGGTTAAGCCTCAGCCTGGGTTCCTAATATTCCTTATGGATGTCAATTAGAGCCCTGAATGTTCCACTTCCCACCCAGCTTCCTGCTAATGTGCCCGGGGAAGCAATGGAAAATGGCCCATGTGCTTGGGTCCCTGCATCCAAGTGGGAGACCGGGATGAACTCCTGGCTGCTGACTTCAACCTGGCCCAGCCCTAGCCAAGGCTGCTAATAGGGGAGTGAACCAGTGGATGGAAGATCTCTTTCTCTGTCTCTCATTTTTAGAATCTGCCTTTCCGTTAAAGATAGATAAATATTTTTAAAAGGAAGGAAGGCTCTGTGAACTTGGAGAGGATGTGCCTGTATCCTGTGGAACCAGGAGCCAGGCCGTGGACTTAGGGAGACTCATGCTGATGTCACAGTGGAGGAGGCACCAAAGTGGCAAGGTAAAGTTGGCCCTGCAGGGTCTGGACGTGGAAGGTTCAATTAAATCCCCCATCCCCCGGGGTGACTCTTTTGAACTGAAGGGGTCTCAGGGACATGGTGGCAGAGCCTGGGCCCCATGTTCTGGAGCCAGATCGCCTAGGCTCCAAGCTTGGTCCTGCTGGCTCCTTATGGCTGGCCCTGGACCCTGGTGGCACCTGGCTGAGCCTCATCCCTGCGCTGTGCTAGGCGGATCCGAGGGGCAGCCGTACAAGGGGTGCTGAGAGCAAAGCACAGCACCAGGCATGAGGTGTGGCCCACAGTTCTGGCAATGGTGTCATGGTGGGCACATCAGAGGCTGTGGCAGGAGCGGAAGTGGCAGTAGGTGAGTGGACGTAGTGAGGAGCTGCCTATCCGGCGCGTGGTCTTCTGCTTCCTCGGCGGTGGCAGAACTTTCTATTAAGGTGAACCCTAAGACACTGATCTCAAGAGTGGGACCCATCTCCATGGATGCAGGGGCTCCCTATCAGGTGTCACCTTTGCCAGCTTCCTTGGCCCTGCCACCTGCCCAGTGCCCCCACTCCCCAGCCCCAGGCAGGCAGGGGAGGGAGCTGGGTAGGGGTTGAGGGGGTTGTCTACCCATGTGAATGAAGGAGAGCAGTTACAACTGGCAAACTAAAGCTCAGGGCTCTCAAGCTAACAATAACCAGTGTTTTCCAACACCTGCACGTGTATTTTCATGAAAAGCAAAATGCCATGATAGCCATCATTTCCGTCAAATGTAATTTAGTGACTGATTTGGTGAATCACTTGACTGAGCAGAAGAGAAAAATACGAAACAGCTCAGACTCCACTGTGAGGGGATGGCCCGGAGGAGGACGCAGCATGCTTGGGGACGAGCAAGGCTGTGGCAAGCACAGAGCTCCACTAGTACCAGCCCAGTGCCATCTGGGTGGCCTGGACAGACGCTGCCTCCCTTCCACAGAGGAGGAGACTGAGGGCCGGACAGGGAACTTGCACGGGGCTCCAGGACCCTTCCGTGTCAGAGCTGGATTGGAATCCAGGCTTCGCTGACAAGATTCCTCCCCCACTGTCCCCTGTCCTCCCTTGCCCTCTCCCTTCCCTTCCCTGGCCTCCCTCTCTCCTTCCCTCCCTTGTCTTCCCTTCTTTTTTTATGTGGGTATCTACAAATCATTCCTGTTGAGGTTTGCTCACTGGTGTCCCATCCCCCTGCACCTGCTGACAGCACGCCTCTGGGTGAGTGAGAGGTTGTGTTTCGGCGCCTATTTCATTCATAATTGATAGCACTGAGCTCCTCCCCTCTGTGGGGCCTTCATGTATTTCTGTCTGCGAGGGTATCCCTCTCCATTTTGCCTAGGTCTACTGTGACATGTTGGGTCCCAGCAACTTCTTACATGTTAAGAACATGATCTGTAGTAGGAACCTGTGTTAGCATGCTAGGACCCCAAACAACAGAGAACTCTGGACCATGGAGGCTGGAAGCGGCCAAGATCAAGGTGTGGGCAGCTGTGGGGCTTCTGCTGGGGGCTCCTCTCTGTGACTTGCTGATGGCTGCTGTCTCACTCGTCCTCATCTGGCTTTTTCTTTGTGTCTGTTGGGGGCTGCCTCCAGAAACACCTGCTAGACTAGGCTTGGCCCAACCTCGAAAGCCTCTGTGAAGCCGGATGACTTCTCTAAGGCTCCGCTTCCAAATACAGGCACTTTCTAGGGGACTGAGGACTGCACATGTTTAGCCTCAGGTGGCCTTGTTCTAAGTCCCTGTCACATGAGATGCAGCCTCTGAAAATGCCTTTCTCCCCAATGGAATGCTGGAGGTCAGATCTGCTCTTGATGATGGAGTGCTTCTCTCTGTCCCATTTCCCCATGCCAGTGAGAGGAAAGATATGGCCAACTTCTGAGTCACTGTGACCTGGCCTGGAGTCCTGGCACCTTAGGCAGCTGCGTGGTGACCTTGGGCGAGTCACCCCACCCGCATCTATGGAAGATCTATGGAAGGGCTGGCAGGTGCTGCTGTGGGGTCAGATGAGGTGATGGAGTGGACTGTGCCCACCCTCTTCAGGGTCTCAACATGCTGTCACCTGTGTGACTGTCTTTGCACCTGCATCTGAACTGCATGGGCCAGGCTCTGTCATCCCAGAAGACCCCAAGATCAGGGAGGGAGGTGTTCCCAGGCCGGGGCAGGGTAGGGGTGGGTCTTACAGAGGAAGAGCTGAGCAAGTGGAAAGACCGGGCATGGCTGGAGGAGGGGCAAGCTGGCTGCAGAGCAGGGAGGTGAGAAGCAGACAGCATTCCTGCTCCACAGCAGATCAGGGGGTAGGAGAGGGAGGTGGTGTGGATGCTGAGGAGGGGGGTGAGAGGAGGAACTGCCCTCTCCTGGACCAAACAGATGGCATGTGTCTAATGGTGTCAGGCTGTGAGCCTGGCAGGACCGGCTGAGCCAGTGGCCACTGGGATGAGCCAGGGAGGTCCAAGTCACACCCTAATGCCCAGTGAGCCACTCACAGGCTTCTTGACCCAGGTTGAGCTTGTGTGAGGGCCCAGACAGGATACCCACAGGGCAGAGTAAGAGAGAGACCAAGGACTGCGGGCAGGGCAGCAAGACAGTAGTGGAGAGAGAACTCAGGCTCAGCACTCAGGCACATCCACGCTTTGATATACATTTGTGGACATAATATGCCTGACGCTGTGCCAAGACAAGGGATAGAGGCTCGAGAAGGGGAAACGGGGCTGCCCAAAGTCACAGTCATAAAGAGGGGAGGAGCTACCCTCAGAGCCTGGGACATCCAGGTCCTGCTATGCACGCCCAAGGCAGGTGGGAAAGGGTCGTGAGGTGAGGTAGATGCTGTGATCCAATCTCCAGGGTCTCCAAGGGTCTCAGTGCACCCCTTCCCCCACCCTCCCTCACCTTCCCAGGAGAGTGTGTCTGGCTGAGCTGGCCTGGGCTGCCTGTGAGTCCACCATGGCTCCTCTAGAGGAAGCGTCCATGTCCCTTGCCCTGCTGCCGGGCTACACTTTGGCCCTCCCCTCAACATCTGCTAGGAGAACTGTGGGGCCTCACCTCTGCTCTCCTCCCTGCTGGCACACAGAAGCAGAGGGGTGATCCCAGTGAGAACTCTGCCCCCCATTCTTTGTGGCAGGGGGAGATGTGTGGCTGGGGCACTCTCATGTGCTGCCGGGAACCACCCTAAAATGTGGTTACAACTCTCGGTGTCCTTCCCCCAGTTCAGGTCAGCCACAGCACCTGGGTGGCACCTAGGCAAGAATGAATACCTGGGGGCCCATGCTGTGGAGTAGCCAGTTAAGCCACTGTTGCAGCAACAATATCCCAAGTGGACACAAGTTTGAGTCCTGGTTGTTCCATTCCCCATCTAGTTCCCCCTGTTAACGTGTCTGGGAAAGCAGTGGAAGGGGTCCAAGTATTTGGGGGGTGTGGCACCCATGTGGGAGACCCAGAAGCAGCTCCTGGCTCCTGGCTTCGACCTGGCCCAGTCCTAGCCAAGGCTGCCATTAGGGGAGTGAACCAGTGGATGGAAGATTCCCATCTCTCCATCTCTCCCTTTATCTCTCTCTAACACTGCCTTTCTAGTAAAAAAATCAATCTTTTTAAAAAGTGAGTGACTGTTTTCCTTGCACCACGCAGATTCTATCGAAGGAGACCAACCCACAAGTGTCCTGCCTGGTCCAAATGTCTCCCAGGGGCTGGATAAGCCTCTGAGCATTGGGCAGGTGCACCTGCTGCCCCAGGGTGGACTGCTCCTCTTCCTGGTCACTCCAACCCCCTCCTTGTCACACTGTCTGCTGCAGGAGAGCATCTGGCAGTTAACTTATATATAATAACCCTTAAACACTGCCATTAAGTCACCTCTCATTCTTTTAAACTACCCAGGAAGGAACTTCAGGGTGATATATGGAGGCGTTTATGGCCAGCACCGGGCAGCTTAAGGACTTAGCCGCTCATGGAACACAGACATTGTTGCATAAATAAGAATCGCTGGACCATCACAGCATCACTCAACACTGTAGGAATTGCTGGGCTACCCCAGCATCACTCAGCCCCCTCAATGGCCAGCTCTTGGGCCTGAGGCTCTGAGGACAGAGCTGGCCCAGGGACGTGTGTGATGCTACCTCAGCAAGGTAAGGTGGGAGACGTTCCTGCATCTCCTGTGCCTCCCATTCCTCTGCTTGTTCCTCAGTGACCCTTTATGCCATGTGAGGGGCAGGAGGTAGAAGTGGAATTGCCACCTGTTACCATTGACCTTCCATGGCCTGGTCCCTGGACCTGCCGTTTGAAATCAAACCTCCAAGGTCTCCTCCCTTCTTGATGTTACTCCATGTGCTTGACTCTCTTCTTGCTAGCCTCACATTAGCACAGTCTTCTGGCACAGGTGTGTTGTTATCCCCATTTTATCAGTGCAGCAGCAGCAAAGCACAGAGAGATTTAGTAACTTGCCTGAGCTTGCACAGTGGTACTTGTCTGCTCTGCTCAAAGGCCAAAGACAAGAGACATCCATCCGGGTCTCACAGGTGAGTGTAGAGGCCTAAGTACTTGCACCATCATCAGTGCTTTCCCAGGCACGTTAACGGGGGGGATGGATAGGAGGTAGAGCAGCCAGGACTCGACGCAGCCCCCATATGGGGTGCCATTGTTGTGGTCGCTTAACCCACTGTGCCACAATGCCAGCCCAGATCTGGGTGTATACAATTGTAAAAACAGCCCCTTCTTATGTGGCTGCTCGGAGAAGTTCTGCTCGCTTGTTCTGTAACTTTGTGCATGCGTAGCCACCACCGTCTTTCTGCTGTAAGATCCTAGCACACAAGATGAGGCTGAGCTTCTGCTGGTGGCGCCCTATCTGGAATCCCTGCTGCTCCGGCCCCCAGTGGCCCCAGAAGGCTCCTGTGCTCTCCCTCGTGGCCTCCAGGCAGGGCTTCCATCTGTCCCCCATGTCCTGACAGCTGTGCTGAAGCAAGTCCCATCACACATGGGCAGTTAGTCCTTCCTGATTCTGCCCCATGCCTTCTCACTCTGCCATGGAGGGATGGATCACAAAACCCTGTGTCCTTCCCTGTGTAGCAGTGTGGCAGCTGCCACGGTCCCCACCTGTGTCCCCAGCCCTCACAGCTTGGCAGCTATCAGCTCCCACCTGGCTTGGCCTGAGGGCTGCCCTTGCCTTGCACACCCACCCAATATCCTGGTCATCTCCCCTCAGGCAGGATAGGGTCCCCTGAGTGGCCCCCAGGGGCACTTGCCTGGTTCCCCCAAGGCCCAGGCAGCCCCTCCTGGACCTGCTCTCACCCACCCTCCCTGAGCGTGTGGTGTCATTCATGAGCGCTGGGGACCTGTGAGGAACTTGCTTGATGCTTGATCATTCTCTCACCACAGGGCCCCAGGGTGGGACCCAGCCCTGCAACTGTGAGATGACCTCACCGAGGTCCAGAGAGGCCATCCAGGAAGTGGCCAGGCCAGGCTGCAAGCCCCTGACCTCCCTTTCTCTCCCCGACCTGTGGAAGCCTCGTCCAGGGCTTAGAGGGAACTCCCAGGGTATGGAATCCAGAACTCTGTATTCCAGGCTGTGCCACGGAGTTGCTGTGTGACCCCAAGCAGCTCACATGTCTTTTCTGGGCACTGTCATCTGAAGGAATGGATGGCCAGAGGGGCAGATCCCTCTAGCGCTGACACTTGGTGAAACTGGTCGGGGGGGCAGGTGGTTGGAGGACCAACAAGCGTGCCCTGTTGTACCTAGCGGGGAGTGAAGGTGCAGTCACCTTCAGGAAAGGAAAAGAGCCTTGCAGGGTTCTGGAGTCACCTGGGTGGCCCTTGAGACCAGAGGGGTCAGTCTGGACCCTGCCCCCAGTCCCACTCTCTCAGCTGGAACTGTCCTAGGAGGAGGCTGGGGATGGGGAGCCCTGGGCATCGGCCTGTGCCCTCCACAGCAGAGGGAGGAGCCAGGTGGGAGTCACAGCCCGCCTGCCCTCAGTTCTGTCAGCTCCCACTGCTCACTGCCCACATGGGTGCTGGGCTGTGCCCGAGACACTGCTTCAGTTGCTGCTGGCTGCTCTCTGCCAGGCCTCAGCACTCGGGGCAAGGGCTCATTATGTCCCTGGACTGTGGAAGAGGGACAATCCCAAGATGCAACTTGGCATCTAACGACATGTAAATGGACGCATAATGATTGTCCACTCTCATGAGACGCATGTGGACAGCGTGTCATGATCAAACCAGAGCAATTAGCATATCCATCACTCCATGTTAGGAATAGTTAAAATCTTCCAGATATTTCAAATTATGCAATCAATTATTGTCGATTGTAGTCATTGTGCAGCGCTATAGAACTGTTTAGCTGTCATTCGGTTCTGGC
The DNA here is from genome assembly GCF_030435755.1 of Ochotona princeps. Lineage (NCBI taxonomy): Eukaryota > Metazoa > Chordata > Mammalia > Lagomorpha > Ochotonidae > Ochotona > Ochotona princeps. Next base: position 11,249,891 of record NC_080833.1, read on the forward strand.
AATCCACCCTTCTGGAACCCCTCCTCCCAACTTCTGGGTCCCCATTTCTGTCTCTGCTTCCCCAGCCTAGCCTGCTCAGCTTCCCTGGGCACTGTTTGCCTCTCTGTGTTTGGCTGTTCTCACCGTGATTCTTGGCCTCCTGGCTTCTTTAATTACTACAAACAACAGGACTTCTTTCCTTTTTATGGCTAAGTAATATTCCACGGTATGCACACACCGTGCCTTCTTTACCCATTTACTTGTGAAGGGTGGTCCGGACCAGCTCAGAGGTGCCAGGGCCCTCTGTTAGGAACACAATACAGTGAGCTTGTGCAGGAATCAGGCTGCTTCCTACTGGGTCCTGGGCTGTGTCTGTGGGGTGGAAAAGGGATTGTCAAAGCAGAGAGTGGAGAGCACAGGATCCCCAGGAGGTAACAGCACAGTCGTTGGTAGCCACAGGTACTCACAGAATTTGGTCAGCCACCTTGAGCATGTAGGGACTCTGGGGACCACTCAAGGATCCCAGCCACCATCAGCTGTGACCCCAGGAATCACACCATTAGCAGGGCTGTCCATGCCCATCCACGCTCTTCCTTGTGCACCTGGATGCCAGGGACATGGCACACAGCTCTTCTTGAATGTTACTGGATGTGGGTGAGGTGGGTGCGTATGTTTTTCTCTCCACTAACAGATGAGGAAGGGGAATGATTCAGAGACTTGCCGAAGCCAGCCAGCCAGCGTGAGGTGTGTGCTGGAGCCGTGATTCTCACTTTACTGCATCTCTGGACACAGTCCCTGGGGAAGATGCATTGCCTGATCCAAGAAGCTAACTTGGGAGTCAGCTGTGGGAACAAACCTTCGCATAAACCAAAGATTGCCGAGACCTGGTGGCTCAGACAACCCAGAGGGAGAAATAACCCCCAGAGCAGGCACTTCTGGAATGGCCCCGGCCACAAGAAAAGAGGGGCAGGGCTGGAGGCTTGGCCTGTGCCCAGACTAAGTCCGTCGAGGGCTCCAAGGATTTACCCAGAGAGGGTGGTCAGGCACCATGTATGTGAGCGTGCGTATGCACAAATCCAGCCTCGCCAGTACGTGCACACAAGCACAAGTCCTTGCCCAATTGCAAGCCTTCCCAAATGAATTTTGTTTTCTTCCTTGCCCTGTCCCCTCATCTTCTTATTTCCAGGCATGTGCACTAAGGCAGCCTGTCGTTCTTTTACCTGCATGGGTTTGCACAATGCCCGGGCAATTGTTAAGGTCATGTCCTCTCTCTCCACTAAGGCAAGGAATTCCCCATGACACAAAGGGTCCAGAAGGGGTGCAGATGGCTGTGTTGGGAGATTGGGTGGGGAATGAGGTATGTGTGCTTCGAAAAGTGACATTCTGTGTTCCTGCCGACTCTCACATCCTGCGGCACAGGCTGGAGAAGGCAGTAAGCTTACACCTACAGTGGGTGTGAGCACAGAGATCTGGGGGCTGGAGGAAGATGAAATGGGGGAACCAAGGAGCCTGGAAGCCCACGCCCCCAGCCAGTGACATTGCCAGGAACTGTGGGCTGCAGGGAGGCCGAAGGCGGCCCCAAAGGGATCAGTGGCTTTTGTTGTGCCAGCTCCCATTGGCTGGGGCTGAAATGATCACTTAGGCTTCCATCAGCTGTGACAGCTCTAACCTTGAAGTGTGAGGTTTCTGGAAAAGAGAAGGAAGGAGGCAGAGAGAGGAGAGAGAAGCAGAAGGGCAGATGCCCTGGTGCCAGTGCCATGCTTTGCCTCCATCCATCCCTCGCCAATCATTTTAATATAATAGATGTGAACAAGTCAAGGGAGGAATGAAGGAAGCAGTGAGGGCCAAGCAGCTAATAGAGCCCGTTTCTGTGGACAAGGTTGGCTCTGTCAGCATCTCAGGCACTTGCTCTCTCGGTATCCTTACCTGGCCCTGGAGCCTGGATGCTTTGTCTTCCTCCCGCCACGAAGAGGAAACAAGAGATTCAGAAACGCTTGGGTCAAGGCTGGCTGGGACCCAGTGGGGGCTCTGGGCGATCCATCTCCAGAGTCTGCCAGGATACTCCTTCCCACCCTCACAGCTAAGTCAAAGCTGCACATGGCTGGGAAATGCTGAGCTGAAGCCTCTTGGGACCTCATCTCCTTACCCCACTCTTTGCAGGGGGTGCTGCATCTGCTCCGTAGCTGCGGGGTGGAGGCTCAGCAAGGCTTCCCAACCACCAACAGGGCGATGTAGGTCTCATCTGTGAGCCGAGGACACGACAAGGAGCTCCCTAGAATGGTGAGCACTCCAAGGGAGGTAAGATCTATGCAGTGCCAGGGTGGGGCTGGGGGTGCAAGCACATGGCACTGTCACTCAGCTAGCACAGGTGGCTCACAGCCGCCTGGAAAATCCTGCCTTCTCCTCCATATCCCTTCTGCTAACCACCCCTCACTTCTAGGGTTAAGCCCTGGTGTCGCCTCCCCGTTGCCGCTCTTCCTCCCTCTGCATGGGTGTGGCCTTCTGAAGGACAGATCTGTCCCGGTCACCAAGACCCCAGGAGCCAGGTGGGTAGTGAGCCTGCCAGCGCAAGGATGCAGATTCTACACACCCTCGACGCTGAGAATCTGAGGGTGTGAGTGAGATAACCGTGACACCTGTTTTAAATTAGCCTTCAGAAGCCTCCAACAGCCGACAAATTATTCAACAGGGAAAGAATTGAGTACATGAATAAATATTAATATTAAATCGCCACTTTTCTAGATTTAAGGAGAAAGGTGTGGGGCTCAGCAAGCAATGGAGTGGGAGCAGGAAGTAGCAGGCATCTGTCCATCACCCGGTCCCTGTCCAAACTGGGCGGGGACTCATCCATCAGCTGCCATCAGGGCAGCCCACAGCAGTTCAACAAGTGGCAGGGACCGAGGGACAGCCAGAGTGGAGCCGAGTTCCACGCAAGTTGCCCCGTGGCCCCTTCCTCCTGGTGAGAATATTACTGTGTGTGTTTTTTGACCACACTGTTTTGAAGACAAATAAACTTAGGCTGAATTCCTGGCTGCACATTCACTATATTCCATAGTCCCCCTGCCGCCCCACCACCCTCCCAATTTCTGAAGGAATCAAGATGAAAGCATTTCCGTGGGATCTCAGTGCAGGACCTCCAGGGTCCTGCCTACCCCGGCTGTGGGGTGCCTGAGGCCAGGCCCGGGCAACAGTAATGGAGAAAGAGGGGCTGTCCTGGGCCTGAGAGGCTCCCAGTGAAGGCAGGACCACCTCAGGGTCAGGAGGATGAGTAGCGTGGACGCATCTTTCAGGTTTAGACCACGCATGCATATTAAGCCATAAGGACGTGTGGCTGTGAGTGACAGCAAAGACAATGACGAGTGGTGAGCTGCGCTGAGCTGGTTGCCCTGACTCCCCCGCCACCATCTACATCCCAGTCTCAGGACCTTGGCACCTGGGCACCTGGGTACCTGCTCCCTTGTCTGATCTCCTGCTGTTGCTCAAGGGACTCCCTCGCTCATCTTTTTGGGATCTCTTCTTAGCTCCATGGGGTCCTCCTTCCCTCTGCACTCCTGCCCTGCTCCATTTGCCTCCTAGCACTTGCCACTTCCTGGCACCCTGCTGCTGGAGAAACACAACTTTGGATGTAAGACAGCAACAATCAACACCCCAATGACACAGGCTGCAGAGATATGCTAGGCACTGTGCTACTGGACTGTGCACCCAAGAGGGAGGGGCCCTGCTCTTACTCCTGTTCTCTGTGTCTTTGGCTTCTAGAATAGTGCCTGGCAGGTAGCAGGTGCTCACTAAGCACTGAATGAAGGAAGGAATCAATGAGACATGTATGGGTTGACATGGAGAGAGTCACTTCATTCTACCATCATGCTAACGGAGGCCTGGAAAGGCAGATAAGCATGCCCCAGGGAATGAAGTCTGGCAGGTGTCGGCCTAGCAGTCAAGATGTCACTTGGGGTGCCTGGGTTTGAGTCTCAGGTGCATCCCTATTCCAGCTCCCTGCTGGAATATGGCAGGTGTTGGCTCACGTATCTGGGTGCCTGCCACCCATGTGGGAGATCTGGATGGAGATCCTGGATCCAGGCTTCATCTTGGCCCTGCTCTGGGTGTTACAGGCCTTTGAGGTGTGAACCAGCAGATGGGTTCACACCTGGCTGGCTGTCTCAGTCTTTCTGTCTCCTTACCTCTCAAATATCTTTTTAAAGATTTATTCATTTTTATTTGAAAGTCAGATGTACAGATAAGAGAGACAGAAAGAAAGATCTTACATCCACTGGTTCATTCCCTAAGTGGTTGCAACAGCCAGAGCTGGGCCAGTCCAAACCAGGAGCTTCAACTTACTGGTCTCCCATACAGGTGCAGAGTTCCAAGGCTTTGGGCCATTCTTGACTGCTTTCCCAGGCCTCAGGCAGGGAGCTAGATGGGAAGTTGAGCAACCAGGATATGAACCAGCACTCATACAGGATCCCAGTGCATGCAAGGCAAGGGCTTTAGCCACTAGGCTATCACTCCAGGCCCAAACAAATGTTTTTCAAAGATTTATCTATTTGAGGGGCCAGCACAGTGGCACTGCAGGTCAATCCTCAACCCTGTGATGCTGGTATCCCATATGGGTGCCAGTTTGTGTCCTGGCTGCTACACTTTGGATCTAGCTCTTTGCTTATGGCCTTGGAGGGCAGCAGAGGATGGGCCAAGTCCTTGGGACCCTGAACCCACCCAGAAGACCTGAAGAAGCCCCTGGTTCTTGGCTTCTGATCAGTTCAGCTCTGGGCATTGTGGTCATTTGGTGAGTGAACCAGCAGGTAGAATACCTCTACCTCTCCTTTTCTCTTTTTCTTCTTCGTAAAATCTATCTTTCAAATAAAATTAAATAAATCTTTTAAAAATTGTCTGTGTGGCAGAGAGGAACAGAGAAAGAGAGAGAAAGGAAAGAGAGAGAGAGATCTTCCATTTTCCAGTCCATTCCCCAAATAGCCAGAACCAAAGCTGGGCCTGGCCAAAGCCATGGGGGTGCAGAGGTCCTAACACTAGGGCTGTCTTTGGCTGTTTCCAAGGTGCATTAGCAAGAGCTAGATTGGAAGTGGAGCAGCAGGAACTAAAAGCGTCAAAGACAGATTCTTAACCCACAAGACCACAACACCTGCCCCACATAAATACATTTTTAAAGGTAACGTGATTTGTGGCCTCCTTGGGTAAAACATGGTGGAGATGGGAGCATGCTGTGAGCTGGGGAGGGTTTGGAAGGTGCAGTTGGAAACAAAGAGCTAGGGACTGACTCATTGTGCCCTCATCTGCCCGATTTGGTGATTCAGTCTCGTTCTGGTCCAGAGGTTCCCTGTGCACGCTGAGCCAATCAGCTTGGCTCTGGACCTCCCCTCCCTCTGTGTCAAGGATGGGGTAGAGCCAGGGTCTAGCATGCCCACACTTGGCAGCTGTGCCCAGCGCTGCTTTGTACCTTCCTCTCCTCCGCCTCCCTCTCCTCTGGGGCCCAGCTCAAGGCCTGAGGCCTGCAGGTGCTGGTAGCCTCCCAGGTGTGCCATGCTGTGCTCTGGCGTCACTTCACACCTGGCTGGTGTCTCTGAGGCCCCATCCAACAGCAGCGTGCCGCTCTGCCAAGCTCCAGACACGAGCTGTTGCCCTGCTCGGTTTCCCATCTAATTACAGTGTGACATCATTGTGACAGGGAGCGTTTAATTAGAGGTTCGCACACACTGACCCAAATGCTGCTGGGGCCCCGGGTTCTGCAGCCTGAACAGCCCACACATGGCGGGTGATGGTGATGACACAAGGGTGGTTCGGCAGTAGAGACATTCAGCAAGATGCTGCCCGAGCGAGTCTGGCAGGGGGTGGGGTGGCCCTTGACCTGCCTGTGAGGCCAATCCCTTCCTGTGTGTGATGCAAAGACCTGCACTTTTTATACTGGCTGGGAAAATGTCAGCTTCTTCTCTCTCTCGCTATTGTTTTCCTGAAGATTTATTTATTTTTATTGGAAAGGCAAATACACAGAGAAAGACCTTCCATCTGCTGGTTCACTCCCCAAATGGCCTTAACAGACAGAGATGATCCCATCCAAAGACTAGGAGCCAAGAGCCTCCTCCAGGTCTCCCATGTGGGTACAGGGTCCCAAGGACTTGGGCCATCCTCTGCTGCTCTCACAGGCTGCAGGCAGAGAGCTGGATCGAAAGTGGAGCAGCCAGGGCACGAATCAGTGTCCATATGGGATGCCAGGTCTTGCAGGCAAAAGATTAGCCTGATGAGCCATCATACCCACCTCTGTTTATTCTCTTTTGAGTTGGTCTCTTCAAGGATTCTTGGGATGGGGTGTAGTAGCCTGGTGGCCTCCTTGCACTGCCCGATGCTAGGGTCTCCGGGTCCAGGCAACACTTGGATTCTTTATCCAACAGGAATGCCTCATGTGATGCCCTTAGGGTCATTAGATAGATACTGTGAGCAGAAAGAGACCTCTGTTAGGTTTGCTTTGTGGCTGGTGCTCTTATTTCCAGAGAAGGAATGCACATCAAGGAAGTCATGTGCCTGACGTCACCCAGCTAGAAGGTTTCAGAGCTGAACTTGGGCTCAGCTGTGTGGATGTCTGCCCAATGCCAGACACTGCTATTTATGGTTCTTTGAGTGGAATTTGGACCCCCGTTTGTGGGAACTGCACCCCAAGTGTCCAGCATACTCAACCTCTTATCCACCAGAAAGTGGGCAGTCTTGTCACAATTTCCAGAAAAATTCTTTTGTGGGCAAATTGTGCCTACCTTTTGGAGTCACATCCACCTGTGACAGGTGGTCTCAATACCTGGTCCTGTCTCTACTAACAGCTTCTAGATGGCTAATGAAATTGGTGGCCCTGAGTCATCACTGGAATGAATGAATGAGTGAATGAATGGAAGAAGGAACGACTTATAAAGCATCAGAGTCATTCCTGATCCCATCCTCTCATCCTCCCACCAGGCTGCCTCATTGGTGACACCCCAATGGGGCTGCCACGACAGAAAGGTTGGATGGGACCAGGGCCAAAGTCCCCAGCAGGTTCTGAGGGTCCTGCAGTTGGTGTGATCATGGCTTCCCATCTGTGTCCATGCCCTGGACCCATGCCCCAGGCCTCCATCCCTCATCTCTCACTCCCTCGATGACTCACAAGAGGCCCAGGGACACAGCTGCTATCATTCTCTTTATCCGGTAGACACAACATCACCCACTCTGCCTGCTGCTAACTAGCAGCCCAAGTGTTACCGGAAGCTGTTCTTGCTGCCTCCCTTGCCTGCATCAACTCCTTGTTCGAACAGAGTGACCCAAACCCCACGTGCTGTTTTACACACAGCCTTGGAAGCCCCCAAGAGAATAGCCCAGGTCTTTGTTGCCTGCTGAGGTGTGGTCCTGTGCCAATGGTGTCTTGGGAGCCACTGGCTGCCCAAGGACCAGGCCACTCAAAGGGTGCTCTCAGGAGCGGGCAGGGTGCTCAACAGGAAGTAGAGCTACCCTGCATCACCATACATACTCCCAACTATTAGCTGTAGCCTTCCGGAAACTTTGAAGTGTGAGTGTACCCTAAGAGGTAGTGCCTGCATTGCCCCTCAGACAGTAAGCTGCATGTGAACAGGCCCATGCACAGATGGATCAGCACACTTTACTGGATGCAAAGTGCACCTCATACCAGCTGGCAAAAATTAGTCAAAGTGGATAACGTGCAAGGCAGCCAAAAGAATATTCTAGAAGTGATGAAAATCTTGTGCTTCCGCTCCCTGTGGGAATGAGGTCACAGGTGAGATGTATGCAGGGAAACATTCTGCCCCTAGATAGGGCTCCACCCACACTTGTGTTCTCAGCACCAAGGCTCCGGTGCAGAGAGGTCCTCTGGCCAGGGCTGGGCTTGATGGGGCTTGTAAGCTACACGTCCAGTGGCCTTGGCAGCAGACAACAGGGAGAGCCCTTGCTCATTCTGGGGTCCCAGCTGAGGAGCAGTGGGTTTGAACCCCCTGGGCAGGCACATTCTGAGTGTTTGCTCATGTATGTGATGTCCACCGACATTTCCCAGCCTCCGGCTTCTCAGTGTGAATGCCTATGGCAACTGCTGTGACAGCAATGATGGGAGATTTTTCCAATTTTATCATTAATGCCTCTCCTTTCCTTCTGTTGACCCCAACCCCAACTCTCTCTGGCTTCTCCCCAGGGTCTACACTGTCTTCACACATTTGGAAATGTCCCCAAGGTCCCCCATCTTGGTCATGGGTAAGCCGGGCTACACAGATTTTGTTGCTTTAATCTTTCCTCGTAAATTAATCCCTCTGAACCTTTCATCATGCAAATGAGATTCAAATGAGAAGCATGCATGGGCTCCCCCACACCCAGGCTGTAGCGGGCTGAGAGACGGACGAGCTGTGGTGCTCATCGGGTCCCCATTCTGTGAAAAGGGGAGAAGATCTGGACTCAAAACCCAGCGTGTTGTGGGTGTTCTGGCCGCAGGTGCAGGAGTGGCTGCACCTGCTGCTTGCTGGAGTTGAGGCTGGAGGGTGAAAATATGCGCCCTTCTCCACCTGACTCCTCTTAGGACCAGATGGCCACCATTCACCCCTCATCTGGAAGGCTTGTCCCTTCTTGTGCTGGGCACATCCAGTCCTCACACAGGACCTTGAGGAGTGACTGAAGCGATGCAAAACTGTGGATCCAAGTCCCAGTTTGGACAATTCTGAGTCATGTGATCTGGGCATGTAGAACTGAATCTGTTTTTCTGTAAAATGGGACTGCAACAGTAAGCACGTCATAGACTGGTTGCCAGGATTCAACAATGTAACAGGAGGACAGCTCAGATGGTCTGAGAGTTCTTTAAAATGGTAATGGAAAATGGAATAGCAGGAGCAGATTTTGGCATAAAAATGTTGTAATCCGTGCATAACAAGAGTCTTCCAAAACTTTATGGAAAAATGCACATTATGGAAATACTCTGCATAGATTTAAGATTGCTTTGCACTGAAATAAATTTGCCATGAATTTTGTTTCTGTAGACATTGAAAGAGAGAGAAAAAGAGCTCCTACCCACAGGTTGACTGCTGCAGTGCCCACAATGGCTGGTGCTGGAGCAGGGGACTCCAGTCAGTCCTCCCACGAGGATGGCAAAACCCCAGCGACGTGAGCCATCACCAACACCTCTCAGGGTCTGCACTGGTAGGAAGCTGGCGTTGGAAGGCAGAGCTGGGAGTCAAATCCAGTCTCATTTCAGACCTAAGTATCTTAAGTGCTAGGCCAAACACCCACCCTTACATTTGTCTTTTACGTCTATTTTCCAGGAACTTCTGAACTACTCTTGGTTTAGGTGCATTCAGTCCTGAAAACTATTTGAAACTCATTATTGCCTGGAGCAGTTAGGATGCTGTTTGCGCCACCCACATCCCATATCAGAAGATCTGGGTTCAATTCTCGGTTCCGCTCACGCACACCCTGGGAAGCAGCAGGTGGTGGCTCTGATGCGTGGGTTTCTGCCACACCCATGGGAGACCCAGACTTAGTTCCCAGCTCCTGATTTCAGGCTGACCCACGTGGTGGGCATTGCAGGAGTGAACCAGAACAGGGAAGATTCTCTATCCATCTCTGTCTTTGTGGTTTTCAAACAAATATAAATGAAACTGACAATTCAATGTTACCAAATAATATAGATGAAGAAGTTCATGTTTTTTTTTAAAAAGCCATTATTATCTATGCAGGTGAATGTGGATACAGCCTTCAGACGGGTGGCTGACCTGCCCAGGTGATGGAGACAGATTAGAACCCAGCTGCTGGTATAACCCCCTAAGTGTGGGGTGGTCCCAAGAGCCGAGCTCATCCTGGCCAAAAGGGCTTGACGATGAGTGGCTTCCCCACACCTGCCGAGGGGCCTACCTAGAGCACATCCTTTTGGAAGCTGTCTGCTCAGGTCTGCACTTCCTAGAAGGAATTGCCCTGGTCAAGCTCTGAAGGCGGTTTTTTTTTTTTTCTTTTAATTATTTATTATTTTACTTCATTAATTACATTGTATTATGTGACACAGTTACATAGGTACTTGGGTTCTCCCCACCCCTCCTCAAACCCTCCACCTTGTTGCATAACCACAGCTCAAGTTCAGTTGAGATTCCCCCATTGCAAGCGTATACCAAACATAGAGTCCAGCATCTTATTGTCCAGTCAAGTTCAACGGCTTCTTAGGTATACCCTCTCTGGTCTGAAGACAGAGCCAGCAGAGTATCATCCCAGTCAATTGAAAGCTCCAACATACCATCAGCAAAAATTTACATCATTATGGAATTAATTGACATAGTAATGAGTAACCAATATGTTAAAAGTAAATGCGAGTTCCCGGCCACCTTGTTTTTAAGAAGGAACATCCGTGGTGGGGAACAAAAGACCTCCCAGGAACCCTGTTCCCTGCCAGGAGTCCCCCAGGCAGCAGGAGCCCTGTGGATTTGCAACTCCTGAGACCACGGCTCTAGGGGGTGTGGAGAGAGCTGGAGCATGTGTCCCCTGATGGTTAAAGAGACTGTGGAAAGGCTAGCATTGTGACACAGTGAGTTAAGCTGCTGCCTGTAAATGCCAGCATCCTGTCTGAGCACTGGTTTACATTCTGACTATTCTACTTTCAATCAAATTCCCTGCTAATGAGCCTGGGAAAGCAGCAGAAGATGGCTCAAGTGCTTGCTCCCCTGCACCCACATGGGAGACCTGGATGAAGGTCCTGACTCTTGGCTTTGGGCTGGCCCAGCCCTACCTTGTGGCCATTTGGGGAGTGTACCAGCAGATGAAAGAATCTTTCTCTCTCTCTCTCTCTCTTTCAAACTAGCAACTCTATTTTAAAAAATGAATTTTGGCATGAGATCTCCTGACTCTGCCATATGGTAGTCATCCCAACTGGGGCAGCAAATCCAACTCCTTCTGCTTCAATCCCTCCCAAAACGTGGGGAGCCTCCTAGCACCCAACTCGGTGAGTGCACTCTGAGCACTTGCTGCAATCCGAGTTGTTGCCAGTTCAGCGTCTGCACTGCTGGGTGCGTCATTTTCCCTCTCAAAGCCTCAGTTTCCCCATCTGTAAAGTAGATATCCTGTTCCCCACTCTGCCCCAGGAACTGCTGTGCAGGGTGGTGTGGGCACATGGGGAAAGGTTCTGTGTGAGGCCATGCTGGCGTCCAGGGCTAGTCCTGCAACATGTGAGGTGCTGGAATCTTTAAATGAGACTTTCTGAGCTCCCCCAAAACCTTTAGGACTCGTTCCCATATACATTTCATGCTGGAACATTTCACATTGTGGATGGATCTGCTGGAAATAGGCTGGGGGAGGGCAAAGCTGTTAGGATGGGGCATGAAGGGGGCTGGAAACTCAGAAGAGCAGACAGCCTGGAGGCGGACTGCAAGAGCCTTCACGCCAGTGCCTCTTCCTCCCTTTCTGCCTCCCTTGTCCAACCCTGTGCCCCCCAGAGCTGTTGGAGAGTAAGACAGGAGTGTGCCAGGCACTTGCAAGTCACTCTTTGGCCATTCACCTAGGAAGACCCAAGATTGCCCCAAAATGTCACCTGGAGCTGAGCCATGCTGTGCTCCCCCATGGTGGCAGAGCCTGGCGTCTCTTACCCTTGCAACTGCAGCAGCTCCCTGCCGTATCCCCTCCATCCTCGCTTGTCTTCCTTGGAATCTGTTCTCCAAGTAGCAGCTAGCAGGGTCTCTGATTTGTGTTCATCTCACCCATCCCCCATCTTTGGGTGGCTTCCCTTTGCTTACAGACACCAAGCATACGAAGTTACCATCCAAATCTACAGGTGAGGAAACCACAGCCCAATCCAGTGGATCACACTGGGCCAAGTCAGGCAGCTCAGAAACATCAGTCCTGGGGGTCTGGCTCCCACTTACCTGCCTGGCGACCTCCCTAGTCTGCCCACCGCTGGTGTCTCAGAGTTTCCATCCAATCCCAGAACTCTTGCATGTGCTTCTCCTGCCCCCGGGGTTCCTGTACCCTCCTCAAGCTGTCGTCGCTCTCCTTGCTGAGGGAGACCTTGCAGTGGGGCTGGGGTCTGCACCCTCTTGCCCCATTCTGATCCTCAATGCACTCCTCCCAGCTGGAACCATTGAGTCCCTTGGCTTCCTACGCACCTTTCCACCATGGCAAGCCCAGGCTACTGTTGATTGGGCAGGGGCTTCAACAGCACACTGATTTCTCACAGCAGGGAGGGCCAGGGTCAGGTGCCAGCAGATAGACTGGGGCCTTGGGGAAGGCTGTCTCCCCTGAATCACAATCAGTGGCCTCCTCTGTGTGCTGAGGGAAGGTTGCAGAGGCAAGAAAGCAAGAGGAAAGAAGGGTGCACGCAGGTCCTGGTCTCTCTCTCTCTCTCTTTTTTAAGATTTATTTATTTTTATTACAAAGTCAGATATACAGAGAGGAGGAGAGACAGAGAGGAAGATCTTCCATCCGATGATTCACTCCCCAAGTGAGCCGCAACGGCCAGTGCTGTGCCGATCCGAAGCCGGGAACCAGGAACCTCTTCCAGGTCTCCCACACGGGTGCAGGGTCCCAAGGCTTTGGGCCGTCCTCGACTGCTTTCCCAGGCCACAAGCAGGGAGCTGGATGGGAAGTGGAGCTGCCGGGATTAGAACCAGCGCCCATATGGGATCCTGGGGCATTCAAGGCGAGGACTTTAGCCTCTAGGCCACGTTGCCGGGCCCGGTCTCTCTCTCTTTTTTATGAGCCCTCTCTGGGAGCCCCATCCTTATGATCTCATATAAACCTGTTCGCCTCCCCAAACCCCACCTCCAAACACCATCCCACTGAGGGTGAAGACTTCAGCTTAGAAATCTGGGAGGTGGGAATACAGACATTCAGTCTGCAACAGGCAGTATATGCGTACCGTGTCCCCTTCCAGATTACAGATTCCAGGCCCAGCTTGTGTTCCCAGGCAGGCACTAAGAGTGCTTGTTGAATGAATGATTGAGCGATGTTATAAACAGCACCCTCATCCTGCTTGGACACTGAATCTGAGGCCCCTCCTGAGTTGGAGAGGAGAGTCATAGATGCTCTTACGGCTCTGGGATAGCAGAGGAGGTTGGGAGACTCTCCACTGGTGACATCAGTGACCTAACTAGGAACAAAGTTGTGAGTTGCTGGAAAGCCCCCACCCCATTTCTGGAAATGTGAATATACGTGTATGGAAGAAAGACAGGGGACAAAGTCCTGTGCAACCGCATTGACTAACCAGCCATAATGTCTACCCCTGGGATTAGATCCCTGCTGTGAAATATCACCCTGGGATTGGATCTCACGCCTTGAAATATAACTGTGCATTTAGATCGCACCCATGAAATATACAGCCTTGGGTTAGTGCATGCCCGTGAAATACGGCCTCTGATTAGATCACTGTGGAGACTGCCAGGGCGCTGCCCGGAACGGGGGACTCTCACCACAGCCTCTCCGAGGAAAATGCAAATATATGGAGAGGAGGAGAAAGCTAAGAGGGTAAATTAAGAACAGTGACATTTGGGAACTTAGAATTTCTTGGAGGTTGTGAGCCTGAGGGGCGAGGACCAGGGCTCAGCTCCAGTGCCTGGGGGTGTGGTTCAGCTGACTGCTAATGTTGGGGGTCCTGTGTGGGAGGCCTGGGAAGGGGATAGAACCGCCATTTAATGCGGGGACAGAGGTGCTGATCAGGGAGGCGCCTTGCGGGGATGGGGTGCAAAACAGCGTGGGTTGGAACTTGGGTCACTTACCCCACCAGCGTAGCTCATGTCGTCTCGTTGGCAAAGCTTATGTCACCACTGTCCTGAGGTCCTGGGGGAAACATGGCCCCCACAAACTGCCTGCTGCTAAGGGAAAGGAGGGCGGGGATGAGTGTGGGAACCAGAGGGGTAGGCACTGCCCGTGGGCCCACTCACTGAGGACTAGGACCAGAAATCCCAGCGTGGAAGCCTGGAGAGACACAAGATTCCACGGAGCCACTCCCCCAGGGTCACAGGACACTCGGACCCAGAGCCGGGCAGCAGCAAAGCCAGCCCTGCAGCTAAAGTCAACTACCCTTCAGTCAGCCCGGGGGTTCAACTGCAGGGCAGCCCATGCAGGCCAGCTCTGTCAGCCTCTGTGGGTCAGGGGGACCATTCTCCCAGCAGACCTTATCTGGTGCTGGCTCCACAGTCACAGCCCCATCTGGCAACAGCTGTGGCAGCACTCAGATCCCTGACCTCTAACCTCAACTGGGGACAAGCCTGAAGGCTCCTGCTGGTCCACAGTGACCAGGGTGGCAGCAGCTCTGCTCCCTCTCTGCCCAGCCCCCACTCACCCACCAGGGATGTCCCAAGAGCATCCTTTCCACATCTGTGCCTTGTGCTCCTTCTCCAACTGTACCTTACTGACTCATCTGTGACATGGGGTGGTGGGGAGTCCACACAGCCACACAGAGCCACACTGAGTGCCAGCAGTCACCTGGTTCCCGAGGTCACCTTGGGCTAGTCACTGTGCTGGAATTCCTTTGCCTCCCTGCATCTGTGTGGTGGTCCCGTGGGGTTGTCCTGGCATCTGTTTAGGCAGTGGCAGGACCCACGGAGGCCAGAGCAGGTGCATCCCAGGCACCCACCTTTCACCATCTTCCAGGTGTGGGTGCTCAGCATGAACCAGAAAGGGAAAGTGGAATCTCCTTATCTCACCACTACCAGCTGACCGGCCAGCCTTTATCGGGGATTTGGGAGCTTGTAAAACATGGCCAGCTATCGCACCATCTCCTCTGGCTAGGATATTCTCCACTGGGCCTTGTCATCCATGATCTCAGCCATTGAGGGAGGGGAGAGCCATTTATCCCAGGCAGGCAGCAGCAAGTTCACTGTATAAGCTGGGGGCACCCCCTTCTCTGGTCTTTCCTCAGCAGCCTCGTGGTACAGGGGTAGGGAAACTCAAGAGGCTCCAGGAACCTTGAAAGAGAAAAATTCTGGGGTAAAAATGAGAGGTTATGCACATTGTGGGTCCCCATCTTTCTCCCATTTCTTGTTAAGCGTCTACTATGTGTCAGGCCCTCTATGAGAATGGCCAGAGTGCTGGGCTTAGAGAGTGAAGTTTCTTCCTCTGCCTCTGTCTGTGTGACCTCGGGCTGGTCACTGGCCCTCTCTGAGCCTCATGTCCTCATCTTACCAGGGGTTAGGAGGATCCCTTGAGGCAGTGGGTGTGAAAGAGCCACCTTACCAACTGTGAAGTGTGTGAGGATCGCACACTCAGAGGAATGGCCAAGAACAGGTACTGGCTGGGAGTGGGTGAAGATGGTGCTGGGCTTTGCTGAAGACCCTTGGAAAGGAAGGCGTGAAATAGAGGGAGGGCACCCCGGGCAAGGGGATGGTGTCTGCTGGGCAGGGGCACTGTGCTGAACCAGCATGTGATCAAGGACACAGCCAGCCTGCGCCATGCTGATGCACCGGGGGCTGGCTGGGAAGCAGGGCCCATCTGCCTCTGTTTTCTGCGGTCATTCTGGATGCTTGTCTTTGCTGCCTTGTGGTTCTTCTCTGAACTTGGCCTCTCTTTGGAGCTCTGTCCCACTCTGCACTCTGTGTTCTGTGGGTGTCTGGCTCAGGGCTCAGGGTGGTGGGGGGGTGGGAGCCTCTTGTGCTATCAGCATATCTTAAAAGCGGAGCCAGGGACGGGTGGGGCTCGGGCAGGTGCGCGTGGAGAGTTCTGGGCCTGCCCTGCTCAGGCATGTGGCTCCTGATCGCCTTGAGAGCCCAGCGCAGAGCTTCCCTCCTCCTCCCTGCAGCCGGCCGAGGCCTTCTCATTCTCTGCCCTGTACAACTGCTCTCCATGGCAGAGGTCTCGGGGCAGAAGCTTTGGTGCTGCGAAGTCAGCTCCTGTCGCTTTCCAGGAGCCTCTGTGTGGTGGGCCCAAGGCCTTTGGAGGTGCTACTGTGAAGGTGCAGAGGGATAGGGCTGGTCTGTGCCCGCTGGCCTGTTAGGTAGCAGACAGGGGCATAAGCACAGCTCCAGCCGGGACCCCCGCGGCTGCATCTGGTTCTGTAAGGCACAGGAGTCTGTCTATACCTGTTTTCTCATCCACATACCACATGAGAGTGAGGCTTGCTTCCTGGAGCTGCTAGAAGGTTTAAAAAAGTGTATTTGAGGGGGAGGAATCAAGACTCCTCCATGTGCTGGTTCACTCCCTAAATGCCCACAATGACTAAAACCGCACTACAGTCTGAGCCAGGACCTCAGCACAGGTCTCCCCTGTGGGTGGCAGGGATTCAGCTACCTGCAGCCTCCCAGGATGTGCATTAGCATGAAGCTGGACCCGAACCCATGCATTCCAATATGGGATGCATCCATCCCAGCTGGCAGCTAAGCCCCAAGGACAGACACTTTTCCTGAGGGCAGTAGCTGATAGGTGATAACATCTAAAGAACCTAGAACTATCCCTGAGATGCAGTCCCTGTCACCACCATTGTGTCCCCGGGAGCAGCAGCTGGGTGACTGGCAAGGCTCGGCATGGGGTCACGTGACTAATGGTAGCTCTGCATCTTGGGTGGCAAGGAGGGTGAAGGGGGGATGGGAGGCCCTGGATTCGAATCTGATCCCTGCTGTGGGTTGTAGGATTGGAGCTCCAGCCACAGTTCTGTGCTCTAAGCTCAGATCTTGTTTCTTTCTGCAGGAGTCAGAGGGCTCTCGTGCCCTGGAGGTGTTTGTGGGGATCAAACAGGACGACACATGTCCATGAAGTATGGGCAGGGCAGCTGGCTGCTTGTATTCATGTGTTCAGTGAGTGGGCACCTCCCTGGCACCAGGGAGCTAGTAGAGGAGGGACAGATCCTCACAGATCCTCAGGGATTGTCCCTTCCAGGGCGAGCAGGTGGCATGCCCCCCCGGAGGGAAACAAAGACTCCACATTCATGTTGCTGAGACAGGTGGAGAGCAGAGGATCCCGCCCAGGTTGGGGAGGGCTGTGTCTGAGGACTGTTAGGGAGGAGCAGGTGTTAGAGCTGGCAGCTGAATGAAGGGGGCACAAGCCCCAGCTACATGGGATCAGAGTTAACAGAGACAAAGCACGTGTGGGGAGGCATTGGTCTGTGCAAGGCCAGGGCAGAGGGGCCTGTGTACTGGACTCAGAGTCTGGAATCCAATCCAAGAGAAAGGGAGCCTTGGGGACATTTTGGGGTGGGAGGCGGAGGGACATGATGTCCTATTTGTCACTGCTTCTCACTTAGCCCATAATGGCACAAGCTGAAGGCCCTTCCCATGTGTGTGTGCGGCTGCGTGTTTGGGGACAGATTGGTTATCCAAGGGACATGCCCCAACCAGACAAGGATTGGGCCAGCTGGCCTCTGCCAAGTGACTCATAATTTTATGAAGAAGTGGTCGTGTGGGTGGTTTTCCAAGCTGTCTGATGGTGAGCTAGTGATCTTGAGTGAATTTGAAACCATAATAGTTTCAGCTGGGACTGGATGCGAGAGTCCCTGCAAGGACTGTGGGCAGACCCACCACCTGCACAGGACAGTAAGGCTTACCCCTGGCCAGAGCAGGGACTGAAGGTCTGAGTCACCCCCTCGCAGGGCTCCCCAAGGAGGATCCTCCCAGGCCACCGCCAGCAGCATGGCCACCCCTCCTGGGTGCTCCATGCCTGGAGCACATCTCACTGTGGGCTTTGCCTGTGCCAGTCGGGATCTGTCTTCTCTCCATGTCTCTCCTCTCATCCTCTCCTAACACCAGACTTGCTGGATTTAAGAGCCACCTTCGTTCAGTGGGACCTCATCTTAGCTAATGACATTTGCAGTGACCCCACGCTGATGTCCCAATGTGCATAGGTTGAGGGGGGGATACTGGTTGACTTCAGGATCTACTCTTTTGCGGGGGGTAGTGGTGCTACCCCAATTCCTTAGCGCCTCTGGAGGGTTCAGAAACCTGATCAAGGCCACACAGCCAGAAAGTGGCTAAGCTAGGCCCACATTGGAGCTCCTCTTAGATGCAGGCTTACTCTCACTTCACTGCCCCCCATGCAACCCCCAGCCCAGGAAGTGTCATACCAGCCAGCAAAACGGTGGGAGGCAACTGGGTGTGCCTTTGTAACTGTAAACAGATGAGTACTGCTGGAGCGTGTCGTGGCAGCTGGCCAGCTAAATGCAAGGTGGAATGAGAATTATAACAGGATTAGAACAGTCCAGGAGCTTCTTCCTCCTTCTTCTTAACTTTCTAGAACCTTCTCTTATATATATATATATTTTATATATATTCTAGTTGCCGAACACTATATATATATATATATATATATATATATATATATATATATATAAGAAAGGGGAGGAAGACAGAGATCTTCATCCACTTGGCTGATTTCCCACATTGCCACAAAGGCTAGACTGCAGCAGGTCGAAGCCAGGAGCCAGGAGCTTCATCTGGGTCTCCCAGGTGTGTGAATGGGCCCAAGCACTTGGGCCATCCTCCACTGCTTTCCCAGGTCATTAACAAGGTGGTGGATCAGAAGTGGAACAGCCAAGACTGAAACCACACCTGTGTGGGATGCCAGTGTTGCAGATAGCGATTTTACCTGCTATGCCACAACACCAGCCCCGTTTTGGGGACCTTTCAGACCTAGCAGAGTGGCCACCTCCACTCCAAAACCATCCCATCCTACCCTGTTGGAATGTGTCCGACCTGTTCTGAGCAGCCTGCCCGCATACTTGTGTCTCTGGAAGAGTGTCCAGGCTTGTGTCTGGCTCACCTTGGCCCTTGAGCACCTGACCACCTTGAGGCTGGGCAGCTGTTACACTTCTGTGTTCTCAGCACTTTGGGGAGCAGTACACAGCAGGTGCACTATGGATTTACTCCTTCCCTAGAAACCGAGCAAGCCCATGGGCTGGAAGCCGGCCATGCAGATGGGAGTGTGGTCAGCCTGGGACGGGGGCAGGGATGGGAGAGACAGGTCTCACTGGACATGCAGGGCAACCATGGAGCCGGACAGGCAACCAGGTCCAGACATAGGTGTGGGCGGAAGCAGGGAAGGCTTCTTGGAAGAGGTGGGAGGTTGCTCCTGTACAGGAAAGGAGAGGAATGGTCAGAGCAGCTGGAGCAAGCAGCAGGTGCAGAGCCCTCCAGCAAGGGCAAGAGTCTGCAGGGGTCTGCAGACAGCTTGTGAGGCTGTGGGTGCGTCCCAAGAGATGTGAGGAGGGGGCTGATGGAAAGGAGGAGGTCAGACGTCCTCCTCCAGGCGGACCTGGGGGTGGGCGGAGGCACAGTGAAGGTTGGCAGGGGATGGAACATGGAGGGAGGCTGGGGGCAGGAGGCTGGGAGAAGGCTGGAGAATGAGAGAGGCCAGTGAGCTGAGTGGGGCAGGGGACGGGAGGGGCCTAGTGCCAATGAGTATCCTGTGCTGGGTTTTCTGTTAACTGTGGGGCTGGGTTTGAGCTCACAGAGGGTGGCAGAAGCCATGTCTGGCTAGTCCCTGAGTCCCTCTGAGGCAGAGCTGCCTGAAGGGAGGCACATGGGGCCCAGTGCTGGAGCTTGGCCCATGGAGGTGTCGACAAGGGGACGTGGGTCTGTCCTCCTGACTCTGTGGGTTCTCAGAGTGCTCCCCCTGCCCAGGAACGGTCCTGCCAGGGCTGATGTATTAGAGGCCTCCCAAGTCAGGTGCTCACCTGAGCCGCTTCACACCCCATCTGACACATAAAGAACCAGAGGTCACAAGAAGGCCGGTAAGGGCTGAGTTTGAACACAGCTTCTGCTGTTTGCCGATGGCCCGTGCCACCTTCCCTGGAAGACACTGTTCTCTTCAGGAACACTGGTGTCTTGGGGGACATGCCCGTCTGCCTGCAATGCAGAGCCCAGAGGGAGACCCACCCCTCATACCCTGTCCCCATCGCAGTGAGTGAAGGAAGAAGACGGACAGGCCGGCTTCCCCGTCAGCCTTGCTTCCCGGTACCAAGTCTATATTTTTCCTAATCGGCCCGGCTGCTGATGGTTATCTGGCCTCACTGGAGAGCGAAAGAGACTTTGTGTCAAATGCTGAAAAATGACTTTTCAGGCAGCCTCTCTGTCTCCTGAAAGGCGGTGACATGCTCTGAGCATACAAATCACTCGGCACGGGGCGTCTCCGCACGAGGCAGGAGTGTGTTTGGATTGCTAAAACCACTTCCGTCCCTTCCCAAGGTCACGAGCAAGCAACCGGCCTCAGCAGACGAGTGCAGAAGTCACACAGCCCACACAGCAGGCCAGGGGCGCTTGGGCCCAGGCCGGGGTGCGAGAGCCCAAGGGAAAGGCCAGCCCTTGCATTCCAGTGTGTCTCCTATGAGTATCGCTCTTGTCCCTGGGACATCCCTGCCCTGATGTCCCCGGCTGTGAGATGGACGGAAGGGTTTCAAAACCCAAAACACTGGATGCACAGCACAGAGTAGGCGCCTCGCCACTTTTGGGTTCTTTCCTGAGAGATAGTAAAAAAAAAAAAAAAAAAAAAAAAGTTTGGTTTCAAGCGCAGCTGATGTTTTGCCATTCTTTGCCGTTCTTTGCAACTCGATTGTAAAGATATGCAATAGAATCTTTCATTGGGCTTTGGGGTACTCCACTTCCCAGTGGCCATGGTGGCAGAGCACTGGTCTCCCATATTACATATTTCAAAGGCTGTTACAGAGACAGGGAGAAACAGAGAGAAAAATCTTCCATCCACTGATTCAATCCCCAAATGACTGCAATGGCCGGGGCTGGTCCAGACCAAAGCCAGAGGCCAGGCTCTTCCTCCAGTGGGTGGAGGAATCCAAGCACGTGGGCCATCTTCTGCTACTCTGCCCAGGTGCATGAGTGATAAGACAGATCCGAAGTGGAACAGCTGGGACTCGAACTGGTGCCTACATGAGATGCCAGAGTTCCAAGCAGCTTTGCCTACTACACCACAAAACCTCTCCCCACCCCCGAGACTCTTAGCCTGGGGATCAGAACTCAAGGAGGGCACCCCAGTGTATAGGGCATGCTGCTGTGTCAGACGGCAGCACTGGTGCTCCTGAGGCAGGGCCCTTGCCTACCCTTTCTGGGATGCTGGGTAAGTGGCCCTGCCCTGTCCTTACAGAGAAGAGAGCAATTGCCACAGCTCGGACTGGGAGAGCGCAGGCACCAAGAAGCCAGAGACTGGGAGGGCTCGTCACCATTTGTCTCACCCATGTTCCTTTCCCCGGCTGGAACGCCCAGACTTGAAAAGAACAGATTGGGGCGGGCATTGTGACACAGCTGCCTGGGCCACCTGCATCCCGTGTCAGAGCATCAGTTCAAATCTCGGCTGCTCCAACTCCTATTCCCATCCAGCGTCCTGCCGATGCCTCCTGGGAGGCAGCAGGCGGTGGCTCGAGGCTTCACTCCACCGAGACCCAGGTGGGATTCCTGCTCGGACATTTGTAGTGGGAACCCGAGAATGGAAGATCTGTCTGTCCCTGTGTCTGTTACTGTGCATCTCTGTCACTCTGCCTTCCAAGGAGCTGAAAACGAAGTTTAAAATTTGTCAAAATCCACCCTGTCTCCTTGTGATGTTGCGCAAAGTCAGGCAACCGTTTTCTTCATGACGCATGGAAAAAAATATCCTGAAAATGCGGGAGGATGCTGGAAATACAAAATGCACAGGATCAAGAGAGAGTGGAGGATGGGGAAGGAGCTCCAGATGCAGCCAGGCCTGGGCAGTGTCACCCGAGACCCTTCTTTCCTTCCCGGCCCCCTTCACTCTGGGGTGCTGTGAATATCCAGTGAGCTCCTGAAGGTCAGAGGCTTTGCTGTTTACAGAGAAGTTGCGTAAAAGGAGGATGGGAAGGCTTCTCCCCTCCCCACCGAGATGCCTAGAGCAGGTGCACACGGGGGTGGGGGCTCGCTGCATCTGGGGCAGAGGTCAATGTACCTCAGTGCCTGCCGGTGAGGTGAGAGAGCCACGCCATGTCCCTCTAAGGCAAAGATGTCCTGATACAGGGTGCACACAAGGGGGGAGCGACTCCAGAAAACAGGAGGGCTGGCGCCTGCACTGTACCTTCAGTACTACTCCTGCGGCCCGCTGGCTGTGCTGAGTGCCCACGCTCGAACCTCTCCCAGCTTCTGCTTCCTCATCCGGAAGATGGGAGGCTCCAGGTTCCATCTCCCAGGAGTTCCGACTCTGTAATTCTCAGCGGCCAGCTCAGCTGACTGCATGGGTGTCTTATTGGGGTGCAATGGCAGGTTGTGCCTCTTGCTCGTGCCTGGGTTCAGAGACCCCCAGAGGGAATGGGTGGCACCCCTGGGTCTCTCTCCCTGATTCTCTCTCACCTCCAGCAGCCACAACCACACAGCATCGACTTAAGCTCTGACTTTTTAAGATCTCCCCCATTGTCTGCTCCACGCAGGGTCATCTCGGCCGGGAACACATGTTAACAAACGGGTGAAGTCGTGTCGGAAGCTGGTTGCCCTTCCTGCTTTGTCAGATAAGGGGCTTGTGCAGTAGAAGCGGCTGCTTGGGGCCCTGGGGAGTCAGTCCCTGGCCAAAGGCATTGTCTGAGGAAGGACAGCAGGTGCTTGGTAGCAGGTGGTCTGAGGGACCTCCAGGGACCTGAGTGAGGGTCCCCAGCCCCCTGCTCTTGTCCACTTGTGAGCTCTGCCAACTGTGGGGCACTGGTTCTGGGTTCCAGTCCTGCTCTGCCTCCCCCTAACTGTATAGTCGTCACCTTCCTTCTCAGACCCAAATAATGAAAAACACATTTGCTTTGCAGACAGGGTGAGACTATCAGGTAGAACATGTACAGCTGAAGAGGGCGGGTGCAGCCCCCTTGCTGTGCCACCGGTTCTCACGAGGAGTGGAGCGCAGCATAGGCATGGCTTTGCACAGGACACTGGAAGTTCAAGGCCAAGTGTCAGCAGGTGTCACTCTGTCTTTGACTCCTATAGGAGAGGAGCATCCCTTCTCAAGTTCCTCCCAGCTCCTGGTGACTGCCTTGCCTTGTGGATACATAATCACTGCCCCATTCCTGCTTCTGGCACAATTCTCTTTCTCTCTCTCTGTTTCCCTCTCTGCCTGAAAGGATCCTATTTCCAAATAGGCCCACACCCATAGGCTCAGGATTTCAGGGGAACACAGACGCCCGCCCCGCCTTTCCAGCCGCCATTCTACAATTCAGCTAAGCCTTGCTAACTGGGGCAGTCACGCTCCTGGTTGCCCTTGGAAGCAGCCTCCATCTCAAAGCCGATCCTATTTGGAGCTCTGCGTGCCTTGTCCCATCCGTTTTTCCCTCGGCTCCAGGAGGCGGATGCTGTGATGCTATCCTGCCTCGATCCTCTACTGCTCCGTGCCATGCCTTGCCACGCTAGAGTGTGCAAACAGATAACAGTGTTTGCATGAGATGGGCCTGCACCATAGAGATGATAGTGTGTACAAGCAAAGACACCACGTCTTGTCTAGACCAAGGGGAGATGGCGGCAACAGAGCCCTCCAGGGGCTGAGTCTCGCAGGCCCCCGAAAGCAAAAAGGCTTTCTAGGCAGAGAGAGGGGGCTGAGTGAGAAGCTGGAGGGAGGAGTGCTCCTGAGCTGCATTGAGTACTGTGAGACGCCCTGTGAGTCTAGGTGGGGCAGGTGACATGTGTGTCTGGGGCAGGGTGGAGCTCCCCGGGGGTCAGGCTCCAAGGGGCAGCCAAGCAGACACTGGGATGGACCAGGCTTGATCCTGCGTGCGCTGGGGAGCCTGTGATCTGGCAGTGGACGCATTTCAAGGTCTGGCTGAGGAGACTGCTTAGCTGAGAGGAACACAATTCTTGCTGGAACTTCAGAAATGTGTCAGCCAAAAAGATTCCAGCAAGAGCAAGCAGCAGTGAGGTCCACCCAGTCTCCTGGGCTTGGTCTTCACTGTGATGATGGGCCTTGGATGAGGACCCCAAGGTGGCCAACAACATAGCTGTTGGCAGTGAGGAACAGCAAGCGGGTAAATGTCCCCTTGCCCGTGGCTGGGGCAGTGGGTTTGTCCCCAGTCACAGGTATCCGTCCCCCTCCACTCCAAGACTTGCACTTGCATCTGATACTTCTGGAAGCTCCTAGAAATACAGTGAGAGAGAGTCCAAAAACCCAAGACCCATTTCTGTGCCAACCAAGTAAAGGAGCTTGTTCATTTGTTTCCCAGTCTGGATTAACCCCACCTGCACATGAGGCCAGTATTAAATCCCTAACATCAGTTTTCCTTCCCTTCCTATCTTCACCCAAAGTGGCCCCTGTGGTTCGGAGAGAACACCCTGTGAGTGCTTCTGGAAAATTCCACACCAAGGTCTTCTCTGCTGACTGCTCCCTGCTGCCTCTCCTCCACTCTACTTTTAACTCTATTTACATTCTGGAAAGTACATAGGATTTTATCATGTGCTCGCCTAATGTCAATTTTCCCATGATGAGAGCAAGGCTGTAAACACACATATTTTCCTAAGGCCATTATCGCCCTCCGTGCATTTAGGGCATTTGAGTGCTGTCAGCTCACACTCCTAGGGCCGGGCAGGGCCCTGGGTGCAGGGTGAGTGCCGGGGATCGGAGCTCCTGGGTGCTGCCTTGCCTTTCATTAGATGACATCTTTTAAAATATTTATTATTTGAAAGGCAGACAAAGAGGCGGGAAGGGAGATCTTCTGATTCACTTCTCAAATGCCTGCAACAGATAGGCCCAGGCCAGGCCAACTCAATCCCTGCCTCCCGTGTGAGCAGCAGAGACCCAAACACCAGCCAGCACCTGCTGCCTGCCATGGGTGGAAAGCTCTGAGTCAGACAGAGCTAGGCCTAGATAGGAGATGCATGCGTCCCGGGCAGAGGATTAACCACCACACCAAATGCCCAAACCTTGAGGTCTTTCTTCCACTTAGCAGGTTCTGTGTCCGATTCTGCTTGGAACCATCCAGGCCTGCCAAGCTGCTCCTATGCCACGAGAACCGTCTGCAAGAGGGTGGAGACCATGCATCTTCCACTTTGCCACCCCAGGCAGGGCAGCCTTGGGCCAGCCCTCCCAATGTGCTCCTGGGTTCTGAGGCAGCTGGGAGGGAGCAGAGCTGTCTGGGCTGTTGACATCGTTGTGGTGTCTGGAAGGCCCTGAGCCCTGGGTGGGCGAGCAGGCACTATCTAGAGGACAGGGGCATTTGGCCACTGCCACCCAGGCATTTGCTCATCAGTGAGGTTTTCCTGGAGACCTCGTGCCCTGTTCCCCCAGGCTCACCTGTCACAGGCCTGAGAAAAGTAGCTATATAGAGACACAGAGGAAGAAGGCTTCCCCTGTTCGACTCAACCACTGCTGCACCCTCTCCCTCTGTCTCCAGGCATGTCACACCAATGGACCCAGCAATCAGCAGTCCCGGGGCCCCACATGACTCAGGAATGCCCAGCACACTCCACCAGGGTGAAAATCTGTGCCCCCCCTCACTGTGGATCATTGAAGAACTGACAGCAGTAAGAGCGATGGACATAGCTGCTGGCCTGAGAAAGGGACAGCAGGGACTCTGAGCCAGCGTGCCAGGTTCCACCCCGAGCACTGCCGTCACCACCGGCATGACCCAGGGCAGGTGACCGTGCCACTCTAGGTTGTGCTTCCTCACCTGCTGCGTGCTGCTAGGCATGCTCTATCCTGGGAATGGGATCTCCACTTCTACCCCATGGGATAGGATGGCCCAGCTGGATAGGTGCAGGGAGCATGACTTGGAGTAGTGCTTTACAAACTCTGTCCTCTGAGAGCTCAAATCCTGCCCGGGGTACCCACTAGCCAAGAGTGATTTTCCTACTTGTGAACAACCCCATTATCAGTGACAGTGTAAACCCCAAGCGATGCCTGGAGACAGAGAGAGAGGATGCAGCAGTGGTCGAGCCGAACAGGGGGATCATCCAGATAACAGATGTGCCCAGTGGTCTGAATCCCGTTAGCCCTGCAAAGTGAGGGCTGGCTCCCCTGAGTTCTGGTGGGAAATATTTAAGTTGGAGAAGAGCAAGAACTAGAGCAAGGAATTCATCCTGAACCCATGGCCTGGTTTCATTCCCAGGGGCAGGTGGATGACCAGGCTCACCTCTCAGGGCAGTCTTCCCATTGAGTCGGGGAGTGTGAAGAGCTGCAGAGAGAACTGCTGTGTACATGAAAATGTCTTGAGGCTGAAGACACAGGCTCTGAGAGGGGTCTTCCTGAAGCTTCCTGTTCTGGGCAGTTCTGGAAAATCAGCAGGTTGCTGTTGGGCCAGATGAAGACAGGCTGCCCTTATCTGTTGGGCCACACAAGGGGCGCAGGGTCCTGCTAAAATACTGATGCAGGCAGGAACATTTTGGGTAGTGTTGAAGATATGGCCTGGGACATTCACACCCCACATCAGAGTGCCTGCATTCAAGTCCAGACTCGACTCTCAAGTTTTTTTTTTTTATTAAGACAATTATTTTTATTTTTGATGATTTTCACCTGGTTGATTAGGTTCAAAGGGTCAAGGGCCATAGGAAAGTGGGTGAGACCATTATTTCCAAATTCTCTTTTTCCTTCCTGTATCTGGGGGAAGAGGGAGAGAAGGGGAGAAGCATACCCAACCTCCCAACCTCCTCTGTACCCTGGGATGGAGGACAGCTACCCAACACCATCCCAGGGTCCCCTATGTGGGACATGTTCCGAGGGTCCTGCTCAAGAGATTTTGATAGTTCAGCAGTTTTAAATTATTTCTGATCTTGCCACTTCAAGCATGATAAAATCTCTCCAGAATCCATTGGTTGACATAGTCCACCTTAGAGTCTCCATTTGCCCAGATATTCACTGCCAACACTTGGCTGGGGTAGTTGATCAATTTGTTCTGTCCTCTGTCCTAATGTTATGGTACCAAGTGTCCTCTGCAGACTCCAGTGTTCAGCCATATCCTCCATGTGCATCTGGGTATGCTGTCCACTGCTCCATCTGAGCCACTGAGGAGGCCCCCATCTCTGACACATTCTCTCCACAGTCAGACCACGGAACCTGCAATTCTCTTCATGGTTGGGGTTCTGAGTCCAGCGATTCAACTGAGGTGATCCCAGACCTGATTCTTGTTAGTGCCTGCCAATATAGGGTCTGGCACAGTCATTGCCCCAATCAGTTTATGCACATGCTGGTGGTTGCCATTGCTGAGTCAGTTCTGCCTCCAACCTTGTCTTCTACACAGACCAATGGGTGTTGGACTCCATCCCAATCCTGTCCACCACACATTCGGTCCTCATGCAAACCAGTGGGAGCTGTAGCCTAGTTGGAGCGACTCGCAATAACCCCCACCAGGCCTGCCCCCTGCCCTGGTTAAAAATGCTTGCCAGTATGTACAGCAGACTAGTCCAGTCTGTCCCACATCCCATTCAACTCTCATACATGTCTTTGGGCATTTAAGCCTAGTTCAACCCAACCAGCCCCACTATCCAGCCCACACACGTGCCGATGGGTGCCACTCTGTCTAGCCATGCCTGCCCCAGTCCTGGTTCTTATGCTCACCAGTGAGTGTGGCAACCCAAGAGGGAGGTGCCCACTGTTTCCCTAGTGGGACAACTCCCACTCCTGGATCTTGCCCTCTCCAGGTGGTTCTGCAGTTTGACTTGACAGAATTTTCCCCACCCTGTAACAGCATCTGCCAGCTGATGCTATGGCAAAGTCCAACCAAACCCACCCACTCTGGCTTGTGCATACACCAATAGGAACAGTCAACCCAGCGCCAACAGGTGTTGTGGCCCTGCCCGGCGTGGTCTGCCCCCATCCTAGCTCTCACACTCACCAGTGGAAGTGGTGGTCCAGCAGGGAGGCCCCATGCAATCCCCCTACTGAGTTCACTCCCTCTCCCCCGGTCTCACATGTGCTGGTTTGGTACTATAGCCCAGTCTGGCATTTGCCAGTGGGTGCTGTAGCCTGGCCAGGGCTGGTCCACCCCAAATTCCAGCTTACACTGGTGAGGATTACAGCCTAGCCCAGCCCAGCAGGCCCCCAGTCCTGGTCCTCAAGTTAACTGGCTTGTGTTGCACCCAATCCAGATTCTGGTGCTCAGATTCGCCAGTGGGTGATATGTACTGGCCCAGCCTAGTTCAGCCCTGACATGAGCCAAGGATATGCCTGTGGATACAATTAGCTGGTCTGGGCTGCTGTCTATTGTGGTTCTTGCACTCACCTGCATGGGCTATGTCCCGACAGATTGGCTCTCAATTCTAACCTCCTGCTAACGGTGCCCTGGCAAAGATGAGTGATGGCCCAAGTAGTGAGTTCCTGCCACCCGTAGGGGTAGAACCATATTAACTCCAGGCTACTGGCTGTAACCTGGCCCAGCCCCACTGTCATGGTCAGTTGGGGAGTGAAATCTCAGACAGGAGATCTCAGGCACTCTCATCTCTTGGGCTTTCGAATGACTCAAATAAATGCAAGGTTGATGGAAAGAGAAAGGCCGAGAATGCTAAAATGTTAGCAGTGGGTTTCTCTGTGTAGTGGTTGGCAAGGACTTTGTGTTGTCCTTACAGACACTTGTGTTATTTTTATACAATAAACATTCATTGCTCTTGAACTCAGCAAAGAGAGAAGTCATCAGAGATAAAAATATGGATAAGGGGAGGGCCGGCTTCTTCTCCCAGAGCCAAGTAGGAAGTGGCTTCTGCATCGGTGAGACTCCACTCCCGACGTCCGCCCCATGTGGAGGGGACATTTGTCATCCAGGATGTCCTCAAGCCCCTCTTATCTCTGTGACAGGGAGAAGGATGGAAAAGGGGCTCTGATGGAGTGAACCCATGGGAACATGACTCAAACGCCCATCGTGAAGGAAGCTAATCACAGGATGGGATTGGAAATAAAATCAAACATCAGGACTTATAGCCAGAGGCCACCCCCCCCCCCCAGACATTCTAATTCCAAGCTCAGCTGCAAACTCCAAGTCCCATTGGAGCCAGGGCAGACTTCACTGCAGGTGGCCCCCCGGGGTGACTGGCAGGAAAGAGTTTAATCAAAACGTGGCCAAGGATGAGACTTGGGGGAAGTGGTGAGTGATGACTGTCAGAGGTCCGTGAGGAAGGTACAACATTCTTTGTGCGGGGCTCCTTTGTAGCGCCTGCTCCGCGAGATGATCTGTTTTAATGTCGCAGAGTGGTTGAGTTGATTTGTCGTTTTCAATAAGCAGTAGACGGTGCCTAACTCAATACCTGGCTCATCGCAGGTGCCATAAAATGTCATCGACTCCCAGACGCTGCTCATCGTTCAGGGGACACTGCCGGGAACGTAGGAGGCCAAGTCCACCCCCTCGCAGGGCTGACATCCTCGTCGGGGGCGGAAGGGCATATGGAACTGGAAATAAATAGACAGATTTAAAGAAGAGTGACAAGCAGAGGAATACTGTTACGTGAAGTAAAGCCAATTTTAGGAGTAGAGAAAGTCAGATGGAGATTGTAGAGAGGTTTAGAAATTGATTTATGTATTTGAGAGGTAGAGAGGAAGAGAACCAAGAAGTCCTTAGCTGCCAGTTCAGTCTTGAAACGCCTGGAATGCCCAGGGCTGGGCTGGGTTGGGCGGAAGCTAGGAAGTAAGAATGTGAACCAGGATTCTCCCACAGGTGGCAGGAAATCCTTTGCCTGAGCCCTCACCACTGCCCCCCAGGAAGACCAGATCCAGGGACTGACCCAGGTACTCCACAGTGGGTTGAGTACCCAATCCCTGAATCAGAAAATTCTAGAATTGGGTAGTCAAGGCCTCTGTGTAGGATGTGACACTGAGCAGAAACCAAAACCAGCCACATGGGTAGCTGGAGTGTTCCAGGAAGAGGAAATAGTAGGTACAAAGGCACGGGAGTGGGGTGAGCTTGGGTGCCAAGGGGTGAGCAAAAAGGCCAGTGTGGTTGGAACAGAGCAAACCAGAGGGTGTGGTATGAAACAAGGTCAGGCCTCAGGCAGGGCCTTGTTGCTGGTCAGGCAGTGCAATGGGAGCTCCAGGACTCAGAACCAAGACTACTGTCCCTGACAAGCGTGCTATGTCAGTCTGCTGACAGTTGGCTGCAAACTGTGAACTTACAACAGCACCCATCCGTTAGCTCCCCATCCTGCAGGTTGAAATCCCTGCAGGCCACACTCTCTTCTCTGCTCCCAGTCAAAATCAAGGCCAGCTGGCATCCTCTCTGGAGGCTCTGAGCAAGAACCCACACCCATGGCCCATTCAGGTTGTGGTGGAGTTAAGTTCCCTGTTGATGGAAGGCCGAGGGCCCCTTTCCTTGCTGACTATGGACAAAGTCGCTACCTTTTTATGCAAGTTCAAAGCCAGGGAGAGCATGCCAAGTCCTTCTTAGGCTCCCCAACTCTTTGCCTCCTGGTCTGATTCTAGAGAGATCCAGAGTTCCGTTGGGAAGGGGTCCCCAGAGGCCGGGGTTTGTCTCGAGGTCAGTGGTGCCATCACACTGCCATCCAGGGCTGAGGCCTTGTGTTCACAGTTTCTGGGATTGGGATGCAGAGCCTCAGGGAAGCGGGGCATCTGGGAGTAGTCCTGCCTGCACACACATGCCCTGCGGCTCAGCCCTGCCTGCCGGAAGGGCACATTTGGGTCTGCAGCAGCGTCTCTGTTACAAAGCCAGGAAGACAGCAGCAGTCTTAAGAGCACTTATTAAGCATTTCTGGACCCCTAGGAGCGTTGTGCATTATGAAGGATTTAAAAACAAATAACAGCAACAGGAAATTCCATCTCACCGGGAAGTGGAGACTAATGATGCAGAAAGCAAGCACCACGTTCCGTACAATCGGGGGAGCTCAGTGCTCCAGGAGGCTGGGAGAGGGGAGGTGAGGGGAGGCAGCAGGGGCCGGGAGCCCCTGTTGACACCTGCTCCTGGCTCTCCTTAGGTGCTTGGCTCAGCAAGCAGCAGTGTTTCCCAAAGATTTGTCCAGCAGGTGCACAGAGAAACGATGAAGCCATGGGCCTCCATTTTCTCACCCGTAAAATTAGGCTGTTGGGTGTTCCACAAGTCTGCAAGAAAAGCTGATGGAGAAAGGTACAGACACTTGCAAATGTGGCCCATGAGGGTTCCCCCAGGCAGCTTTATCGGAGACAGCAGGTGGAGGTGGGACAGGCCACAGCATGGAGGTCCACTGTGCCTTTGGGATGATGGGATGGGTCCTGAAGGGCCTTTGACATCTTCATAACATATCCATGGGCTCCCCACCTTGAGCTGGCCAAGAACCTGGTTCGGGTCCCCTGGGAAAGAAAGCCACTGCCCAGGGGCTCCAGTCCTGGCCTTGGATAGGATCTCTGTTCTGAAGATACTGGAAGACACGGCTCCCAACAGCCCCAGCCTGGGAACCCCCTGAGGTCCCTCGGAGGTAGACCAGGTGAAGGCAGTACGGGGCTCCACACCAGACACTACCACACAGGGAACATCTTTAAAGTACCAACTCCTAAAAAAAAAGTGTCACATAAATGAATATCAAGAACAGCATGTGGAGAAGATGTGCCCGGTGGTTATGGGTGGCACACAGCTGCTTAGGGGAGGGGTCAGGAAGAAACAGAGCTTCTGCAAGGAAGCCAGCATAGGGGTGGTGACAGAAAGGAGCAAGAGGGGGATTTCTGGATTTATCTAGAATGTTCTAAATGTTGCTGCCAGTGGGGGCTACATGGGGTATGTGTACATGCAAAACCTACTGAGCTGTGTGCATTGTACTCTAAGTTATACCTACAGAGCAGAATGCTGTTGCAATCATCTCTGAACACAGGCATTGTTGGCCTGCAAACCCAGGAGGGGGACCTTGGGCCTCCTCCGCAATATAGTGGGGAGTGAGGAAGGGACGCCTCCCGTGTGCCAGACTTTCCTGTGGAAAACACAGGCAGGTGCAGAGCAGGGACCCAACCCATAATCGCACGCCATGCGCACACCATTCTTATCTTGGGCTGTTGTTGGAATGTGTCCTGCCCTGACCCAGAATTCCATGATCCTGGGAACAAACTGGCAGTCCCTGTGCCTCCTTTGCCATGATGCCCTGGGCCTTCTCCCTAAGGAAGTGGCACTGTCTGGAACCCCGAAGGATGCAGGCAAGATGCCTCCTCATCCCACTTGCTGGGCACTTGACCCCACAATCCACAGCTCAGTGGGCTACAATATCCAGTGGCTGGAAGGAAGATGAGGAATAACGCATGTCCGAATGGCTCTCCAATGAGACGCAGCCACTCTCTCGCCCAGCCGCCGTAACACACGATGTTTATCTTGTAGGACGTGCGTGTTTAATAAAGAATTTATACAAAGATCAGATTGCTCCTCCTGTGAGAAGGCAGAGAGGGAGGAGGGAGGAGTGGAAGGGAAGAGTGCTCCCATGGTCTCAGTCTTTACCCACCAGACGCTTGGTCTGCTTTGGCCAAGGAAGACTGGAGAGGGCTGGTCTCCCAGGACCTTTGTGTTGCAAAATCCAAACATGCTTGGGGACTGGGGCAGGAAAGATGCTCTGATGTGGTCAGTAATGGGTCTGGTGGCAAGGACTTTGGGCATGGCTGGCACCTGGAGGACTTTCTCAGACCTGTGTTTGCAGCTTGCCGTGGCCAGCCCTGCCATGCGGGGCCTCTCTCTGCCACATCAGGGGCTCCTGAGTCTGCAGTCAGACCTTCTAGAAGTCTGTTTGCCCCTCTAGGGCAGGGATCCTGACCTCAGCACTGCTGACAATGGGGGCCAGGTGCTTCTGGGGTGGAACCATCTTGTGTTTTGGTGGAAGCATGGAGGAGGAGGGGTGAGTGACTTCCCTGGGACTTGCACATTGTGGAGACCCTTCCAGCAGCAACCTCCAAAAAGGTGCCTTTGATCAGAACCACTCAGCCTCCTTAAGATTTATTTATTTAATTGAGAGAAAAAGAGGGAGTGAGTTGCCATCTGTTGGCTCATTCCCCAAATGGCTGCAATAGCCAGCTGGGCCAGGTTGAAGCCGGGAGACGAGAACTCTCCATCAGGGACTCCCATGTAGAGTGCAGAAAGGCCCACGTAATTGGGTACCATCTTGTCTGCTTTCCCAGGCTGGATTCAGGTCTCGAACCAATGATTCAATTTAGGATGCTGGCTTAACCCACCATGTCCCAGGAGCCATGGGGGCTTCAGGGGACAAATGCAGGCAGCAGCTACTGTGGGGTGGAGGTACACAGCTTGTCTGCTGTCAAAGAATGGCCATGCCAGGACCTTGGCCACCCAACTGCAGGAGTCAGAACTCAGAGGTTTTGACTGCCAAGTTAGCCTGCTCCCTGGCGTGTGGAGGGACAATGGCCCAGTCCTGGGGCTTCATTTCCTGTGAGCATGGCTGTACACTTCACAGATCCTGTTAGTGTGGCTCCTGTGCAAAACCCAAGCGAGTTACCCTGTCTCAGGCGAGGTGTTTTTTTGGAAGAGAAAAATAACAGACAAAGAAATTAAGGGTTCCTTCATTCCGCCTTTAGCTCTTTGAGTTGAGCAATTAATTCTTCTATACTAACGGACTTCTATGTTTATGAGGCATTATTATTTCATGTAGGCCTATTTTAAATTGCAATTTTTTTCATTAAGTTGCTTCAGTTTCCTTATGAAGCCCAGTTTATAACCCCGCTTCGACTGTGTTCCCTGCGTAATAACTGGGGTTTTTTTTAAGCAAACGTCCATATTTCAAGTTTTCTTCTAAGTCACAAGCAGCTCCCTGTGGCTCCCGAGTTTGTCCTTGTGATTTGGAGGAGGTTGCCGAGTACAGAGCTGCCAAACCCTCTGCAAACTTGGCTTTGAAGCAACAACAGTGTCCACCCCGATAGCCCAGTCTGTGCTCCGGAGGCCAGCCAGGGCTGGGCCACTGTCCCACCGCTTCCTACCAGGTATCTCCCAGCAGCCTTGCTGGTGGAAGCAGATGGAGACGTCGAGGTGACTTGAAGGACTGAATCACGGGCGGGGGCGTGAAGGCTGGGTCTGGGTCCTCCCTGTGGGCCCAGACACCATATGTCGGGCACTGTACCAGGCTCTTCGCCTGGGCCATCTGTATCTCCTCCTGCCCCATCCCCAAGAAGTAAAGAAAAGTATTCTTCTTTGCAGAAGTGACAGGTGAAGCTTAGAAGGATAATATGACTTTCTCGCGGCCAGAGGGATGGCCCTTGGCAGTCTAAAGTTGTCCCTGGTCTGAGTTGCCATCTCTCAGCCGTGGGTCCTGACGGCACTCTTCTACCAGGAATGGGTCCAGTTTTTTCCCACAGTGCTCTTCAGAACTTTATCTTCTCAGCTTCATGTCTCCACTGAGGAATCACGAGTCCCTTTGATGAGATCTAGAGGGAAGTAAAGGACTCACCTTCCCTGTCTGGAGCAGAACAAGGGTGAGAACGCAGTGTTTATGCCCAAGTAATGACTGGTTCCTGTCCTTCCTGCCTCCCCGGGTGGCTTCCCAGTATTGGCTGCACCTGCCTGGATGAGCTCCGGTCCCTCTGCCCAGCAAGGCCCTGGCCATGGAGGGGACACTATAAGCACAGCAGGGGCTGGCCAGGGCTGTCTCCCAGGCACCCTGTATCATGCCCGTCTCTCGTCTTTCTTCTCTCCCAGCAGTTTCAGCCATTCCTTGTAGGCTAGTCTGATCCACAGAAAAGGAAATGCCCATTTCACTCCTGAAGACACAGAGAATGTTCCAGAAGGTCACAGCAGGCTGAAGGTGAGAGTTGGAGAGACTCTGGCTTGGTAGAAGGGTAACAGGACCGTGCAGCCAGAGTCTGGGTCTGGATGGCGTGGAGTCTGTTCACTGGGCTCTGTGACCGTGGGCAAGGCCCTTCTTTGGGCCTCAGTTTACCTTTCTGTCAAGCAAAAAGCTGTTACTTCTGGAGCTTCCGCCCTCTTCCCTCAGATGCCCTGTGACCAGGCAGCTGGCATGGGACTCAACCGTGGCTTCTCTGCTTCTCTGCTCGCTCCCTGCTTTCCCACCCAATGAACTATGGTGAGCAAAGTGTTAGTGGAATGTGTTGGCAGAATCGCTGTTGCAATAAACCGCTCCCAAACCTCAGTGTATTTTACTTCTCAGCCCTGTCGCACCCAGTGGGAACTGTGGGGTAGCTTACTCCAGGCAGATGTTCCAAAACATCGGAGCCTTCCTCTTCCAGGTCCTCAGAGCCAGTTCCTAGAGAGAGAGGGAGAGGGGTGGGCAAGAGGGCAGGACAATAGCTATCAAAGCTGTATGCTCTGGCTAGGATTTAGTTATCTGGCCCCACCAAGCCTGGATGCTGCATGTGGCTGAGTACCCAGAAGCACACAGGAAAGGGGTGTACGGTACACATGGCAGTGTGTGTGTGTGTGTGTGTGTGTGTGTGTGTGTGTGGACCAGGCTTAGCCCCAAGCAGACAGTGTGCAAGCGAAGTGGACTTCAGGCCCTATGGAAAAGAGCTGAAAGGCGGCTGGGACACACAGAGGAGCACAAGGTCCCAGAAGGAGTCGAGGCTCACATTGCACGGGAACACGTGCCCTTGACCCTGTGTCAGCCCAGAACTTGCTGCCCACTGAGGCTTCCCCTCAGTGCCAGCACCTTCCCTGATGATGGCACTCAGGTGAGCAGTCTGGCTGAACAAGCTCTGCCCTCTCCTAGCCTAGTGTCTCCCCTCCATAAAATGGGAAGAAAAATCACCCCCGTCGGCCCCTGCAGGCCATCAGAAATACCTCAGGTGTCTTCAGAGGGCCACCGAGCAGCTGCCCCAAGCCTTATTCATAGTCTAACCACATCATTATCAATAATGAAGCACAAATTAATAATAAATAAACAAACTAATGATAAATAATACATAAGTCATGAATAATACATTAATACCATGAGGCTTTTGAATATCCATTGCCTCTGACAAAGGGGAATTGGATTTGCTGGCTGGAGATCACAGAAGGGAACATTCCAGAAGGTGCTGGGATGTCAAGGGCAGGGAAGGGACACCCCAGGGCATCAAGAGCGCATCTCCCTGCAAAGGCTGCAAAGTGTCATGAGGTCCCTGGAGGTCCAAAGGTGAGACCAGGAGCCCTGCTGGGAGTTAGTGGGGGGCCACCTCTCAATGTCTTTCATTGTCCATATTTAGGCTGGAAAATCCAAAGTTCAATAAAGAAAAGCAGAAAAAAAATAAAAACACCCAACCACAGCAGAACTGGATTTTGCCGCCAGGGCTAGCCCAGTTGAAGATGTCTGAAGAATTTATTGTGCATCTGTGGATTCAGTCACTCAGTTCATTCATGCAGTGTCTCTTACATGCCAGCAGCATGGCCAACAGCTCACAAAAGACAAAAAAAACGCATTCAGGGAAGACTCCTGTGGCCTTTCAGCGGTTCACAGTCCACTGTGGAAGACAGAGTGACACAAGGGGTGTCATCTTGCAAAGAAATGGGACATCAGTCATTACTGTTAGAAAGGGTGCTTGCCCCAAAGTTGGGGGCGCTGAGTAACTGGAGTTGGCTGTGTGCTAGGGGTCAGTTATAGCCAAGCAGACACCTGGAAGGAAGGTGGAAGGGATGGGGACAAAGTGACGGCAGGTGTTCCTGGAGAGAGTACAGCAAGTGTGTAGCTCCAGAGGCTTGCTGGAGCCTGGCATCACTGGGAATCTCCTGGCTGAGGGTAAGCCTGTGAATGAGATGGGAACAGAGCTGAGGCGGAAGTAGTCCAAAGAGCAGCCTTGCGTGAGGGGAAGGATGCTTCGTCCCTCAGACAGCGGAGGACAAAAATGGTCTGGATGCAGCTGTGACAATGGGGCATCAGTCCAGGGCTACGGGACCCGCACAACCCCATGGCATGCAGTCTTTGTAGGCACAAAGAGTCTCACCAGTTGTGTGGCCCCTACGTGTCAAATGTTACACAGGAAACCAAAGTGCCCACCTGCTCCCTGGTGTGATAACAGAGATAAACACACAAGGTCTTGTACCTTGCTTTACTCTGGAATGCGATTGGGCAATGATTGAGATGTTGACAAGCTTAGGAGAGGGAGGGAGTCGAACACCTCAAGAAGGGGAGGGAGGGCACTGTTGCCTTGAACTTGGGAGGACACAGACAAGTTTCTCCAGATACATGCAGAGAAGAGCAACTGGGGGAAGGAAACCGCATGGACAGAAGGAAGTGCTTGAGGCACAGCTGCAGGGGCTGGTGGGTGGCAAGAGCACGGAGCGAGACTGATTGAGTTGGAGAAGCTCAAAGAGGCAAGCTCATCAGGGACCCAGCTGGCCATGACCGATGCTGAACTTTATCCTGAATTGGAAAGCAATGGGGCAAGGAAATGGAATGGCATTAACCAGAGAGGTGGCGTCATCATGTTTGCATTTCAGAAATGCCATTGAGACTCCAGTGTGCTGGGTGCCTGAGAGGGACCAGTCTGGGGACTGGAGACCAGCAAGCCAGCTGTCGGTGGGCCTTGGGGAGCAGTGCTGAGGGCCCAAGCCAAGGAAAGGTGGACATACAGCTGAGAGTAAAATATGGTTATGAGAACTATGAGGGAGGGGTGGAGTCATTCCACATGGGAAAGCCACTAGCTGATGTGTTCACACTGAATGACTCCACCCCCTCTTAGAGACACAGAAACAGACATAGAGTTATCTCATTTGAAAGGCAAAGCTACACATAGGGAGGGTGGAGACAGAGAGCTCTTCCATCTGCTGGTTCACTGCCCAAATGTCTGCAACAGCTGGGACTGGGCTGGAGCTTTTTCTGTGTCTCCCATGTGGGTACAGGGTTCCAAGCACTTGGGCCATCTTCTGCTGCATTACCAGGGGCATTAACAGGGAATTGGATCACAATCGGAGTGACTGCAACACAGACCGGTGCCCATAAGGGATGCTGGCATCACAGGCAGTGACTTAAACCATGACACCACAGTGAAGGTCCCCTGGCTTTGCTTTTCTTTATCTTCTGCTTAGCCTCTACCCTGGCTTCTGCTCACGAGGAGGCAGCTGATTGGGAGCACCTGTTAGTCCAGTACGGAGAGGTGTATTTCACAGAACTCTGTGCACCTGCCTGGAAGATAGGGCGGCAGTAATTGGCTTGTTGTAACAATATTTATTACAACAGTAATTACGCTGCACGGGTGCCCAGGAAGGCTGTCATCGCTGTGCCGTTATATTTATCTTCATGTGATAGGGGTGACCTCTTCCCTTCATTAGAAATGATGCAGTTAAACCCCGAATGCACAGCAAGGGGAGGGAGGCATGGGGGATTTATGTGCCCCTCTCCTGCCTGGGTCATTCCTGGCAGGATCTTCAGTCCACCTGGTGGAGCTGCCACTTGCCTGCCCCGAGGGATCTTGGTGTGACCCACTCCCACAATGGCTCTCTTGGAAGGTAAGAACCCCAGAGTTCTCTTCTTCCCCCTTCTGCCCTCCCAGGCTCCGTCCCTGCCCTCAGGAACTGCTGGTCAGGTGGCAGACACAGCCTCTACTCTGCGATTGAAATGTGGATGATTCTCTGATTGAACCAACTTCACTGGTTACATGGTTTCTCCCAGTGGCATTCAAATGACTCAGGGCCAGCACTTCCTGGCAATCCAGAGCTGCTTCAGGGCATTCTGTGCTGGGGATGGAACACACTGGGCAACCTCACCTCAAGTTCTCTCACAGCCCTGGAAAGGGTCTGGGTCCTGACCCTCTCCGCATCCTCTACCAACGGTACCCTGGAGCGCTCTCCACCCTCTGTCATCCTGCTGCCCTCTTGTGGATGTGTTGTGTCTTCTGGCTATGGCAGAGTGTCTGATTCCACAATGTGCCAAGAATGGTTTACTGTGTAGTTCCTGACCCGTATTCACCCGTTTCCAGTGAAGGAAGCAGGCTCCTGGGAGGTGATGGGGAGAGTAACTGGTTCAAAGCCCAAGGACTGACCTACCCAGCCTGGTTCTCATGGTCAAGAGCCAGCCGTTCTGTGCGTCTGAACCTCGGTCCTCTCATCTAAACAGTGGGGACCAAATCCCACAGGGCCACATGATGACGTCCGATATCAGCACAGATGCCCTTCCCAAACTGCTAAGTTTTTATCATAGCTTCTTCTTTTCCTCCTCCTCCCCTCATTCCCCTTCCCTCCTCCTCCTCCCCTCCTCCCACTGTTGCCCCTCCTCCCACTGTTGCCCCTCCTCTGCCTTCCTCCTCCTCCCCCTCCTCCCTTTCCTCCTCCTCCTTCTTCTTCCATTCACTCAACAAATATGGAGATCCTGCTAAGGACCAGCCAGGAATTCTAGATTCTGGGGGATAAAGCAGTGATTAAAATACACAAAATCAGGAACTTTTGGTTCTTACAGAATGGAAGAAAGGCCAACCTCTCTTCCTCTCTCACTACAGCCTGGACAGAACACATGTGCATCTATTTTATAAAAAAAATCTGAAAGGCATATATTAACAGGTAGATTGGAGCAGAATGCTAAGACTCAAAGTACCCCTGAAAGAATGAATACCAAGGAAAACTAGAGTCTCATCAGGTCATGCTTAAGAGCCCAGAGCACAAACACAAATCACTCAATGTGCGAAAAACCATGAAGATCACAACTCACCTGGGGAAAGGCAATCAATAGACTCCAATAATGAGATGACACATCTGGTGGAATTATCTGACAAGGTCTTTAAGGTGGCTATCATAAAAATGCTCGAACAAGTGCTCAAAAATAGTCTTGAAAAAAATTAAGATAGAAAGGTTAGCGATATAAAGAACCGCATACAAGTTTTAAAGCCAAAATGTAATAAATGAAATTAAGACTGCACTGGATGAACTCAGGACAAAAGAAAGAATCGTTGAACCCGAAGATACATTAATAGAAAGGGTTCTCTCTGGAGATGGAAGAAGATTGCAGCTCTTTCTCTCTCACCCCTCGTGGACTCACATCCGAGTTGGTAGCAATGAATGTTTCCAAAAGAATCAGGCAGATGTAGAGCCAGAGGGTGGCAGGTGTGCTGTTCCATCTAGGATGGTTAGAACTGGCTTCTCCAAAGAGGTGAAGTTGGGACACAGAAAGAACTGAGGATGCAACCATGTGGGTGGCCAGAGCAAGATTGTTCTGGCAGGAGGTGTTGTGGGACCCTTGGTGTCAGAGATATTTTGGGGTGCTCAGGGACTCCTTGCCACTTTCCCCAGAAGCTACTGAGAGCTTAGGGGGCTGTGTGAGTTGAGAGGGAGGGAGGCTGTTGGGGATGGCTGAGCTGGGTGGTCCCTGGGAGTGGGTTTTAGAGCCTGCAGGCCATGCTGGCTGCTTTGACGTGGTCACAAGGGCAAGGGCTGGTTCCAGGAAGAAGACTGGCATGCTCGGAACTCCCTGATGGAGAAACGGGAGGGGGACTAGTACTTCCTGTTTTGGTCCAGTTCCCTTGAGGTGCTTGAAGACACCTGGATGGTGCATCGGGCAGAAAAGAGGCTCCAAGGTGGGGCACTTGGGTGAGCGCGGGAGTGTTTGCATCTCTGCATGAAGGCTCCTGGCTAAGCTGAGCCAGTGCTTTTGGGTTTATGGAACAGCACAAGGAACTGGACTACAAGCTACCTGCTTACCTCTGCTGGTGACAAGAAAATGGGAGATGCCAGGGACATGGGTCAATGCAGAGAAATAGGATGTATTGCTCAGGATGCAGCAACAGCCCCCCTGAGAGGCACCGGGACTCTCTGAGCTGGTGCCAACACCTGCCTGTTCAGATGCTGTCAGAGAGGCAGGTCCAGAAGGCACCGGAGGTCATGACAGACTTGAGCTGCCCAGGACAAAGCTCACAAGGACAAGGTGCTTCGGGCACAGCCTCACGAGAACATGGCCTACGCTGACCACGTGGGCATGTCCCGGGCATCTGCAAAATTGTTGCTTTTCCTTCCCCCGACATGCTTCTGGGTACTTAGAGAACAAAGCAAATAGCAGCAGTCTGTGGCTTGTGCTGTGGTGGATGCGTTCAGACCGGGCAGTGTCAGTGTTTGTCTGAGTCCTAAGAGGCAGGAGTAGGGAGGCCCCTCGGGGACGCTAATACACTGAGGAAGCACTGAGTTCTTCTAGGAAAGTGATGTGTGCATGCATCCTTGAAGGATAAGCAGAAAGTTACTCAAGCAAAGAGTGAGGGGACAGCCTGTGCATGGATTCAGAAGGAAGGAGGGAGAGGGAGAGAGAGAGAGAGAGAGAGAGAGAGATGCAATGAGAAGGAACAGAAGGCAGCAGGAGCAGTGAGAGGAGGAGGTGGAGGGATGCCTGGGGTATGGGCCAGCCTACCCAGATCAGGGCCCGCACCTGTACTCCTGTACTGGGAAGTTCCTGCAGGCCCTGAGGAGACCAGGCGCATGCACTATAGACAGAAGCCTGACCTCATGCCACACCCTCCTCTACCTGCTGCACCTGCTGCGGCCCACAGGAGCCAGGCCTCAAATGCATCACTGACTCACACGTTCCCTGATAGCCAGTCAAGAAAGGATCAGGGTTCCCTACTGTCCAATAGCAGGAGAGCTTGAAGGGATGTACCCAGCCACCGAGGGCTGCACGGCACTTACCACCGTTTGTGAACAGTACACTCAGGTGTGCCACGAACTCATCTGGTGCAGGGCTGAAAGCCCTGTGTCCCGGGAAGCCCCTCTGTGCTGGGCAAGCAGGCACACGCGGTCACTCTGATACAAGATGGGTCTCTGTTCATGGCATCAAAGTGAACTGGCTTCCCTCTCGTGAAACTCCTGGCTGATCCGGCCGCCCTGAGCCAATCTTCAGAGCTCTTCGTCATCTCATTGTTAGGAGGAGGGCTGTGATGTTGCTGAATGTGTCCTGGTGGGAGTGTTGTCATTGCTGTCAGAGATGTGGGGAGAGTGATGGCGGAGTCTGGGATAATGAACCACTTAGTTATGACAAATCCACTGGCGCCCCGATGCATACCTCGATGTCACGTCATTCATCAGGATGGATGTGTGCCAGGTTTAATGCCCAAAACAGCTCTGCCTTCAGCTGGAGGCTGAGCAACTGGCAGACACACGTCTCTGAGGAAGAGTGGTCAGTTATCTCAGGACGATGGCCAAGGTGCTTCTGCTTCCAGCCTCTGTGTGTCCAGTCCTGGTCTCGGACTCTGTGGGCATCTGATGCGGGGGTCAGTTGGGGCTGGAAGATTCCAGAAATCCAGCAACCCCCCATTCATTTT
The DNA here is from genome assembly GCF_030435755.1 of Ochotona princeps. Classification (NCBI taxonomy): domain Eukaryota; kingdom Metazoa; phylum Chordata; class Mammalia; order Lagomorpha; family Ochotonidae; genus Ochotona; species Ochotona princeps. The sequence continues at coordinate 11,291,819 of NC_080833.1, forward strand.
ACAGATGAGGGAACTGACACCCAGAGATGGTCGACTTGCCAAGGGTCGGCACTGTTGGGCAGCATGGCTGAGGCCAGAACGCCTGCACTTGCTCCTCTGTCCCCTCTGCCTCCTGGCTGATGGCTCCTTCTGGAACCCCCTCCCTCGAGGGCCCTGGCAGCACAGCCCCCTCCTGGGCCTCTTCTCTTTGTCCTCATGTCCTCCTCCTTGGTCCACGGGTTCTCCTGGCCTGGGCCTCTGCCAGAGGGATTGAGAGGCTGCTCTCCTGGTCCCTGCAGTTTCCAAATGTCACTCCCTGCTCTTCCTGCCTCTGTCCACCCCTGGACCCTCTTTGCTAGCCTGGACAGGGAGCACCTAAGGCAGGAAGTCTGGGGCTGCCCTCCAGTGGTGGCAGGGCTCAGGAAGCCCAGCCTTGACCGTGTTGCTCCACGCTGGTCTCTGCCACTGCTTCTAGTCCCTCCTCACCCAACAGGACACTGTAATTCACCCGGGTCACTACCAAGGGGCAGAGCAAGAACTTGACCTGGACCATGGATGTCCTTCCTGGGAGAGGGCGCAGGTGGGAAGGAGCCTGGCAAGGCTCCAGGGAAAGAACCCAGTGCATTTGGTCTTTGGAGTTTGTGCCTTTAAGAGTCCAAGCATCAGACCCCGAAAAGTTTCCCTGTGGTTTTCATTAGGGAAAAGGTTCCTGGGCACGAACTGCTGCTGCCTTCTCTCCTGCCTGGGTCTGTCTGGGCAGCGGCTTTCTCACCTGGGACCCACGTGGTGATGGGAGCTGTCGCACCTGCCACATCTGCCTTGCCTGCTCTCTGTCCCACACACTGCCTCCTGCCACATCTGCCTTGCCTGCTCTCTGTCCGCCGCTGACCACACACTGTCTGTCACTTGTTCCAGCCTCACTCAGGAAATGCCCAGAGAGCCCACAGATTGCTGTCAGGCTCTGGCCTCCAATTCCGAAGGATCGGGGTCTCCGCTCTGCCCACCATCTCTCCTTTGACCCTGGCTTCACTCCCAGATGTCTTTTCAGAGTCCTAGTTGCTTGGAGAGCGGTTGTGGGTCTGTCCTGCCCACTCTCACCTGGCCCTGGCCCAACAGCGGCTTCCCTGCCCTGCCCTGCCCTGCCCTAACTGCTCTGAGAGCCAAGTCCTACTAAGGGTGCAGTGTCAAGGTCAGCACTGTGCTGTAGTCAGTAACAATACCACTTGCAAAGCAGGTATCCAGTTTGTATCCCAGCTGCTCCGCTTCTGATCCAGCTTCCTGCTAATGGCTTGCAGGAAAGCAGAAATTGGCCCAAATGTTTTAGGGCTCTGACACCCACATGAAAGACCCAAATGAAGCTCCTAGCTCCTGGCTTGGAACTGGCCCAGCCCTGGCTATTGTAGCCACCTGGGGGTACTGAGTCGGCAGATGGAAGATCTCTCTCTCTCTCTCTCTCTCTCCCCCGCCTCCCTCTCTTTCTGTTTCTTCACCTCTCTCTATAATCTGAATTTCAAATAAAACAAGTCTTTTTAAAAAAGAAAAAATAGGCAGTGATAACCAAAGGAGGAGCCAATCAAGGACTCCACTCTGGGAGGTAGCAGAGGCAATGGGGCTGCAAGGCTGACAGACTCAAGTTGAAATCCCGGTATGGGTGTCTACATTGATTGTATGGAATGAGATACTTCATGGCCCTAAAGAGTGAAGCCTCTTGGTGACGGGCACCTGTCCTTAGGACCTACCTCCCAGGGTCGGGTGAGGAACCAGGCTGCCCACATCTGAGGAAGCCAGAGAGCAATGCTGGCCTCATGCCATTTCACAATGCCACTAACCCTTGACCCTGATGAAGAGGCAGACGGGCGGGCAGACAATCACACCCCCACACAGATTGCTGCCAACGTGAGAGACAAATGGGAACAGAAGTGCTACAAGATTCGACGGTGCCCCATGACCCGATGCTGCGATGGGCAACCTGAGAACTGGGTCTGCTCCCTCCCCTGCAGCCTGGAGCCCCTCTCTGTCAGGTCCCAGTGGGACTCGAGGGGGCTGCCCAGAGACCAGCATCACTTGCCATCTCCTATACCCATGGCTGCAAGTGCCAGGCTTCCCTGAGACAGCACTACTGACCCAGCTCATAGGAGCTAATGTGACCAGCCAAGAAGCCAAGAGCATGGAGTGCAGGGGTGCAATATGGAAAGAGCCAGGACACTCCCCAAGGGGTGTGATGCAGAAGGAAAACGTGCCCCTTAAGCTGGCACCCCGAGATCTTACTGCTGCCCCCTCCACTCACCCCACTACCACTCCCAACCCCAGCTCTGGCCCTTGTCCTACAGGTTGTTCTGCCATGTCCACTCCAGCATGGGTGATGTTGAGAAAGTGACCCTCGCATGGCCCCTGCTTGGAGAACACCCCAGTTCCAGAGCACTTCAAGCCTACTATGCTCTTCCTGCACATAGTCATACCTTCCTTTATTCCACCCTCCTCACACAGGCTTCCCGAGCCTGCGGCCCAGGGCAGCACCTCCCCAAAACTGCTTCCTGTTTCACACTACCTGTGAAGTTACCGGTGTGACAGAACCTCGAAGGCCCCTATCACTATGTGATGGCTGTCGTTCAGTTGACTGTGGCTTCCTCGGCTGGGACACAGGTTCCAGGAGGGTAGGGACATGTCTGTTGTCACTGCCGTGTCTCCAATGACTGGTACTGAAGTCATCTCACACAGATCTTTGCAGGAGTAAAGACAGGAAGGCAGGAAGAAGAAAGAGAGGAAAGTTCTGGGAAGTCCTTGGGCAGGGGGTGGGGGCAGGCCTAATGGCATGTCACTCAGTATCTTCCTTAGCTCCCAATTCCTCCGTGTTCTGGGATAGATGGTCTTGTCCTAAGCTGTCACAAACAGCCCCTCACACCCTTGCCCTCTAACTCACTTCTTCCCGAGTCCCCCTTTCACCTGTGCCATGGGCTGTTCACCTGTCCTTGCCTGCTCGGTTTACTGCCCCTGTGGAGGCCCAATAGCAGTGATCTTCCTCCACCCTGCTCGCCTCACCTGCACACGCCATCTGAGCCTACCCTAGGCGGCTGATGTCAGGGGGCCTGCCTCGGGTCCCATGCTCCCCCGCCATCTGCACCCACCTTAGGCGGCTGATGGCAGGGGGCCTGCCTCGGGTCCATGCTCCCCAGCCATCTGCACTGGTGAGTCTCACCTCCAGGGAGCCTCTCAGAGGTGAGAGTTGGGGGCAGCCAATAGTCAGCCCATGGTTCTATGCTGTATAAGACAGGAAGCAGGTTCTAGGCTCCTGCCATGGTCCTCCCAGCCACACTGAAGCAGCACATACAAGTGGCTTTTCTCCAATACCTTCCCTCACCTTGTGTGTCACTCATCAAGAGGCTATAATCGCTTGGCGGTAATCACAGCCGGATGGGGGACTGAGTACGTAACCTTGGCAGGTGACACTGTCTTGCTCTTCCTCGCAGGAAGTGGGACGCCTACACCTTCCCTCCCTTTCGGTTGTGGGGGTGATGGGGTGAGTGTGTGAGTGAATGTGCGTCAAACAAGCTCTCGGCTCAGAGCAGGGCTCTGCGCTTGCGGGCCATTGCTACTGTCTCACTAGTGGGCTGGCATGCCGTGGGGTCCCTCAAGCAGTGGATGGGAGAGGGGGTTTGTCATTTGGCCTGTTTTGACTTTGGGTTGATCCAAGATGTCCCCTCACATCCCTCTGCCTTCCTCCCACCTCCGTGTGTGTGACCTCACAAGTCATGGTATGCATTTCTGCGGGTACGTGAGTCACATCTGCTGCCCAGCTCCTGGCCCAGGGCTCGCCCGCAGCAGGTGGAACGGTGCAGAGAGAAGGAACCCAGGATTGGCCCCTTGGGCTCTGGGGTCCGCTGTGAGCCTGGTCCCCATTCCAGGCCACAGTGGGCTCTGTCTGCACTGCACCTCTCACCCTGGAGATGAGGCCCAGAGCAGGCAGGTCCAGTCTGACTCCAGCTTCCCCATTGATACTGTGGAAGTCAATGCTTGTTTGTTCCTTCCTGGAGTGTTGTAACCATTAAGTTCCAGGCAGGGGTCAGGCCCCTGGGCTCGATCTGCTCAGGTTGCCTGCACAATTGAAATCCCCGAACCCATCCTGGCTAGTTTTCTCATTAAGACGATTGGTCACGATTGATCCATTAGATCGATAGGCGGACATCAGCCAGCGGGAAGCCAGTCTGAGGAGCTCAGATGAATGGGCAAGAATGAGGTCCCCGCAGCGCTGGAGTGGGCGCCTTACCTTCTGAGATAGTGCCTGAGGCAAGTGGAGGCAGGTGCGTGGGCTTGGCAGGCTAGACTGGGGTGTGGGAAGTGCCAGGCTCACAGTGGGCTTCAATCCCATGTCCCCTGGGTGGGCATTCCCTAGAGGCTGCTGGGGTTGGGATCTAGTGGTTACAGGGGTCTGGTGCACGCAATCACTTCCCCAACCATCACCACCACCACCATGGCCAAGGGCCTCCCTGTCCCATCCCACTCCTCCCTTTGGTGACTGGGCATGTGTGGAGGGAAGGAAGAGTTTCAAGGATGCCAGCAGTGGCTTCCCAGGGCTTTCTTCCCATTGCATAGGGAGTAATGTGATTACCAGCCTGGGACCACAGACTCCCTTGGGTATGAAGCAGGTGGGAGGGGATCAGCTAAGTACTCACAGTCAAAGAGGTTTGAAAACACTGGGCCCAGGTGTTTCCGTATGTCTGCTGCCTGCAGGACCTAAGAGATCCATCATGGCCCCTCACAACTCTTTGAAGGGGGGGAGGGGTGAGGGCTGGACCTTCAGAGCCTGCCTCCTGTGCATGGAGCAATAATGCCCTTCTGAGCCACTTGCTACCGGGACCAGCATGTCCTGTGTACAGAGAAATATGTGGCCCATGAAACAACAACTTTCATCTCGGAGGGTTCCACTGGAACCAGGGAGGTGACAGAGGTCATGAGAAGAGGGTGACCAGCTCCAGGCAGGCCCTAGTCATCCTTCGTGGAGACCACACCCCGCCTGACAGCTGAGCGGTGTCAGCCTTGGCCCTCCAGGCAGCATGTGTACTCACACCTTTGTTCTTCCCCTCCTAGGCTACCTGACTGTCAACATTGAGCCTCTCCCCCCAGTGGTGGCTGGGGACGCCGTGACCTTGAAGTGTAACTTCAAGACCGATGGCCGCATGCGCGAGATCGTGTGGTACCGGGTAAGTCGCTGCTGCTGCCGCTTCCTGTCCTGCGCCCAGGCCTCTGCTCAGCTCTGTGTCTCAGCTTGGAAAGAGCCCCGGACAGTGCAGAAACAAAAGCCACTTCACTGGTAGACAAAGAAATATGAATTTCATGTAGCATTCATGAGCTACCCAATCTTGGTGTTTTACTTTCAATTGTTCCAGAAAGTACAAACCAGTCTTAGCTCACACTTCTTCACCCTTCAGAGGAAGGTTGAAAGCTAACCTGGTTCACAGGTCATAGTTTGCGACCCCTGATACAAAAATCACACTTTGTTGATCTTTGTTAGCTGCGTCGCCCTCCATTTAAGTGAAATCGATAAGTAAGGCAGTCAAGGGGACCCTCTCTGGATGCAGCAGATGGGGCATGGAGGGGAGGAGGAAGGAAGGAGTGGGAGACATGAGTGGGCACAGGCTGGTGGTCTCGGGTCTAGAACTGGTTCCCAGTTCCTTGAGGTTTCAACAGCTCTACCCACAGAACTGGGAGCCCAGTGTTTGAGGGGCTCCCAGGCACCTGCATGCTCATGACCCTGACCCTGACAACTGGCCTCCTGGGCCTCCTTTCCTTTGGTCCAATCTCGCTTCGCACCTACCTGTCTTTGTTACTGCTCCCTGCTGCTTCACTCTAGGGTGCAGCATTTGCTGATTGGCGCTATCTTATTGGCTGCGATATGTGTTCCTTCTCACTGAAATCGTGCTTCTCTGTTGAGCACTGGAGCCCCACCTGCTCAGAAGCACCCCAGGCTCGCCAGGTAGCTCGGCCTCCACAGGTGCGAAGCCAGCACCGGGGAACCGGCATCCTGCAGGGTCCTCACTTTAGAGGCTGCATCCATGCCTGACAGATGTGTGCGTTTAGACAAAGTCAAGGGCTGTGCGAAACAGGGCTACGAACCGGATCACTAAGAGGCATGTTTACAGGATGCGGGCGTGGCTCGGCTGGCACAGGCTGTGAGTATCTCATTAGCCCCATCTCCCTGCTGAAGGAGGGCCCCCCTCTCTCCCTCCACTGCCCTGCAAGTGAGAGCAGGAGGGAACAGCTGACACCAACACACAGCCCCCGTGGGCACAGTTCGCAGGCATGGACAGAATGGACCTGAGCAGGCCTGCCGGGCCCTCGAAGCAACTGTCCCCACCCTGGCTTGCATTCTCACTTTGCGGTGATGGAAGTCTTCCTGCAGAGAGCTGCCAGAGGTGGGGCCAAACCAGGGTCAGGTGGGCGTAGTGTGGGAAGTCAGGAGCAGGCTTCTGTGTGGCTCTACTCTGGGTCTCTAGAGGTGGAGGTGCCCAGAAATGGGGAGAGGACTTGGGGAAATCCCCGGCACCCAGCCTGTGGGCTGGACAGATTTTCCCCTTTCACCCCAGTGCTAAGATCTCCCGTCCACTCCCTCGCCCGCCTCTCTCTCTCTCTTTCTCTCTTCCTCTCCCCCATCTCTCATCCTGACACACTGATTGCTTAAAGACTCAGTTACATCTCTTACGGATGTCAGGCCCTGCCTATTGGGCTGTGCTAATTAATTAATTTTATTTCATTTCACATCCTTTGACTGAGAGCCTCTGAAACAGGGGGTACGCAGATGTATGCAAATCACATGCAAATTGTCCACTACAGAGCCAACTGTCTGGACCCTTTTAATTCCGTAGCTGGATGGGGTGGTGGTTCAGCTGACTGCTACCCCCTGGGGGGACAAGGGAGCCCACATGCCGTGCCTGGGAGGGTGAGGGCAGGGCAGAGGACAGTGGCTTTCTGCTGCCTGTCTTCTCTGCCGGCTGCCACCCTGGCCTCGCCTCACTCTCTTGCCTCCTTCCTCAAGAAGACAGCTGGAAGGAGAGAAATAAGTACCTACCAAGATGGGGCTGCCGGAGCCAGAGCCAGGCAGGCCAGGGTTTCTGAGGAACCTGGGAGAAGCCGCAAGGACCCCGAGTCCCTCCTCCCCGTGGCCCCCACCCACCAGGGTTCTGCCTCCTGCCCTGGCTTCCTCTCCCTGTCCTCCCTGAATGGGCTCACAGAACACAGCTTGGAAGGAAATGAATAGATCACACAGGACCAGCCAGACTGGTCTCAGTCTCTTGATGGAGAAAAAAGCAAGGCTTTGTAATAGGGCCGCTGCTACCCGCTCAACCCCAGCCACGGTGGAGCCACACGGCCTATGCGGGGTCCTGAAAACCTCACCGCAACAGGGAGTTCATCCTGAGGTCCCAGGAAGCAGATGACACAGTCCAAAACCAAAGAGATCACCCTCTTAGTGTGGACCGGCCATTCGGGAAGGTTTCCAGGAGGTGGGTGGGGGTGCCTGAGTTCTGAGCGCCTCGCTCCCAGATCAGGCCAATTGGGGAGGAATCCTGCTGGTGTGTAAAGATGGGATCCCAAACTACCAAACAGATTCAAGAAAACGCATGTGGGTGCAACCCTGCTCCATCAGTGTGGTGACTGCTAGCTGCCTGGGGCTGTTCCATTAAACCACATTGAGCTGAAATTCACTTCTTCCATCCAGTCCACCACATTTTGATGCTGGTGGTCCCCGTGTTGGATAGAACCGATACAGAGCATGCCCGTTGTCGTGAAAGCTCCATGGACAGCACCCCACCCAGGAGCTGTTTATTTCTGGAACACGCTGTGTGCGTCTGGCAAGGGAAGAACTGGGATGGCTCATTGAGCAGATGGTTCAGTGGGCACCTTTCCTGGCATGACAGTAAGACAGGCTCCTTGTTTTGTGATCACTGTGTTGCACTGGGCGTGTAGTATGTGTGTGGTGTCAGTTGGGGGGGAGGTGTGATCACTTTGGAGAACTTCTCTGAGTTGTCAGTCCCTAAGGGGCGGGGCTTTGTAGCTGTCCATCAAAACCCTGTTCACCTAGAGGACTCTTCCCAGGCCCTGCCTTCCTGCTTTTTCAGTGGTGACATGGCGTCATCTGCCAGGTTGGAGTTGGCAGGTTCCATCTCAGTGACTCGGGTACCGGATTCTACTTTTCTCCACGGCTAATAGAGTTAAGGTGCAATTCCACACTGGGCCAGTAGGAGGCTCTCACCTAATAACCAATTTACCCTAGCATTGAAGGGTAGACTCTATTCAGGCCTTCCTGTCCATTTACACCTGTAATTGGGGGGTGTATTTGGCAATGCTTCTAATATCAGTCTGAGTTGCTGTCCTTGTTGAGCTTTTACTACATGCCAGCACAGGACCAACTGTTTTGTGTTTTGTTTTCATGATAGCACTGGGAGTCGGGTACCATTGTAATCCTCTTCTCTGTGGGTCTCTCACGTCTGTGCTGACCCCATCATGTTGAGACAATGGATCATGAGGTGTCAAGGACAAGGGTGGGGCCCTTTCCCTGCTATGTTCCCCACACCGGGGCAGAGTAACCTCAGTAAATATGTATGGCACCGCAGAGCTGAGATAACATCACACACGCACATTGTGACAGCCTTGCCACGTGGTCCCCTCTGGCTTCAGGCAGACACGTGCGCATTGTTGACAAACGCTTTCTGGTTGAGAGTCTGTGTACACTCAGGAGGCTCTATGGAGTGTGGAGAGAGAAAGGATAGTTATTAAAAAACACCATCTCAACCCATTTAGTTGGAGGTCACCTGCCCAGCGGGCAGAGACAAAGGTCAGTTTACATCATAGAAATCCATTAAGCAGCCCCATAGGATCACGGGAATCTAAGCTTCCATGGCGGTTTTTATCATCCCACCTTTGTTTTGCCTCCTGCCTTCACAGTTTGTTCTCACGAGTTGCTCTGGGCTCAAATTACGAGGCCACAGAAGAGAGAGTCACAGAGCGAGACAGAGACGGTGAGCTGCAAGGAGCGATAAAGCCCCCGCATTAGCATCCCTTATCTCACCTGGTTCACCTTGTGAGGAGATGGCACTACCGGGTTAAGGCACGCGTCCCCTTTGAGGCTCTGTGGGTGGCCTGCTCAGGGAGGGCTCATGGTTCCTTCAGGCCACACAGAAGGGATGGAGACTAAGGGCTGGGAAAGATGGGATAGGAAGACAGAAGACTTAGGTGTGTCCAAAACCTGCACGTGCATTCTGCCTGTTTGACCTTGGGCAGTGACCCAACCTTTCAGCACTTTAGAAACCTTGTCTGAAATTGATTGTGGCTCATAGGCTTAGAGGAGACAATGTCTGCAACCAGACAAGAGTGTTGGCTCACCACTGCGCCTGCTCAAGGAAGGGCTGCTTCTCCTGCCTAGGAGGACTGTGGAATGCAGGGTAGGGGGAATCACAGGGCAAGAGCACAGGTGCTGGCCTGGAGCCCCTGAGACCCGTCTGACCACCTCCACTCCCAAGGACTCTGGACAGAGACAGCGCTTCAAGCCACTGTGCTTCAAAGTGGCTGTGCTGATCAACTCGCTGGATTTCAATTTATAGACACATCGTCTTGCCATTAAGCCATTTCAGTGCCTTTCCAGCAGTGGGGAGCTATTTCACAATGGCTTTGCTGGCAGTGGGTTTCTCTCAGCCTGAGCTTTTGACAATGTTCTGTTATCTGAAGAGAAATAGAAAACAGTGGTCATGAGGGGATGCTACAGTCCCCTGATATATCAAGAGAGCAAGCAGGTGGGCATGCCCATGGACAATCAACAGAACAACACCCAAGTTCCAGAAGACTTGTAGGACCAGCCCGTTGTCCCTTCTGGCTGGGAGCCAGCCTGGCCCCATGCCGGCGACTCTCGTTCCCAGACCCATAGCCTGTTCCAGGTCTCCCCAGCTCTCAAAGACCTGGATGAAGAAGACAAGAAGATGAGTTCCTCCCTCTGCTCCATTCAGTCGGAGCAGCAGGTCCTCCCTGTGCCCAGCCTTAGCGTGGAGCAAGAAGGCAGCCAAAGGACTGCAGGCTGTAGAGTAAATTATACCACTGCAGATCAGGTTCTGGGACTAGTGTCACCTTGTAGTGAACAAAGCCACCACCGATGGACCTTCCATGTTCTGTTGGAATGCCATGAAGTTCTGGCCACTCCACTTCCATCCAGTTCTCTGCTATAGCTTCTGGGAAAGCAGTGGAAGACGGCCCAAGTGTTTGGATCTCTTCCCCCCACATGGGAAGTCCCAGTGGAGTTCTAGGATCCTGTTTTCTCACTGACCCAGCCCTACCCATTAGGGTCATTTGGAGATGAACCAGTAGACAGAGGATCGCCTCTCTGTTGCTCCCTCTCTGTTGGTCTGCTTTTCAAATAAATAAATATTTAAACAAAGAAAAATGGCCAGTTTCCACGTGTAGCTCCCTTGCCATCCTTTTATTCCAGAGCCCCCAAAATGCACCCTCCACTGTAGCAGGACCAAATTCTTACAACACAAACTCCTTCTTGAAAAGAGGTGATGGGAGAACTGTTAACCCTCCCCTAGAGGTCAGAGAATGATTGGCAGCCACTGCCTCCCCAACCCTTGGTCTTATAATGGAAATTCGGTTTTCAACACGTAGAGGTGCCCCAATCGCATAACTGGTTAGAATCTGGAGGCATAAGGAGAGGGCTGGCACTGTGGTACAGCAGGAAATGATTGCCTGTGACACCAGCATCCCACATGGGCACTGGTTCAATTCCTGGTTTCTCCACTTCCTTATTCAGTTCCCTGCCAATGGCCTGGGAAAGCAGCCAATGATGGCCCACGTGCTAGGGCCCCTGTACCCACACAAGAGACCTGGGTGAGTCCCCTGGATCCTGCTTTGTCTTGTCCCAGGCCTGGATTACATTCTGCTGTTTGGGAAGCCGTTGAGGACAGCTCTTCTCCCTGGCCACTCAGCATGAATTCAGCACGTTTGTGGAGTGCACCCCCACCACCACCAGATGCCCAGGACACTTGAGAGAACAAAACTTTCCTGCTCTCACTTCTAAAAAGGACCACAGGTGTAAATATTGAGAAGATGGTCTGGTGGGATTGAAGGTGACTGGGTAGTAACGGAAGTTGAGATGGCAAAGGTGACCCGGAACTCGCCATGCCAAGGCTGGGATGCGGAGTGTTGCAGGGTCACTACTGAGAACAAAGCTCCTTCTTTTTTTCCAAAGATTTATTTACTTATTATTAGAAATGCAGATTTACAGAGAGATAGAAAGATCTTCCATCCACTGGTTGGTTCCCTCCCCAAATGTCTGCTAATGGCCAGAAGTGAGTCAATCTGAAGCCAGGAACCAGGAGCTTCTTATTAGTCTCCCATGTGGGTGCAGGGTCCCAAGGCTTTGGACCGTCCTCTACTGCTTTCCCACGCCACAGGCAGGGAGCTGGATGGGAAGTGGAGTAGCTGGGACATGACCTGGAGCCTGTTCACTGGGATCCTGGCACTTGTAAGGTAGGATTTAACCACTGAGCTATTGGACCAGGCCCTGAGAACAAAGCTTCTTAGGTTCGAAGCATGGGAGTGGAGCCTGAGTAGTTGGAACTGATGAGAAGCAGAGAAGGAAGAAATGACACCAGAGAAGCAGGTCTGAGCTCCACATGCAAAATCTGCAGTTCTCTGAGTAACAATAAGCACTGGAAGCTTTTTTTTTAAAAAAAAAAAAAACTTCCCATTCCCTTGAGGGCCTCCCACTAGGGTGGGAAGGGTCAGGCACAGATGGACTCAGGCCTCCTGCCTGCTGATGAGTCAGTCCCTGGCTCTTGCAGTCACCAATGGAGCTACAGCCCAGCAGAGGCGTCCCCAGAGTTCCCTTAGAGAGATCATTCTGAGCCCCGGGTTTTGTGCATGTTAGTACCTGGCAGGTGCTTAGACACAGCTTGGCATGGCCTGCCCAATGTCTCAGCTTTCACTGGCAGCCTATCTCAGCCAGGCATGGCCTATACCCTGTCCTCACTCTAACTTGTCCTCAGACTCTGCCCACATAAATGCTGGTGAGTGCTGCAGCCCTGCCTGGCTTGGCTTGTCCCCAGCCCTGGCTCTCGTGCTCCCCAGTGGAGCTGCAGCCTAGCAGGAGAGTTCTCCAACTCTCCCCAGCAGGCTTACTCCTAGCCCTGGATCCCATGCTTGCTGGCAGGTGCAGTGGCACTGCCTGACATGATTTTTCCCTCAGTGCCAGCCTTTGCATGTAATGGTGGGTACAGCATCCCGGCCCCACACAGCTTCCTCCCAACCCGAACTCCCATGAGTGTCAGGTGGTCTCCTGTCAGGTGATTTTCTGTGGTCCATCCTAACACAGCCTTCCCCAGCTCTCTGCACAAACTGGCAGGTTCTGCAGTCTCACAGAGGCAACTCCCAAGTCCCCTACAGAATCTGCCCCCAGTCCCAGTCCTTTTGTGTTCTGGTAGGTACTGTTGCCGAGCCTGCATGGCTTAACCCCTGCTCTGACACTTACAGGCAGGTACTGTGGCCTAGCCCAGCCATGCATGCACCGTAGCCCCAGCTTTTACACATGCCAGTAGGCAGCAGGTGGTGCTATGTTGCCCAGCCCAGACCTCCCACATGGCCAGGTGCCTTGTCCAGAGTCAGACATGTCCTCTGGTCTCCCTGTCCAAACCACTCTGTCTTAGCTCCCCTGCCTACTTGCAAGCACGGTAGCCCAGTCCATGGAAGATTCCAGAAGTTACTCCTTGCCCTGTCAAACATGCCCTTAGCCGCTCCCATTCCAATACATCCAAGGCCTCCTTCTAGGTGATTTGTAGCACCCTCGCCCTGGTCTGAGGGTTGAGGCAGTGCATCCTGGCCCAGCACTCCCCACATTTCCTGCCCCTCCCCCACCTTCGGAAAAAAAGGAATAAGCAACTCTGCTGGCACACTGGTGTAATGAACACAAACTTGGCATCCACCAGTCCCAGAATACCCATAAGCTACTGGCTGCTCTTCTCCCAGCAATGTAACACTTGGCCTAGGTACAAGGCAACCTAGGCAGTTGCCTGTAGCTTTAAACAAGAGGGTAACTGGATCTGGCTGACTTGATTAGAAGCTCGCTTGTAAGAACGGGAAGCAAAAAACAAATGCTTGTGACTCAGTGGTGGACACTAGCGAGGTGTGAAGGAAATGGGGGTTCAGGAGCAGCGGAGCGATAGAGCAGGTGGAGGGGCATGCGTGAAGGCAGAGCGGTTGTAGCTGCGGCTTGAGGCTCTGAATCTGGAATTCGGAGGCAAGGTTGAGTCCTGAGATTGAAATGGTAGAGATGTGAGGGTTGTTGAGGTTTGGGGGCGTCCCCAGGTGTGCGTGTGTGGGAAACTTAGCCCCTCACACGACAGTGCAGACAGGTGATGGGTGCTGGTGTCACAACAGCAGTGACTGTGAGAGCGAATCCTGAGAGAAGGATGCGTGTTCTCTGTCCAGGCAGGGCTGCGGCCAGGAGTCCTTCGCCAGGTGCAGCCCCTCTGCCTTCCAGGCAGCCAAGGCCTTCTGCTGTTCATAAATTCCCCACCCTGTGGTGTTCTGTGTCCTGGAAGTAGAAAAAGGACCAAAACTTGGGTCATCCAAGGAGGGGTGATAGCGAAAATCACAGGCTTGGGTGCAATGACCAGAGCAGTGAGAAAGAGAAGTATGTGCAGTGATGAGCCCTGGGGCACCCCAAAACTTGGGGGTGGCAGAGAGGCTGACAAGAAGCAGCCAGACAGGTATGAAGAAAGCTGGGGTGTGGGTGTCCCAGAATCCAAGAAAGAGACAGATGACCATGACCTTGGCCGTAGTGGGGGAGGGGTGGAAACGAGCCAATCCTTCGCCATGAATGGGAGCAGAAGTCTGGCAGGGGTGAGCTGGGAGGAGCACCAAGACCAGCAGCGTAGCTTTATGGTTTTGGCTAATTAAAGCGACTTGACCTTGAACTTCAGGTGACATAAAGAAACAGTGGCTTCTGCTCCACTTTAATTTACACAGTCTTTTCCAAACTTTCCTGGCCTCTGAGTACGGACTGGTGGCAGCCTGGCTGTCTTCCCCAAGAGCATGGAAGCGCGGGGCTCTGCATTTTCCCGCTCCACCACGTGCTCAACTCAGTGGTCTCCAGGTGTTGTCAGGGCCACAACGCCCCCAAGCTCCATACACAGGGGCAGGCACGCCCTCTTCCTTCCAACGGAAGCGCTCCGTCCAACCAGACAGCATCGGCTCCTTGTCTGGCCAATGGGCGCCGTTGTCGCACGGGCGTTTGTGTGGCACAGCAGCCCTTTCCATCTGCTGCACAGGAGAAGCAGGTGTCGCGTCTGCGTCTGCATCCCCTACCCCGCCTGCCTGCCCGCCCCGCGTCAGGCTCAGCGCCTCCTCTGGGAGGCCCCGACCTCTCTCAGCAGGACGGAATTAAGACATGCGCCTGCTGTGCTCCTGCAGACTCAGATCACAGAGCTCGCCTGTCCTCTAGTTACCCGCTTTGCATCTCTCACTGTGTTTTATTTGTCTACTTTCCCGATGCCTGCCCCAGTGGCGAGCAGGGCCTGGGGCCAGGGTTTGAGGTAAGGATCTGGCAGAGATGGGCTTCTGGGCTTGTACAGAACCTGGCAGAAGACGTGCATGCTAAGATGTACACGCACTTGTCAGAGGGAAGGGACTGGATTTTTGTGGGCTCTGCAGGTTCTCCCCCAAAAGCTCAGGAACAGCAGCAGCAGGTGCCCAGGTGTGTGTGTGTGTGTGTGTGTGTGTGTGTGTGTGCGTGCTTGGGCCACGCAGAGACCAAATTGGGCTGGCCAACTGTGGCAGGCAGAAAATCCAGCAGTGGCCCATGTGGTAGCTCAGTGGGTACAGCTGCCTCTACCAACACCAGCATCCCCTCTCCAAATGCTGGTTCAAATCCCTGCTGCTCTTATTCTGTCCCAGCTACCTGCTAATGTGTCTGGGAAGACAGTGGGGGTGATAGTCTGTGTGCCTGGGTCTCTGCCACCCTGGTGGGAGACCCCTGGCTGTTGTTGCAGTTAACTGGAGAGTGAACCAGTGGATGAAAGAGCTCTTTCCGTGTGTTAGGCATGTGGGGGTGGGGTAGATGTTGATGCCTGTGTCCCTCCCTGTTGCTCTGTCTTTGAAGTTAATAAGCAGATAGTTTTTTAGAAAGAGAAAGTCGGGCCCGGCGGCGTGGCCTAGTGGCTAAAGTCCTCGTCTTGAATGCCCCGGGATCCCATATGGGCGCCGGTTCTTAATCCCGGCAGCTCTACTTCCCATCCAGCTCCCTGCTTGTGGCCTGGGTAAGCAGTTGAGGACGGCCCAAAGCTTTGGGACCCTGCACCCGCATGGGAGACCCGGAAGAGGTTCCTGGTTCCCAGCTTCGGAGCGGCGCAGCACCCGCCGTTGCGGCTCACTTGGGGAGTGAATCATCGGATGGAAGATCTTCCTCTCTGTCTCTCCTCCTCTCTGTATATCTGGCTTTCCAATAATAATAAATCTTTAAAAAAAAAAAAAAAAAAGAAAGTAAGAGAAAGTCCTTGAGCCTGCCAGGGGAGGGGAGAGGGGAGGGAAAAGGAGGAGTGAAGGGAGGGGAGGGCAGGGGAGGCGCTATGGAAGACCTTGAGTAGGAAGAAGTAGGTGCTGGGTTGGGATCGGTCCAGACTCCATAGCTTAGTGAGCCTGGTTCTTGCCCGTGGATGGGCAGAGGAGCTAGGAAGGGGAGAACGACGCAGCCCTGGGCCGGCCACTGAGCACGTGGCCCTGGGACGGGCTGCTGAGAGCAGAGGATCCTCTTCTCCTTTGGGGATTCTGATGCTGGCAGGGAGACCACCCCTTACGAGGGTGACAAGAGTCCCTGGTTTCCAATGGTGGAGCATTGGAGCAGACACCCCAACAAACAAGAGGCTCTGTGGGCCCACATGGGCACTCCTGCAGGACAGGCCAGGAAGGTGGCAGTCTGCTGGTGCAGCTCGCCCTAGGGCATGTGTGTGCTCATTCCCTGAACAGAGCGGAACACGCTGCTGTGTGTCCTCAATAGCCGCTTTATCCTCTCTGAGCTTTGGAATCTTCCAATATGACAGCCTGTGGCTATGGGGTCTCTGCGTCTTCTTACCTGGAGCCAGCCTGCCCTGCTTCCTTCCCCCCAGCGAGCCTGGGCTTGGGGAGGCAGTGGGAGCTCTCCCAAGCAAGGTCCCCCGGGGGTGGGGTGCAGTGGGGGTGTCTGGGTATCTCTTTGTGAGGTGGGTGCCCAGCCTGGGCTACTGCCAGCTGCTTGAGCCAGTGGAACCGGGGGCCATATTAAGCCCCAGGTGTAATTTCCAGCAGACTCCACCTGACTCACGCCCTGCTAGATTTAAGTGACAAGGGGTCTGACTTAACTTGTCAGGCAAGGATTAAAGGTGAACTTCTGCTCTAGCACGCAAACAAAATAAAATAGGACGGAAGGAACAAGACACATTTCTCTCAAAACCAGCCTCAGGCTTCCCTGCCTCCCTCCGGCATCCTGCCTGCATCTTGCTCTGTGCCTTGCCCAGGGTGTGAGGGCTCCCAAGGCTGCCTACCTCTGGGGACAGAAGCACAGCTCTGCAGCTCTTCTAGTCATGACTGCCCCACCCCCACCCCACAGAACACAGGAGCTCCATGTCATTTGCAGGAACCAAGTTCAAGGTCATTGGCCCGGTGTGCAAGATCCTTTCTGGTCTAACCTTCATGGACTGTTTTTTCCAGCTTGGTTCCCTACCATGTTCCCAAATGGACCCCCCACTCAGATCATCCATCCTATTGGCAGTTCTCTGCTCTCACCAATGCATTTCCACCTCCATGCCTGTGCATATGCTACTGTGCCTTGCTCCCCACCCCCATCTGATAAATTTCCCATTGGCCCTCTGCTGTTCTACTGCAATGTCAACCCCCTCCCTCACCAGGGGCATCTCCATGTTCTTTGTTTAGTCTGGGCTGAATTGGATTCTTAGGGCCCTCCCATGAGGCTGAGCATGCTGGGTTTCTTCATTCGTCTAGGCAGCAGGTGTTTCTTGAGCACCTACTATGAGTCCAGCATCAGGAGCAAAGCATAGAATGAAAACAATGTGACCTTGCAGCTACATGGGGACAGCAGGCGTTGTATGAAGAATTATCAAGTGAATGCTGCTTTCAAACAGAGGTCACTGCCCCCAAAGACAAGGACAGGAGGCTGCTGAGAGCTGGTGACAGGAGGATTAATTGTATCAGTGTAATGATTCTGCCAGAATGCAACTCCTCGCTGGGCTCATTCTGTCTGTGTCTTCCTCTCCCGAGTTCCCTGCAGGAGGCTGAGCCCAAAGCTTAGAGAATGAGCGCCTGCACACATGCATGAGTGAATACCCCGGGTGGCTCTGAGGGAGGTGCAAGGAAGCTTTTAGCTGATGAGGTAAGGAATTCCCTCACTGTGGGGCTGCTGAGATATCTGGGGACCGGTGAGCCCCCTCCCCAAGAGGTGTCTGAGCCATGGGCATGTCATCATCCGTCTCAAAGGTAACAGGTGCAATTCCTGCACCAAGGTGGTGGGGATTACAGGACGGGAGGCCCCACCCACTTCCGCTTTGGAATTCTGTGCTATGTCTGGTTCAGGTGTCCAGCAATGACATCGTGATGGGAGGTCAGGATGGGATGCACAGCTGCCCTGGCCAGTTGCAGCGGGGAAGGGAGTAGTTGTGGTTGCTGGGGGAACCAGAGCCGTATGCTTGTCTGTGTCCAGCAAGGGTGTCCCCACTAAGGTGCACATTCCCAGAGGGGTGGCCAACCCCGGTGGGAGCTGGGTACTGGGGTGTGAAGACAATTCTGACTTATTACCCCACCCACCTTGGATACACTACTGGCGCTATCCCCAGTTCTTGGGATAGAAACTGATATCTTGGGTGTCGCCCTGGGGTCCCACCTGCATTTATGAAGCCAGAGGTCTCAAGATCCCCCCAACCGAGAGCCAAGAGAGGAGGAAGAGACAGTATCAGTGTCGGGGACCCCAGGGCTGGGTGGGGTTCAGCAGCTTGCTCCAATCCGTGCTGCTAGTAAGTTGGCCCACAGCAGTGTGTCCATCCTCTGATGTTCCATTGTGGGTTACACAACACCGGCTGGGGCAGGACTGAGTCCCCCTGAGGCAACCTGGGGATTGGATCATGGGAGGGCCAAGCCTGTTGGAGACTGAAGAGAAAATTTAACTGTTATCTGTGGCTCAGTCAACACTATCGTCATCACTGGAGGCAGGTACCGTGCTAGGTATGTGACAAAAATTGCCACAGACACCCTCATGGGAACCATGTGAGATGGGAACTGTTGTCCATTATAGGACTGGGCTATGGAGACTCTGAGAGGTCGGCTTGCTGGCCCCAGCCTTCCAGACAGTGAGGGGGGTGGGATGTGAAAGTCAGCCTCCTGGATCTCCGTTTACAGCAGCTCTGCAGCATCCGGGGTGGTCAAGGGTACCCGGGACGTGCTGCAAATCCTGTGTGGGTAGAAAGTGACAGGGGCCCGTGACACATAGGGCTGGCTGCTGCAGGCTGACTTTATCATTCCCACGACCCGGCAAACACAGAGCCATGCAGAGACTATGAAGCGAGGAGTCAAGGGAAAACACAGCTTCCATCCTATGGAGAAAACCTGGGTAGGTCACCTGCCTGGGACAGATGAGGCAGGGAGGGCAGCTGGCTGGTAGGGGCCTCGGATTCAGCCCAGTGAAAGCTGGAGGGCTAGCTAGGGCCGAGGCATCCTTTACAGCCCATGGACCTGAGGGAGTTCCTTTGTGGAGACAGATGGCATAGTTTCATGGATAGTCCCCCACCACTGGCGTTGTGTTGCTTTTATTACGAGTGTTATAATCCTGCTTTGCAAGGCAGTGGAGTAACCCACGTGAGTGTAAACTAGTATTGTGAAGGAGCGATTCTTGGGGGACCCGTTTTAATGGCTATAATAATCATTTTAATTGGCACATTAATTATGTGCGAGCAGGTGCTTCCAAAATAATTGAGGGTGTTGGAAAGCTGTTTATTTGCTTAAGTGGTTTAAACATTCCCCTTTAACCCTGTTTACTTTGTGAACAGCAAATCACTCAAGGGCTGTCCTCCACGGCCTGACAAGCGAGGTGCATTGGAACTGCTGAGCTCCGGATGAGTGAGGTTGCCACGTCTCTCGCTCACCTCCTCACTGCTTCCAGTAGAGAATTGACACCTACTAAGAGTAGATGTGGGGCCCCCAGGCAGGGTCCCGGGAGAGGGGGTGGTTACGCTCATCTAGGAGAGACAGAGTGATGGTGATGCAGTCAGTGAAGGAGGCCCTGCTGGTTCAGGAGAGGTCAAGGGCATAGGAAACCAATGGGGGAACAGGAGCAGGGGCCCAGCAAGTGGCCCTTGCAGACCCAGGCAGGTGCTCGGGGAAGGGGTAGGAGGAGAAAAGGGCGAGAAGCTGAGAGGGGTTGGGGAACCCAAGCAGAGCCCCCTGCCACGTCGCCATGCAGCAGAGCTTGGGCTGTATGCACCGGAGCATTCAAAGAACACTGAGCATGAGAGCAGCAGGGTCTGATTTGAGAAAGCCGTGGACTCATTCCAAGAGATATCTCCCAACAGCTCAGACTTGGCGTGGACAGAGCAAAAATGCCGAGTTCCTCCCCAAGCCTACCCCTTCCTCCTTCTCCATCCCAGGAAATTGGATCACAGACCTCCACCTTTCTTTCTTGTATTTTTATTTATTTATTCTTATTGGAAAGACAGAGACAGACAGAGGTTTTCCATCTGTGGGCTCCCGCAGCAGTCAGGATCGCACCAGCTTGAAGCCAGGAGTCAGAAGCTCCATCTGGGTCTCCCACGTGGGTGACAGAGAACCAGACACTTGAGCTGTCACCTGCCACATCCCAGAGTGCGCATTAGCAAAGAGCTAGAGTCAAGAGCAGAGTGGAGGGTCTGATGGGGAATGTAGGTGTCTCGAGCTGCATCCCGGCTGCTGCGCCAGGTGACTGCGCCATACCTGGCTTCTTAAGCCAGGAATCTAGGGGTCTTCTCTTGTCTTCTGCTCACCCCTGCCCTGCTCCCCACGCCGCATCTCTTCCGTTTGTTCAGCTGCAAAAACACACCCCAGCATTTGATTCTTCCCTGGCACCACGTAGAATTCCAGCCTCCTGCCTGCATCCTCTCCTTCCAGCCACCAAGCCCACACAGCAGCCTGAGTGACCTTCAACCTCAGAACCAGGTCATGTTCTTGGCTTTGCTACCCACCAAGCTGACCCTGCTCCTTGCCGTTTGCCTCCCCTCCCTTTCCACTGCCTTCTGCATATAGCCCTTGCGTGGAGCCTCGAAGCTCCCTGGTCACGATTCCTAATGAGGGCTAGACTCCAGCCGTGCAGCCTGCCATTCAGGCTCCTATGCTGGGTGCAGCTGGAAAGTGAGGGCTGAGCCCATGGCAAAGGGATGCTCTTCGGAGGCAGCAAGATCGGAGTTCCATCTTGCTCTACCAGCTCCTCTGACCTCCATCTCAGAGCCTGTGAAATGGGACTGGGACCATGGCACCCTCAGGATGATGCTGCCAGCCTGCTAAGAGCCCCCTATGTCAGTCAGGCAGTGCTGCACCTGTGTGGCCTCCTGGGCTGGAGCTCTCGGTGCGCACCTCCCAGGCTGCTTGGATTCAGGTCCTAGCATTGGCCGCGGAGGCTGTGTGTCTTGGGACAATTATTTCACCCTCTCTGTGCTCCCCAGTTCTCTCACGTCATGACCTGCACCAGGAACAGAAGCAGGCTCTCTCAATTTGGTAGTTCTATCTGTTGGATGTGCCATTTCTTGCCTTATTTCTTCCTCTAAAACCTTCAGGATTCTTGTCAAAATGTCTCCCGTCTTCTTCCTGGTTTTCATAGGTATGTATTTGTGATTTGCATGCTGCGTTTGATATTTGCTGCCAGGTTCTGATAAATACTTGTGTTTTTTTTCATCATGAATGGGGAGGTTACTTCTATTCCAATTTTACCTAGAGTTTTCATAAAGGAAAATTAATTAAATGCTTCTTAACAATCTATTGAAGTAATCATATGGCTTTTCCCCTTTAATTTACTAATGGAATGAATTATGTTGATGATTTTCCCAATATTGAGCCTTCGTTGGGTTTTTACAATGTCTTTAAACAAATATCTTGTGCCCAAATTAAAAGAACTCTTGAGTATTTAATTTTTATTATTATAAATGGAATCTTTTTCATTGAATTTTCTGTGGTCTCTGGGCTGCACAAATGCCAGACAATTGATGTGTGTGTGTGTATGTGTGTGTGTGTGTGTGTGTGTGTGTGTGTCTGTGTGTGTCTGTGTGTGTGTGTGGTGTGTGTGTGTCTGTGTGTGTGTGTGTGTGTGGCTTCATCCTGCATCTTACCCATAGGACAAACTCGGGTTTTTCTCTTTGATGGGCACATGGTGGCTCTCCTTGAACTGTCTAATATCCAGGCTCCACCTCCCCAACCCCCCAAACACCATCTGATGTTTTTCTTTCCTTCTTATGCTTTTGGACGTCTTGCATTGATCAGGGAGGAAGTGTGTATTGAGTGCCTACCTGTGCCAGGCCCCGAATTGAATTCTGCCTCCCTCGTGTCTGCTGGGCATGGTGAAGTGGTCAGGAGACTCTCCTTGGCTGATATGCTGAGACTGGGGGTCTGACAAGGCAAGGAGCCACCAAAGCCACTTAGCATATGATCAGGAGTCAAACCCTTGACCCCTGCTGTCGGGCTATGCCCTGAGTGTGGCCTTCCTCCTTTAAGGGACAGAAGCGATTGACCATGACCAAGAAGGAGAAATCAGAGCTCAGATATGCAATAGCTATTTCTGGCAGCAAAAGTGAAGATATTCAGGCCTTTCAAAGAGTCCCCACAAATAGTAGGAAATGGAATTAAAATATACATTTATTTTGATGCCAAAAATACTGAAATCTATGCACACAAGGATTCCTCAAAAAGTTTGTGGGAAATGCAGATTAGGATAAAATTATGCATGGATTTCAAATTTTCCTTGCAACAAAAATAAACTGCTCTCTTGCAATTTGTTGTCTGACTTTTTGGGGAGAGAGTCTCACCTGTTGGCTCACTCCCCAGTTGTCCACAGTAGCTGGGGCTGGGCCAGGCCAACGAGAAGAGCCAAGAACTCCATTTAGGTCTCCCAAGGGGGTGGCAGGGACCCAACTGGACGAGCCATCACCTGATGCCTCCCAGAATGGACATTAGCAGAGAGTTGGACTCGGGAGGGGAGTCAGATATTGAATCCAGACACTTCCACATAGGACAGAAGCAACCCAAGGGACATCCTAACCTCTACGCCAAATGCCCACCTTGCACTTACCGTCTATGCCTTTTTCCCATCAACTTCTTAAAGCAGCATCAGAGATTCCCTCACCCTGAAACTTGACCTCTAGCTGTTCAACTTCCTGTTCCTCTGTTTGTCCTTGAACCTAGGATCGCTTCTTTGTGCAGCAACACCCAGAGTGTGAGGGTAGCACCATGCCTATGTCCAGGGCTGGCCCCAAGCTGGTAGGTGTCCATTCCTGAGTGAGGGTCTCTGGGACACCCACAGCTTCGCTTCATGCCCGTTTGCCTCTTGCTGCCTCTGCCCCGCCCCACCTGCATGTAGATCCACTCTCAGTTCTGAAGCTGATCGTCCCATCTCACGCCTGTGCCAACAGCCCTCATCCCTCTCCCCTGCATCGGACCCCCCCCAGGAGCCTGCCTCTTATCCTCTCCCTTCCCCGAAGCCCGCCCCCTTGACTTCATCACCCCTGCCGAGCTAAGACTCCCACCTCCGGGCTGCTTCTCCACAACTGCCTTCTGCCGTCTTATCTCGCAGAGTTTCCTCTGGCGTCCCATAAAGATGGCAGCCAGTCTCTTGCTGTGGGGTGCCTGGCACTGAGCCCTGACGCTGGTCGTACTGCAACACCATGTCCTCATTACTAATCCATCCGCACTGCCATACCTTGTGGCGCCAGAGATGCTCTGCTCACACCAGGCCTTGGCGTAGGCGTCTCCCAGGATCCTAGGGTGGTCCTCTGGGTGGTACGATGCACCAGTCTCTTAGCAGGTTGTGCAAAAGATATCCCATCTTGGCTTGTTGATGCACACATAAGAGAAACCTTGCTTGGCTGTTGTACCAGGCCAAGGGCTAAGTTAGAGCTGTGCTTGCGTCCCTGGAAGTTGGAGGTACATAGGGTCCCACTGTATGGATGGGAAAACTAAGGCTCAGAGACATGATGGGAGTTCTTGCAGGTTGCCAGTCTGGAATTTGAAATCTGGTCCTTCCAATTCCAAAGCCCTAATTAGACCTTTTCTTCCTTCCTTCCTTCCTTCCTTTCTTTCTTTCTTTCTTTCTTTCTTTCTTTCTTTCTTTCTTTCTTTCTTTCTTTTGTCTCCTTGAGATAGTCATAGGATGTGAATCCTCCATTTCTCAGTGAAATGACTTAGCTTTAATTTGATTTTTCATGGCCTTTCTGAAGAGCCCTCATCTCGTGGGGACTCCCCATCCATTCCAATGTTGGGTGCTGCAGTCCCTCACAGAGGCTCCTAGGACCTGTGTGCTGTGCACATGGGTCCTACAGGCTGGATGGCTGCAGGATGGTGGGGCTGGCTCTAGGGCAGGCTGCAGCTGGGGCTGGCTCTAGGACAGGCTGCAGGTGGGGCTAGCTCTAGGGCAGGCTGCAGGTGGGGCTGGCTCTAGGGCAGGCAGCAGGTGGGGCTGACTCTAAGGCTGGCAGCAGGTGGGGCTGGCTCTAGGGCAGGGGGCAGGTGGGTCTGGTTCTAAGGCTGGCGGGGGTGGTGAGGCTGACTCTAGGACAGGTGGAGGGTGGGGCTGGCTCTAGGGCAGGCAGCAGGTGGGCCTGGCTCTAAGGCTGGCGGGGGCGGGGGGTTGAGGCTGGCTCTAGGACAGGTGGAGGGTGGGGCTGGCTCTAGGGCAGGGGGCAGGCTCTAGGGCAGGGGGCAGGTGGGCCTGGCTCTAAGGCTGGGGCTGCAGGTGAGGCTGCATTCCCGATACAGCAGTGTTTGAGCTCCAGACACACCCCCTTCCCCCACTGCCGCAGTCTTGTCCACTGCCTCTTTGTCCTCCTAGATGGTGGCTGGGCACAAAGGGGTCTTCACCTTGAAATACTAGCCTCTGGGTCCCTTGATAGAGCAGAGGAGGGAGAGAACTAAGGTAACCTGTGACCTCCCTACACCCTCACTGCCTCATCTGGAAAACTGGAAGGTCAGAGTCCCCCATGGAGCAATTCAGAGCCTTTGGCAGGTGCATACAGGTGTGACAGATCCCACCAGTACTGGCAGGAATAGAAGCTAGTGTTTATTTCACACAAATCACAGCCCTCTCTGACTGAGCACATCCCATGCATTGACTCATCCAGGGGTCCTGGACTCCCTGTCGGCACGTGTGTCATGTTCTCTTTCTATGAAGGTGTGAACTGAGGCACAGAGGGGAGGCAGTCTGCTCAAAATGGTCCAGTTGAAGTAGGGTTCAAACCCTGGCAGCTGGGGCTGGCATTGTGTCGTAGTGGGTTAAGCCACTCATATTGCCTTGCAGGTTTGAGTCCTGGCTGCTCCACTTCTGATGCAGTTCCCTACTAACGCACCTTGGAGAGTGGCAGCAGATGGTCCAAGAGGTCGAGTCTCTGCCACCCATATGAGACTCATCCCTGGCTTCCTGGCTTTGGCCTGTCCCAGCCCCAGCCAAGGCTGTTTGGGGAAGGCCAGCAAATGAAAGATATCTCTCTCTCTCAACATCACACACATACATGCACACGCTCTACCTGTCAAATAAATACAATAAATATTTTTTTTAAAACCTCTGGCATCTCAGCTTCCATATCTACATTAGGATTTGGTACCTACAGGTGGCCCTAGGTATCAATATGCATGGATCTCAAAACTTTTTCACACCAAAATAAACTAATCATTAATTCTGTTTTCCACGGCCTTAAAAGAATCCTTATATGCATGGGGGAGTTAGTTCTGCAACTTGTGGATTCTAAAGTCCGTGGCTGTTCATGTGTATCATATCAAGTGACACAGTGTTTTGTGTGTATCCTCCCCTATATTTTAAGTCACCGCTAGGTGACTTACAGCTCCCAGGACTACAAGGTAGACACTGTGTGAAAGTGGTCTGACCGTACTGTCAGGCAGCAGTAACCATAACAGTCTGAATATGATCAGTAGTGATTCAACTGGTGTGGGCCTATCTGTGCTTTTGTTTGAGAGGCAGAGAGAGTGCTTATATCTGCCAGTTCTCTGCCCCCACATGCCCTCAATGACTAGGGCTTGGCAAGGCAAAGTCAGGAACCAGCAATTCAAACCAGACCCATATGTGAGTGACAGGAATCCGATTACCCAAGCTGTGACCTGCTGCCTTCCAGGATATACAATATCAGGGAGCTGAAATTGGAAAGAGATCTGGGTGGGACCTGAACCCAGAACTCTGAGAGGTGGGCATTTTTAAAAAAAATATTTATTTATTTTTATTGCAAAGTCAGATATTCAGAGAGGAGGAGAGAAAGAGAACTTCCATCCAATGATTCACTCCCCAAGTGACTGCAAAGGCTGGTGCTACACCGATCCAAAGCCAGGAGCCAGGAACTTCCAGGTCTCCCACACGGGTGCAGGTCCCAAGGCTTTGGGCCATCCTCAACTGCTTTCCCAGGCCACAAGCAGGGAGCTGGATGGGAAGTGGAGCTGCCAGAATTAGAACCAGTGCCATCTGGGATCCTGGTCTGCTCAAGGCAAGGACTTAAGCCGCTAGGTTATTGCACTGGGCCCAAGATGGGCATTTTAAAGATGTATCTTATTTATTTGAAAGGCAAAGTTACAGAGATGAAGGGGATGGAGAGATATGGGGAAGAGAAAGAGAGAAAACTCTTCCATCTGCTGGTTTACTGCCCAAATGGCTCAGTGTCCTGGGTTGGGCCAGGCTGAAGCCAGGGGCCTGGAACTCCCTCCTAGTCTCCCACTTGCACAAGAATCCATACATCCACCTTCACTTTCCCATACACAGTATTAGAGATCTGGATTGTAAAGCGAGCAGCCAGGACTTGAACCAACATCACAGGTGGTGGCTTAACTCACTTGGGCACAAGCCAGCCTTCAGAGTGTGGACATCTTGACCGGGAAGCCAAGCACCTACTTCTCTGACTGCATTTACAACCATCAGAATGAGGCAGCTGGTAGATGTGAATTTCTGGAAGGTTAGAGGCTGGGGGCTGGTGAAAGACTGCCCAGTGGCCATGGCTCCTCGTTGGGCTATTCCACAGGCCAGCTGTGCCCTGACCGTGGTGCTGAAGGTCACAGCTCTTGGTCACTTGGTGCTGAAGGTCACCAGAGGTGAGCCCTCCTCCAGTGCAAGGTACTGTAGGGGGCAAATCATTCACTCCTCTACCATCTGTGCCTCGCTCCTTGACTTCATGCAAATGCACTTGACACCTGCAGGGAGCCAGCCCCTGCGCCCCTGCGCCCCTGCTGGGCATAAACACAGTGTGGAACAGGGAGCCTCCATCCTGTGGGACATGCAGAGTTGCAAGGACAGACACATTGTCAAGTGCATGGGGGGGAGGTTATTTCATGCACCCTGCTGCACTCTGGGCACAAGTGGCCAAGGTCAATATCCCAGAGGAAGGACAATCCAAGTCAAAGTCTGAAGTCAGGTGTCTGTGCAAGTGTCCTGAGGCCAAGGAACCTTCCATGCGTCTGATTGGAGCCCACATGGCGAGCAGGTGAGGAATCAGAAAGGCACAAGAGCCCAGGTGAGATGATCCCCTGTCTGAGAGAGCACAGGGGACCTCTTATTTTTCTTAATTATTTATTATTTAACTTCATTAATTACATTGTATTATGTGACACAGTTACATAGATACTTGGGTTCTCCCCACCCCTCCCCAAACCCTCCCACCATGGTGGATTCCTCCACCTTGTTGCATAACCACAGCTCAAGTTCAGTTGAGATTCCAGGGGACCTCTTATTAAGAGAAGCATTCTACCTGTGCACTCAGTAGCTGTTACGAAGTCCACTAACTAAAATGGCTGGGTGGGAGCAAAAATGGGGTGGGGGATCCAGGCCAGAGGCTGTTACCGGGACCTCGCCACCAAGCGTGCAATGAGTTAGGACCTCCAGGGGCCTAGGGTGGGGGTGGGCAAGGTCTGAAAGGCCAGGAGTCTGCAAGACGCACAGCAGAGGGAATGGGCTGCTAAGCGGAGGCCCAGGAGGCAGCACCACAGGTGAGGTGGGCTGGCTGTGTGGGTGTAGCAGACGGGAAAGGTGGGATGGGCCTGGAGCGACCCCATTCGGCAGGGCAACTCAGCAGAGCCCCCTCTTTCTTACAGGTGTTTCTTCTCACCCAAGGGCCCCACACCTCTGAGGCAGAGATCAGAGGAGAGGTTGGGAAAGGATGGTCCAGCTTTGACAAGGAAGCCTGCCAAGGCCTATTCTATCCCTGCTTCCTTGCATTTCCCTCCTGTCCTCCCATGGCTCATCAAGGAAGAGTGGACTCCTCTATCTGATGTAGGAGTTGGCACCCCAGGTAGTGGCTCCACACTTCTTCACCCTCAGCTCCTGTCTCAGGGGAAGCGTGGTGGGATCTGGCTCTTCCACCATGGCCACCTCTTCTGCAGGCTGAGAGAGGCCCAAGTCCAAGGCCGGCAGAATAGGGCTGCTCAAAGAACAGCCTCTCACTGGCTCTCATTCTCTATCTTGCTCGCTCTCTCTCTCTCTCTCTCTCTGCAGGACACAGAGAAAGGGCCATGTCCCGTCCATCAGCCTGGGAACCCCTGACTAAGGGCAGCGGGGTGAGTGAAGAGTAGCTACTAAAGACAGAGCAGTGGCCTTCCCTGTTTTTAACTCCTAAACCTGCTGCAATGAATGGGGCAGAGAGGATAAACTGATGGAAAGAAGTTGGCTGCAGAGCTGTGCAGAGCCAGGCTGAGACCCGAGCTCAGGCATTTACTGATTTCAACCTCTCTGGGATTCTGTGTCCTCTTGTATTAAGTGGAAGCAGTAGCTACAATGTTATAGAACTCTGTAAGTTAAGGGTCCCAGCCATGAGCATTTGGAAAGAATCTATGCCAGAATATAGTGGTGAAGTCAGACAGAGCTGCACCTGAGCTGTTGAGGGAGGGAGATTGTCTGATTAACAAGACACTCTCTGGAATGGTAACTAGCGTGCTGGGTGTGTGGGGACTCAGAATGGAATGCAGAGAAACTAGGGTTGCTGAGGTATAATGAGATTTCGTGGGTAGTTTTAAAGGCTTCAGGTTCCTTTCACTGGGGTCCCTGCATTTTTAATCTGCAAGGTGACTTCTTAAGGGAGGGCCACAGAACCAGGGAGCTGCAGCTGGCTCTTGGGGCTGGTCTGGGAGGAGCTCACACTGTCCCTGTCCCTTTTCCCCCTTCCTCCCCACCCTCCCTCTGCCAGATCCCAGGCTCAGGGCTGCAATAGCCAGAGGTGTTGGGAAATACAGTTCTGTTGCATGCCCAGGAAGACAGGGATGAGATGGGATCTGGTGACCACAAGGAAAACACTGTCCCTGCTAAGGGTCAGAGAAGGAGGAATGTCTCACAGATTCCCAGATGGGAAGGATAGTAACTGGAACACCGGTGGTGGCAACAGGAACCCAGAGAAGAGGACGGAAGTGCCAGCATACACACCATCGTTGTCCTTCGCTCCCCTGGCCCCCGCAAGGTCAGAGCTCCTATTGTTGTGATCCCTATCCATTAGAACTGCTTCATTCTCCTCTGCAGAATGAAGGAAAATTCCCTTAAATGGTCTTTCTCTCGCATCACAAGGTCTGACCAAAGATTTTCAAAAGACGTGGTCATGAACTCCTGGAACTTGGACCTCAGAATGCCTTGTAGGATGTTTCAAGTCCTCTCCCTGCAATGTATCAGCTATAAAAAAAAATGGCCCATGGATGGCTGTAGACCTGAACAGACTAGAGAAGAGACTTTTAAGCAGAGACCAGCTCTAGAGGCAGGGCCGAGTCTGAGTGTCCCATGGGTCTCTCCGTGCAACCGAGTGACATCAGGACTTCTCTCCCTTCAGCAAGCACTTTTAGAAAAGGGAGCTAAGGGTGTTGGCATTGCAGGGTTGTGAGGAGGGCAGGGTGAAAGTGCAGGTGAGAAGCCTTGGTGCGCAGCTAGAAGACCTCAGCTAACAAATGGAATCCACTGGACGCCTGTCTGAGCCTCCTCTCTACCCCTCCACCATGCAGCCTGGACTCTGCAAGTCGGCTCTTTGCGCTTTGTCAAAGTCTCTTGGAATTAGGAGAGCTTAGGAGCTCATTCGGCCATCATGAAACCTGCCCCACTCCCCCAAGCATACTGCCTTCCTGGCATCTCCATTCACTGTGCATGGTCCACCCAGCCTTCAATCTCTCTGCTGTGAATCACAGCAAGCATCCTTGGACCCATGCTCAGATACCCACTGGGCCTGAGCAAAGGCTTGCCCAGGCCATCTGCTGGACTGTGGGGCTCCAGAACAGCTCCATTGTCCTTAAATGGGCTTCTGTGGTTTGCCTATGATCAAACAGGTGCAGTGGGGGTGGGAGAGAGAATGTTCAATCTGAGGACAGGACCAGGCCCCAGAATTCTGGCTGCAACCCATCAGCCTCTTAGAAGGTCCCTGCATGACACTGGGGCGCCCTCAGCCTGGGTCCAGCCAGTCCCTTGGGATCCAACCCTGGGCTCTCAGAGGTAGCTCAATAGAGAGAATTTTAAAGCCTTTTAATGCTTAGCAGGGAAGCTGTTCTTTGCCAGAGCACCAATTAAAGGGACGCCCAGTCAAAATGATTTTGTTACAGGCCGTTTATGTGGAAGAGGAGGCAGAGGGGAAGTGCAAGCAGAGAAGGTTCTGGGACCACAATGGATGCTTCCCCGGAGGGGACAACCATGTACCATCACAGGCACCTGCCTCCTTGAAGGCTCCAGGGAGAAGCCGAAGGAGTCTGACCCTAACCCTAGCCTTGGGAGCTCACAGTGCAATGGAGAGAAAGGAGATAATGGAGTGAGGTGATCAGAGAAGGTTGGCAGAGTTTTGGAAAATACATGAAAGTGAGGCGCAGTGGAGACAGAGGGATGGGCATGTGGGGCAGTGGTCACACAGGAGCAAGGACAAGTTCCAAGGGACTCATCTGCAATATTGGTTGGATCCTTTCCAAGCGTGGGAAACCACACTGAGTGCTTTAGATACAATCTCTAATGTTGCACTCCACCAGGAGACCTGGAGTCTGTTATTGTTACCATATTTCAGATACAAAGACGGAGACTTAAAGGTTTCAGCCAAATTTATGTATTCAAATCAGTGCTGGATCCCAAGACTAGAACCTGGACAGGTAATCTCGTTGCTTCTGCTGTGAATGTCCGGGCTTGGAAGGGGGACAAGAGACAGGGAGGGCTCAGGACTGTAGCTGCTGGGAGCCAAGTAGAGTGTGTCTCTCCTCGAAGCCCCAAGGTCCCTGTTCCCTGCTCCTTGAGTCTCCCAAGGATATGGAGTTCTGTCCTCATCCTTCACTTCTAGGTCTCCTACCTAAACTGGCCTGCTGGCCAGACTAGAAAGTGAGAAGATAGTTGGTAATAGGCACTAGGATCTAGGCCTGGGAGCCTCTGGGTGTCAGACGGCTATGATCTGGAAAGTCCTCAACAACCATTAAATGAGCTGTTGCCTTACTATATCCAGGATGCCCAGACAGAATGTCTGATATCTAAAATCTGCTTCCTTTCTGGAACCTTCCAAAGAGGCCTTGTTCATGCCAATAGCCCATAGATCATGGTGTCTATTCCTGTGTTCATCCTTCCATCCACCTACCCACTCATTTAACCATCCACCCATGCACCCACCACCTAATCATCCAACCATGCACATGCCCACCTCACATCCATCCGATGCCACTGGCCACAGTCTTGTGCAAAGAGCTAGGGCCTCTGCCTGCACAGGGCTGTGATCATGGACAGACACTGACCCACTGTGACAGGATACAGGCAAGACAACATTAAATCGAGATTCCCTCATCCTGACCATATGGTCATGCCCCTCCCTCTCCCCTTGCTCTTGTCTTTGTGGCTGTGTTCCCAGTCTCTCCCTCCCCAATCTCTGTAACTGCCTTGCTTCAACCTCACATCTTTGCTTCTCACAGGTGCCCACATGCATTAGGAATGATCCTTAGCTCCCTCCCCCTCCCCACACACAAGCTATCTTGCTCTGAGGCCTGTCAATTCCATTTCCTAAATTGCTCCCCCAATGCATCCAGTGCCCTCCATCCTGAAGCCCTTGAATGTTATGCCAATCTGCCAGGAGCATAGTCTGAAATCATCTCCCAACTTGCTTGTTGGCACAAACTTGCCCAGCCCCAATCCATTCCCTACATTTTAGCTGGAGGGAACTTTAAGGCTGCAGATCCGATCATGTTGATTCACTGCAGCTTGCAGTGGCCTCAGGATAGACCAGTTCTGTCTCATGCTGCTGCTCTGATCTTCTCTGGCCCCCTCTGCTTCAAAGCGTTTATCAAAGAGCATCCTAATGTCTAGCTTCATTGCTTGTCATCACTGCTGGAGCTGCAAGGGAATAGAATACAAAGAACCTCCAAGTTTCCAAAGGAAAACCTAAAGCTAGCTCCCTAACTCATGCCCCCTTGCTGACCAGCAGACAGGGAGGCAGATTCCCAGGATGAGCTGTGGGAGCTGTCCGTAGTACTGCCCATTCTTGCATTTCTGGGGCAGGGCAGTGGGGGGCCCCTCACTGAGCCCCTACCCTAGGGAAATCCTCTGCTCCCTCCTCAATAAAGGCCCTGGTCTGACCTCAATTCTTCTGCTCTACCTGGTGCATCTGAGTCTGCCTTTATTTGGAAAGTTCACTGGAAATGCTCCAAGCTCGCAACCGCCACAGCACCTGCCTCTCAGCATGGGGCCAGATTTGCAAGAAGAAGGAAGAGCATCCCCTCAATACAGCACTGAGTGATTATCTCCCTCTCCCGTGGCCTGATCCCCTCCCTCCATTCTCTGAATGTCAAGGGAATGGAAACCAGCTCCTCTTCCCTAAACATTTGGTGCAGGTGCCTGCTCCATTGTTCTGTGGCATGCCAGGAACCCATCTTCTCCATGGCTCATCTGTCTCAGTTGCTTCCCAGTTCCCTTTTGGTAATATTGGATTAGCCCACTTCCTTGAAAGCGGATTTCCTATTTGCATAATCCTCCCCCTGGGGGGTTGGTAGGCCCTTAGTGATAAGCTGGTAGGCCAAGTAGTCAAGTAAATTATACTTTGTATTCTGAACAGTGGATGTGAAGAGAGTGAAAGGCAACATGGAAGAAGACACACACTTTCCTTTCTTTCATTACCTTCCCAAACCATAGTGCCAGGCCAGTGCTGGGCGCACTGACCTATGCTTCCTGGAATATACGGATCTGTCCCAAGGCACAGCAGGCAGGATGGAAGTTAGACCTTGGGGCAGGACCAAAGGGGCATTCCTGACAGTAACAATGGAACAAATGCATGCAGAGGCCCCCAGTAATGGCAATGCGTTGCACCTATGACCTTGTCTCCCAAGACATGCCATAGGCAACCTGAGCAGGGGCATTTTTCCTAACAAAACAGTAGGGACTCGAGGGCCTCTGAGATCATCTCTCAGGTCATGGTAAAGTTGACTCTAGATTGGCTGAGTCCTGTGTCTGTTCTTCTAACCCTCTGAGCTTAGCTTCAATCATCAAACACCAACACACAACAATGTAGCAGAGACACCAAGTGCAGGAAAGGTTTTGATACACTCAAGTTATTACTAAGTGTCTATTATGCATGGCTTTCCCAGCTGCATTAGCAGGAAGCTGGATTGTAAGTGGAGCAGCCAGGGCCCAATCAGGTGACCATATAGGATGCTGGTGACTTAGGAACAGCCCTGAACTGAGACCCAGAGATTTTTGCCTCATCCTAGATTTCTGTGTAGTTGCAATGGAAATCCATCCTGGCCTTGGCCAGTGTGGACCTTGTGCACAAGGGGAGCCAGGGGCCACCTGTACAACCGGAAGTGCTGAGGGCGAGGGAGAGGACATGGACCCCAGGTGCCACAAGTGATGTCCGATCACAGCTCTAGAGCCTCAGAAGGGATGAGGCTGGGGGATGCTGAGCCAGCCTCTACTGCTTCATCTCAGACAAATGGCCACACAGCTTCCTGGACCTGCTTCTGGGTGACAGAATGTGGGGAGCACTGAGCACACTGGTTAGCCAAGGAGGATGTGGCCCACAAAATGCCAGACAGGAAGAGAGAGGAGGAGAGCAAGATAAAGAAGCACTAGCCGGAACTCAGGAATGGCACGTGGCACCTGCACTATGTGAAGTCAAGGATGCAAACAGCGCCGGCGTGTTCTCCCCCTCGCTCGTACATGGAAGCTAATAAAGTCGCTCTGCTGGAGGAAGAGGGTGGTCTCATGGTTGCCCGTGGGTGGAAAAGTGAGGGGCTGGTGAGGCTGCAGGTGTATGAACACAGGGAGGAGTGATCTGTATTGATTGCAGCCCATAGGGGGACGATGGCTGACAAGCGAGTATGAAATTATTTTTTTTTTTTTTTTTTTAAGATTTATTTTATTCATTTGAAAAGCAGAATTACAGAAAGAGACGGGCGAGACAGAGAGCAAAAGGTCTTTCACTTGCTGGTTTACTCCCCAAATGGCTGCAACCACAGGGATGGGTGGACCAGGCTAAAACCCAGAGCCAGCAGCTTCTTCCAGGTCTGCCGTAGGTATGCAGGGGCCCAAGCTATTGGAACATCTGCTGCTGCTTTCCCACTTTCCCAGGTGCTTCAGCAGGGAGTGGGATCCAAAGTGGAGCAATTGAGACTTGAACTAGCACCCATCTGGAATGCAACACTGTTGCCAGCTGCTTAATTTGCTATGCTGCAGTGTTGGGCCCCAAGTGTGAATTTCAAAATGGCTGTGGAAAGGGTTTTTTTTTCAGTGATCTCAGCACAAAGAAATCACGCATGTCAAAGGGAATGGGTGTGCCTAGTACCCTGATCTGACCCAGACGCATTGTCTCCGTGGATTGAAAGAGCTTAGTGCACTCTGCAGCTGTGTGTGATCAATGTCAATCAATCAATCTATCCATCAATGTGACATGCTGAGAGCAGATTTTCTGAAAGTGCAGATTCTGGGCCCCAGCGGGGCCTGCCCATCAGCCTAGTCTCCCCTGGTGAAACTCACAGACCTGCATCTGCCCTGCCTGCCACGGATCCTCCCCTACACCCCGCCCTGACTCTCACACCCCTGCATTCTGAGAAGAGACTTTTCCCTTCCCGCCTCTTCCTGGTGCCACTTCAACAAAGCCAGCCTGCCAGCCAGCAGGGCCCGGGTCACCTGATGTGGCCACATGTAATATCTAAGTGGGGACAACAACTCGTCAAATGGAACGGTTTACAATTGCCTGGGATAAAACTATTTTCTTTTCAATCTTCTCCTGAAAGTGACAGCTAATAACCAGCCAGCAGATCGTAATATTATTAGGGCCAAAAATAAAATAAAACCCTCTAACCGCTTCCTCTCACGGAGAGAAGCCAAATAGGTCTTCAGCTCATTTAAATAAAGTGATTGTTTTCCCTGCTCATTATCGCAAACTCCCAGTCTCTCCCTCTGTCTGGATTGTGGGAGAGGGGGTGCCGGCTTCCCCTCTGCTCATTTGCAGTGGGGTCCCTAGCTCCTGATTGTCTCATTCCTCAGGAACACCTGTTGAGACCCACCAGCAAGCAGCCAGGTGTTTATGAACCTGCTTCTTGCCCAGTCCCACCCCTGATGAGATAGCTGCCTGCCCCTACCCCAGCCCAGAAGCCAGTCCAGGCATACAGGAAGTGCCCAATCGATGCCTGTTGTTGTTATAAATAGCATTGTTACATAGAGCTTCAGAACACCAGGACACTGCTGTCACAGAAACAGATCTCCATGCACCAGGCCTCAGTTTGCCCAGCTGTGAAATGGGGAGAGAACGAGCCCAGAGCAGTGATCATGAGCTGGGCTCTGCCTGACGTGAGGCCAGGAGCCCCTGAACCGCAGGTCAGCGGTCCTTAAGGCCTCTTCAGTTTCTTATCCCAGAGGCACCTGCCTGCTCTATCTTCACGTATTGCATGGTGTGAATTCAGTTGAACTCCTCACTTAAAGCTGGACTTTAGTTTATCTAGACGTTTCCTTCCAGGGTGTACCTCAGTGCAATCTGCCACCCCTGGCTCACCTGTCGACCTTGCTGACCTGTTACTTCTCACCTTCTGGCCCAGAGCAATGCCCCTCCCTGTCCCCGCGACCGCCAAGGGTCCAGGAAATGGTGGTAGATGTTAGAACCATCTCCTCATTCTTCCTCTGCTTTTACAAACCTGCAGCCCTAGGCATCCATAGAGGTCTGAAAATAGGTTCTGCTTTTATTTCTTTTTCTTTTTTAAAAATATTTTTTTATTTTTATTGCAAAGTCAGATATATAGAAAGAGGAGGAGAGACAGAGAGGAAGATCTTCCATCCCATGATTCACTCCCCAAGTGACTGCAACAGCCAGTGCTGAGCCGATCCAAAGCCAGGAGCCAGGAACCTCCTCCAGGTCTTCCATGCTAGTGCAGGGTCCCAAGGTTTTGGCCGTCCTTTACTGCTTTCCCAGGCCACAAGCAGGGAGCTGGATGGGAAGTGGGGCTAGCTGGGATTAGAACTGGTGCCCATCTGGGATCCTGGTGCGTTCAAGGCAAGGACTTGCATTCAAGGGCCCAGTACTGCTTTTCTTATCATCCATTCACTGGCCAATCTACACATGATTGCACAGACTGGGACCCAGTCGCAGCCGAGGGAGATTGTTCTTGGTCTGATTTCAGTTCCCTTAGCACCAGCCTGCAGGAACCTCACTGTAGAAAGATGAACCTGGGTGATGAGGGTGCGCTCTTGGCGCTTGGCCCCCAGCCAGTGTGGGTGATCCCAGCACATCACACTTGGAGGCAGAGTGATGCCATGGCTCCAGGGCTCCAGACGTGAACTGTGGACTTGGAGTCAACGGCAGGGGAGACTCTTACCTGAGTGTGCTGATGTCACTCTTGGAGAATCATTATGCATACGGTTGTCACCGTGCTCATCCACACATATAAATCCCACTCAAAGCCATCTGCTGGGACACACCTTGTCACATGCAGACACACACACAGCATCCCTGTTCCCTGATCAGGCCTTTCCTTGCATGGTGCATCTCCGTGGTAACACAGGTCCCGCTTTCAAGCAAGAGGGGAAGGTGCCCACCTGCTTGGCATGTACCTGCCTGGCACCCACATCCTCACCTCCGGCATGCATCGCTACCGACTGGATTCTCCATGTAGACTTTTGGCCCCAGATCCACACAGCCAGAAGTGTGTCTCCCAGGCCAGCCGGCTGCTTTCTTAGGAGCTGCTGTCTCGCTCCAAGGCCTGCCTCTTCACTGCCACCCACTCTGCAGGCTTTGCCTCTGTGCCTGGAGTTGATGAATTCGTAGGAGGCCAAAAGGGTGAGGTTTTCAGGGATTTAATGGAGCTGAGCAGGCCCAGGGCACTGGGTGCCTGCAGTCTCTCTCTCTCTGGCCGAGGAGGAGGTGGGGAGACCTAGTGATTTGTCCTTGCCCATTGCAGGTTAATGTGTGCAGGTTGCTTACCGTGCCCCCGACTCTGTTGAAAGCGTTTAGAGCCAACGATCTTGCTCAGGCTTCCCACACACCAGGAGCACACTGTTCTCACCCTTCTAGCTGAAAACATCAGGAAGCCAAGGCTCAGAGAGGCTGGGCAATGGGCTCCAGGTCACACAGCTGACCAGGAGTCCAGGCAGCTGGACTGCAGAGCCCAGCTGCCGCCATCAGTGCAGTAATCCTCCATCACCATGGTAACACAGGGTCACATGACTACCAGGCCCCCCCACGCATCTGACAATAAGTGCTTTCTGCTCACCCATCTGGGCAGAGGAGCCAGGTGGCTGTGGAATTGGGGCCAACGTCAGGTGACCAGCTGACCAAGGGCTGACCTCGGAGCGGGGCAACTCTAGATCCCGGAAGTGAGCCGCTCCAGGTGATGCATCACGTGGTCATGCTAGGATGGAGAATAGGGTAGCTGGTGTGGTCTTTTGAGTGACAGACACCCAGAAGACCGACAATCAGGACACGTTGCAGTCCACCACTGTGACCTCAATGGGATCTTCCCGCCACAGGTTACCTGTGTCTGCCTGGGAGTGGGAGGGGCCTGCAACTCGTATTGTCATGGGTTTTTGGAGTCCTCTGGTAAGGACAGTCACTGCTATTGGTGCCTGCTTCCTCTGCCTCCAGGAACTGCCAAGTGAGGTAGAAAAGACCTGCTGCCCTCCCAAGAGTCCAGAAGGCTGCAGGCAGTGACCTCCACATAAGGGAGTGTGTCCATCGCCCCAAATATGGCCCACACCTGCTGCCCAGGAGTGTACTTCCAGACCACACTGTAATGATAGTGGGATGCCCAACATCCCGAGAAAGGACGCCCACACTATCAGAAAACAAAGGGCCCCTATGCACCAAAGCCCAGCTGATGGGAAAATACAGGAAAGACTCTGATCAGCCTGGGTGGCCATGCTGGAGGTGGGGCAATGTGGCCACAGTTATGGAAACAGAGGAAGCTTCCAGCAAGACAAGCATTCAAAGAAAGGGGTCACCATGCTCAGGGGGACAGGGTATGTGAGAGCCGATTTTCCAGTCCCTTGGCCTGTCTACTTGGACCTGACCTCCTGCTTAGGATCCCACTCTGAGAATCTTCTAGACCTTCTAGAATGTTCTAGAATCTCTGCCTGCTTCCCCCTCCACAGGAACCATTGAAGGGAAGGACATCCTGGGCTCAGAAGGAGAGGCAGAGGGTTAGGAGATGAGGCCCTCAAGTCTCCTTGTGGAAGCCTGAAGAAATGAGGAGAGGCTGGGAGCAGGGGAGGGAAGAAGGCGAGCCCTGTGGCTGAACCAGTGACCAACCCGGGTCCCCATCCTCAGGGGCAACAGCACCAGGAGAAGGCTCTGCTCTTTGGACCACAGCTGCCTTCATCGTGAGCAGCAGCCACAGGCCACCCCGCTCCACCACTGCTGTTGTGCTAGGCTTAGACCTGCATGCAGGTGGAGTAGGGGTGGGCACACCCAGCGTGATGGATGCAGCGCCCTCCCAGCCCTCCCTGCGGAGAGCACCCACCCAATGCCCTGCCCCAGCATGTGGGCTCTGTAAGCACAGTGTCTTGATCTTGCCCACTGCTATAGCCACTCCCACCTGGCAGGTACATCTTCAACAAGCATCCAGGGCAGGAATGAACGCATGCGTGAATGAATGCACAACCTGTCCGCTTGCTATCTGTTCCAGACGCCACTCCCTCGTCGCTCCCTCACGGTGGACCCTAGCACCCATCCTCCATCTGTTCCACTCCTCTGCCCATTTCACAGATGAGAAAACAGAGCGGCAGGATGCCACAGGGGGCAGCTTTACTTACAGCTCATTAGTGATGTAGCACCCCGACCTCCTTCCCCGCCCTCCCCCATGACCCTCACCTCCCTGTATGGTCCTGTCTCTGCAAGGTGCTGAAATTCAGCCCTAGCTCCCTGCCCTGAGGGGAGGAGGCGATTAAGACTTTCACTCCCCAGGGGCGCTGGACTGTGGGTGGGGGAAATCCTGGATCCCTGGGGGTGATGCTGAAGAAGAGCTGGGCTCCAGCTGCTGGTGTGCACCTGTGATGGTCAGGAGAACCCCAGGTCCACTCAGGCAGGTGGGAGGAGGCTTGGCAGCTGTATACCTCACCCACTGCACCTCTGCTCAGGGCTGTCATCCACTTGCTAGGAAGTGGAGGAAGTCACTCGTCACAACTTGCACAAGACAGGCAATAGGTTCCTCTGGAGAACAAGAAGCAGATAAAAGTGCAGGAGGAATCCAACAGGCTCTGGGGTGCCGGGCCAGGAGAGCTGACAGAACCCCAAGGCTCTGGGGGTGGAACCTGGCCCTATGTCCCATGCACGCCACTCCGCCCGGGGCCATATGTGTGATAGACTCTGCATTGCACAGCCAACATTTCGTGCGTTGGTCCCATGTCTGGCTCCCGTCAGGACCAGCTGTCTCCTGAGCCAGTCGATTGTTTCTGAAGTCACCGCTCTCAGTCCAGGAGCAAATGAGCTGTAAACAAACACACCTGTCAGCCAGAACATGGCTCATGGGGCGGCTCTCCCATGAGCAACTGGGCAGGGAGGCACAGTCGGGGCTTTGCTAATTGCAGCCTCAGGCAGATGGGCGATGCTAACAGCTGGAGGCATGATTCACCAGGGGCGGGCCTGTGACCCCTGCAAGACGCCCAGGGACCTGAGGCTTTGGATGACTGTCTCTTCCTGGTGAATGGGAAAGGATGCAGGCATTCTTGATTCAGTGTCCTGAGGATGGGGTGTGAGCACCTGGGGGGAACTTCCTGGAGGAAAAGGAGGAGGGCGAAGGGAGTTCATTGGCAGTCATTCCCAGCGTCACCTTTCAGCCCAGAGGCTGCTGCTTGGTGATGCCCAGCCCTGTCTTCCTCATCAGACGGGCAATGCCCTGAGGGTCAGAGCTGCATCTCCACCATCAGTGTGATGATTCTATGATTCTCCAAGACTAGGGGCGTCTCTATGGGTGAAGGGAGGACTTTCAAAAGTTCATGGAAAATGTGTTTTCCAGAAAAGCCAGCATGGGCAGCAAAAACTGGGGCACCCAAACATAGCTTTGATTTCCAGCTTGCACAGGCTGTTGACTGCCCTGGCACAAATGCCATCCGACTGGGAGCTCTGGGAGGGCAGAAGCTGCCTCTGCCATCAGTCTAGCAGCAAGGGAGACCCTCCTTGGTCCTGCCCTGGGGACGCTGAGCCTCCCTCCCACCAGGGGCCTGTGAGAAAGGGCAGGCACTTCTAAGGAAACAGCGCCAGCCTCACCCCCGCAGCTCAGGCTTTCTGGGTGACCTTCGGTGAGTCCTGCTCCAGGGCTGCTCCCCCAACACCCAAGTTCAGAGGCTTCTCCCTGAGAAGCACCCTCGGGACTCTGAGCGAAGCTGGCATACGTGCCATACAGAAGCACTGCTGT
Organism: Ochotona princeps; assembly: GCF_030435755.1. Taxonomy (NCBI): domain Eukaryota; kingdom Metazoa; phylum Chordata; class Mammalia; order Lagomorpha; family Ochotonidae; genus Ochotona; species Ochotona princeps. Next base: position 11,331,851 of record NC_080833.1, read on the forward strand.
GCACTTCAGTTTGTTCTGCCCACCGAAGCTCCACTTTGGCGCCTGAGATATTTACCTAACTGCGCAAGTCACTTTCAGGCTTCGCTTAGCGGGCCGGTGAGGCGTAGAGGAAACCGGCAGTGGACTTGACTTCAGATGGCATGGCCAGGTGGGCGGAGAGAAAGGCCATTCTTCTGCCCCACCCCGCAGAAGGAAGGCTGCATGGGCTCTCTGCCAAGCATCCTCTTCCTGTTACTTACATGCCACTGGCAACGGTGAGCTCACCACCTGCCCCTGATGCACCATTTCATGTTTCGAGTATCGCTAGCAAGCCAGCTGTATCCTTACGCTGGTGCATAATGCCCTGTCTGCTCTCCCTGAGAGTGACAAAGCAAGGGAGGGTGACCCACGCACTGCAGCTTCCCCAGCCCTCACCCCGTGTTTGCACCCATCTCCAGCCTCCGTTCAAACAGTGGAGTCATTGCAGCTTGCCCTAGATTCTCCAGGCGTTAAAGCTGAGAGAGCCCTGCACCCTAGGGGTCCTCAGCCCCAAGCACCCCAAAGCGAGAAAGCCCACAGCCACTCTCCATCTCCACCTGCCCACCCTCCTGTGGCCCCCAGGCAGCTGCAGAGGCACACCCTCCCTACCACAGGCTCAGGGAGACAGGAAATGCCCAGCCAGGTGGTACCAAGGCTGCACCATCCAAGGGGACAGCTTGGATCTCTGGTCCAGCCCATCTGTGCGGCTTCTCAGCAGGGTGGCCTCTGCCAAGACCCTCTGGGTCACATGGCCTAGGGCTGTGGAGTGGTGTCTAGATGGTGTGTGGGACACCTGCTCAGCTCATCTGAGAAGCTAGGGGAAATGTCGACTAGCCGGATTAGTGAGGGACCGGGCACCTGGGCTGGGGTCGCGGCTGCCAGGATTCCATGCTTGCTCTGCCTCGTTCTGGTGTGTGATCTTGAGCCCGTCCCTCCACCTCTCAAAGCCAAAGTGGAGCCACAGGGCCGTGTTCACCCGGGTTGCTGCTGTCCTCGCCACCTTGGCCCTGTGTCGATGCTCCTGCCAGCTGTGCAGTCACCACGGCTCCGTCCGCAAGCACAGCCTGTGGGCTGAGAGACAGGCAAGCAGTCACTGCTCACCTTGTCCCCGGGGCTCTGGCCAGGGGCTGAGCAGTGGAGGCTGTGGTCAGCTCTGGAGGAGCCACAATGTCAGAACCCCTCAGTGACAGGGAAGTGCAGAGGGACACAGCAGAGCCAGGGAAGGAATGGCCCTGGGACTGAGCCTCTGTGCACTCCAAACACAGTGGCTGGAAAAAGGCCTCATCCAAGTTTCCTGTCCCTCTGGGCCCCGCAATCCCTCCCAGCAACTAAAGGAATCTTTCAGACACATTCACCAGGCCACACTCGTTCCTGACTCAAGACCCTGCAATATCTTCCTGATGAAGCGAGAATAAAATTCACCCTTCTGGGCCAACATGGTGACTCCACAGGCTAATCCTCAGCCTTGCAGCATCAGCATCCCATATGAGCACCGGTTTGTGTCTCAGCTGTTGCACTACCCATCTAGCTCCCTGCTGATGGCCTGGCTCAGGTCCTTGGGCCTCTACACCCATGGGAGATTCAGAGGAGGTCCCTAGCTCCTGGTTTCAGATCAGCTCAGCTCCAGCTGTTGCAGCTGTTTGGGGAGTGAATCAGCAGGTAGAAGGGTTTTGTTTTTTTTCTCGTCATTCTGTAAAATCTGATTTTCTAATAAAAATAAATAAATCTTTTTTTATTATTAATTACATTGCATTATGTGACACAGTTTTATAGGCACTGGGATTCCCCCCACCCCTCCCCAAACCCTCCCCCCCCCATGGTGGATTCCTCCACCTTGTTGCATTACCCAAGTTCAAGTTCAGTTGAGATTCTTTCATTGCAAGCATATACCAAGCATAAAGTCCAGCATCTTATTGTCCAGATAAGTCCAACAGCTTCTCAGGGAAACCATCTCTGGTCTGAAGGTAGAGCCGGCAGAGTATCATCCCAATCAATTAAAAGCCCCAACATAACATCAGCAACAATTTATAATGTTATGGAATTAATTGACATAGTATTGAGTAACCAATATGTTAAAAAAAAGATGCAAATTCTTAACCACATGCTGTGACTTCTTCATTGACATTCCAATTTTAGTTTATATACAACCGGGTTCTATACACCTTAAAATGGCTATGGATTACTATTCAGCTGTCTCGTGTCTATTTTCATTATAGTATTTAACATTTTATAGCGTTGAAGCATAATTTTGCTGAACCTGGCTGTTTTTTGGGTAGTCTAGACTGGCTTATAACTCTAATAAGACATATTTCAACAGTTTAGGTGCAGAACAGTTTTAGGAGGGGTGTGCAGAGAAATCTTCAATACCCCAGTGAGGAGTAACTAATTCTTGTGTCCCACCTAGTAAGGTATAAGTGAATCCATGCTGACCATTTCCTGCCTGATTCTAAGCTTTCCTTGTTGTTCTCTATCTATTCTAGATTTTTGTTTGTTTGTTTGTTTGTTTGTTTGTTTGTTTGTTTGTTTTGAGGGGTTTCTGGAGTGATCCTGATGCTCATTGCAAGAGAGGGTGGGGACCCAGAGTTGGAGCCAAGCAAGGACCAGAGAGAGCTCCCCTCCCTAGTCCCAAAGGAAGTTTACTGTTCTTTTGTTTCTTCAGACTGCTCAGGGCTCTTGTCTGTTGTTCTGATAAAAATAAATAAATCTTTACAAAAAAATTCACCCTCCTCACACCAGCCTTTAAGAACCTCAAGGTTCTGTCCCTAAGAACTCAGAACCAAGAGCCCCCACGCCCCACCTGCTCCCTCCCCCGACTTCGGCACCCCTGCAGCCGCTCTGCCTGGCCTTGTCTTTCTCCCAGCATCCCCAAGGCCGGCTCCTCCTGTCACTCAGCTTCTGTACCCCTGTGCTTAGGCCTCAGTGCGGTCCCTGTGTCCTCTGCAGCTTCCTTGCAATGATTCCCCGGGGTGTGGGGGGGAGGGGCACTGCTTTGGCTCTAGCACACGGTGGGGAGCACACTCCTGGAGAGCAGGGGCTGTGGAGTCAGAGCGACCATCTTCACTTTCGTTGGGTCTTTACCATGGCCCTGGGAAGGCGGCAACAAGATCCCCAAGTTTTCAGATGGGTAGACTGAGGCCCCCAAAAGTTCTGTGCGCTGCCTGCATCTCCCAGGGAACAGGCATTCAGGCCTCTGATCGTCTGGCTTCAAAACCTGCCATCTTCCTCTTCTCCTTTTTTAATCACTCTGCCCACGCAGTGCTTGCTGTCTGGGGACCAGAAAGCAAAACCCAAGCAGATCCGTAATGCAAAGCAAATGGAGTTGGGGGGTTGTAATAATGTGTGTTTGTGCAAAGCCAGGGAACGATTTTTCTTTTTTCATAGAGTGGGTGATTTTTATCGAACAGCTGCCTTATAAAGAGGAGCCAGCAGCAGACTGCCATGCTCCCTCCCCACAAGCGTGTCCACTGGCCACACTGCTGAGTGGGTACTGGACCCCAGAGCAGAGCTTCCCTCCTTAGTGTCTGAGTCTAATTCCTGGATGTGGCTGGAACGGGCCTACCCTGGGATCATGACTCCTCCACTCCATGTTGGATGTCTTTCAGTTTTTGAAAAGCAGCATGACAGAGAGGGAACAAGAGAGAGAGAGAGAGAGAGAGAGAGAGAGATCTTGCTTTCTTGGGCTTACTCCCCAAATGGGCACAACACTGAGACTGGGCCAGGCTGAAGCCAGGAGCTGGGAACTGCTTCAGGGCCACATGGGTGCTAGGAGCCATCCTCCGCTGCTTTCCCAGGTGCATTAGCAGGGATCTGGATCAGAAGTGAAGTAGCCAGGACTTAGTCTACATGGGATGCTGGTATCATAGGTGGAGGCTTAACCCGCAAACCCGCAATACCAGCCCCCTTGCTGCGTGTCTTAAGGCAAGTTACTCAACCACTCTGGTAAAGACATTTACCAGGTCCACCTCAAAGATGATTCAAAGCCCAGCTCAAAGGGAGGACTTGCCGGCACATGGCTGTGCCTATGAGTGCTGGCATTTGAGGGAGTGATTCTGGCATTTCCTCACCATGTTACTATGCTAGGGCTGGGGCTGTGCCTCACTGAGCAGTCACCTTGGGCCTTCCCCTTTGGAGGTTTATAGTCTGATACCATCATGGCATCTCCTGCAAGCACCACACAGGCTGTAACTGCCTGCCCCCACACTTCTGCACCCCTGTACCCCTGCACCAGGAGTCTAAGCTGGGACAGTGTCTCTGAACCCCCTGCCCGAGCTCCCCTCCGAATCACGGCGACAGAGAACTGGCCTTCCCTTCTCAGCTCCCCAACCATGAAGCCCAGCTGTGATGAGCAACACAGCGGCTGCCCAGCTGTGTCCCTGAGAGCTCTTGAGCAGTGGACATGAGGCAGTGTGGACAGGCACTCACAGGTGAATGGGGACTTCCTTCTGATGATGCTGCTTTCCATAGCCCCTCTACCACCATCACCAGAGCTGTCTGATGGAGGAGGTGAACCTCAGTTTACCTAGCTGTGGAGCAGGATCTCATGGCCATTCAGCCCTGGGTTTCCAGACTGGAATCTGTGTCACCTTCCCTTACAGTGGCTGTCTTCCTGTGACTCTCTCCTTCTCCCTCCTTCTCTGTGCCCAGAGGCTGACCACAACAGGTAGCATCAATGAACTTCCAGTCCCCTGTGGCTGACGGGAAGCACCTGCAGGAGATAGGCAGCCAGATGGAGATGAGGCTAGGGTCTGTCTGCAGCTCCTCCCTAGTCTCTATGTAAGTTTTGTCATGTTAGGCAGGTGTCCCTCCTCTGACCTTTTGAGTTCTCCTAAGCAGCTTGCCATCAAGCCTGAGTCGGCATGCAGCCACACTCTGATTACTGACTCCCCATGTGAGCCTTCCTCTGTATGTAGCCCACAGTGCCCCTCCAGGCTCCTTGCTAGAGCCAAAGCCTGTGAGCTCAGCAAACCTTTTCTAAGTTATCTGTTTCAGGCATTTCATTATAGTATCAATAACTAGACCAGGATGGGTCTTGTCCCTCAGGCACTCAAGCACGCCCACTCCTTTGGCCCTTCTCTTGGCTTCCAAGACTCTTAGCCATCCCTATGGGTTCCTGCCCTGGAGCCTGCTTTGTTGCAATCCCTCAGCCCTGCCCACACCTCATGAATGCCCCAGGCACCACTGTCTCCTCACTCAGCATCGTTGCCTGGATCCTCCACCAGCTGATGCACCCTCCTCCTCCAGCCCACATGGAGCTGAGCAATGATGGCATGGTCACTGCATGTCTTCCTGGGCATAGGTGGAGCTCCTCCCCAGGACGAGAGACTGAGCTGCTCTGGTTAGGCTATCCAAGCATCTCACGGTGTCAGATGAAATCCTGGAGGTGCATTCAGGTGGCAGCTGATCTGTGGAGTCTGATCTGTCTGATCTGTGGAGTCCAGACTGTGTCATCTGTGTGCAGGCATGGCTGGGAGTCCCCACTCCTCCCCACGTGGAGTCCCTGCTCCTCTTCACATGGAATCCCGCTCCTCCCCACATGGCATCCCTGCCCCCCATCCCACATGGAGGTTCCCACTCCTCCCCACGTGGAGTCTACATCCTCCCCACATGGAGTCCCCACGCCTCCCCATGTGGAGTCCCCAGCACCCCCAGTCTGGCTCTCAGAGAGCTCCTGGTGCACCTGCTCCCAGAGACAGGAAGTGGAAGCTGGCAGCCTGGAAGGTTTGGGCTGGAGACAGCAACACTCCTCCCACTTCTGCTGATGCCCTTGGTCACAGCAGCCCCGGACCCGTCTCCCCCATTTCTCTCCGTGGGGTTAGCTTTCATCCACGTCCCTTCCTCTGACTCTCATCTGTTCCTTCATTAGCTTAGAGCTGGGTTCACAAAATCATGGCCTGTGGTTAGACTCACCCTGCGGATTGTGTTAATTTGATCCACACTGGGATTTTTATTTTCTAAAAAGTAAGTGGCTTTGAACCTGCATCAACTCCCCTTATCAAAGCTGGTCTTTACCTCATTCTACTGTGCGCCCAGAAGCTCTCAAGGCCCACTCCTGGTTCTGGACTGCTGAGGGCAATACACATATCCCTAGAGCCAGTGATGCCCGTGAATGCACAAGACTTTTTGGTGGCTCAGCTCTCCCAGCCCCATTTTGGAAGGGAGGATTGGCCAATAGTAATGTAGGTCTTGTCTGAAGATCAGAATGCTAGCCCCTCTAGGGCCAGGATTGAATGGGAAGGGACCAGTGGAACTTTCCAGAAGGAGGATGATGTTAGGTTACATGGGAGAATGGAGAATGCATTTACCAGAATTTGAAACAAAATAAGTGGTACACTTGAGAGTTGCACATTTCGTTGGACATAAGCTCCACCATGAAAGAAAACAAATTAGCAAAATAGTTGGATCCCGAATAGTGCTATTGTGCTGACAGAATACTAACGCCTGCAGCTTGATTTAGATAAAATAAATAACATTGGGTGGTACACAGGGAAGGCCAGGGAAGAACCGTGAGGCTGGTAAATATGGTCCCTTCAAAGGGGTAGGAGCTGGCATGGTTGGGATGTGTGTTGGCTCTGAAATTCCAACACTTTGCTGTGTGTCTCCAAATGTGCATAACCAGGCCTGTGGGGGGTGGAACCGGAAGTGTGGGGCTTGTCTCTGAGACTGGGTATCCCTGCCTTGGAACAGGCAGACCACACCTGGAGTCACGGAGATTAAACAAGAAGCCAGGAGCCGTGACCTTGAATCAAGAGCAGCTCACAGCAGCTGGCAGCAAGCCATCACCTGTTCTTTGCACAAACCTGCCCCGTCTCCACCACGGGGACCTCAGCTTACCTGTGGCCTCCGGAGCCAGCCCACCCTGGGCTGCCCACGCTGCAGCAGTCCCGCCCCTCCATCCATCACTCAGTCGGTCAGCTGCATGGGACCCTCCCCGTCTGATGCACATCTTCATCCTCCTTAAGGTGATTTATGATCTGGCTCTACCAGCTAGAAAGAGGACTTCCAGAGAGGAGGCACTGTGTCTTGTTCACGGCCATCACCTGTGTCATACACGAGGAACCTCAGCAGTCTGTCCCAAGAAGAACTAGATGCACAGAGCTTAGGTAGGTGCTGGGGTGGCCCCCAAGTGCCAAGTTGTCCTGTTACTGACAACCCCTTTCCTGCCATGGGCTGGCAGGAGGAGAACACAGAGGTCAGCCTCCCCATCCCATTTAACAGATAGACACTGAGGCCCAGAGAAGGCAGGTTTCCCAAACTCTGGAGCCAGGGAGTGGCTAGGCAGAGAAGGGCTCCAGGTTTCCTGGCTCCCAGCTCAGTGCTCACCCCAGGAACCACTGGCAAGTAGGTGGACAGATAGGCACACTGCCTGAGAGGCTGTGTGTTAATCACCGCAGGCAGGATATGCCAGTCCAGCAGTGCTCATTGGTACACTTGCCCTGTGTCTAGCAGGTGGGCAGGCCCATGGAGGCCACTGCCAGCCCAAGTGCACACCTCAAGCCAGTGGCTAATACTGCTGACACAGGCTCAACTGTCCATAGCACCTGCCGAGCCTGGTGGACTGGGCAGATTGGCAAGGTGAAGTCCCTCCCCTTGGATTGGCAGCCTCTGCTGATAGCACTGGTCAGCCAGACTGGCACACGCTGGGCATCTGCCCCCATGATGAGCTTGTACTGGACACGGCCTGCTTACACAGGTGTGCTCGCTGTCGGGCAGCTGAGGAGGGGGAGGAGAGGGAAGAGTGCTGAGTGTGATCCCAGCGGGCAACAGGGGACACTGCAGGACGCTTCCCAGGCAGGGGATTTGGGCCGGAGGCTCACACAGAGAGGCACAGGTCCTGGGAGCCTAGGCCTCCTTTCTAGTCCCAGACCCTGCCCAGCCGGGATCCAGAAGTCAAATTTGCAGCCCTAAGAGGTGCCTTCTCTTTGTGCGCTCCAAGGCCTCTCCAAGTCCAGGCCTGTCTTGTCCCAGCTCATCGCAACCAGGGTGCCTTTTCTGGCACCGACTGAACCTGTCCCTCTCCTGTTTGGAGTCTTTGGTGGCTCCTTCTCAGCCCTTGGATAAAACCACCACAGTCCTGGTCCCCACTGAGCTGAGCCTTGTGCCACAACAAGAGGGAGGTCCCTTCTCAAGCACACCCACAGTACCTGTGTTCGTTCTGCGCACCTTGTGCAGGGGCTCCTGTTATGGGGCAGGCACACTGCTAGGAGGGCTCAGGACAGCCTCCGCAGAGGTACAAGGAGGGCTCTGAAAGCATCACAGAGAAGCGTGATGAGGTTAATGGGTACTAAGGAGTTGGGACCGAGTTGGAGAGCCTGGCGTGGAGCAACCCTCCTGGCTGTATTGGACTTTGGAGTTAGACCTTTAGATTTAAGTCCATTTCAACATTTTCCGTCCTCTTGTCTTAGGTTATCTCCCATCTACAAAATGGGGTGGCAGTCCTGCAGATGGGAGCCCCAGCTCGGCGACACCTGCCACGGATGCTTCTCTTGGTACCCCCTGCCCCGACCCTTGCTGTGAGCTCCCAGCATCACCCCTGTGATGTATGAATGTGTGGGGGATGAATGAGTAAGAAGCGGAAGGAGGCAGGCAGAGTGAATGTTGGAGGGTGGCATTTGTGCAGGTACAAGACCCATGAGTAATTCCAACCGCCCCCTCCCCTTTCCCCCACTACCATCTCTTCCAGGACACGATGTGAGAGTAGAGGCCTTCAGCTATACTTAGAGAGTGACACCTGTGAGGCTGGGGGTTTCTGAAAGTCCCCTTGTCAGGAGGTAGGCAGAAGAGCCCAGGGTCAGGAGCCGGACTCCCCCCACTATCCCAAGACAAAGGGGAGTGCGTGGGCAGCAGGAGCTGGGCTCCATCCCCCTTACCTGAAGGTGCCAGCGGAACTTGAGCTTCCCAGAGGCCAGGACTGTTGGGCACTTGGCGGTGTGAACCTGGTATCCTGGGTCTGGATTTCAAGCATCTAAAAGGTGTGCTCTGAGCAGGAAGTGGTTTGCAGCCGAGGCCTGGCTCCCCCCACTGTCGCTTTATCCCCGTGAGGCCTCCTCGGTCTTCTCCTCCCACCTCTTTGGGCCTTAACCTTGCCTTCTGGGCAGTGAAACACAGTCCAGGTGCCCTCTTGCTCTGAGTGTCCGGGACCTCTCAAGGCCCCGGCAGTTGATGGGCAAGCAGAGCAGAAGGAAGAGAGAAACACACACTAGTTCAGTCCCCAAATGCCTGCTCTAGCTAGGGCTGGGCCAGACCAAAGCCGAGAGCCAGGAACGCCTAGGGGGCAGCAGGGGCCATCACCTACTGCCTCCTACAATCACATCCGTGGGGATCTGGATCCAAAGTAGCCAGGAGCAGAGCTAGGCACTTGGAGACCCAAGACCCAACTTAGCCCACTGCACACCAGTGCTCACCCTGTGACTGTGGCTTTGTGTTCTGCTGATGGGAGCCCGCCTGCTTGTGGGAGAAGACAGGGCTGGCGTGATGTCCTCCCTGACACTGGCAGGTGCAGCCTGATGTTGTCAGAACTTAGTCCCCACCCTTTCTAGCTGACATGCCCCTGGGCAGGGATCACCATTTCAACTGGGTTTACAGCAGTGGGTGAAGGCATTGTTCACAGCACACACACACACACACACACACACACACACACACACACACGTCTCCTGGTGTGCATCCAGAGATACTTACATGCCCTCCTGCACCCCACTGATCACAGCTTCCAGGTCCTCAAGCATACCTCCCTTTGTAGAGGCTGGCTCCACCCACCCCCAGGCTCACACCTGCTCACACTCGCCTGAGCACCTGCCCATCTGTGCGCAGAGCCCCGGGAGAAGCCAGCAGCATTCGCCGACCTGCCATTCTCCCTGCCCCAGCCCCTCCCAGAGCTGCTGTCTGCCATTGGATGGTAACCAGATGAGACAAGGCAATTTATGACAGCAGCTGTCTCTGTCAAAACCGGATCTCCCTCGCACCAGGGAGAGCTGATTACCGGGAGCCTAGCCCTGCCAGAACCCGGCACTCACAAGGGCAGAGCAGGGGAGACGCTGCCACCCAGATAGGCGGTCAGGGACGACAGCTGGCTTGAGGATTGTTCCTGCCCCCTTGTCTTGGGGAGTACATCATCCTCTCCTCTGCCAGGGCCCCTGCCCATGGCTGCTCCGCTAGACCCGCTCCCATGCCTCTCAACTTCACAAATGATTTCAGAGAGGAGAAAAGGTGGGCAGAGATGTTTGGCCAAGGTTGGTCCAGGGTCACCATGGCAACAGGAAGCCAGGAGCTCTCCCCCTACACCACAGGCTACCTGTCTCCTGTCCCCTGCTTCCTCTCCACCTTCTTTCCCCTCACCTCCTCGCGGAGTGCCACTGCCCTGGGTTCCCTCTGCAGATTACCCATTCCTTGCCATCCATCCTTGCCATCTTTGTCCTTTGCCACAAATGTATCCATCTCTCCTGCCTGAGCCCCTACCGGGTCCAAGCTGAGCAGGATGAACTCTCCTTTTTAACACTGTCCAGCTGGTCGTCCTGGATGTTTGCTTCCATAAACATTAAGTGAGTCTGCCATGGCCCAGCCACCATCCGGGACAGGTGCTGGGGTCCACATGGAGTACAATAAAGTGTCAGCTCGCTCCTGCTTCTGTGGGAGGAGCCAGGAAGCAGAAAGTGCTCATTCCAGAAATTTCAGAGGATGAATAAGACCGCCCCCTGCTCTACCTTAGCAGCTCTGCCCACAGTGGTTCTCCGGGCATTGAGCACAGCTCAGGAACAAATGCCGCACCTCTGGGAGAACTCCCACGTGCATGAGTGACAAGCACCTGGGCCCTGGGGCGGGCCGGATCTCCAGGAGCCCTCCCCCTAGCCCAGCTGGTCTGGTGCCATCTCTGTATCGGGCCTTGGGGCAGCTTTCTTGGTACAGTCTCTGAGTGCCGGGGATGGGGACAGGTCCACCCACATGGACTGAGAATCTGTCCTTTCACTCATGGACTTGTTCATCCAGATGACAGGTGCACAAGAGAAGTTTGTAGACATAGCACGCATCACCTTCTACAGTCTTGCGACACACCCATTAACCCACAGTAAGAGAAGTGTCTGGTTCCTCCGTACTCAACAAGATGCTCTCGTGCGCTCCTCGCTCTCAGCATTTCTGAGGCAGAAGCTTCAGCAGCAGCCCCGTCGCACAGATGGGCATTTTGAGGCTCAGAGACGGACAAGGCACCCCAAGGCCGGAGTGAGTCTCCATGAGCTCAGCTGGGTGCTCCCACTGCTGCCCGTCCCTGGTGTCATCTGATCCAGCACCCTCCTCTCCCACCAAAGAACGCAGCCCTCCCCTCCCTTGCCCGTTTGCAGCTAGAGAGACAGACCAGCCTATGCTGGGATTCAAACCTGTGCCAGGGCCCAGGCACCATCCACGCCTCCGTGTCTAATCAGTTCATTAAAGCCTTCCTTGCAAACAGTCCCTCTCGCCTGCCCGGACACAGAGACCTCAGCTGCTCCATTTCCAGGAGAGCCCATTCCTTCCCGGCTGGAGAGGAGTTGGGATAATGCAGGCAGGCAATTTAAACAGCTCCGGCGAAAAACAGCAGTTTCCACTCGCTGCCACTATTACACTTCTCTGCCGCGGCAGGATTGGCCCATAAGTGGGGTATCAAGTTTATTACAGCTATTTCCAACCTGTAATTGGTTTTGCGGAACACAAAGGAAGGGAGGTTGGAGAGAGGGAGGAGGTGATTTTCCCCCTCCTGGGATTTTTTTTTTTTTTCGATGGCAGCACCCAGGGATGTTGGAGAGGTAGCTGATGTTGGAGATTTGTTTGTTTTCAAATTAAAAAACCTCAATTGCCTGGTTGGTCGGCCGGTGGGCCCGCACCACTGCTGGCTGGACTCAGTCCATTGGCCATGCTTTTGGGGAGCCACGTGAGGGACTGCCAGGCCCTACTGTGGCCAGATTTGCTGGAGAGGGGTAGCTGAGGTATTAGGGTGGGATCCTGCAGTCCCCAGGAGTGTGAAAAGTCGTATTCTCAAGGGTTGGCTATTCTAGCATAAGGACACGATGGATGTTCAGGACAGAAAGTTGCCCATGATTGAGCAGGATCCAAAAATGTTAGATTGGAAATTCCAGAAGCAAGCAATTCATAAGCTTTAAAACGGCACCGCGTTAGTGTCATCCCTTCACGCAGCGCATCTGTGCTATTTACACTCATGGCCTGTTAGCCACTTAATGGCCATCTGGGTTATTAGATCACCTGTTCGAGAGATCACCTGCTCATAGCCACCATCACAGTGTACTGTTACCACATTCTAGTTTATTAGCAAATATTGATTTCTTACTGTGCCTACTTTTTTACATTTTTAAAAAAGGTTTATTTATTTGAAAGATGAAAAGATGGGAGGTGGAGGGAGAGAGACAGAGACAGAGAGGGTCTACTCCTAAACACCCACAACAGCCATGGCCGGACCAGGCTGAAGTGAGAAGCCAGAAGTGACATCAGGTCCCACGTCGTAGGCAGCAGGGACTCCAGTGCCAGAGCCATGCTCTGCTGCTTTCCAGGTCTGGGCCTACTGTGTGAGTCAAACGTGATCACAGGTGCGTGTGCACAGACAGACACAGCACTCAGGGCTCAGGGCACACCCTGGAGGGGTGGGATGTCACATCTCGGGGTGGGCTGCTGTCAGACGGTCTCTTGTGGTTGTGCTGCTTCATGCTGTGTGGTCTCAGACCACTGTCTCAGCAGAGCCAGGCTGCTCCTGCACAGATGGAAATCAGGCACAGCGGCTCTCCTCTGGCCAGAAGCAGGAGTATATCTTTTCTTTCCGATGCTCTGAGGGCCTGGCAACTCATAGGAACATAAATACCCCACCTGCTCATTTCTGCCCACCCTGCAGATGCTTGCAGGCTAAGCAGCAAGTTCAAACCCTGAGGGATGTGCAGTGAGTGGGCCCCCAAGGACCCTGTCCTGCTACAGCATAGGCTCTGGGACACACTCCGGTGAAAGGCCTCCTTCTAGATTCGTTTGGTGAATGAATGAGTGGATTCCCTCATCTCAGGAGCACCTTTCAATCCAGGGGAGGAAAAACCCAAACCCTGAGCCTTTGCTGACCAAGAGGACAGCACCAATGAACTGTGAGTGTAGCACTCACACTCACCAAGGGACACTCACACTCACCAGGCAGCACTCATTCTCACTGTGGGACACTCACACTCACCGTGGGACACTCACACTCACCATGGGACACTGTGGGGCACTCACACTCACTGTGGGGCACTCACACTCACCATGGGACACTGTGGGGCACTCACACTCACTGTGGGGCACTCACACTCACTGTGGGGCACTCATACTTACCATGCAGCACTCACACCATGGGGCACTCACACTCACCATGGGACACTCACACTCACCATGCAGCACTAGCACAGTGAGGAAGAGCACATTGTTAGTAACATAATCAGTGATCCTACTGGGGGATGGAGGAGATCAGGCTTGCAGAAATAGGGAAAAAGGCCCACCTCCTCCAGGCAGCCTTCTCCAATCACCCCTCTCTTTAAAGCAATACTTGGCTCCCTATGAGTATCCTTCATCCCTGAGTACCACACGGCTGCCACCTGCTGCAGCGGGCACCGTCTGTCCCCTCCCCTGGTCCCTGTGTTGATGGTGTGGTCTGTGGGTCCCAGCAGGAGGTGAACAAGCTCAGGAGGTCCCTGGACCTGTGCGAGCTCATTTCTTTCTGCTGCTTCCCAGGCTGCCAGCCTCAGGGGATTTCTTTCAAAAATAAGACTAATAAAATCAAAAGAAAGGTTGATTGATTGAAAGATCAGAGTCACAGAAAGGAAAAAAGAGAAGGGACAGAGAATCCCCTATCTGCTGCTTTGCTCTCCAAATGCTTGCAACCAACTAGTCTGGGCCAAGGCAAAGCCAGGAGCCCAGGATACTACCAGGGTCTCGGAGAGACGTTTCTAGAAAGAAAGGGGAGGTGACCCCCAGCCCACTGGCAGCCTAGCACCTACCCACTCACTAGTTTCTGCTGTAGGGCCTTTAACTAGCAGGTTCTCAGATGGCCACTGGCCCCACGGCCTGGGCTGCGAATACAGCTTGCTGTCCCTCTTCCTCCATATCCAGAGCCACGGTCAGCGATTCCAGGGTTCCCAGTGAACCCCCATACCTAGCCACAAAGAGGCTGTCAATCAAACCCCGGAAACACCAAGCTTGCCCTTGAGATCCCCTGGCTAGGCTTCTTGCCACGATTTATGGCTCAGGCACTTTATCTGGGGTGTGCGGGGGTGTGCTCACGTGGGTGCCGGTGTATTTTCCTGGTAATAAAACCCTCAGCCCGGAGAATAAATTTGAGAGGACAGTTTTACAGACAAGAGTTTTTCTCTTTTGTGCAATAAAAAAAAATGGAGTGAAATTTGAGATGGGGATGATAAGGGCTGCTGTACTTTCAAAGGGGATTAGCGGAGGGTGCCTGAGAGAGACAGGATGTGGGTGGTGGGATGACTGGACGGCACCTCTCAGGCCCCCCGCTGGCCTCCCTGAGCCCCCTGGTGGGCAGAGTCACCTCTCCTGCCCAGTCAGGTGGACTGGGTGACCTACCCTGGGAACCAGCGTCAGGTGCCCAGGGTGGCTCTGGCCCCTTGCTCTGTACATGCCTCAGTGTGTTCATCTGCAAAATGGGGTGACAAGGATGCTGTCATCTGCTGCTCTGATGACTCCCTGGGCACTGGGTGGACCACGTAGAGCCAAGGGGGGGTCTGTGCCCCGACAGGGAAAGGGCTCTTGGGGGCAAATGCTGAAAGTCATAAACTGGGCCAGTCACCCAGATGCAGCAGCCATGTCCAGAGCTGGCAGGAAGGGGGCGCAAAACCCTCTCCTGGTTGAAGACCAAGACCGGTCAAGTGTGGGCCAAGGGTGGGGGTGCCCGGAGGGGCCACCTCAGGCTGGTGTATGGAGAAGCAGGAAGGCACGCTGGATTGGGCATGGATGGCTCCGAACTCGCTGCCAAGTTTCCCCATGAGCCCCACAATCAAGCTGGGTGCAGCTTGATTCTCAGGATAAAGGATGTGTGCCAGTGTGGATTCCAACAGCAGAGAGTCCAGTCTGGCCTCTTCTTCTAGAAGGTTCTTGCTGTCTCCAAAAGAGGCAGAGTGAGAGGTTGTGTGCCCTGCCTTCTGACAGCTCGGAGGCAAACGGGTGAGAAGCTCCAGGTCTTCAGAGGGCCAGCTGGCAAGCCTGCAAGCCTGCAAGTGTAGCTCTGAGCTGAGTGTACAAAGTCCTGTAGTGGCCGCTCTCCCTCCAACCCCAACCCTCTGGGGTCTTGGAGCTTGGGGCCACACCAGCATCCCTGAACCTACCCCTACTCATGAGCCTGAAAGGCCAGGGAGGGTCGCACACACATGTTCACAATTGGTGCTAAATAATTGCAGGCTGGATGGCATTGACTATGTTGCCTGAGGCACCTGCACCAGGCAGGTGTGCCCAGGGGAACCCAGCTGTGCCTGGGGCCAGGGTTCCCAAACAGCATCGCAGCCCCAGCTGCCCCCTTTGCCTATAGAACCCGTACTGGCCCCAGCCCTGGCTCCTGGAAGAAAGTGGGTCCACTCAGCTGCCCACACTGCCTGCCTCCTCTGCCTCCCCCATCCTCCTGCCTCCAGCACGCAGAGCCACGGGGAGTTAATTCCGCTTCTCCAGGCCCAGGCATGAGGCCTCCCCATTGCAGGCTGTTAGCGCGGAGCCCAGCTGGGCGGCGAGAGGCTGCAGGCTCCCGGTCTATAATAGAGTTGCTGAGACAAGCGGAAAGCTGCAGCCGGGTAAACAGATAAATAATTGAAGCCCTGACAACACATACCTTGCTGCTTTGTGGAGTAACACTTTCATTAGCGGAGGCAGCGCGGGCAGCCGGGGATACAGCGGAGGTTGGGGGCCAGGGACCACTGCGGCCGGCTTGCTGGCTTTTCGGGGGACTAGAGACAGGGGGCAGCCAGCCCTTGGTGTCCCATGCCGGCTTTATGGTCACCTGCTGAGGTCTCCTGTGCCTGGGTGCCTTGGGGACATCCTGGCTCCCTCCTGGCCCATCATGAGTGCAGCCAGTAGAGGGGCGAGTGCCAAACACTGCTCTCTTCCCTCCATCCCCCACGGGGGGCCCCCTCCCTCTCCTCCACCTGCCCCCACTCCCAGTACCCTCCTGGGAACCAGATTTCCTCCTCCACAGGACCACGGGCCTTGGAAACAAGGAGCTCACTTGCCTAGGAGCCCAGCATTGGTCCAGAGGGTTACCACTCAGCAGCATATGCTGCTGTCACCTGTCTCAGGGCCTTTGCTGCTACCTGGGAGGTCCTCCCACCTTTCACTTTGTTATTCCTTCTGAAGGCAACTTAGACATGGCTTCCTCCAGGAAGCCCTCGGTGATTGCCTTGTCCCTGCTCTAGGCTCCCCTGCCATTCCAAGCCTCTCTTTGGAAAATTTATCAGAAATACTTTTGTCTCCCTGTGAGATCTTGGAACCATGCCTGCCCATCCACCCCGGCTCCCAGTTCCCCTTGCTTCTCCTCCGTCCAGCCTGTTCCCTCATTCCTTCTTTTCTGGAGCCCTGGAAGTCTTGGGAGTCAGACCGGGAGCCCATTTGCACACTTTCTGGCCCTATCCACTGCTGCCTAAGCTTTGCTGGCCGTCCCTGCAAGGTGGGCCCAAGGGCAGTGCCTGGTACAAGAGAGGAAGCAGCTCTGTTCCCTCTCGACTCCCTTGCCTCTGGATGGTCTGACACTTCGGAGCCTCGGTTGCACACCAGTGAAGTGGGGGCAGGTCTCCCTCTGCTGAGGGAGGGTTCTAGTGATGACTGACAGCCCCGATGTGTTGGGGGACACGGGAGAGATGGTGCACCTGGGTGGTGGACAGCACGGGCAGTCCCAGCCTGCTTCTCCCCAGCATCCAGGGGAAAGAGGTGGCCATGGCTGGCCGGGCACTCACTGTGCTGCCCTTGCTCTGTGGCAGGTGACAGAGGGCGGTACCATCAAACAGAAGATCTTCACCTTCGACGCCATGTTCTCCACCAACTACTCCCACATGGAGAACTACCGCAAGAGAGAGGACCTGGTGTACCAATCCACAGTGAGGTGAGCTCTGGGGTCAGGATCGGGCGGTGGGGAGTGGGGGCAGCGGGGTTGGCACGCGGGCAGGGGGCTTCCTTCACAGCCAGCTCTCAGCACTCTGGGCTGCGTGTCCCCGAGGCTGGGAGGCAGAGCTAGGACCCTCTCTCTGCAGCGGCAGCCTCTGGAGGGGTGAGGCAGGGGAGCATCAGGCTCCGACCCCCACCTACCATTGGCACCCTGGGCCAGCTCCCCTGGTGATCCCATAGGGTGGGTTTGCACACCCGTTTTCAGGTAAGGACACTCAGGCAGGACCAGAGAGGATGGGCAGACTCTGAAGTCACACAGCCAGGAACGGCAGGGCTGGAGTGAACTCATACCCCCAGGCCTTAGGGGTCCCAGCCAGGACTCAAGACAGAAACAGCAGTGGGCAGGGAAAGGGGTGATGCCACCTCCTGGTCATCAGGGAGCCCGAGTTCAGTACAAAACTGATTGGAGGGGTGTGCCTAAAATATGCAAGCGCATCCATGACACCTAGGAGATCTGCAACACCTGTGACCCCAGCAACACCCAGGACAGTTGGTCACAATCAAGAGGGAGAAGGAGGGAAGGACAGCACAGCACCAGGGCTTGCCGGGAGGACTCGGCCACGGTACATGCCAGGGCTCACGGCAGAGGGGAAATAGCTAGCCCCGAAAGCGATGGAGAGTCAGCAGCCAGCGGACCTCTCCAAGCTTGCTGGCACCCCAACTCTGCAGGGAGTCCCTGCACCCCCACGCCTGGCCCCTCTGGACTCCAAATCCTATGCCAAGATGGAAACCCCCAGAGGCTGTGCAGAAAATCCCAGGTCCACCCCCCATTCCTCATGCCCCCAGCGTGTTGAAAGCACAGCCCTGGGACTCCAAGATCTGAGTCCAAACCCCAGCCCAGCCACTGCTCCTTGGCAGCACACACAACCCGAGCCACTTGGTTCCAAATGCCATGGAGCGCCCAGTGTGGAGTGTGAATGCTGAGGTGTGTGTTCAGTGGCCTGAATTCCTACTGGCCTCTGCCACCTGGGATCCATGGATGCCTGGGCTGAATTTCCAGGTCTCCAGGAGGGAGCAAGCCCACACACCTGCTACAGCCTCCTCAGGGTCCAATAAGGGCAGCCAGGCAAGGGGCCAGTGTGGACCACTCCCTTCCCCCAGCAGGGAAAAGCTTCCAAAATCACCTTGTCTGTGACGCCCATAAACCTTGCATTAACTTTCTCTGAGCTTCATAAATGATCCTTTGAACGCCAACAGCATATTTACTATTATTATTATTATTTTCTCTAGCTCCATTTTTTTTTTCTTTTCCCAAGGGGTCAGGGTTCAACAAGGTCAAGAGACCAAGGACCTCCTCCGGAATGACACAATCTTGCTCAGACCCCAAAGGTGGTACTTGGTCAGTACCTCTTTCTACAAGAACCTTATTTGATAGCTGGGGAAGCAGAGGCCCAAGGTCACACAGCATGGGGGCTTCTCAGGATGCCAGGGACCAGGCATCCCTCCAATCCAAGCCTTTTCCCTGAACCTCAGCGACATAGAGCACCCCAAGAGTGAAGGTCCCAGCCCCTCTGACTTGGTCCACCAGGTCACAGCCAGCAGGGCTGGGAGAGACACCACGCTGAGCTCCACACTGCAGGACCCGCTGCAAGCTGGTGATGGGGCACCCAGGACTCCGTATTTACATATAAATGAAGATATTTACAAATTAATGCAACTCCCTTAGAGAAGGTCCCAGCTCACAGCTGTCTGAGCCGCTCCCTCTTCAGCTGGGGAAAGTGGAGAGACGATGAGGCTGCAGACTGTACCAGTAATGGCAGATAGCAGTTTCCTGGGGAGGAGAGGGGTCTGAGCAAGGAGCCCTTGGGACTCCTGAGCAGGTGGGGGTCCAAGGGGCATGACCGCGGGTGAGTTACTTCCCCTCCCTGCCCCTGGGAACCCAGAACTAGGATGGAGCGGGCAAGCATGGGCTGCTTCTAGACATACTTCCCTGCACATCCTGTGGGATCCTGGTGTGGTGCAAAGTGCCGAGGGATAGGGCAGGAGAACTCGGAAGGGGCGGTTTTACCTGGGGTCACAGAGGCTGTCAGCCCCCAAAACCAGACAGCACCACAGATTCTCCAAAAGACCCAAGGCCAAATGGTGCCTGTACAGTGCAGGGTGCAGGACCCGGGAGGGACAGAGACGCCGGATGCTGTTCAGGGGAACTCCCCTGGGAGGCTGGCTCTTGGGCTAAGACTCTCAGGAAGTGGGTCTAGCAGGTGTCACCACCCCTTACTCTCCCTCTTAGGGCACTGCAGCAGGTCACAATCTTCCCTGGACTTCCCAAAGCCACTGCACCTGCCTACAGATTGCACTGCAAGTGCCAGGGACCCGGACCCCGACTGGGAGAGGAAGTAGCTGATACACCTTGGGTGCCTTCCCCCTTCTGGTGGGACCAGGTGTGTCGCCCTGTCTCCCAACAAGACAGGTGTCTAGCAACCCTCGGAGCAAACCAAGGCACCCATATTGGCTTCCTTCATCCCTTTGCATCTTCCTGGGGTCCCCTCGCTCACTCCCAAATCCTTGTTGCTTCAGGTCTGCTTCTCAGGGGTCACCCCAAGGCAGGGCAACAGAGCCAACACAGGTGCTCACCCACCATCCTGACCTCTGCATCCACCTTGGCTCTGCCTCGCTGCTTGGCACCAGGCTGGGCACAGGTAGGAGTGGAGTGAGGGCTCTGCCCTGTGAGCAGAGGTGAACTGTGGGCAAAGCTTCCTGGTGTCGGGGAGGAGACGAGCTTTCTCTCCTGCCCCTCTGGGTGTCTGTCTGGGGTCTCCAGAGCAAAAGGGCAGTAGTGGAAGGAGGTCCCTGGGGGGCCTGAGTGAGGCCTGTCTGTTCCTCTCTGCACCCATTCCCTTCCTCCTGCACGAGGGCCGCCTGTCACAGAGCCTTTTAATCACACGACCTGCTCCAGAGGAAGACCATGGTCCTTCCCGCACCTGCTGATGTACAGGTCAGCCTGCGGTGTTTGGGAGCGTATTGTTGAACCCCACCACCTGCTGCCATCGCCACACACCTTGCCCACTGCGCTTGGCCAGCGAGGCTCCTGTGGTTCATCCAGGTTCAGCTTCAGTGCTGCTTCCTCCAGGAAGCCAGTCTTGCATGCTAAGACTCGTTAATCCTTTAACATTTCCAAGTTTGTTCCCAGCGGTCTAGAAGTCCCACAGGCCCTGGCATAGCACCCCACACTCACATACACATGGTGGATGACTTGTAAATGTCTGTGGGGTGTGTGAGTGAGGGCAGATACCACCCTCTCCGCGCCCCTGGAGGACCGGGATGCCTTTGGAAGAGGCATTCAGGCCTCAAGGCTTCCCTGAACAGCCACATCTCTCACTCCTCCCAGAGAGTGAGTAGGAACTGGAGTTAGAAGATGCAACAAAGCACAGACAGGCCTGGGTGTGTGAGGCTTGCAGCCAAGAGGGTGGACTCAGGAACATGGCAAAATAGCGAGGGGGATGGGGTATGAGGGATGGGCCTGGTGAAGGGCTTGATGGAGACGGATGAGGGGTCAGGGGGAGGGGAGGTGGCTCCACAGCCTCTCTGGGGAGATGCCCTCTATGCAGAGATGAAAAGGAGCAGCCCGGCAGGCTAACGGGTGGAAGGGGCACCCCAGGCTGAGGGCGCAAAGGCCCTGGGGTGACGGAAGAGCCGCCCGAGACCCAGGGTGCCCAGAACACAAGGGCAGGGAGGAGGAGGCAACCTGGCCCCTCAACAGCACGGCCTGATGTGACCCACAGAAGCCTCCCCGGCTGCTGAGCCAAGAGCGTGGGTTAGATGTTCCAGGATGGAAGGAGACAGAGGCCTTTACAAGGGAGGCCCAGGGCCTGATTCCCCTGCCCAGTGAGCATGCGTGAGGACCACACCATCTGGGTGCGCAGGGCGGGGCCTGGGATGCAGGAGGAGGGCAGAGCAGAGCTCCACCTCCCTGATCCCTAGGAGGTTGGGGAAAGCCAGTCAGGGCAAGAGGAGACGGAGGGTGGGCATGTCGGGAGACTCAACAGTGCAGAGGGCACACACACTGTGAGAGCAGAAAGAAGCCTGGTCCACCCAGGAGTCCTGGCCAGCCCCGTATCCCAGGTACTCGAAGGTCGTGCCCTCCGATCACGGTCCAGTGGCCTCTGACATGCCTTTAGCACTTGGCTGTATCCTTTCTATCCTACTAACCCTAGAGAAGAACAATAAATATTTGTAAAAGAGAAAGAAAGGTGAGAGAGTATAGGGAGATAAGTAGCTGTCAACGCAAGGACACACTCAGACATGGGATGCCAAGACGGGGGACATCACACAGAGGGACATCCACAGTGCTTCTGGAAGCGGGGAGTAGGTTTGACCCAGGGGTGCTGGAAGCAGGTGCTCCGGGCGGAGAAGCCTGTGTGCGCCAGGGCGCAGGGGTGGGAGTGAGCCCCAGGAGTGACAGGACCACTCCCTCTGCACAATGGCTTCAGCCCTGCTCTGCCCACCCAAAGGGCAAGACGGACTTGACCTCAGCAGGCATGCTGACTGAGGCATCCTAAGAGCCGACTTTGCCTTTGTAAAGTTCAGTGTTCCTTCTATAATTCTGTCTATGAATGCGCAGTCTGCTCTCTTTCTCCGCTGTTGGCACAGAGCGAAGTGTCATTGTCCCCCCCTGGCTAATTTGAAAGTCTGAATCCTAGCACTCCAGCTCCCCTGACACATTATCTCAGACCATACGGCCTTCTTCCTCCAAACACGCCTAACGGGCCGCTCACACACGAGCGCTCCTTCATTTATTCTGCTCATCTGATCACTCAGCCGACACACACACACACACACACACACGTGCGTGCGCTTGGCTTGGGCTAAACCCCTGGCAGCAGGGCAAACACAGGCCCTGCCCTTAGGAAGCCCCTGAGATCACAGCCTCTCCTGACCCTGTCCTCTGTCTCCCTCCAGAACTCATCCAGGAATGAGAGTAAGAGGGGCGGTGTCAGAGGAGCCCTCGTGTGTTGTCAACACCCTGGGCTCTTGGCTGACCTTCAGCCTCAAGTGGGCACCAGGACCCCTTCTCCAAAGCAGGAAGGGAAGGTGGCAGTTCTGCACCCAGCCACTAGGGGAAATTGGGTCCCTTGATCCACAAGATGGATGGTCTACAATGCAGACCAGTCCAAGAACGCCCTCGTTTTAAGGTCACCTTGGAAGCTACAAAAAAAATTACGAGTTCTTGGCCCTACCAAGAGAGGAGATCAGGAATCCCAGCTGTTGGCAGTCAGATCTGGAAAGCTCTGCTCCACTCACTGCCTTCCCCTGCTCCCACACGCACATCGAAGCCAAAGATTCCCGTGGGAAGTTCCTGGGCATGGATTATTCTAGCTGCTGGTTGCAGCTGGTGGCAGCTGGTGGCTGACATGCAGTGGCTCTGAAGCCCCTGGGGCTAGGCCCAATTGGTTGGAGATGAGGAAAGAGCTGGACTAGCCAGTGGCCTCACAGCCCACTCCCCGGGGGACAGATGGCCTGACCCAGGGCCTGGTGGCTCCAGGTGCCCACGCCACTCAGAGTCATCTCCAGGGCATTTTCAACTGCCCAGGTGCCAGGCTGGGCTGAGCTTCCTGAGTGCGGTGGGGGAGGTGTGGGCAGAAGCATCTCCCTCACGGGGTCCTGGAGGAGGGTACCCAGCTCTCCGGTTGGACCCAGTTCTGGCCACCACAACCCCCAGAGCAGAACAAGGATAGGGGCTATGCCAGGCCCCAAAGCAAGGTACTGCCCGGGCTGGAGCTCAGTGTGGGTACTCAGCTGCCCTCCTGGGTTTTGCCTGTAGGGGCAGGGCCCCCCTTTTTTGTCTTGCTGATAAGTCCATTTACTTGTTCCTGCTGCTCTGCCTAAATCCTTTTGGAAAGAGACACTCTTCCCACCCCAACTGCTGGCTCCCTCTCCCCCCCAGCCCATTAGATCCACAGAGCCCCAGTAGGGCTTTCCACAGCCCACACCCCCGACCCCACTCACACCCCAGCCAAGACCGTGAGCAACCTGGGAGGACCAGGCCCCTTGCTGCCTGCACAAGCGACCTCGGCAAGTCCACGGAAGACAACCCTGCCCCCCGGCTCCCGCTGGCAGAGCAGACACACTTTCCTTCTGTTCCTTCTCTGCTCGTCTCCTTGACTATTGTCCTAGCACTGTGTCCTGTGTTTCCTTAGTACTCCTCGCCAAGGGTCTCACTCCCCCAAGGATGTGTCTGTTCTCACCCTCTGCAGCTCAGCCACATGCCTGCACCTGCCCTTGCACACCCGTGCACCTCTGGGTTTGTAGCCCCAGAATCCTCTGCAGCACAGACCCTGCATCTCCAGGCCCCATGGGGTCTCAAGGGTCCCCATTTCCACATTTGGTACCACTGGAGGTATTGGCACTGCATCTTCTTGGTCTGAAGCAAATGGAAGCATTTGAGGCAGGAAATTGCAAGGTGTTCCATTGAATCCCCAGCTGTTACCAAGCAGCTTCCATCCTCCCATTCTGTGTTTGCCCCTGACGCTCAAGGAGACCCCTTTGGACTCCCTGAACCCACCTTTCACCCACTAGCTACCTCCCCCAGGGGCAAGAAAACACGCGTGCAGCTGTCTGCTGCCCTCTGGTGCTGCTCTAGGAAATTGCAACCAGGGGGTCTCCATCCCTTGGGCCCCCAGCGACCAGGGGCCAGCCAGCTTGTCTCTCAGGGACGCTTCCTTCACCTCAGAGTCCTCAGCTCCCGGCAGAAGGCCTCAGGGAGTGCTGTTAAGTTAATGGTGCAACACATGATCCAGAGGAGGAATCACCATTTCAAACAGTCAGCAAAACCTGTACCGGGCAGATCTCAGACCCCGCGTATGGGCTCAAGCTGAGCCCAGAAGAGGAGAGAGCCTGGTCCATGAGCCCAGAGAGCCTCCCAGCTAGGCAGCCCTCTGCTCCCCTGCAGGCACCCAGCTAACAGAGGGGCGGTGGTGGGGATACAGGGTGATGGTGCCTTTCTAGCAGGTGCCATCCAGTGCTCAGTGTCAGGCCCACACTGGACAGGTGGCACAAAGTCAGTTCTCATGCAGGCATCCCCTGCCTGCGACACATCTCACTGCCACAGGAGAGTGAACCCTCAGGCATCCCCTGCCTGCGACACATCTCACTGCCACAGGAGAACGAGTGTGAACCCTCCTTGCCCCCTTGGTGGCGGGGGGATGTGTTTGTTTAACTGCAGACATCAGGGGGACAGAGGCCCTGTCCCCATGGAGATAATGTCCCCAGGGCCGTGCTGACCATGCAGGGAGCAGTGGAGCTCTGCCAGGAAGACAGGTCCCTTTCTGTAACCTGGGCAGCAAGAAAAGCAGCCACATGGAGGGCAGGGAGTGAGCTTCCTGGCAGAAGAAGAAGCAAACAATGGGGACCATGACCTGATCCAATGAGCAGGGAGTTTGGTGAGCCTTCCAACAGGGCAGAAGAAGGCACAGGCAAGCAACAGAGCCCAGAGCCCATGGAGCTGGCTTCTGGAACTTTCTGCTAAAGCAGGGACTCTTTATTCAGTGGACTGGGTGGATGCAGCCGCTGGTGCCCAGGCACGGACCCACAACATCAGAGTTGTGCATTGCCCGACGTGATCCCAGTGTGCAGCCCAGAGTGAGGATGCTCTGGTAGAACATTCTGGGTCCTTACAGAGACTCTGCGTGGTGATGCGAGTAACACAGGGTCCTGGAGACCCGTCTCACTTAGTTTTACGTTACCAAAAGACTAGAGAGGAGGTGGAGCGACCTAGGAGAGAGATGAACTTGGAACAAGTAGGCTGGCAGGACGGGCATGGAGTAGATGAACAGTGATGTGGGGGGTGTGGCTCTGGGATCTGGAGGTGAAAGCCAGTGGGGAGCTGCTAGGACTGGAATACAGTGGTGCCCAGAGCCAAAGGGTTAGATGCCCAAGCACCCCAGCACACAGGTGCCAAGGAAAGAAGCTGTGATCCCCAGCTAGACGTCAACAGCTCCGCCTATGGCCGTGAGCCATCACCCAGACCAGATCTCTCAGCCTCCCCATGAGAGCCCAAGACCTGAGTGTGTGGGGGGCTGCCCATACGGTCACGCACAACAAGTCGGCTGCCCGTGTGAAACTCGACTCCTGCTCCCAGGAGACCCCGTCAGCGCTGTGCGATGCTCAGGGCTGCCACCTGCCACCCCCAGCCTGGGGGACAGACTTGCTGCCATGGCAGTTAATTTATGCATTTGCAGCTAGGGAGCCAGAACTATTAGACAATAAGCACGCACACACATTACCCTTTTACTTCTAAGTAAAAAAAGAAAAATCAGGAACTGGACTGTCAGCTTTATTACTAATTACACAAATACTTTATTGCTGGCATTTTAAAAAAAAAACTGAAGGCTGAAAACGACTGGGAAAGACCTAATTTAGTAAACAGAACAAAGCGCTCGTCTCCACATTAGAACCCGCCCCGGGTGGTGCGAACCTCTGCTTCACGCAGAACTGCAGCCTGATGGGTCTTCCCCACCCTGCAGCACTCTCATCTCCTTGGAAGGCGACTGTGCCCCCGGCAGCGAGGGGTAGGTGGGCAGTGGGCAGTCCTCAGGAGCCCGAGGGTCTGTGAAAATCCAGATGAGTGAGAGCAGGAGCTGAGGGTCGGGAGCTGGGAGTGACTTGTCCGAGATGGTCTCATACAATAAGCACTTGGAAATGGCTGGGTGACGGGAGAGAGGTGGGTGGTAGTGGGAAGGGAGAACAGAAGGAAGGGTGGATGAGTGGATGAGCGGATGGGCACAAGAATAAACGGGTGGTGTGTAAGCAGATAGGTAGATGGGTGAGTGCGTGGATGGTCATGAAAGAGTGGCAGAGCTAACCCTGAGCCAAGGAAGAAGTCACCTAAAACTCACCATTCGTAGGGTTGGGGAGCCATTTGGACTTTCATACAAAACAGGAACCATCACCTCTGCTTGCACATCACCCAGCCTTCAGCTGAGACCAGACAAAGCCGGAAGCGGGGCAGCCATCTTCAGTTCATAAAAAACAAGAGTCCACCAGAGACGCTGAGTGTCTGTGTACTCAAGGTCACACAGCCTGGTGGTGATGGAGCCAGGCCCAGGGCTTCCTGACGCCCAGCCATGGGCATGGTTTCTCTCTGGCTCTCTCCATGCATCATGGCCCCTTGCCACTCAGTTCCTTCTGCACCTGCCCAGCAGCCAGGGTGACATCAGTTCACGGCACCTGCTGATGAAGCCCCCAAGGGCTTCCTGCTCACTTGAGATGCAAACCTGGTACCTTGAGAGCCCACGCGCTCACTCCTTGACACACACACACACATTCATGTACACCATATACACGTACCCCACTCAGACATTCACCTCACACACCACATACACTGCTCACACACATACCACTCATGCATACACACATACATACACCACATGCCACATACACCACACACACATTCATATATCACACATGCAACACATACCACACATACCACATGCGCACACACATACACCACATCACATATATGCCACGACGACTGCATACATTCACACATACACATATCACACACACCACACAGACATGCACACATGTATCTGTCACACACATGCCGCGTACACTACACACCCTGGCTAGCCTCTGGTCGCCCAGACCTTCTCCTTAAGTATGTTCCCTTCTCAGGACGTCTGTTTATGCCTCTCCCAGACCTGCCAGGTAACCTCTGCAGGGGCACCTTCCAGGACCTCCCCTGGGTCACCTGTTGTTCCTCTGACGGCATTGATTGTTCGGTCGGTTTCCCTGTTTGCGCTTCTTAACACTGATCTTTTCTGAGACTACTCCCATTTGTTCATCCTGGTACAGGTATCCTTCTCATCTCTCAGACGCAGGCCTTCCCAGAATCCCTCCCCCAGCTCATCCTGGGTAGCCCTTCCATAGCCAGAGGCCAAGAGAGGTTTTCTAAGCAGACAAGTGAACTCCAGGTCCAAGGGCCTGGCTGTCAGACCTGCGCCTAAGCCAAGGGAGCGGATGACAATCCTGTACAACAACATGGGGTAATTGGGCCCATCATACAAGCGTCTCTGGGCCTGTTTCCTTTTTGTCCAGTGCACACACATGGGCGGGGCCTGGACCTGGCAGTCCCCTGGGTCTCTCTCCTCTACCCCTTCCTCAGTGAGATACACTGCGCCCCCAGCGGGACTGGGCTCCATGTGCAGCCGGGTCTGGGGTCGAGGAGGCAGAGGCCTGAGCTCTGTGTCCAGGGCCCCTCGGGGTCTGTGGAGTCGCATCTGGGTGCTAAGGGGAGCAGCTGGCCTTGTCATGGCCTCTCCTAGTGTGCATTGTGGAAGTTCCAGATTATTATTCACAAAGGGGTCACTTGTTTCCTGTACCAATAGGGTGCTGGTTCAGCTGGGCTTTGTGATTTGTTCTGCAGGAGGTTAATGGCTCTGGATGCGGTGGGCCACACCTGGCTGGTGGGGGCCCTGTCCATGACAATTTACACTCCCTGCTTCCCTCCAGCCTCCCGCAGGTGGCTGGGGGCTTCCATATCCCAAGACTGTTGCATTCCCCTCCAGGGTAATGGCCAAGCAGTGGCCCTGGGAGCTGAGGAGTCCCAAGAGCCACATTTATGGGTGAGATTTGTCCATCTCTTAGTGAGGAGCTTGCTTGCCCCAAGCACTGTGCACGCAGCCACACACAGGTCCCCCACATGCTGCCATGAGGTGGGTCCTGCCTGACTCTGGCTGTAAGTAAAGATAAAGCTCAGACACGTTGGCAGGCCCAAGGGCACACAGCTACAAGGGGTCTAACCAGGGCCCAAGCCCCCCGCCCTGCCCTATCTGTACATCTAACAACCTCAGGGTAGGTGCTGAGCACCTGATCCTCTCCATACTGACAGAGAAATTCAATCCAGGGGCATCTCAGCCCCAAACACCCTGGGAAAGCACCCGATTGCATCCCCCCTGCCCCAGCCTCACCGAGCCCCTGCACTGTGGCCTCTGGGATGCGAAACTCGATCCTTCCCCACCCCTTGGTCCTTCCACCCCTTGTGCCAGCTGCTGCCTCCGCTGTGACCTGGAGAAGGCAAGTGTGGAAGACAGGCCCCCAGAGCAGTCAGCATCTGGCAGGAGGGGCAGAGCTGCTGGGAGGCCAGTGAGTCCTGGCATGGAAGAGCTGGCAGGAAGGATCAGAGCTCGCCACACCGTTAGCTCTCCCTGTTCCATTTCTCCATTGCCCAGCCTGGGGGTGGGGAAAAGGTGTGTACATGGAACCCTGCCAGCTGTTCCAGAGACTGATGGGCAAGGGTGGGCAGGTGGTGGGGGGTTCTGGACCTGTCAAAGCCCTCGTTAGATGCCCAAGACTGCAGAACCCTCCATCCCTGCTGGGAAGCCCCTCCCCCCGCCCTCCTGCCCCTCCCTCTGTGGCCTCTACATTTTCTCTTCTCCTGGACTCCGTCCCAGTTTGTCATATAACCATAGCAGAGAGGGCTGCCAGCTCAGTAGTGATGGGGCTCATCTTCCAGCCCAGTGAGTCACCTGGATTTTTTTTTAACCTAGAGTATTGCAGGTGTCCAGGGTCCGTCCATCTTCTCAGATGTCGTCTCTGCAGAGCTCTTCCGTAGCTGTCTTGTCCAACACAGCATCCCCACCCCCGTCTGCCCCTTACCTTCCTGTCCCCTGATGGTGTGGGTCACCATATCCAGCGTTGCGTGTTTGTTGTCTAGCACAAACTTGAACAATCTGCCGCCTCTTATCTCATACCCTTGGGTCCATCATTAGTACCTGGGTGGACATTGAGGGAATGAATTCAGGAATGTGCTAGAAGCAGGAGAAGGTGCTCGCCAGGTCGCAGTGGTCGCCAGGAGACTGAGAAGATGAGAGACAATGTCCATGTCCCCTGGTGGTCCTCGCAGGGGCATGGTGGTTTGGAGTCACTCAGTTTCAGGGCTGGAGGTCAGAAGCAGAAATGGGTCTCACTGGGCTGGAGCCAATGGGCAGGTGGGGGCGGAGCTCCTTCTGGAGGTCCTGGGGAGTCTGCCCCTTTGCCGTTTGGTGCTTTTCGGGGGCCTGCCCTCAGCGTTCAGCCAGAAGCCCCTTTCAGAGCCGGCATTACTCGTCCCTCTGCTGCCGTCCTTATGTGTTTCCGACCCTAACCTTTCCCACGCTGTAACATTGCATCTGCCTTCTGGGTCACCAGGACCCTCTCCTCACCTTGAGATATACCCCTATCACACAGGTATAGCTCCCTTTCACTGGAGAAGAAAATGCAGTCCCAGGTTCCAGGGACTTGATCACTCGGCTCACCACTGCTGTGATTGTCATGGGACAGTAAGCAGCACCACGTCCAAGGTTATCTCTCCGTCAGGTGAGGCCCATCCCCTTCTTCCCTCTGGGTCTCTGCTTTCCTTGCCAGGGTCTGGTTAGCACACAGTAGGTGCACAGAAATGAGTACTCCATGTTGTTCATCCCAACGTCCCACTGTCCAGGGCTCAGCCTGGCACATGGAGCAAACCCACCAGGTATCGTGTGGGACTAGAGAGAAGGCAGATTGGGTAGAGGGAAAGTGAGGGTCTGGCCTTTGGAGGGTTGGGGGAAGAGTGGAGGGGAGGTGAGAGAGGGGAAGGGATTCCAGAGATGGGGGAGCCACCAGCTCGTGACAGGTTTGAGGACCTGACACCTGTCGCATGCATCACCTGGCACTGGAATTGAAGAGTGAAAAAGCCAAATGTGAGGTGGCAGAGCAGAATCAGCCAAGGACTGGCCCTCCAGGGACCCGGACCCCAGCGCTGTGGGAGCCAGAGCAAGACATCGCCTCCCCGTGCCTCAGTTTCCCCATCTCTGCAAAGGAGGCCATGGTGGCATCACCTACCCCAGAGAGATAAAATGTCTTGGCCCAGGTGGAGTATACCCTGAGATGGGAGCCTAGTCATTAACATATGTAGAACCATGACATGGGAGTGGAACTTGGCCACACTCCTCCCAGAAACATGTTACTGGATGCCTGCTCTGAGCCAGGCCCGGGGCCAGACTCCACAGTGACATTGTGGTTACATCACAATCTCCATTTCACAGAGATAAGAATGATTGCTGCCCCCGTGTTACACGTGAGACAGTTGAGGCCTGGCCATGCTCAGTACGAGTTTGAGACCCATAACTGGATGGCAGAGGAGCCAGCGCTTGTAGCCGGACTCTGCTCTTCAACACTGCTCTCCTGTAGCATCCAACTTCACTATGCTGGTACCCAGAGCCCTGGACTTCTGCCCTGAATCCTTCTGGAAGATTTGGAGGCAGTTTCCAAGCAGGAGTCTCCTCCCTTTGCCACGGCCATCTAGGGAAGATGCGAAAATTTGGCTCTGATGAAATTAGGTCCATGTTGTGATATAACTTTCTATATTCACCATAAAGCTAATAAACTAATAAATTAGACAGGATGAAAATATCAGTGGGCAGGACTGCACGCTAAAGCATTGCTGTAATTACTCTCCTGGCCAGGGCCAATTTCTCAAATTTCGCCTTGGCCAAGTTTCCTCAGCTCACGGTGTCCCTAATAAGGCATAACTCACTCTATAAACATTAAATTGACTTATTTATTTTACATTACAGTGGAACCGAAAACCACCTTGATAAACCTATTCTCGTGCATCTGCCTGGCCTGTGAACACAGCCTGATTCCTTTTTAAACAAACAGCCAGTGGGTCTCAGCCCAGCCTGGCCCCTACTGCTTCAGTGCGTTCAACTGTAGCACCTGGCTGCACTCCCTGGAGCTGGCAAAGGCCTTTCGTTAGAGATGAAGATGATTCATGACTAATTAGTAATAACCCTTTTTTAAGATATCTTTTTTTTATTGGGAAGGCAGATATACAGAGAGGAGGAAAGACAGAGAGGAAGATCTTCCATCTGCTGACCCACACCCCAAGCAGCCAGGAACCTCTTCCGGGTCTCCCACGCAGTTGCAGGATCCCAAAGCCTTGGGCCGTCCTCGACTGCTTTCCCAAGGACACAAGCAGGGAGCTGGATGGGAAGTGGGGTCACCAGGATTAGAACTGGCACCCATATGGGATCCCTGTACCATGCGAGTGCAAGGTGAGGACCTTAGCCACTAGGCTACTGCGCCGGGCACTAGTAGTAACACTGATGCCAACATTTACAGAGTGTGCATGATTGGTGCTCTAGGCAGGACCCTCAGCCCCCAGTCCCTAAAGGATTCAGTCACCATCGTGAGCCCCACTCTGCAAATGAGGGGTGGGGGGACATTGCTGAAGCTCTGATAGAGTTGGATCACTGCCAGGGAGGGCTGAGGTCAAGGTCATGGTCACCTTCACTACTCCACCCTGCTGCCCTAGCTCGCTTGCACTGATGGCTGGGGTGAGCACGGGGAATTCAGGTGACAGTGACACATGTGGTGAGCTGTGGCAAGCAGGAAGGCAAGGTGGGGAAGAGCTGGATGAGTGTGCGTGCTCAGCAGCAAGTGCCATGGAGGAGCACAAGGAACTCTGGGAGGTTTAGCAGGGACCACAGCTGGGGGGAAGTGGGAGGCAGTAAGACCACCGTGCAGGTGGAGAGCACAGCTGGGCCAGGTGTGTCTAGAGCTCTTTGGATGAATGGAATACCGGTATCTGCGTGTCCAGGCCCAGTGGGGGTGCATCTCAGTAGTGGCCTTTGCCCGAGCACACCTCTCTGGGCTAGTCCCACCTAAGCTCCTGGAGACCATGCCACTAGCAGCTCCTCCTCCTGACCTGCTCTCACTTCCCCCTGTTGTCATGTCTCCCAGCACCCAGATGCCTTGGGGAACTTGTCATACTCCGATACAACAGTGCTGCAGACAGGGTAGGGGCAACCCTTTCTGCAGCACTGAAAAGTAAGACCAAGGAGGCAGGAATCTGTCGTGTTCACTATTATCTCTCGAGAAATGCTTCCATGTGCCATTGAGGGGTGTGTGGTCGATCTCAATATAGAACTGTTAGATGGATAGATGAGTAGATGGAGGGATGGAGGGATGGATGGATGGATGGATGATGTGTGGATAGCTGCATGGATTGGTGGATGGATGGACAAATGGATGAGTGGAGGATGATGTACAAATAGGTGGATGGAGGGATGGATGGACAGACAGATGGATAGATAGATGGAGAGACAGGTGATTGGATGGATCAACTGCTGGATGTGCTGATGATTTAATGAGCTCCTTGTGGAGGCCCCAGCATGGTGCCTGGTGTAGAAAAATCATTTCATGTGTGTTAGATTAAAAAGAGCCCTAACCAGGCTCCAGAGATTCCTGCTTGCCCATCAAGCTCACTTCCTGGAAGGCAGAGCCCCTGAAGGGAAACCAAGATCCAGAGCCAGCCCCAGGCCAGAGGCATGGCAGAGGCCAATTGGGGTTGTTGTCCCTTGCCAGTCACCAGCTCTGGTTCTGCCAGGCAATGATGCAGAGCAGGGAGGGTTGGGCGTGGGGGAGACCTTGGCCCCTGTCTCAGCAGAGCTGTCAGCCTGTTCTCTCATTCCCAGCATGGCCAGGGCACTGCCAGGTCACATGGACCGAGTGTCTGAGCGGAATTTTGGAATCTGAGTGAGAATTTCTCCTGCTCTCTGGGGCGGCAGGTCCCAAGGCCTTCCAGAAACTGCAACTCAGCTGCCCCTTTAGTGCTCCTCTCTGACTTTAAACATGGCTGTGAGAAGATCTCCTGTTGCTTCTGTGCGAGTCACTGGCCCTGCACTCCCTAGGTAGGCTGCTAACTTAACCCAGGCCCTCAGCACCTTTCCAAGCTGTGAGTCCCATCTAGGTGCGACTCTGATTTGATCTGCCCCTTTTGATGTCCGTCCTTGCAGTGTGACCTTGGACATGGGACTTGATCTCTTTGTGCCTCAGTTTCTTGCTCCATCCAGGAGCAGAACATAATAGTAAGCATAGGATTGCCAGAGGGTTCACTGAGTGAATGAGTAAAGTTACTGGGAATGGTGCATGTTATTCACTGTCACTCAACATTTAACCTTCAAGTACCAGTACGTGTCTGACCAGGTTTTATATGCTGAGGGTACAACAGGCTAGACTGGCCCATAAAGCTAAGCTTTAGGAGAGGGTCCACCCTTGGCTGTATTTTGCGAATGTGAGTGATATTGTCTCTCTCTGGCATTGGGTGAGTCACCCAGCCTCGTCAAGTCTTCATGGAGCATGTCTGCCCAAACTCAGCATCCACACTGTCTCAGTAACTGGTCGTTTGTATTGTCCATGCCAACCCCTTCAGGGTCGATGACCATTCTGTACTGTTCTCTCCTCACTACACTCCCAGCAGGCACACGTGGTAGGACTACTCTTCTAGGTTGGGAGATGTAGTGTGGGAAGATCAGGCATCCTACCAAGTCACACAGCGCCCATGTGGCAGAGCCAGGCTGTCTTTCCTAGTCTACTGGATGAGCCACGTGTGCTTTTGGCTGCTAAGCCACACTGTCTTTTCCCACCATAGAAGCCAGTCCTCATCTCTAACATCAAGACCATCAGCCTCACAGCAGCTGAGAGCCGGGACAGAGCCTTGGCTATCCCAGAAGTTCAAAAGCATGGATCCCCAGCAGTTGGCCATACGTGCTTGTCCTGAACAGCTCCCACCTGCTTCTTTCTGCCTGTGCCCTGATGGGTCCATGTTCCTGGTCCCTGTGCAGTCTCCGGGCAGGAATCTGTCTGTCTCAACAAATAGCACAGGCAGGCAGGGTGGCTAAAGGAAAGCACAGACACCCCCCGTCCACACTGCAGGCCTGAGCAACCGCAGGGCGGGCACTGACCTAAGTGTGTTCCTGGTGTTACCAGAGTCTGGGCTCTCAACGGCCCAAACTTTCAGCTGGAGAAGTGGAGACCCAGAGTGGCAGAGCAGTTTGCTCAGAATCACACAGTTGCTGCATGGAGGAGCTAAGGTCAAAGCCAGGTCGAGCAAGGCAGCCAGGCTCCCTGTCCCTGCCCTTAGCCCTGTGGTGTGAGGGTACTCGTGCAGGTGCCCTTAGGGGAACCCAGAAGACGCTTGGGAAAGGAGACCTGCTGACCAAAGACGTTCCCTGGGGACAACAGCAGCTCTCCCCACACCAGCTAGCTGGTGGCGTGTCGCTGACCCAGTGTCCCAGTTCAATGACATTGCTGAGGGAAGGATGGGAAGAGCCCACGGGCGGCTGCTCTGTGGCCGCTGTCCTCACCACCACCCTCCCAGCAGCACTGCCAAGAATGAAGCCCCTCAGCTGAAGAGGAGCAGAAGGGAACAGATGGTGGCGGTTAGGGCTGGTGGCACTGCATCCATCTCCATGCCGTGGCAGGGCCTTGCCAAGACACCACTCGACTTCTGAGGGACTCAACTCCATAGACGCACACCGCGTGTCTGACTTCACAGGGCTGCTTCTAGTTTGATCTCGGTAAGATTCCAAGAGGTTCTTCCTAGGAGATGCAGTCTCCGGGGGCTGGGAATAGGAGTGTGTGCGGGGGGGGCTCCCTCCCTGGGTCCTGTAGAGCCCCCACATCCTCGTATGGTCTCCCACAGACCAGGCACAGAACAGCCAGCAGTTGCATTTGACCCATATTGATTTTTTTCAATTTAAAAATGTGTTTAATGAAATCAAAGACAACTTTTGAAAATCAGAAGACTTTGTGTACAAATCCATAATGTTGATTGTTCTTTAAAAAGCTGAAGATGTGACTTTTTTGCTGGCTGTTTCCAAGATTCAGTCATCAAGCAACATAAATAAATAGTGGCAGGAGTCAAGCACTCCTCCACGACCCACGCAACTCGCTGTTGTCTGAATTGAACTCCTAAGAATTAGTTTGGGTCAGATGCAACAACACAAAAGTGTGTCTTTAATTAGATAAAATGTGGTTTTCTTTCTTCTAAGAGCCCCAGGTAGCATGTCAGAAGCACACGGGGGGCTCTGTGATGTCAAGGACCCAGACTGTCTGCTTCCCTCCTGGTATTCCAGTGTTTGTGGTCTCCATACTCAGGGATCCCTCCGAGCTCACAAAGGTTACCCCAGCTGCAGCCATTATGTCTACAGTCCAGCCAATAGGAAACAGGAAAAGAAGGAAAACAACACACCCCTTGCTTTAAGGACCTATCGGAAGTTGTTCATAACTTTTTCCTGCATCCCATTGGCCAGAACTCAGTCATATGACCACCTTTGCTCCATTTCCCTTGTGGCTGAGAAACACAGCATTTGCTTGTGATAGTTGCATGTTTGGTTAACTATCCCTTATCTGAAATGTACAACAGCAAAGTTGTTTTAGATTTGGGACTTTGGGGGTTTTGAAATATTTCACGCACATAATGAGATAACTCAGAATAAGGGCCAAGTCTAAATATGAAATTCACCTATACTCCCTGTGTTCCCTTCACAGGTTGGCAGATTTTTTTCCATCATGTCTTTAATAACTCTCAATAACAAAACAAATTTTCATGCTGGGCAATTTTTCACTTGTGATGTGTCTACTCTCAGCACGTTTCAGATTTCAGAATATTTTGGATCTGGGGTGCTCAGCCTGGATTGCTGTGAACACATGGAGGCTGGGTGGCTTCGCTTCCCCCCAGGGGGCCAATCCATAGGGATGAGACCCTGACCTTCACCTTGCCTTTGACCTTCTGGCACATCCCTGGTCCCTGACGTCCTTGTAGATCATCTAAGGTGTTCACAAGGAGCTGGTGAATGTGAACAAGACCCACATCCCACAGAAGCTCATGGTGGTCGGTTTCCCCTGTTCCCCCTGCATGTCCCAGGACCCCTGGCTCACCTCCTGCAGGTCCTTGCCCACATGGCACCTCCTCTGAGAAGCCTGCCCTGACCACCCAACTCTACTCCCAGGATCCTTCACTCCATCCTTTCTGTTTCTGTAGACACACAGAGCCACAGCCAAGTTGTTTCCCGAGGGTGAGTTGGCTTATGGGTCACTGACTCCGTGAGGGTTGCCCACACCTAGGACAGGTCCTGGTTCTGGCAGTACTCAGTAACGATTCATGGCCAACAAGCAACCACGTACCTGCTGTCTCCTGAGTGCGAGGTGCCAGGTTTAGTTGGGCAGACACAGCAAGATGTCTCACGGGTTCCTTAAGCACCCAGGCATGGAGCCCAGAGCTGGACACACCAAGATAAAGACCTCTACCTTGG
This sequence comes from Ochotona princeps, assembly GCF_030435755.1. Lineage (NCBI taxonomy): Eukaryota > Metazoa > Chordata > Mammalia > Lagomorpha > Ochotonidae > Ochotona > Ochotona princeps. The sequence goes on from NC_080833.1 coordinate 11,368,078, forward strand.
ATGTGACTGTCGCACCAGCCAGAGTCAGGGAGAGCATGTTCATTTTGCTTTGACAAAGAAGCTGCTGGGAGAAGCCGGCCGTTCTTCTGTTCCTCATCTCCCAGCAGCCCTGGGAGTCCAGGTCAGCCCTCTCTTGCATTCAGCCCCGCCTGGATCAGGTCGGTACTACGTAATTGGCTTGCCCTACTTTGTGAGAGAACGCAGATTGAAGGATTGGGTTTCTGGTGGGCTGACCTGTTTAAGAGCCTTCAGAGGGAGCTGGGAGTTGTAATTCTTCTTGGCCAGAGCGAGGCTGTTTTTAGCTCTGCTCTGATGAGGCAGCGGGAAGCAGGTTCAGGCCGGGTTCATGTACCTGCAGCCCTGGTTGGGACGGGCCTCCTGCCATCCAGCCTTGGTGTGGTGGGCAAAGTGAGAACATACTGTAACTGCTCCCACTCTGGAGCTGCCCTGGCCCATCCCCAAGGAGCGAGATCTCCAGCCGGCCTCAGATGTTTTGTCCTCTTGATGGATACCTGTGGTCAGGCAAGGCCTGAGTGTCTGCCCTGGGTATCAGCTGTGTGCCCTCAGCCAAATCGCTTGGCCACCCTGGGCTTCAACTTTCACACATCTCATGCTTCTGATCTCCCCTGCTCGGGGCAGGCTCCCAATGAGCCCCCATTGGGGCAGCAGGGGTAGTCTCAGGCACTTAGCCGGTGTCTCCTGGACTCTCCGCACAGGATGCTTGTCTGATTGACAGCCATGCAAGTGGGCCAGCTCTGCTGTGGTGGAGCCTGGACATGCGCTGGCTCTTGAGGTCACACCCCCTCTTTTGGAACCTCTACTTTATTCTGACTCTGCTTCAAGGATCTGCAAGGCATGCTCTGGGCCAGTGCGAGAGACCCACGTGGGCCTCCAAGGTATATGTGGGCTGACCAGAGGGGCTGCTCTTGGGGCTGGGGGCAGAGCCAGGTCACACTCAGGCCCCCATCATGCCACGCAGCATGAGGGGGCCCGGAGTCAGAAGCACTACCCTGGAGTCAGCTGCCACCTTGATGTCCTCAGGGAGCCTTCCCCCGCCCTCCCTTTGATGGTGCTGCTTCTGTGTCCCACTGGACCATTGTGCTTCCAGAAGCTGCTACTGTTGTGTGCTGTGCCCACCTCTAAACGCAGCGAGCGTCAGTTGGTTCAGGAGCTGTCACCCACAGTCCTGGAGCAGGGGGCATTCACAGTCAGCATGGCGTCTGTGACTATGCCAGGGCAGGGCCTGCCCCCCTGAGCATCACAAAAGGCAGGCGACATTCACACAGCCCACAACCTTCCCATCTCCAGGGCCCCAGCTCCTCACTCCTCCCCACTGGCCATGGCCACCTCTGAATGTGGGGACCCTGAAGGGTGCATTCAGGCCACAGCAGTGTCTCCTGCCTGAGGGACCTGAGACTCGAATGATTATCTGCCCTCCTCAGCCTCATTCTCCTCATCTGTAAAATGCGAATGATGGCAGGACCCATCTCAGGTGACTATGTAGAGTGAGTTTTACAGACAGGGAAACTGAGGCACTGGTGACTTACCTGTTGCAAATCACAGCAGGCAAGAGCTGGGAGTGTCTGAGTACCAGAGAAAGATGCCTTGGGGTGGGGTCTGGGTGAATGGGATTAAATACCATTCTCAAAGAGCTTCCAACAGGGTAGTGTGCATAGTAGGTCTTGGTGGAGCTCTGATTGCCTCAGAAGCTTTGGTCACCAGGATGGTAAAGATCATGACCAAAGTGTGATCTTTCACACAGTAAGGGGGCACCAACAAGGTCAGCAGAAGCACAGAGACCCCCTGACAGGTGCTAGAGAGACCCCCTGCCAGGTGCTCTGGCTCACAGCCCTGCAGGCTTCCTCCCTGTGTAGCATCCTGGGACCACCTTCCAGTTCCCCACCACCTGCTGTCTTTGTCCAAGGAGCACAGGTGCACCCTGCACCCTTGGTTCCCCCTACCCTTGCATTCTTTCCACCCCAGGCTGCGTAGGCTGATGGGTGAGGGGCCCAGTCAATCAGTGAGGCCCTGGAGGAGGAAGAGGTTTCCATGGCAGCAACAAGAGCTGGAAGAGAAAGACCTGGAGGGGTAGAGTGGGAGGAGCAGGAGGGACCAGAATGGATCAGATAGGGAAGAGGGGAGAGTGGCCAGAAAATCAGAGGGAGGAGGCCACCAGGAAATAGGAATCATAGGAATCGGAAGCTCAAGGTAGCAGATACAAGGTAGGCAGGACCAAGGTGGTAGCAGGACCAGGGTGGTAGCGGGACCAGGGTGGTAGCAGGACCAGGGTGGTAGCGGTCCAGTGCAGGAGGGTCTTACACCTAAGAGCTGCCATCGCCCCGTGTCTTGGCATCAACTTCCCAAGCATGGCTGATCTGGGCAACCCAGGCCAAGCTCTCTGTGGGATTTCTTTGGGAATTCATCATCTTGGGGGAAATAAAATTCAACGTTTAAGAGATGTCTTCCCACATCATGACCCAGCCAGGGCTGGTCCCCCATGGAGCACTCCTGTGGGCCCTGGACCTTGGTGACTGCCCCCCGACGTCACTGTGGGGTGCAGAAGCTGAGGCTCAGAGGGTCCCATGCCTCATCTGGGGCCACACAGCCCATGGAAGCACAGAGATGCTGGTAGAGCTGACGAGAGACGGTGAGGAGGGTTTTAACACCCAGGGTGAGATAAGGCCACCCAATGGTGGTGCTGAGAAGGGCCAGGGGCTGCCCGGTCTGGGACTACCTGCCCCTCACCTGCCCCCCACAGTCCTGCCCTTGCTAGCAGACACCAAGCCTGTTCAGGTTGAGAGGGAGTGGCTGTGTAAGCTTGATTTCAGTTATTTGAAAGACAGAATAGGAAAGAGAAAGAGTGAGAGTCAAGCTGAAACCAGGAACTCCATTCAGGTCCCCTAGGCGGGTGCAGGGGCCCAAGCATTCGGGCCATCTTCTGTTGTTTTAGCAGGTGCATTAGCAGGGAACTGGATCACAAGCAAAGCAGGCAGAACCCCAACCAGCATTCATAGGAGATGTTGGCAAGGCAAGAGGCTGCAGAGCCCCTCTATACCACGTGCCACTCATGGCTTTTTAACTGCAGGCTCTGGCCCCTGCTTGGAGTTGCTCCACCCCCTGCCCTTCCCTTACGTGGGATTCCTCTAAGAGGCATTTCCACTTCTGTGTGCCCCACTGAGATGGGGGGAGGGGAAGGTAGGAGGTCCTGGCCGTGGCTCCTATCCCGTGGAACCTCAAAACAATCATGGAAAAGATAATTAAAATAGACATATATATATTTAAAGATTTATTTATTTTATTACAAAGTCTGATATACAGAGAGGAGCAGAGACAGAGAGGAAGATCTTCCGTCCGATGATTCACTCCCCAAGTGAGCCGCAATGGCCGGTGCGCGCCAATCCGAAGCCGGGAACTTGGAACCTCTTCCGGGTCTCCCACGCAGGTGCAGGGTCCCAAAGGATTTGGGCCGTCCTTGACTGGCCTCCCAGGCCACAAGTGGGGAGCTGGATGGGAAGTGGAGCTGCCGGGATTAGAACCGGCGCCCATATGGGATCCCGGGGCGTCCAAGGCGAGGACTTTAGCCACTAGGCCATGCCGCCGGGCCCTAGACATATACTTTGGTGCAAAAACATCTTGGACTCGATGCATAGCTTTTCCATCATTCTCGTGGGCATTTTGAAGACCCTTCACGTACATGGCTCTTGACAATTTTTGCACAAAAAGAAGCTATCTTTAATTCCATTTTTTCAATGAAGCTTTTGAAATCCCCCTCCTATTCCTGGCTGGTTCAGAGTCCAATTTATGGAGACTGCAGCTGGCAGCATCCACAGCGGCTGTCCATGGCACTTCTACTAGTTGTCTGTTCAAAGCATGCACACCACTCCTTGTGCCACCTCAGGAGGAGCTAGCCAGTCCATGTCCTGGAATTCTAGGGGAGTCCCCAGCCCAGGTGCCCCAGTTTCTCCCTCTGAGAAGTTACTCTTCCATTCTCTGGTCTGTTAAGTATCAAGTAAGCCACCATCTTGATTTGCCTGGGATCACATCTGGGACTCTGGAGGCATTGGCGGGGTGGGGACGGTGTCCTGCAATGCACTTGGAATTACAGGGCTGGGCCAGAAGGAGGGTAGAAGATTGTATCTGGGTCACTGGCTCCTGGGAGTTGAAATGACCATCTCACAACCAGGTCCCCCAGCTCAGCGGTACCCACTGGTAAATTGGCTGAGGTCCTGGCAGCTGGCACTGCTGCAGCTGAGGTCATACCCAGAAGTTGGGGATCTGACTCTGAGACCCCTTTCTGGGCTGAGCTTTAGGGTGGGCCCGGCTGCCCTCTCCTTCTGGGGCCAGCATGGGACAGGGTGTAGGTGCAGGGCAAGGCCCAGGAGGACAGAGATGGAGGCTGCACATCCAGTCCTGGTAGAGGATTGTGGTGGAGGAGGCGATGCTTAACCCAGCCAACTTTGTGGCAGCCCCTCGTGTCTGGGCTGTGGAGGGTGCCCTCAGCTAAGTGCCATCATGAGGCACTTCCCCTATGCCAAGCCCCTCCTGGCTCTGGCCTGGTCTTTGGGAGTGGTAAAGCTGGGGATGAGAGGGGAGGCAGCCAGCCAGTCTATCCGACTGGGGAGGGCAGGGAGCGACAGGTCCTTGGGGAAGGGCAGGGCTGAAATCTGAAGACTCAGGAGTAGGGTTCACTGACAGCAGTAAGATTACTGCCTGGAACAGGTCAGCAACACTCTGGCCCCTCCCTCGAACCAGGAAACGCTTGCCTACATTGTTCCCCTAAGTGGTTCACTTGGTCTCCCAGGCCCATACACAGGAAACAGGACTCATCCAGGGACAGGGAGCCTCTGGAACTGACCAAACTAACAGACTTGAGCCACCCAACAGTTAGGAGTGAGGAGGAAGAGAAGAATGAGGGGTGAGCTCTGCCCACCCACATCCCAACTTTTTCTGGGAGCAACAAACCTTCTTCAAGTGTCTTATCTGCAAACTCCACAGCATAGATGGTTGCAAAGACCTTATGGCTATTTGTATGAGTTCAGTTGAGGTAGAGCAGGCATTGTGCAAATGTGACTCCAGCATCAGGAGGTGTGACCCTGAACTTGGAGCATGAGCAGGTGTATGAGGGAGGGAGAACCCAGGCTGGGGCCTTAGGGAAGGGGCAGCCAACCAGAGAGACGCAGCAGTAAAGCTTCATGACTTCACACTTGGGACCCTTCCAGGAGGAATGAGGCAAGATTGCAGGGGGAGAGTTTAACCTACTTGCGGAATCGGACTCTTAGAAGCTCCGTTTCCATGCAGACAACGGCTCCACAAATGAAAAGCCTCTCTCATCTCTTCATTAAAGCCAGGCCTCAAAGGACCAATCGCTACCTGAATCCTCTGCTCGCCTAGAATGAGGCCCTGTATATATAAATGAAGACGTTTGAATTACAAAATGCTTTTTAAGTAGACTGCATTATAAAAGTTTGATCGGGAAGAGTCTGCTCGCTCCATTTCTGAGTTTTGATGAGAGATGCAGGCCGCACATCATTCTCCTTCCTGCCATCTGGCCCCTCTTCCCTTCTGGGTCCCGGCCAGGTGTCAGCTTGCAGTCACACCGAGCTTGGGCTTGTCCCACAGTGAATGGAATCCGCAGGAGGCTTTTAGGTGGGCAAGGGACATGCCAGGTCCCATCAGCTACAAGATCGCCCTGGCGGCAGATTGGATCTGGGAGGGACTGGCGAGGCTCTAGAACTGAGCAGAAGTGTGTGACAAAGAGAGGGGGAACGTGCCTCCCAGACCTGAGAGATTAGAAGATCTTCAAAGGACCCCATCCAGAAGCCATCATACAGACACTTCTTGCAGAGAAATACACAGCGCACCTCCTTCCCGAGCCTTTGAACCCACACTGCATACACAGTCCCCACCTTGTAAACACAACTGCAACATTGTATAATATGATTTCCACACTACACACATGCACACATGACTTCCACACCACGCACACAGTTCCTCCTTTGGGTTCCAATAGCAAATGTTACCTGGGCACAGGAAGCGTACTGCAAATTTGGAGCAACTTCTTAGAATGCAGAAAGAAATTTGAGGCAGGATGAGCGGGGAATGTAGCATGAAATGAGACTCTTCGAGCAGAAGGCACGTGAGCAGTGTGTGCAAAAAACAAACAAAGCAAAAACCCATACATTGCTGTGGTGGCCTCGTACTTCAGAAAACAGTGGGGCAGCGACCTGGAAGTTTAAACAAACACCCAGACTTGCCACTCCAAGATATTTCCCCCAAGCAAAATGAAAGCCTGTGTCCACAATCATAGCAGCTTTGTTTGCAGCAGCCCCAACTTGAGAGCATGTAGGCACTCCTCGGCAGGTGTGTGAGCAGACAGGATGCGGTATCTCCACTCAATGGGTTGCACGCAAAGGGATGAACTGGTGATGATGCGGTCATGCGAGCGAATCTCAGAGCAGCGCAGAAGAGTGGGAGAGACAGCAGAAGGACAGGTGTGTTTTGTGATGCAACTTCTCCAAAGCCTGGCAAACGTGAGCTGCAGCGCCAGACGGCAGATCCGTGACAGGAAGTAGATATCACTGGGAAGGGCAAGATGGGTTCAATCGTTAGCCTGATTGTAGCCATGATTCCAATCTAGGAAGGCTGATCAAACGTGTCAACTTGGAAGTTGCACTTCACTGTTTGCGGACTAGACCTCAATAACAGACACATCGGAAACACACACCGAGGCAAGGAGCCCAGGAGACACTCGAGCTTGTAGCAAACTGAATCCAATACATGCAGAACCCCCAAGACGCGGTAGGATGCGGTTAAGATGGAGACTTTGATCCTGAGACAAGTTAGGGTCCCACCTCTCCCTCCAGAGAGGAACGAGCTTATGCAGACTGGACAGAAAAGACCCATTGCCACCTTGCTGTTTGGAGGGGTTGCTTGTCTGCTGCTCCTTGGCTTTTACATTTACTTTTTTCCAAAGGATGGATGTAGTGGTTTATTTGAAAGGTAGAGTGACATGCAGAGACAGACAGATCACCCATCCTTTGATTCAGTCCACAGATGCACACACAACAGCCAAGGGTCGGGCCAGGCGGAAGCCGGGAACTCCAGCTGGGTCTCCCAGGTGGGTGCAGGGATCCAAGCACCTGGGCCCTCTTCAGCACGCTTCCCCAAGTGCATCAGCAGAGAGCTGCCATCAGAAGCGGAGCAGCCAATACTTGAACTGCATCAGCAAAGGCTTAACCTGCTGTCCAATAATGCGTTTCCTCTTGGTTCCCTGTTACAGAGGGAAACAGCTGAAAAGAGCCCCCAGCATGTGATGGGTCTTGAAACCTCCATCAATTAGTGATGGAGTGTGGAGATTGTGCCAAGCACCTATCGCCTGCTGGCGCAGGTCTCAGCGCGTGTGCTCACTGTTTAGGCTCCCCTTCTCTGCAGAAGCCAAACACAGAATCAATCATGGACAAGGCAGTGGTGGAAGGAAGTAGGTGTTCATTGCAAAGCTCAGAACAAGGAGCCAGCCAGCTATTGCTCAATTTCTGGACTCCCCGAAGAGTTAAGAGTGAGGGTTCTTAGAGACAGAACTAGGAGTGAGGGACGTGATCACTTAATATCCAAGCTCCTGGTTGGTCAGTGAAGCTCATGACCTTCCTCTGATTGCAACATTGTGTAACATTCTGTGCTCTCTAGGAAATTGAGATGGCCAGGTGGGCTCCAGCTGGTCTGGGGCTTAGGGTGAAGGTGGCATCTACATTCTGCCCTGGTATGGGATTCTCCTACCTAAACCACTCCAGAATAACCCTGCTGTCAAGGTTCTTATTTACCAGAGAAGCAGATGTCCATCCATGTTCATCTGGAGGGATGTACTCCTCTCCAGACAGAATCTGAGAGTGAGTGTCCAGCCATGCAGACTGGGGAAGCCAGGTGGCATGGCTAGATGGAGAGAATACACCTGGCGGCCAGGCAGGTGGCTCAGGAAAGAGCTGGGAGTTGGGTGCATGGCTGGACCCTGGGACTCACAAGGGAGTGGGGTCCAATTCTCACTGTTTCTCCTCCCTGTTCCCCCTTCTCCAGGACAGAGGATCGGCTCAGGCTCAGGGTGAATTAGATCACATTCCTCCCCAGGACTCAGTGCTTAGGGCTAGCAGATAGGGGAGCCCTCCTGGTTGTGGTCACAGGAATGTCCCCTGGGGAGTCTTCCTTGGGGGAAGGCAGTGCAGGGTGCGTTGCCCAATGCTATCAGGCCTGGGGAGAATTCCCCGGGTGGCAGTAGGGGGCACTGTTCCCAGGGTCTGGGCAGCACTCTTTGTCGTCAAACCTGGAGCTGCTCCCAGGGTGAACTTGGAGTTCTGCTGGTGTTTTGTCCTCCCCAGCATCCCCTTCCCTCCCCACCCCCTACACACACACCCAGGCTGATCTCTAACTTTCCCCCTAACACATCCACACCAAGGCTCAGCTGGGACAGGCACACAGCAGGGCCAGGGATGCAGATGGCCCTGGCTCCTGGCCCCAACCGAGCTGCAGTGACCAGCCCTGATATAGCTACACATGGGCAGAGGCACACAGGCCAGAGGGGCGGGCAGTCAGCAGGGCCCTCACTCTGCTGTCGGCTCTTGTGTGTCTGTTACTCACCCTTGGAGCCACGCTCAGAGTGGGAGCACACTCCAGCCGCTGGCCTGAATACGCTCATCTCCCCAGAAGCCTTTGCAGTTATTAATAGTACATCGATCGCAGCTCATTGGGGGTGGGAGAGCAACCTGCTGGCCCCGCCCCTGCCGCCCCCACTCCCTGTGGCAGGCCTTCTTTCCAGCACGCAGATCGATGCCACTCAATTCTGGGTACAAGAAGTCTGGGGCCCTTTTAATCCACTCTGGAAAGACTAGCATGTGGGCAGAGAGGCGCAGGGTCCGATGAGGTGCTGAGAAGCCAGGCATCAGTTTGGATCAAAGCTGTGACTGGCAGAGCTGGATCTACATTTGAGATCCAGAGCCTGCCCGGGGATGTGGACAGGGTGCACCTGCTCCCCAAAGATGGGGACAATGGGAGAAAACAGACCAGGGGGAGGCAAGGGTGTCAGCTGCCTTGGCAGCTGTCCTGTAACACTAGAATTATTCCAAAAAATGTTTTAATGTTTTTTAATGAACCAGGAACTGGAAGGAATGGGAAGCCTGGCATGAGGTGGGGAAGGGGAGAAGGCTGTTGTGCTGAGGGCAGGAGAGACAAGGAGGTGGGGAAGGCCAGAGTTGTGCCTACTGTGCTGGCCCAGGAGAACAGGAAGAGCCTTTGAAGGGATTTGGGTCTCAAAAAGCAATACCATTCATCCATTTGCATTTGAAAAGACCTGGATTCTACCTGGAGACTGGATCAGACCGGAGATTAGTGGTGGCAGAAAAACCCGCACACCCTGTCCGCCCCCAGCCGTAACAGCAGAGGGAACGGGCAGACCAGGATACACACAGGACGTACAACACTCAGGCCTCCGTCGCTGAGCATCCCAAATAGTGTCCCAGAGCGTGATGTGGGCTAAAGCTGGAAGGCTGTGTTGGTCACAGAGCGAGGGTCCAGGAGAAGGAGTAGCTGGGGCTGCCCACGTCCTCCTTGGTCACAAAGCCCAGTGCAGGTGCCCTCAGCCATCTTCATTCCACCTGGGAGTGTCATCTACCCATGTCAGAGCAACATGTGGCTTACGCTACTGTCGCCCGAGCTCAACCATAACCCTGTCCCCTGAGTCGCTCTCGCGTGAACACACCTGACCACATTGCTTTGGATGGAGGTTACCTGTGCGTAGCCACCTGTATATCAGCCATGTCATTCTTTCTACCTCACCTGGGCAGTTGTCAGCTACACGTGTCCCCTGGGCCTATTGTTTTGTAGTGCCGTCACCTGACATACCCCCTGCATCCCTGTCACCCAGGAGAGTCCCTTAAGCAGGTTGCCTCTCTGATTGACACCTGTGAGTGTCGCCTAACATGTCGCTCTAGGTGACTGTCATTCCGTAATGGAGTCAGCAGAGAGGCCATATCTCACATCCAGCCGAGTAACAAACAAAGAGCATCTTTCCCGAGGGCAGCCCTGTCCCCTGCTGCTCCCACTGGCCCTGTCATTGTCACTCTGCAATGAGGAGCGGGGGGTGGAGTCTCCTCCACCATACCACGTTCCCCCATGAAAAGCCTCACCAAGTCCTTCTGTGACAGACAGCCATGGACCAGAGGCCCACACCTGTGTACTCTATGGAAATGAAGGTGCTTGTTGATGCTAATGGTGCCAGGTGGTGGGAGGGAAGGGGGGTGCACTGGGCTGGCTCTGTGCACTGCAGCAGCAAGGAAGGGAAGAACTGGGAGCCCAGGTGTACAATGGGTGTGGGGGGAGAGGCAAAGAAGGTAGGGGTAGTGGGTCATGGGGGGGGGCAAGAAGACAGGAACAAGTTGGGACTTTTAAGACCCAACAGGTAACTGCAGAGTAACCAGAATGTGCTCAAACTTTCTGGAAAACTCAGTAGCATTAGAGCCTCTGCCACTTCGGGTCAAGGTCCTTTCTGCCCAAATGTTCCCATCCTGCTCATCAGGAATGCCCACAGGGATGTGACTGTCCACTCTGTCATCCTCCTTGATGTGGCCTTCCTGCTTACGGGCGCCTAGCCACCCTTGACTGTCCCTGCAGCCCCGTCCAGGCTCCCCTCTCTTGTTTAGATGAGAACTGGAACTCCAAGGTACCCGGCTCCGCTCACCCAAGTTTGTACAGCACTCAAACAGCACGCACAGACTTGAATTTGGTTCTCTCTGTTGCCGCACCAGGGAGGCAGGAAAGCGCTGACCTGTTTGCATTTTCCCAGGGACAGAGGACAGCATCCTTTCTTGCTGGTGGTGGAGTGGAACAGGTTCTTGTCTTCATGCAATTCAGACATGAGACAGAGTGATGTTAAGCGAGGTAGCCAAGTTTAATGGGGTAGGGCACCTGTCAGCTCGGATGGGCACCTCGGTAGACAGGCTCTGAGAGCCAGCGTCCAGTCACTCCGACAGGTAACAAGGCTTAATGGAGAGAACACAGCCGGGCGGACAGCTCAGGGGAGAGCTGAGAGTCTGTGTTCAGACAAGAGGACAGGGTCCAGCCATTCCTGCCATGTCTCCTCCCCACCCTCTTCGAGACAAAAGGTTTGCTGGGTATGAACAAGGAAGAGTTCCTGCCAGGATTTTATTAACCAGTGTTATCAGGATGGGTAACCCACTTGGAGCTGGGCAAGGAGGGTGCCCGTAGGCAGCCTTCCTTGTGGGGAAGCCATTGGGATCTGGGCAAGACTTGGAGAAGTAAACCTGGGAGGCTTCCAGGGTGACATCTGAGGCCCGCTGCCTTCCTTCCCACAATTCCTTGCTCTCCATAGGCCCCTCCAACACACTCAGACTTGTTTCCTTTTACTTAAAAAAAAAAAAAAAGATTTATTTTTGTTTTTATTGGAAAGTCAGATATACAGAAAGGAGGAGAGACAGAGAGGAAGATCTTCCACCCGATGATTCACTCTCCGAGCGGACGCAATGGCTGGAGCTGAGCCAATCCAAAGCCAGGAGCCCAGAGCCTCTTTTGGGTTTCCGACATAGGTGCAGGGCCTCAAGGCTTTGGGCCGTCCTCTACTGCTTTCCCAGGCCACAAACAGGGAGCTGGATGGGAAGCAGGGCTGCCGGGACCAAAACCAGTGTCCATATGGGATCCCGGCGCATTTAAGGCAAAAACTTTAGACACTAGGCTATCACACCATGCCCTCAGGCTTGTTTCTAACTTCCTTTCTAACAGTCTGATCCTGTAGAAGGATCCAGAACAAGGATCATCAAACCACAGCTCCAGTGCTAGTCTGTGGATTTCTAAAATGGGCATTCACTTGCAGATTATCAGAGGAGAAAATAAAATTGGAAGAAGAGTGCCTCCCAGCCCCAGGAAATGACAGGAAGTTCCAATTGCTGGGATGCTTCCAAAAGCTGTCCTACCCACGACCACACTGACTCACTCTCACCCTGTCCACGGTGGTTTCAGAGTAGCTGCTGCAGAGAGCAGAAGGACCACAACAGCTGAGATGTTTAACACTGTGGCCTTGTTGGGGAAAGTCTGGAAGGAGGCTTGATGGGGTTCATGGATCACCTCCTCTGGGAAGCCCTCCTGACCACATTGGAGGGAGGTCCCAGCTCCCAGCTTAGGCTTTTGCAGGGCCGTGTGAAGAGCTGACTGGTGTCCCCGCCTGCTTATCCCCAGGGATGGGAAGTCTACTGGGTTTCTTGTCAGCATCCCCAGAACAGGCCATAAAGTGGCAGAGTGAGTAGGTCCCAGAGTTCTCAGCCCCATACACAGTTGGTGTTCCATAAATGTTGCCGCTCTCCCAGCCCAGCACCCAGGCACATGAGTGGAGCAGGCAGAGGCTGGACCAGCTTCCTCCAGGGCTGCCTCCCCTGGCTCCACAGTGCCTGGCCCTCACGCTGCCCTCTGTTCCCCTCAGGCTTCCCGAGGTACGCATCTCGGACAACGGCCCTTACGAGTGCCACGTGGGCATCTATGACCGTGCCACGAGGGAGAAGGTGGTCCTAGCCTCAGGCAACATCTTCCTCAATGTCATGGGTGAGTCAGGGCCCCTGGCTTCCATGTCACCCAGGATGGGGGAGTGTGGGTGTGTATGCATGTGTGTGCACAGAGGGGCCTTCCTGGGCACTGCCCTCTATCGCACTGCTACAGGACTTTCTTCCCTTTCCCATCCTTGCCCAGGCCATGCCAAGTAGTGACCCATGCCCTTGGGAACCCTTTCTCCTCCCAATAATGGCACCCTGAACTGTGAAGGCAGGGCTGATCGTTGTCCTTAGACCTCACATGGTGGGACAGGGCTCTGATGCAGTGATTGGATGAATGAGGAACTGCAGGAGAGAGGTCGCGCAGAGGCAGGTGGTGACCAAAGCCTCAATTTCCACTTCTGTGTGATGGGCATGGGGCATGGGCCTGGTGGATCATTCATGGGCTACCCAGCTGCAGGCTGTGCCACTGACACAAGGAGGAAGTTGTGGGCACCTACTGCAGGCTGAAGAATAAGCCAAGCCAGTAAACAACTCCCCCTTCCCTACCCCCCACGAGGAGTGTGCTCTCCGGAGCACCCCAGCCACTGCTCACACCTGTGCCCAGAACCATCTTGCCACTCTTGATGAAATATTGGCTGGAGAATATTGAAAGACCAGGAGATGAGCTGGGGCATGTTCTGGGCAGAACCCCAAGACTCCCTGAGTCCTGACCCTTTCTCCCCAAAACTTCACTTACTTACAAATAACAGGAATGTCTGTCTCTAGCCAGCTATACCCTGGGTATAGCTGTTCCCCTGTTTGTGAGACAAGTCTCTGCTGTGTCTTGTACTCCTGCTGGACCCTCCTTTTAGATTCTGGTGCAGCTCTGTTGAAGGACTGCTGGGTGCTTGGCCTTGACCTCAAGCTCTGCTGGTTTTTTTTTTTTTTAAGACTTATTTATTTTTATTGGAAAGGCAGATTTACAGAGAGAAGGAAAGACAGAAAGATCTTCCATTTGCTAGTTCACGCCCCAAATGGCTACAATGGTCAAAGCTGAGTGCATTCAAAACCAGGAGCCAGGAGTTTCTTCCCAGGCTCCCATGTGGGTGCAGAGTCCCAACACTTGGGCCGTCCTCCACTTGCCTTCCCAGGCCACAGACAGGGAGCTGGATGGGAAATGGAGCAGCTGGGACACAAACCAGCACCCATATGGGATCCTGGATCTAGCGAGGCAGAGATTAGCCACTGAACCGGGCCTAAGCTCTGTCATTGTGATCAATCCTCCTCCCCAGGGACACCTAGCCTACAGTCCCCATTGTCTCTGGAGGCACAAAGGCCCCACACAACACTTCTGGGAAAATGGAAAATCCCCAGGCTGGACCGCCAGTGCACACGGATCCCACAGAGACAGTTCACCTGCCGCCCAGCTTCCCAGCAGCTCGGATGCGAGAGGAGACTGCCAGGGAACGCGTCCCTCTCACAGTCACTCCTGCACTGGTCAGCTCCTTTGGTACAGCAGCAAGCAGCATACTTGGTGCCCAACCTGAGGCAGGTCACACCACAGAAACCAAAAGACAAAACTCAGTTGGCATCATCTAGGATCTTCCAGTCCGATGTGGCCTCATCAGATACTTACAATCTGATATGAACTTGGCCTTATTTTTATTTTATTTATTTATTTTTTTTACTTTGAAAACGTATTTAAAAGGCAGAAAGGCAGACAGACATCTCCTTTCTACTGGGCCACTCCCCTAATTTTTGCAACAGCCAGGACTGGAACTTAGAGCCAGGTACTCAGCTCAGGTCCCTCAGGTGGTGGCAGAGACCCAAGCGTGCCACCCACAGCCATGAGAAGGTTCTCCAAGCTGGCTTCCTGTAGCCTCGGCTATCACCTGCTACCTCCTGGGACACATCAGCAGGTGGGAATTGGAAGCAGAGTTGGAACTTGAACCCAAGGATTCCTATATGAGACACAGATGTCCCACATGGTGTCCCCTTACCTGACACCTGCCCCACACACCCCATATACGTGTAATAGAATGCAGGGCGTATCTGTAGTCAGTCTGTGTGCCAATTCAGGGCTTGTGCACAGAGCACACACCTGGACCAGTCAGTGGATGGCTGTGATAACTACTGGGCAGACTATGCATGGGTCAGGAAAGTTGGTCTGTGTGTCTGCCTGTAGGGGGTGAGGCTGGCTGCTTTGGGTGGGGCATCCAGAAAAGCACCTCTGTGGCCATGGGAGTGAGTACTTTAGGTAGGTGTAGGTCCTTGAGTCCTCACGGATAGCCAAGAGTGCTGGCAGTACCAGTCCCAGCTGGCAGGCAGAGGAACGGGGAGAAACAAAAACGCTGCTTCTGTAAAGTCACCCAGCAGGGATCCGTACCACAAATCTTCCTGTAACATCAGGTGGCTCAGGATGGCCCCAGCTGCAGGCCAGGACTGACCCCTGGAAACTCAGCTCAATTTGGTGGGCAGCCCCATGCCTTTGCACTCATCTGTGGATCAAGCCTGGCTCCCAGGCAGCTCTCTGGTGCTCAGCTGGGTTAGAGCAGGTGCACAGAAGAGCCAACATCTTCAAAAGCCACTTCCTACACAAAGCCCACTCCCCCATCCCGTTCCACAAAGACCCTGAGCACGCTGTATTCCTTCTGGGGGCCTCAGTATCCCCATCCATGCCATGAAGTGTTTAGATTAGGAAATCTGATCCCCGTGAGTCTGTGACCCCCACCTGCTACGTGAAGAAATGGAGGCGCACAAGGGCCTGGTGGAACTGACCAAGGACATGGCTGGGCTGCGTGCTCTTGGCTGACGTGACCAAGGACTTCTCTCCTGCGACCCTGTGTGGAGACAAAGTTAAAGGGCTCTGACCTTGAACCTGACCCTTGCGGCAGCACAAGGTGGGCCATCCCTGCATCTCAGGGTTTGTGCCCCATGACTCCAGAAACCGTAGATGGAAAGCAGTCAGAAGAACCCTAATGTCCAGGCTGAACCTGGGCAGGCTTTTGTTTCTGCTGTTCTTCCTAGGACAACACAGGACAATAGCTGCTTCCACAGCTTTCCATTGCATCGGGGATGGTCAGCAAGCTGGGGGGCGCTGTGTAGGAGAACCCGTGGGCTTCCAGGCAGCACAGCAGTTAACGCAGGGAGAGTCCCAGGGCACTGTTGCTCTTCTTTGCAAATGAGTAGACTGCAGCTCAGGGAGGGGCAAGGACTCATTCCGGGCCGAGTCGTGCTGGCCATTTGTGTCCCAGAGTAGCGGGGCTTCCTATGGCTGAGCCAGGCCTGGGAAGACCAGGGGTGGTCTTGTCACCTCCTACAGTCCACCCCTGCCTGTGAGGATGGCCTCCGCTGAGCCCATGGCACAGACCCGGCCCAGACAAGGCTGTGCCCTGGTTACTCGTGAGGATCTGCAGAGACACATGATCCAATACAAGGCATGAATGGTAAACAGTTAGCAGGTGAGTTCAAGCCAGGCACAGTTAGAAAGGCTTGCAAACCACTGCCGCTCCCACCAACCCTTCCAGAGCCTTCCCTCTTCAAGCATGTTCTAAGGCAGGTGTCAAAAAGTTAAACGTGTCTGTTCTCTCAGCGTGTCAGTGATCCGGTGTTCACACCAGCACCTGCCCTCTGCCAGAGGTCATGACTCCTGAGTCCCGTTGTGACCCCAGGGGACCTGGCAGTGAGCAGTGGGGCAAGACACACCACCCTCAATTTGAGAATCAACAGGAAGCTTCTAGGACAGCGGGGAGAGGGGGAGTGGAGGAGCGGGCGCCGCCGCCGGGCCCCCATGTGTCAAAACATGAAAGCAGCTGTGCCAGGGCCCAGGGCTGCAGTCAGCCATGACTGTGTCCTCATCCGCGCCGGCCACATCCAATTCAGCTGCTGTCAGAGCCTGCGGGGGAGGATCAAATGAGGAACTGCTGTCATTGCACGCCTATAACAGCCTGCCACGTGGTTGGGAAAGACGTGTGGGAGCCCCGCGGGTGACACCCATGGTGCACGCTGCACGCAGCCACGACAGTGTTCTCCGAGCTGCTGATAAATTGCCAGCCCATTTGAAAGCTGCGTGTTGGGCCCGGAAGGGAGGGTGGAGTACATTATCCACAGTCACGGAGGGATTGCCAAGGTGCATGTTGGGGTACAGGTTGGGGAGGGTGAGCGTGATAAGGGTGCTCAGCTAATAATTAATTAAATGTTGAGTGGACCAAACTCCGGCTCCCATGCCGGCCACAGGAATCGGTGCTCCTCTGGGGCTGGGGTTTTTTTCTGCCAGTGACTAGACCCCCACAAACCAAGGCTGAGCAAGCTCCCTGTGCCTGCCCTGTGCTCGGTGCTCAATGGGGGGCTCATTATTGGGCCTGCAAAAGAACCTTTGCGGCAGGTATTGGAAAGGCAGATTTACAGAGAGAAGGAGAGACAGAAAGATCTTCCGTCTGCTTGCTCACTTCCCAAATGGCCACAATGGCCAGAGTTGAGCAAATCCAAAGCCAGGAGCCAGGAGCTCCTTCTGGGTCTCCCACACAGGTGCAGGGTGCCAAGACTTTGGGCCATCCTCCACTGCTTTTCCAGCCCACCAGCAGGGAGCTGGATGGGAAGTGGAGCAGCCAGGACACGAACTGGAACCCATATGGGATGTAGGGGTTGCGTGGTGGAGGATTACTCAATTGAGCCATTGTGCCACCCCTTTCCCAATTTTTGTTTTGTTTTTGTTCTTGTTTTTGTTTTAAAACTTACTAACTTACTTATTTGAAAGGCAGACTGCGAGGAGGTGAGAGAGGAGAAAGACCCATCTTCTAGCCATTGGTTCAGTCCCTGATTGGCCACAATGACCAGAGCTCAGCCAGGCTGAAGCCAGGAGCCTGGAGTTCCACACAGGTCTCCCAGGAGGGTGGCAGAAACCCAAGCACTTTGGGAATCTTCCACTGTGTTCCCAAGCGTATTAGCTGGAAACTGGATCAGAAGCCAAGCAGCCGGGACCTGACCTGTTGCTGCCATTGGTATGGTATGGCAGCATCTCAGGCCACATTTAACCTGCTGCACCATGATGCCAGCCCTGGCCAACCCTTTTGCAGATGTGAGAACAGACTCGAAGGATTTATGTCCTTACTCTTGGGAGTGGCGGACAGTGGTCCACCCTACGCAGAGCTGGTGCCTATGCCTGCAGTCCCAATTTCCAGGATCAGGCTGCCACCTTGGACAATCTGCAGTGAGCAGGAGGTACAGGGGTAGCAGTGCAGGCACCTCGGTGAAACCGAGCACTGGCACACCCGGAGCCCTCAGCACTCATGGCCAGTAGTGCTGGCAACCTAAAGGGAGGGGCCTATAGGAGCCTGGAAGGAAGAGATGACTCCCGTGTCCCCACCCCCTAGCCTTGCCCTAGACCACGCCCGGCTCTGTGACCCACAACCACCCAGACCCCCACGTCACTCATACGCTCTGAAGGAGCGCTGATTGGGTGGGAGGCCAATAGACCCGGTCCACTTGACACTCCCATTCCAGTGTTGAATTTTCTTTACAGCCCGAAGAAGCACATTAGAATATCTGTCTGTTTAACTCTGTTACACAACGACCTAGACGCCCATCTCTGTAGGTGTCCCTTCTTTAAAATACTTATTTATTACTTATTTATTTGAAAGGCAGAGTTACAGGGCGGGGGGTAGATATAGAAACGAGACATTCCAACTTTCATTCATTTGACAAATATGCATTGTTGCATGCATGATAGTTCAGCAAAGATAAAACTTCAGTGCTCATGGGCCAGGATGTGAAAGCCACAGATGACGAGCAAGGAAAGGGAGGGGACAAAGAGGCTGTCAGAGGTGGCAGGCAGTGCCACTGACAAGCAGAGGCCTCTTAGAAGTGGGAGGGTCAGTAAGACCCTTTGGAGGTGACACCCGGGGAAGGTACCTGCCGGCAGACGTTCTTGTAGGTGACTTAGTAGATATTTACCAAGACCCCTTCTCAGGGGACATGGTGGGAAACAAGACCAAGTCCACCTCATGGTTGAGTCCAGCCCAGTCAGCCACGGAGACAGTGCCATGGGTCAGGTGGGGAAACTGAGTGTTAGGACATGGTTGCTTTCCTAGGGCTACCCCCTAGCCAGCAGCCACAAACCAGAGGGCTTGGAACAGAAAGGTGTGTGCTGGCTGTTCTGCAGAGCCTGAAGCCTGAGCTTAGAGTGTCGGCAGTGCTGAGCATCCCCGGAAAGATCCTAGCACCCTCTACCTGGCTGCATGATTGTCGCCTGTGAATGCCTCACTCCAGGCACAGCCTCCATCTTCACGTGGTGTTTGCCCTCGCAGCTCCACAGCTCCATGTCCGATTTTCCTTCTTCTGAGGTTGTCAGTGCCTGGATCCAAGCCCAGCTTAATTCAGTATGATCTCATCCTAACTCAATTGCATCAACAAGTGTGCTATATCCAAACGAAGGCACGTTCACACCCAGAGGGTATAAGGATCTCAATTTTTTTCCTGGGGACACATGTCTGTCCCCAAGGGGGCATCCTTCCTTGACCATTTGCTGTGACACCAGACTCCCAGCTAACCTGCTCACACTCACATAGGCTCCTGGAAGTGGGACAAGAGACAGCGCCACCTGCCCGAAACACCCAAACAGCGGAGAGTGGGGAGCCGCCCTGCAGGAACCACTTGGCAATTCTTGGCTGCTGAGGGGACAGCCATGACTCAGGGATCACCCATGGGCATTCAGGAAACATTCTGTCTTAGAATCTCTTTCTCTCTCTGTCCTGTGGCCTTCTCAGCAAGGCTGGCAGATGAAGTAGAACGCTGTTGCCAGGCCACACCATAAGCCCTCCAAACGCAGGCCCAGGAGACAGGGCTTCTGCCCAAAGAACAGTTGTTAATGAACTGGGCACGGCGGTTCCTTCCCTTTTCAGTATGTTCTGGTCCATTTTTATAAGTACATCTGCTGCTTTCCTCTTTGTTTTGCTTTGTGGAGATTGGTTTATGTATTTGAAAGGCAGTGTGGCAGCAAGAAAGCAAGAGAGAGGAGTGGGGAAGAGAACTGGTTCAGCTCTCAAATGCCCGCAACAGCTGAAGCCAGGAGCCAGACCTCCATCCGGGTCCCCCGCACCAGGCGGCAGGAGCCCAGGCACTTGGACCATCATCTGCTGCCTCCCAGAGTGCATGCTAGCAGGAGGCTGAGTGAGACGCAGCCGTGGGACCCAACCCTGGGCCCTTGGATAAGGGATATAGGTGGCCCAGGCAATGGCTTGACCACCTGAGTCCTGATGCCCACCCTTAAAATGTTTTATTGAGATATAATTCACTTCGTTTCAAATTGCACTGTTCCCTGAGAATTAGGCATGTTCACAGACCTAGGTGAGCACATCCCAGTCCATTTTAGAATGGTTTTCTCACTCCCAGCCCAAAGAGCCTGTGTGTCCCTCCGCAGCTACCCCCACCATCTGACATCATCTCCCTCAGCCTTTGGCAACCACTAAACTCCTTTGTGTCTTTCTAGATTCCCCATCTCTGGATGTTCCCCACGAACGTGCTCACTTCATGGGGAGCGGGGGACGGGGGCTTGTGCAACTGACTTCTTTCACTTCACTCGCGGTCCATGTATACATGTGTTATAACGGGCATCACTACCTCCTTGCTTCTTTTAAAAAATACATATATTTATTTGTTTGTTTATTTTGGAAAGGCAGATTACAGAGAGAGAGACCAAGTAAGATCTTCCATCTGCTGGTTCACTCCCCAGTTGGCTGCAACAGCTAGAGTTGAGTCTAGTTGAAGCCAAGAGTCAAGAGCTTCTTCCCAGTCTCCCATGTGGGTGCAGGGTGCCAAGGCTTTGGGCTGTCCTCTGCTGCTTTTCCAGGTCATGAGCAAGGAGCTGGATGGGAAGTGGAGCAGCCAGGAATGAACCGGTGCCCAAATGGGATGCTGGGGCTTGCAGACGAAGGATTAACCAACTGAATCATCATGCCTGGCCCTACCTCCTTGCTTTCTAAAGCTGAATGATATTCCATGATGTGGCCAGACCACGTGTTTCTCCATTCATCAGTATGTAGATGTTTGGGGTGTTTCCACTTTGAGGCTATCACAGAGAAAGCCACCTTAACACTCACTGAGACGTTTTTGGGGTGACCATACGGTTCCCATTCTCATGATCTCATACCCGGGAGGAGCATCGCTGGGCCAGACGAGGACTCTGCCTTAACCTAGGCAGAACTGCCAGCATTGCCACAGTTCACAGTCCCACCACGGCCCAGGAGGGTTCTGGTTCCACTGTTTCCTCGCCGACACTTGCTGTTAGCCATCTTTCTTCTGTAGCCACCGTGTGCGTGTGTGTGTGTGTGTGTGTGTGTGTGTGTGTGTGTGTGTGGTGTACTCATCTTGCCGGTTTGGGCGCACATCACCTCTGGGGCCAATATGTTCAGCACCGTTTCAAAGGCTTGTTGGCCATCTGCGGGAACATCTCCTCAGATCCCCCACTGGGTAGCAGTGGAGTTGCTTGTAAAGACTGTTACTGAGTTGCAGGAGGTTATTACCCAACTCAGACACAAGTGCCACATCACAGTCTGCTCACACTTGCTCTGCTGTGTCCGATTTCTTATCACTTTTTTGTTGGTGCCTTTTGAAGGACAAAAGGTGTCCCTTTCAGTGATGTTCATTTCTCCTTTTTTTTGTTCCCAGGGCTTTCAGTGTCCCTTGTAAAGAGATTTTGCCTTGTCCAAGATGACAATTTATTCCGTTTTCCTTCTGACGGTTCTCATGGTTTTAGCTCTTACATGCAGGGGTGCGACACATTCGGCCAGAGGCAAGGTCAGGCTGCAGCGGGTGGGCGTGGATATTCCTTCATCCCAGCATTGGGTGCTGAACCAGCTCTCCCACCCCTGGTGCATTGTCTCAGCATCCTGGGCAGAACCCAGCGGGCTCCCAGGTGCAGGCTGCATCTGCACTGCCCTCCCCTCCACGGCCTCCATCCTGACTTGGCTCTCTGACTCTCCAGCCGGGATCCCACAGGAAGTGCTCCTGTGATCTGCTCAAGCTGTGGGAGGGGAACCCTGAGCTGCCTTCAGTGGGGGCTGCGGCACCCAGCACTTCTGAGGAGCTGGATCCCTGTTCCCTAAGACGAGGATCTTGAGCCTGGTTCTCTGGCATCTCAGCCAGTTCTCCCCTCTAGAAGACAATTAAATCCCAGGTTCTGTATCTGGGGTGTCAAGGACCATCCTGAGGAGAAGGAGGAAGGAAATCTGGATAGGGCTATCTAAGGGCCCAGTGCAGACCCCACCTCCCCCAAGAGGGGCTGATCTCCTATAGGTCTGAACGAAATGGAAGCTGTGTACCTGTGTGTCTCTGAAGTGTGTAGGTGGGAATCAGGGCAGTTTGCCTGGGGGGAGGAGAAAAGTGAGGGGGTGAGGGACCCCGCCCACAGCCGGGGTAAGTGAGAGTAGGGCAGTGGGTGGGGGATGGGAGGGAGAGGTATGGTCAGCCAGCGGAAGAGGCTAGTCTGACCCCTGAGGGCCCCTAGACTGGGCAACTGGAAGACAGTCTATGCTGCAGCGCTCCCCCTATCCCCCCATGACATCTGCTGGGTGGAAACTGATCAGCTCAGGTTCCCCTGGGCTGCAGCCTGAGTGGATGCTCTGCCTGCTGGCCTTGGACTAATTACATTAACAGCCCCCCGAACATGGCCATGGCCACAGCTCCTGGGTGTGGGCAGATGGGGGGGTGGGATTCCTGGACACCTCCCACCCTAGAAGCCCCAGTGTCTAAGCACCAGGCCTGGATAGCTCCTGCCCCACCTTCCCTGCCCAGAAGGCTGGGCAAGGCCTCCAAGCCCTCTCCCATCCCTGGTTCCCATCCTGTCACTTAGGGTGAGGGCGGTGCTGGCCATCAGCTGAGATCCTTCAGACTGGCCTAGAGGAGGATGGGTATCGCCAGTGGGAGGGTTCAGCACTGTGGAACTAAGGTGACCATAAACACCTTCCTTCCCAAAGACTGACTCTCGAGTAAGACGTGAATTTCCTGCCCAATTCTGCAACTAAGAGCCATAAAAGCAGCGAATGTTCATTGGGCGTTTACTGCCCCCCAGGTACGGCTCCGTTAGCACCTGCTCTGTCATTGATAACAGCCCTTCATGGCAGGCTTCGATTACCTTCCACATTTCACAAGCGTGAAAATTGAGACATTAAAAAGTTTGCCCACGGCCAAGGATCTCACAGGGACAGAACTGGAACTGAAGCCCAGGTAGCTAGCTGCTCTCCGGGCCCACGAACCCAACCACACTGAGCCACTACCACCTCTGGCAGGAACTTGCACCTCAATTTCCCTATGTGCCACGTGGGAGTACAGACAGCAGCACCTCTCTGTGGGGGCAGATATGTGACCATCTGTGAAGTTCTGTATCCCTGGCTCACTATGGCCTACTGTTGTGACCGCAGCCTTTTTCGCCTGTCAAGATCAGCAGGTCAGGAGGGCAAGGTGATGGGGGACATAAGGGGAGGCCAGAGTCCAGGAAGTAATGGAGTTCCCTAAGCCAGACAGAGCAGCTCCAGGGCCACTTGGAGCCCAAGTCCAAGGCCACCTCCTCCAGGCTGTTTGCCTGTGACTTTTCCTCGTCCAGCAAATGGAACTACAGTAAGAAGTAAGTAAGATGGTCCAGCTGCCTGGCTGGGCAGGCAGTAAGAGGGCCAGAGAGCACAGGAGCCAGCCCAGGGCTCAGTCAGTAAGCACAGGGGTTGGACATGAAGGGTCAATGGGAGAAGGAGAGATGTGGGAGACTCAGGAGCAGAGGTGGTGGGCGTGGACGGTGTAAGTGCAGCTGCATGGGCTAACTCACTGTGGGCTGCTACAGTGGGGAGGCCAAGGCTGCAAGCCCAGGGACCTCCCAGGACCCTTCCCCTCTGCCAGACGAGGCAGCTACATAGGTTGGAGTCAGGGTGGGGGCAGCGGAGCTGAGCCAGCTGCCAGGGCCGACCGACCAGGAGCTGCCTGGAGCTAGGGCTACAGCCCAGAGGCCTAAGGGAGGAGTGGCCAGGGTTCTCCAAGCTGAATAGGAGCCTGTTCAGAGACTGGATACTGTCAAGCACCAGGCATTGGCCAGGGACCTAGAGAGAAGATGCCTGCTTTGCCCACCTGTCCGCACTTGGGCTTCTCAGCTAGCTGAAGTCACCGACTGAGGTCAGTTCAGAGAGGAAATAGACAGATGGGTTCGGAGCTCAGAGGAGCACTATGGAGCTTAGTGGGGTCATTCGGCAAGGACAGTAACCTCCCAGCTTCAGCCGCAAAAGCCTAGGCTTCTGGCTGCCTCCTAGACAGGCTTCTAGACCCTTCTCTCCCTCGCTGGCTGTCTGCATAGTGCCTTGCTGGGTAGCCGGCTCAGGTAGAACTCCCTACCCCCCATTTCAGCAGGACAGTTGGACATCCTCTGTATGGGGCCCCAGGGTGGCCCCAGGGTCTTGGACTCAAGTCCTTACCAGTCCCCAGGCTCTTCCACAAGGATGGCTGGTCCTCCCAGCAGGTGGGGGTCAGCACCCCCATCTCACAGAGGAAGATGCTGAGCCAGCCAACAGAAGAAAGCTCAGAGTTTAAGCTCAGATGTCTCCAATGGCCATCATCCTAAGATGGGGCCCAGCGCCCCCGAGACTAGGGCTTTGAAGCCCACATGGGGTGTGATTTGGCTGCCACCTGGTGTCTTGGAAACACTCATGGCTGGAAGCAGCTGGCAGCAGCTGGCAGCTGGGTCAAGCATCTCACGCTCTCTGTGTGTCTTGTCCCTGGAGCTGCGGGACCTTGACTTCCAGCAGGAAAAGAGCCACAGCATTTGTTTGCTCACTCTTCACTCCTAGGTCCTACTATGCACCTGCCACGGGGGAAGGACCAATAGTTCCCACAGCCCTCAAAGCAGCTGCTGGATACAGGACAGTGGGATGTGATGTGAACATATGTCAGGAACCTGCCGGGAAAGCAGAGGTCAAAGATGTTTTTCTTCCCATATGAAAAGTTGTGAGACCCATGCAGAACTTTTTAGGACAGACATTTTCCCAGGAGCCTCTTCAAAAGCCCTGTGTCACGGCAGTGAATTGTAGTTACAGGGTATACCAGGCATTGCCCCCGACATGGAGTGTATTAACTCACTGAACCCTTCCCACCCTCAGTGCTGGGTGCTCCTCTCATTCCTCGTCTTTATTTTATTAATACTGAAGACGCCTCACTTTTAAAAATATATTTATTTATTATTTGAAAGGCGGAGTTACACATAGAAAAGAGAGATCTTCCATCCGTCGGCTCATCGCCTAAATGGCCACAACAGCCAGGAAGGGGCCACTCCAAAGCCAGGAGCAAGGAGTTTCTTCCAGATCTCCTGCATGGATGCGACGGCCTAACCACTTGCACCCTGCCCTGTTGCTTTTCCCAGGCACATTAGCAAGGAGCTGAATCAGAAGTGGAGCAGCCAGGATTCAAACCAGTGCCCTTACAGGATACTGACATTGCAGTCAATGGCTTTACCCGTAACGCCACAGCTCCAGCCCCATTTAAACAGTTGGATATTCAGGCACACAGTGTGTCAAGGGGCACTCATTCCACAGCTTCCCACATCGGTAAGGAGGCTCCATGAATTTGCACAAGCTCAGACCCGAGCATGCACCCCGGCTGCCGTGACCACCCCTGCCAGGCCCCAGCCCTGGCTCAGAGGCTCACAGCCAACTGAAGACTCCCTAGAGGCCCCTGCAGATTCTGTCTTTACTGTCCTCCCAGCCTGGAGGATCAGCTGCCTGAGTCACTGGGCGGCTGAACTGTTCTGGCTTCTCCAAAAGCAAGCCCCAGGGCGGGAGGGACCGTGCAGGGCGGCATTGGGCGGGAAGCCCTGGGCACTGGGTCTGCACGGTGTTCTACTAATGCAAACCTGCAGACTCCTCAAACAATGCAAGGAATCCTGCAGTGAAAGGGCACATAGTGCTGTGACAATGAGCACCTGCCGAGGGCCCAGTGGGCAGTGTCTTTCCAAGGGCAGCGGTCAGGCCCCACCCCCCTCAGCCTGGCCTCAGAGAAGGGCTTCCTTCAATGTCCTTTACTCAGTTTCCCCTGCTCCTTTGGAGCTGGACTGGGCCTGGCAGTTGGTGTCTCAAGAGCTGGAGGCTCCAAGCTGGCCGTGTTTGTGTCCCGGCTCTGCCACCTACTGTCTGGGGAACCTTAATAAGTCACCCGTCCTCACTGCCTCATCCACCAAATGGGATTGTCATGTTACGTAGACTTGGTAGGGTTCTTAGGTATGTTGTCCAACGCACCTGCCGTCAGCACGTGGCTCCTGCCAGAGCTGTTGCCCCATCTTCCTGCTTCTCCCTTCCCTGTCTTGGGGTCCTGGGAGCAGAGTACTCCCCACTTGCTGTGCTTCCCTTCCCCACATGGCTCTGCAGAGCCTCCTGCACAGCCCGTGGGAGCCTGTTCCACACCACCTCCTCCAGGAAGCCTTCCTAGTGCTCCCCTCTGAAGGAGACTCTCTTTAGGGGAACGCCTTCTTCCTTCTACTGGCATCCTAGTCCTCCCCTCCTCGCCGCTTTCCTTCTGCTGGAGTTCTGGGAACCCGTGTCCTTCTCCATCTCTCCCACCATTCCTGAGCTCCCTGGGGGCAGACACTGGATCTGACACCTAAACTCCTGGAGCTGAGAGGTCTGGCTCTGGACCCAAAGAGGGGCTCGCAATCTCCATTTGGCTACCCGAGAGCCAAGTGAGCTTCCTCTCTTGGGGCCTCTGTTTGCTCTTCTGTAGAACAAGAATAATACTCACAAAAGGTCTCACTGCCCGGCTGTGTGACTTCCACAGTGGATGTCCCTGAAGTGTGTCCTGCTGCACCTGCTGCTTGCTACACACTCCAGCCATGTGAGAGCATCCACGGTTGGGATCATGTGAGGTGGCTCTGGAGAGTAAGCGGAGGATGCTGCCTCCTCTAAAGCCACGACCGGGAGCCAGGGCAGCACGGCAGCTGTCAGGGCTACTGCAGCAGACCAAGCCACCTGCAGTGTCTCTGTGTCCCCTCTGGGGCCGCTCTGCTACCCCCAAGTGTCTGTGGGCAGCACAGCTCCCAAGGCAAGGAGCCAGGCCACTGCTCCCTTTCCTACAGCTTGCTAGCACCTGTAGCCCCACTCCCTCCAGCCCCTTAAATCACAGGCCGAGGTCTGCAGCTCCCACAGCCACATTTCACCTGTAATTAACGGGCCTGTCTGTGGAGGGGAGGTTGGCTTCTGCAGGAGCCACTAAATCCAGCTCCCAGTGGTGGCAGGATACAGTGTGGCACTGCCCCGGCATTGTCAAGATGAGTAAGGCACTTGCCGGCCTGATCTGGCAGCTCCAGGGAGGAGGCAGCGCCCACATGACACAGAGCAGGAGGGGAACCCTGGCCAGGGAGACACGGAGGATCCAGGGGAGTGGTGGGACATTGGGGGTCTGCAGTGTCTGTTCACATGAATCAGGGGAGAGACGAGACGCTCAAGCTTGGCTCAAGCCATTCTGTCCCAGCATCTGGGTGTGAAGATGAGCTCTGTCACTGGCTTGCAGTGTGGCTTTGGGAAAATTGTTTAGCTTCTCTGTTCCTCCGTTTCCTCATTTATTGAAAGACAAGCCAGCACTGTGCTGTAGTGGGTATCCCTTATTGGCACTAATTTGAGGCCCAGCTGCTCCATTTCTGATCCAACTCCGTATTAATATGCTTGGGAAAGCAGTGGAGGACAGCCCAGTACTTGGGCCTCTATACCTAGGTACGAGACCTGGAAGAAGTTCCCTGCTCCTCGCTTCAGTCTAGCCCAACTCCTGCTGATGCAGCTATTTGGGGAGTGAACTAGCAGATAGAAGGGTTTGTGTGTGTGTGTGTGTGTGTGTGTGTTTCTCTGTAACTCTGCCCTTCAAATAAATATTTTTTAAACATTGTGGAAACTGAGCCCCAGGCCTGGGAACTGGCTGCCTCAGTGTGTAAGTTGGTGGCTAAGCGTCCAAGAAAACTTCCGCCTCCCGACCATGGGGCACTGCCCCCTGGGAATCACAGAATGTGCAGAATACCAATCCGTGATGCACGTGGTAACTGGAAACTCTTGAGCCATGGCGAGCTTCATTCCCCATGGCAGCCCCACCCGAGACAGGCAGCACTGGCACCCTCAACACCACTGAGGACACCTCCTTCTCCCAGGAGGCCACATGAGCTGTGTCCTGCGCCTCACAATGGCAAAGCCCTGTGCCCAGGGCACCCAGCTGGGCCGGAAGAGGCAGGGAGCAGGGCAGGAGTCCTGCCAGAGCCTTCAAGCCCCGCCCCACAGTTGTGTAGGGGTGAGAAGTATATCGAATCAGCGGGGAGAAAAGCTTGATCCACAAGCCAGACCTCTAATGAGCCTTGCCCTTAGCAAGGTGTCCCAGGCTTCCAGAGACTTCCTGAGTCTTCCCCAACTAAGCAGGACATAGGGCACCTGCAGAAGCTGCCAGGATGTGGAATGCACACCTCTGAGAGATTGAAAATGGCCCCAACCCCCCAGCCTGATGTGTAAAACAAATTCACATCACACTGCATGCATTTCATCTAGGCAGAAACGGCTTCTATTGACGGGCTTAACCACAGCCACTCTGTGGCTACACTGATGGTGAAGATGACAATGACGGCGACAGTGGCGGTAATGGGGGAGAGCTGAGATCAGCACACGCCATGACCATGCAACTGGCCAGCTAAACTCCAAAGGCAAAACAGGTCCCCTAGGGATTGGCAGCTCAGAAGGCCAATCAGAAGATTTGAAGGACTGACCAGTAGCCAATCAGGGCATGGATGGAAAGTCCACAAGGTTTGATATCTTTTGATCCAATCAATGCAGAGCTCCGGGGAGTCCGTGGGGCTGGACCTGAGTTGGTGCTGAGGCTTGGAAAAGGCAGGATGACCCCAGTTCCCTGGAGCCTTTCCTTCCCAGCCACAGCACATCTAAACTTGCAGACCTTGCTTTTATCAAGGGAATAGACCCCAGGGCCTGGCATGTCTGGCATGGGGCTCAATAATTCACATTCTTTAAAAAAAAGATTGATTTATTTGTTCAAGATTTATTTATTCAAAAGACAGATTGTCAGAGACAGAGGAGGAGACAGGAAGAGAGAGAAATTGTCCACCTGCTCGTTCATTTCCCATAGTGATTGCCACAGCCAGAGCCAGGTCAGGCCAAGGCCAGGAGCCAGAACTCCATGTGGGTCTCCTGCGTGAGTGGCAGGGCCACTAGTATTCAGGTTGTCATCATCTGCCTCCAGGGCGCATGAACAGAGAGCTGGATGGGAAGCGAGGCATTTGGAGGATAGGCCCTGGCCAGCTCTGTCAATGTCAGAAGCAGCAGGTTCATCCTCTGCACCACATGGCAGACTCCAAGAATTTGCAAATCTCCTAACTAACTGCAGGTGATGAACAAGCTGCTGACCCAAGCGGCATTCCCCTGGTGCTGGTGGGAGTTCCTCTCACCCTCGGCAGGAGCCAGGGTTGGGCCCTGCTCCTCTAGCCTCTGGCACTGCCTCCAAGTAGCCCATGCCCACCTCCAGTTGGAGTTAATTTTATCTCCTGCCACTGGAAAAGCACAACAGCTGGCAGGAGAGGGCGAGGCAGGGGAACAGTGTCTGTTGTGCGAGTAGGGGACCGCCAACTGGATGGGATTATGTAGCAGACACTGGGCTCCCTGTAACCTCACTCCATTCAGAAAGGCTCCCATCCCAGGGCAGGAAGGATCAGGGCAGTGGGCACCCACACCAGCAGCGACCAGGGCCCCAGGCTGCCGGCCTGCAGGTTCCCATCAGTTAGGGGGCATAGTGGGCTCAGTGACAGTGACATGAAGGGCTCAGGTCACTCACACAGCCGTGGCTCCACTCTGCCCTGTCTCTGATGCAGCAATGTTGGGAGTGTGGTGGGGAGCTTTCTCTCTTCCGTCTGCTTTTCCCCCTGGCTGTCATCTTCCCCTCAACTGGGCACTTGTGCCTTATCCTGCTCTCTCATTCTGGCTGGAGACCTCATCCCACAGGTGGGATCCAGGCCTCTGCTGGGAGAGGAGGGCTCCAGTAAGGCTGGAGACTTTCGTTATCCAAGCTTGGCAGGGGTGGAGGGAGGACCCCTGGCATGCCAGTGAGGGGTGTCTGCCGAGCATGCCCAGTAACAGGTAACACAATCCTACATGGTAAGGCCTGGCCTGCTGCTGCGACCCAAACATGGAAGGCAGCCTGGTTTTGCATGGGTGGTGGTGTCTGAGCCAAGACTTGACAGACGAGCAGGATACAGCCACCAACAACACTTGGGGAGGACTTTAGCTGGAGCAGGCGGCAGATGCAAAGGCCCTGAGGCTGGAAGGGGTGTAGAGTGTTTATGGGCCCCAAAATAGACTTGGTGCATATGGAGCATGGTGTTGGGAGTGGCACTGATCTACGAAGGCACCATAGTGCCTGATGGGATTCCCTTCACACACAGGCTGCATGCTTACCTGTGCTGGGAGAGAGGCAAGAAACAGCCGGACTCACAACGGAACACTTCTAGTGAGCCCAGGCCCACGTCAGCTCAGTCTTGGGGTGGATAGCCAAGAACCTGGGGTTTAAAGACAGGCAGCCATGGCTGTGAGGTGCACAGGGTGCTCCTGGTACCCCAAGCTCTAATTCAGGCTGACCAAGTCTGGGAAGGCTGCCTGGAGGAGGTGACACCTGGGCTCAGACCTTAAGGACACTGCAGCCTTCAGTGGCAGAGGACCTAGTAGGTGCAGGGAATGAAGAAAGTGAGGCAGGAGCCTGGGAAACATGGTTCAGACACAGAGGGCTTCCTGGAGGGGGTGCTTTCTTGGGTAGCACCTTGAAGGAGCAGAAAGAGAACAGATTATGGTAGAACAGGAATGCAGGCTGATGGGGCCAAAAAAAGAGAAATTAAATTAGGGGGGGACACAGAGGGCATTTCCATCCAGGAAAATTTTATATTAAGAGGGTTATTTTCCTTTTTTTGAAAGACGGTGCAATGGCTGGGGGCTGATTGAAAAGGAAGGCAGTTTAATAGAGCAGGCACAGTGAGAGGAAAGAATAGTTTTTGTAAATAACATAATTCTGAACTTGTCCCTGACTTCCCCTGTCCCTTCCCCACATCTAATTGATTACCACCTAGAGGTAAATGGCACTGGAGTAGGTGTGTGCTAAGCACCCTCAGGGACTGTACCCAAGGGCTAGCAGAGGCCACCCCTTCCTGCACACAGTAGCTGCTCCTGGGAAGGCAAGAAAAGCCCCTGAGGGAGGGGTGGGCAAAAGAAGGGGCAATCAAGGCCCTTTCTGTTGGCTCAGCATGATGCTCTTCCTGAAGGAGATTCGTGGCTACTTACACATTGGCCCCTCCAAAACTTTGCAAGCTAGTAGTTTGACATGGTGAGTCTTGCATCCATTCTGTAGATGGAAATGCCCAGAGGAGTTAACTGATTTGCCCATAGTTCCATGGGGTGTGGGTGGCAGATCCTGGACCATGGACTTAGTTTGATGGACTTTAGTGAAGCCCCTTGAGGGGGCTGTTGGAGCCAGGGCTGGCCGACCCTGTCAGACATAGGCAGGGCAAGGTGGCCCTCTCCAATACCAGAGTTTCTACCCGGTCAGGATAGTGTTCCCAGACTGCAAAGGGCCACAGGTGATTTAAGGAGCTGGGGACAGCAGCCTCGTTGGCTCCAAAGTGAGTTATGGTGCCAGAAACTAAGTTCTGCTTTCGGGAGAAAGACATGCAATATTTCAGAGTTCACTTCGTCAAACCCATCAACCAGGAGCTACCTCCCCGTGTCCACATTAAGTGCTGAGTCCAAAATCATTTCAGCGCCTGCCTCCCTTGACGGCCAGAGGGAGAAATGAGGTGGCAGAAGTTGGCCGTGATGCTGCCCGGGAAACCACTTGACCCTCCCTAAGGTTAGATAAAGATCGTCAGAGACACTTGTAGCAATAATTCTCTCTGCTTAGGACCAGGTGAGGGGCAGAAAATCTGGAAAGTTCGCTGGCATGGGAGCTGAGGGATTCAGGGGATTTGTGGTGGTGGTCTTGGGTTGACTGTGCTGGTGGTCCTTCCTCCACCTGGGGCCGGCTTTAAGCAGGTGCATCACACAGAACGGGCTGCGCATTCACAAACTGCGTTCACATCTGGTGTCTCGCTTTCGGATGGCAATGCTGTTGTACCTTCCCCAAGTAGAACACCTGCTTGGGGGTCTTTCTGCCCCTGAAGGGTCAGTTCAAATGGTTCTGTGAGCATGTTCACCCACCCCTACCCCGACAAGTTCCGCTCTGGCATGGGCATCTCTGAGAACTACCTCCACACACACACACACATACACCTCCAAGGTCAAAAGATCGGGGCACCGTGGTGGGAGCCTAGCAGAAGCAGGGTAGGATGGGCACCCCACAGAGCTTGGTTGATGACCTTGGCCACTGTCCATCTCCTGGGTTTCCTTAGCACAGCTGAGCCCTGTCAGGTGCCTCACTTTCTCCTGCTTTTTCTGGGGGAGTCACACGGAGTCACACGCTCTTGTCTGGGGAGTCACACGGACTCCATTGCCTCAGTTGACCATCTGTCCATGGCCAGACGCTGTTCCTGGAGGAGGGCGTCCACCTAGGGCAGAGGGACACACAGGCTGTTCGCTTTTGACCTTGATCAGAGAGTTCAACAGAGGTGGCCATGGGAGACAAAATGAAGGCGGGGATGGGATGCAGATGAAGGTGACAGGTGTGAAGGATGGCTAGAAAGTGGGAGAGGGGACATCCGACCCAACTTGAGGGCCATGTAAAACATACGAGGACACTTGGACTGGCCCTGCCAAGGCAACAGCAGGTGGGACAGGAAATTCTGTAAGTCTGTAGCTGACTAACATTTAAGTTGGTGGCCCACGGATGGTGTTATAACTATCCAAATAGTCCTTGATGGAGCAATGGCTCCCCAGCCCTGCTATAAACAAATGTGCCCAGGAAGCTAGGTGTGGTGGGGGCAAGGGCACAGTGCCCAAGGAAAGGGCAGGGACAAGGAAAGAGAAGGCACTGGGCAGTAGTCACTGCCAGCACCCAGAGGCTTCCAGCAGGCGACAGGGAACCTGATACAGAGTGACATGTTTCTAGGACATGGTGAAAGGGGAGCATGTTGGGGGGAGCGTGCTGGGAGCCCGGGCCTCACACAATGATATTAGCAGCTCCATCGTGTCGTTGTCGCCGTCCCAGGCACTGAAATTGTTATTGTCTTAGGAGCTTGATTAACTATACATATTGCTCACACCTGCTCAGAAATATAATGAGGGACAAGAACACGGCTCCTCATCAGAATCCGTGTGGGTGGTGTGCGTGACTCGGGTGCAGATCTGCAAAATGGGGACACTTGCGAGGGGTGTGGGGAGGAGAGATGGTCCCAGGACATGCCAAGAATCTGAGCCAGGAAGCTGTCCACCCATGACTGTTGGCTGATAGTGTAACCCTGTATAGATCTGTGCCTCTCTCTGGCCTTAGTTTACTTTCCTGTAAAATGGGAACACTAGGCTAATGCTTTCTAATAGAAATATAATGCAAATTTATGGGTAATTATAAGCTTTCTAAGAACTGTATTAAGAAAAGATTAAAAAGAGGTGAAACCAATTTTTATAACATAGCTATTATATATCCAGAATCTCATACTAACATGTAATCAATATAAAAAACGTTCATGGATAAAAACGTTCATGGCGTCCCTAACACCCTTTTTAAAAAATTAAGTCTTCAAAACTTGAGGGCAGATGAACTTGACCCAGCCACCCTTCGAGTGCTGCAAGGTGTGGAGGATGAGTGGCTCTGTGCTGGATGGGGAAAGCCCCAGGAATCCTCTAGGCTCCTTCAGAAACTATGACTTCCCCAAGCAAAGACCATTTTCTGTTCCCAGCCCAAAGCAGGGTGACTCTGGGCCCACCAGTGAACCACACGGTGAGTTGGTTTGCATTCGACACTAAGTGTCCTGCTTCCTTGAGTTTTCCCAGGAGAGGAAATGGAAGCTTAGAGGGGTTAAGGAACTTGCCCAAGGTCACATGACAGGTGGGTAGTGCAGCCGGCCTTGACCCCCAAGGGGTCTGGTCTAGAACCAGTATTCCTAACCATCGTCCCTCCCTACCAGCTTCATCCACAATGAGACAGGCCCTATTCCTTAACGCTACTGGTCTACACTGCTGGCAACGGCGGACATCCGCTCAGTGAGTCCTGAACACAGCCCCCCAAAGAAGGTTCTAGATGCGTGGTATCTGCACGGGGAAGGTGTGTGACATGAAGGCACTGCTTGCCCAGTTCTAGGGTTCATGGGAGGTAGACTGACAGCTGAACACAGGCCACCCTAGCTGTGCCAGCATCCAGGATGACCCCTGACTCGCCTGGTCCTGGTGACTACTGAGTCTATGACACTCAAGGAACAGTTAATCCCAGAGGGAATGGGGCAGCAAGGCACCTGTGGAAGTTGAGGTGAGCCAGCAAAGCAGGTGCCTTGGTGGCTCAAATACACTAGTGGGTTCTCCCTGCTAAGAGACACCCGCTTGCCTTTGCTTCCCAAAGGCCGAGCTAGTTCAGCCTTAGGTGAGAGCCTAGAGTCCGAAGCCAAACAACCTCAGTTCAAATCCTGGCTCCCCCTCTATCTGGATCTGTGAACTTGGGCAAGTTTCTTCACCCTGAGCATTCCGCCGAGTTCTAGTGAAGTTTGCAGAATCCGCAGCTTCTGGAAGTTGAAGTGTTCTGGTTTATTTCTTGCTTCTCAGAGTGCCTGCCCCGCTTACCATCTGTTTCATGCAATCTTAGGTTTAATCACAATTCTCCGTCTATTGTTCTATTGTTTCCGGTCGGTTCTGTTCCTCTCCAGGAGCCAGTGTGGGGCGGCTGCCCGGATGAACGAATGCCTCCTACCTGGCTCTCTGTCACTGGGCCCTGAAATAGAATCGCCCATGTGCCTGCTGCCCCCACAGGGTGACCCCACACAGGGTGTGAGCTCCTTGGCAGTGTGACCCGCACCTGGTGGGTGTCAGGGGCCATTTGTCAGATGTAATTAATCTGTACTGGGGCGAAAGCCCCCTGCAGGTAGTCTGGGCCTGCCCCACTTCACTCTCCCTGCGTCCCGCATGAATACCCTTGCCCATGGCCCCCTGGCCAAGAAAGCTGCCCCCAGCAGGCTTGCCCAAGCACAGCTCCGAGAGCCTGGCTCCTGTCCCACTGATTCCGAGAAGGTTGTGGGAAAGCATCATGGTGATAGATCCCTACCCCTTCCTGGCCGTTAGCCAGTGTCATCCTGTCGATCGGTCTGCCTGTGATATGGTGCCCATTTTACACACTTGGAGACTTGAGGCTCCCATTTTGCCTGTGGACATTGAGTGCTAGTGACCCTAGTGGCTCTGTGTGTGTTCTTTCCTGTGCCCCGGGGTACCCAGGAGCGCAGGCCTCCACAAACCCGCCAGAGGCAGCAGGTGAGACCAGGAGGGAGGTGAGACCTAAAGAAGCCAACTTCAGCCAAGAGAGGCAGGTGGCTCCTGGCTTTAAGGAGTTGTCATGGTATCCTCACTCCCCCGGTGCACTCCTGCATTCACTCCGGCTCAGATTCACACTCTGTTTTCAATGTTTTCAAAATACGAGCCAGATGATGTCACCACTCTGTGCTTAGAACCATCAGTGGCTCCCTATTGCTCAGAGGATAAAGAAGACCTGGGAGCCAGGGGTGTGCTGGTCAAGCAGCCCTCTGGGGATCCAGGCAGAGGAAGGCAGCATGAAAAGGCCCTGATTTGCAGCAGCTGCTGATTTCCACGGTGCAAAGACACCCACTGCGACCTGTTTCAAGTTGGCAACAGTGTAACAGCAGCCTCACAAAATTCCTGAAAATGTCACCACGGGCTCCTCTGGTTGGAATCAGCTGCCACAGGCCACCACCACAGCAAGTCAGCCAGCTGTGTCTGTTCACCCACCCAACCCACAGGGCAATACCTCCCCTGGGCTGCCCCCATGCATACTCCTTTGTACCTGCTGCTGCTCCTCCTGCCTGCCACGCTGGCTCTCACCCGCAAATGCTTCCACGGGTCCCAGGACCGTGCAGCTCCTCCTACAGCACCTACTCCCAGGCACAGGCGGGGCCCCCTCTACACCCTGCTGTACTTCCCACGGGTAATCTGCAGGGTCTCCTAATTCCTGTGTGACCTCCCGCCAGCAGTCTGGAGGCTGTAGGAGGCACCGGCAAGGGGTCTGTATTTCCAGCTAGTAGGCTCATTCTCACTGAGGTCAATGCCAAGGGCATCTCTGGGGCTGTGAGATATTGGTTGCTGTTTGTCCCTCTAGCTCCCAGCATCAAGTGTGGGATGGCCCACCCTGGGCAACTGGTGAATTCTCTGACTCCTCTGGCTAAGCCTCTGTCTTCCTGTGTTTCCCCCCACCCCCCACTCCCCCGTGGCAGCTCCTCCAACCTCCATTGAAGTGGTGGCCGCCGACACACCATCGCCCTTCAGCCGCTACCAAGCCCAGAACTTCACGCTCATTTGCATCGTGTCTGGAGGGAAGCCAGCACCCACCGTGAGTGCCCGGGATAGCATGTCCAGCTCTGCTTTGGGGGTTGTCCGAGCTGCAGGGGCCCAGGAAGGATGCTGACTCTGACCCCCTACACACAGGCGACCCACCCAGACACCCGACTCTCCCTCCCCGGGACCCAGAATTCTGGAACTTTACAGTGGGCTGTGGTAGGGGAAGAGGGTACCCAGAGGTGAAACGACTTGTCTGGAGTTGCCCACGGGGTTCTCCACAGAGCTGGGACTCGCATTCTAGTCCTCAAGCTCCAAGTCCATCGCTCTTCCTGGGACCCCACATGGTTGGGGAGAAGGAAAGGGGGATGAAACAGAGGAAGGAAAGGAAGATGAAAAGAGAGGGAACTCCTTTGGGGTTCAACTGTTGCTTAGCAGACCCAACTTCATTCCTGTGAGACATGGCGGGGTTGGGTGAGCAGGTGCCCACAGGCTTGGAGGTAAGGAATGGGGGACAGGCATCCGTGCTGAGGCATAGACGGGCACTAAAGTGCGCAGAAGTTCACGTGGGACCTTGAGCACGCGCACAGAGGCAAGCTGCAGTCTAAGTCGTCAGGATTTGAAAGACCTGTCTCCCAGTTATCCTCCTTGGAGCTCCCTCCCCCCCCCCAGCTTGTCTCTTCCCCTGGGGCTGGGGGGGGGGGGGTAGGATCACAGAGAAGCTTCCCCCAGGCATGGGTCTGTGGGAAGACCCTGTCCTCCCCACCACCCTCACCTGGTCTGGCCTGCCACTAAGGACCTGGCAGCGAACCATACTGATACAATGCAGAAGACCCTCATCTGCCCACATTCCCGGCACCTTCCACCTCCCTGAGACGTCAGAACTTGAAAGACATTCTTTGATACAAATTGCAAATCTGCTTTTGAAGCACTTTGCAAAAAGAGAGAGAAGAAAGGGGGGTAAAAAAAAAAAAAAAAACAACGCAGGCTATTATGTGCCTAAGAGACTCTTTGCTGGAGTTATAAACTCTGACAGATTCTCTGCATCCACATTTCAATTATCCTCCCTCCGCTCCCGCCCCCTCCGCCTCCTGCCCCCGCCTCTTCCTGCCCCCGCCTCTTCCTTCCACACCCCACCTGCATTCCCCGGGGCTGTTCCACCTGCCTTGTCTCCCATCGATTTATTTATCTGATTTATTTAAAAAAAAAACACCCAATCCCCACAGGCCTCTGGGCGCATGTACCAAAATAAAAAGACAGCAAATTAAATTAAATGCCGCCTCTCAAAACCCGAATTCTGCATTAGCAGAGAAAGCGAGGAGATGGGTGTCTTCTCGTCCCGCTCGTAGCTCCCTCCCCCACGCGCACCTGTTTCCTGCCTGCCAACTCCACGGTGCACACTCATACACACACGGCGCCTCCCTCCTCACTCCCTCGCCCCACACCTCGTCTGCTCTCCATGCATCCATTTCTGTTTTATCCCGTGGCTTTCCCAGGTAGGCACGCATCACCCCCTTGGAGCCTAGGGTGGGCCTCCAGGCTGTGTCTGAGGGTTCTGTTCCCCATATGGTGTCAACTTTGCTCCCCAAAGACCCTGAACCAGATGTCCTTGTCTTCCTTTGTAAATTTTCATTATAGCACTTTAACTCCTAATTTTGAGATGCTATAGGGAAAGAAGGGAACTGAACATCCACCCACCTACAAGAGTCCCAAGAGAGGGGACCAGCGCAATACCGTAGTGGCTAAATCCTCGCCTTGTATGCACCAGGGTCCCATATGAGCACTGGTCTGTATCCTGGCTGTTCTACTTCCCATCCAGTTCCCTGCTTGTGGCAGTGGAGGATAGCCCAAAGCCTTGGGACCCTGCACCCACATGGGAGGCCCAGAGGAAACTCCTGGCTCCTGGCTCCTGGATTCTGGCTTTTGGCTTCTGGTTTTGGATCGGCTTGGCTCCAGCCGTTGTGACCACTTGAAGAGTGAATCAGTGGATGGAAAATCTTTATTTCTGTGTCTCCTTCTCTCTGTTTATCTGCCTTTCCAATAAAAATGAACAAATCTTTTTAAAAATAAATACATAAAAGTCCCAAGAGGAGGTTCCAAAGAACTGGCATCCTGTGTCCAGTTCACCTGAGAGTCCATTGGGAGGTCAAGGTCTCTTGGGCACGATCCTTTCTCACACCCCACCTTGTAACTTCAGGTTTATTTCAAAAGAGATGGGGAACCCATCGACGCCGTGCCCTTGTCTGAGCCGCCGGTTGCAAGCTCGGGCCCCCTCCAGGACAGCAGGCCCTTCCGTAGCCTTCTGCACCGTGACCTAGATGACACCAAGATGCAGAAGTCACTGTCCCTCCTGGACACTGAGACCCGGGGAGGGCGTCCCTACACGGAGCATCCCTCCCGCGTCTTGACCCCAGACCCCAGCGCCTTCCTGCAGCCGACCACCGAGAATGTCCCGGAGACCATCGTGAGCCGCGAGTTCCCCCGCTGGGTCCACAGCACTGAGCCCATCTACTTCCTACACCACAGCCACACCCCAGGCAGCGACGGCACCGTGGAGGTGCGCGCTCTGCTCACCTGGACCCTCAACCCGCAGATCGACAACGAGGCCCTGTTCAGCTGCGAGGTCAAGCACCCGGCACTGTCGATGCCCATGCAGGCAGAGGTCACGCTGGGTAAGGCTTGGGATCTGGTGTGCACCACCTGCAGGCCAGGTGTTGGGCAGTTTTGGAACAGGTCCCTGGGATGTGAAAGAAATGGAGCAAAGCAGAGGTCAGGTCAGGCCAGAGCACAGAGAGGGGGTTCTAACGGAGGTTTACTGGTGGGATGGAGGAACATGGGAGGAGGCCAGGGCACCACTGGGTCAGGGAGAAGTTGATTCTGTCTGATTGGAAGATGTGGGAAGTCACGGGGCCGGTGGCTGAGCAGGGGCGGGGAGTAGTTGCTACATCTGCGTTAGGAACAAGGCAGGTGGCGAATGAGACCTGGGTGCCATGGGGAGCTGTGTGGTAAGTGAAGAGGGAACTTGTGCAGAGAAGGTAACCGGCTCCCGCCAGGAGCAGAGAATGTCAATGAGGACCAGGAGAGGCAGAAGCAGGTCCTCCTGGGTCAGGGTTTATATAAAAGCTCAGGTCAAGGCCAGAAACAGAGGTGGCCGTAACAAAGTCAAGGTCTGGGTCCATCAGGAGTGTAAGAGGAACCCAGGGGATCTTCTGGCGAGATTCAGGGGAGGAGCGGCGAGCCTGGGGCACAATGGGGCGTGGTGGGGCCAGGCTTCTCAGGTTCTGGTGCTGCCTGGGCAGGGTTACAAGCACAGGGTGGGGGACAGCATCACTCCAACTGCCATGTCAGAAGTGGTGACCTGTCTGCCTTCATTTTATTTCGAAGAGAGGAGGGAGAGGAGAGGGTCAGAGACAGAGAGGCTGTCCGTCGGCTGGCTCAGTCCCCACATGCCTGCAACACCTGGAGCCAGGCACTCAATTCAGCTCTCTCACAGAGTTGCGGGGATCTAAGCACTTGAGCCATCACCTGCTGCCTCCCTCAATGCACACGCAAATGAAGAGTGAAGCTAGGATTGAACCCGCACGTTCTGCCGCGGAACTCAGGAGTCCTGAGCAGGGGCTTCATTCCAGCACCAAATGCCCACACCCAGCTTACACTTTTACACACAGTGGGGTTCGCTCTTCTTCAGGTTCTTAGAGCCAGCTCAGTCTGCGAACCTCATCCCTGACAGGAGGCCTGCTGCCACGCAGAGTTCACTGCACCGCTGGACCAGCCTCCCGGGTTGAGCCTCCTTCCCTCCCTTGGCGCTTCCTTCTCCCGGTTGAGCTGGAGCGAGCAAGGAGGAGGCACAGGGCCAGAGAGGATGGACGATGACACGGCTGGTCCTTTCTGCCTGCCTCCCTTTGCACCCCAGCAGCTCCTCCTCTCACCCAAGACCTCCAGGGTTATTCTAAGGGCCTCTGTAGCAGTCTGCAGCCGTATGGATCCAACCCCCGCCTCTATCCCAGGCCCTTGAGGACCAGGAAGTGAGGTGCTGCCCCACAGGGGGAGGGTCTGCAGCTTCTGTCGGGGTCCAGAGGCCTTCCCTGCTCTTCACTGGACCACCAGACATAGTAACACCCTTCCAGGGTCCCAGGTGTACCTACTGGGTACCAAGTGCCTTTGTGAACGCTGTCTCATTCCATCCTCACGAGTAAAGGTCCAGGGTAGAGTCCTATTTTGCAGGTGGATCATCAGCTTGTACACAGTGAAGTGGGAATGCCCAGCCAGGCCTGTCGATGCCTTCTCTTGGTCCTATCATGCCAACCACTGTGCTCCCCAGGCCTAAGCAGGTGCTCTGGGCTGACTTGGAGCTTCTTCTGGAGGATCTCCCTATTCCCATGGGCCAGCTGCCCACACATGAGATAATAATGAGAACTAGCAGGCACTGAACACCTGCTACCTGCCCTAGGCTGCTCCCTGGAGCCTCATGATCGCCCAATGAGGCAGGCTGTTATTATTCCAAGATGAGGAAACCAAGGCCCAGGGAAACTAAGTCAATTGTCCTGGGATGAGTGTTGAAAGGTGGACAGTGCACCTCTCACTGACATCCTCACAGCAGCCACCTGGGCACATTTGTCC
Source organism: Ochotona princeps (assembly GCF_030435755.1). Taxonomy (NCBI): domain Eukaryota; kingdom Metazoa; phylum Chordata; class Mammalia; order Lagomorpha; family Ochotonidae; genus Ochotona; species Ochotona princeps. The sequence continues at coordinate 11,408,678 of NC_080833.1, forward strand.
ATCATTCCATAGAGACCTCAGGAGTAGCCCCTAAGGCCCCCTGCCTACCTCCCCAGTCAGGTGGGAACGAAGGAGCACCCTTCCTTCCCCGGCCCCTGCTTTGCCGGGCCTGATCCCAGGCTCCTTGAGCCCTTGCTTAGAGCCATCTGTGTGGCTCCCCACTGTCGGAGCAAAGGGCAGACGGGTCCACTCACCAGCAGTGGGGAGGGAGAGTGGGGGATGGAGGGAGGGACACAGCACAGTCACCAGGGTGGCAGAGTCCTCAAAAAGGCTCCTGGACTGGCTTACCCTCCAAGCTCTACTCTGTGGATTGAGGAGGTCTCTTGTGTCTCAGAGCTTCTGTTTTCAGACCTCTTGCATGGAGAGAATGAGAGTAACTAAGTTGATGCAAGCTGCCTGTTTCTGCTCAAGATGCTTCCCCACGTGGGAGCCATCTTAGGGTGACCATGCAGAGACCAGCCAGCCAGGGCTGCCCAACCACCATGCTGTGCAGCCCATGAGACATCCACTGAACCAGTGGGCAGGGGAGTGGAGAATGCTGGGGGGCACAGGGGCCATGGATTCATGCACTTTCACGTGCACTCAGACTGAGCCAGTGGAGTGGACAAGATGTACCTGGGGCTCAGAATCCAAGCGTCTGCAATGGACATGGAAGGGCAGGCCGATAGGCCTCAAGGCGTGTGGCTCTGCAGCAGAACTGCACTCCTGCTCACCTGGGATGCATTCCCCAACTCAATGCCACCCCATCCAGGAAGCCCTCCTGGACCCTTCTCCAGCCCTTACAGTTGGATGTGCCCATCATAAAGCACCCCTGTCTTGCAGGCTTTGCTCCTTTCTTATGGTCTGGACCACAGGTGCCCAGGGATGCTGGCACCCGTCTCAATGGATGCTAACTGCATTCTGCTGCTGCTGGAGGCAGAAACCTACAGCCACCACATACTCCACTATTTTCTCATGTCCTACACCCTGGCCTTCATCCAGCGCTGGCAACTCAGGCTCACACTCTTCCCTGCAAATCTGTCTTCCATGACCACACAGCCACCCCCACCTGCATCCATACAGGCCCTTCAGTGTGCTCCTTCTGCCGCCACATGTGCCATATCCCACCCCCAACATTAGCCCTCACCCTTGCAGTGGTGGATGAGTGGATGACAGACCAGAGGAGAAGCCAGAAATAGACCCACATCTGCACAGCCAATTGATTTTTGACAAAGACTCCAGGGCTATTCCAGGAGGACAGAGACATCTTTGTAATAAACGGCCCTTCAACAACTGAGTTCGTAGAAGGAAAAGTTGAACTTACACCCCCTCCATACCTTGCACACACCACACCACACACACACACACACACACACAGGCTAATTCGACATGAATCATTGACTTAAAAGCCAGCATCCTAAAGCTTCTGGAACAATGTATTGAAGCATTGCCTTCTGACCCTGGGGTAGCTAGGATCTTTCAAGCACTCACTAAAAAGCACTAAACGAAAATGGTTAAATTGGGCTTCATCAGAATTCAAATCTTCTGCTTGTCCTAAGACAATTCTGAGCTAATGGAAAGACAAACTACAGTGCTCTCTATACCCGTGTCTGATGGAGCACCTATTTCCAGATCCAATAAATTAATAATGAAAGACGACCCACAGTTTAAGAAGAGACACAAATGGCCATGGAGTCATCAGGAAAAAAAATGAAGATTATAACTTGGGGAGACATAATTCCATGACCACTAACTGCCGTATAAACAGACACTGCCAAATGTTCACAAGGAGGCAGGACCGACTGCGCCCTCCCGCGTTGCTGGTGGGGGCCTGAGACAGTGTCACTACTTCGGAAAAGCAGCGGGTTCTTGCAAAGCCAAATAGCCCTTCCCAGTGACCCCAAATCCCGAGAGAATAAAAACAGGTATCCGGAGCTGACATTGTGACACAGCAGGTAAAGCCAAGGCCTGCATAGCCAACACCCATACGGCACTGGTTCTAGTCCCAGCTGCTTCATTTCCAATCCCGTTTCCTGATAAGGCACCAGGAAAAGCAGCAGCAGATGACCCAAGTGCTTGGACTCCTGCACCCACATGGGAGACCCAGAAGAAGCTCTTGGCTCCTGGCTTTGGCCACAGTCCTTGCAGCCTTTTGGGGAGTGAGTCAGCAGATAGAAGATAACTTCTTTCTGTCTCTCCCTTCTCTGTGTGTGTGTAATTCTGCCTTTCAAAAAAAAAAAAAGAAGAAGAAGCCAGATGTCTACAAAGACTCGTATATGAGTGTTCATAGCAGCTTTATTCCTGAACACCACCAACAAGAACAAAACCTGTGGGTAACCCAGTGTCCACCATTAGGAAAGTGGTCAAACAAATCTGTGGTGCAGCCTGATGATGAAATGCTTTCGGTTGATGCCAATGCATGAACTTGGGGTTCACATATCAGCTTGGCCAGAGCTCAGAAGTCACACAGCAGGCCACACTGTGGGATCCAATTTCCAGCAACTCCCAGACAGCAACTCAAGTCCCTGTTGATGCAAACCGGAAGTGCACTCGTCTATGGAGAATGGGACTTGCAATGAAGCACGAGGGAGCCCTCAGGAGTGATGGGAATGTTCTAGGGTGTGATTGGGATGGCTGCACAAACATTCCCACTGATTAAAATTCATCAAATGGTCCACTTAAGAACAGTGCCTTTCCCGGTAGGTAAATTTTATCATGATTTTCAAATATATGGAGAAAAGAAAATGAGAAAGCCCAATTCACTCGACATCACATCTAAATCAAGTCCCCACTGCCACTCATGCTCTGTGGCCCTTCCTGGCACACCCTCTGTCCAGTGCCATGGCTGTCCTTGCTCTCACCTGAATTCCCCAGGCACAGGCTCCTCTGTATATAAGGGCTTGGACTGTCATTTCCAACTACAGCAATCTTGTCACAGCCACTCTCAGAGTCCTCCTTCATCCGGGTCTCTGGTCAGATTGACTCAGAGCATCCCTCCTCAAATTCTCTGCCCAAAAACAACCTTGTCACCTCCCCCAGGTCCCCACAACGCCGTCCCTCTCATTGTTGTCTAGCATCACATTCTTCTCCACCTGTAAGTATGTTTTCTCTTTCCTAGTGGCCAAGACCTCCCACTGGAACTTGAAGTGCCTGTGACAAGGTCTTTACCTACCTTATTGACACAGTGCAGAGCTCAGAACAATCCCTTACATACCCTTGTCCTAACGTATTGAAATCCTTAACGTATTACTTGTTTCATAATTCATTCATTTTCTTCTTAGCTGTTGCAAAGAGTGACAGAGTAAGGCCATATTTGATCAACAGAAGCTATTGTTATTATACATCACTGCTTACCCAACATTGCCCTGCACAATCACTGACATAAATCGATGTGTGATAAAGAGTTAGAGGGATAGAGCTACTCAATGAAGGTTTGCAGTATGTTGGAAAGCTTATGGGTAAATGTGTGAATGGATGGATGAATGGGTGGGTGGGTGGGTGGGTGGATGGATGGATGGATATGTAATTGGCTCTATGGGTGGATGGACAGATGGACGGTGGATATATGGACAACTGGATGAGAATGGATGAATGGCTGGCTTATAGAGTAGCTGGATGCATGGATGAGTGGGTGGATAGTTGGATGCATGTATGGATAGATGAGTGGATACATGGATGAATGGACAGATAAGTGAACAAATGGATGGCTTAATGGAAGGATGAGTACATAGGAGGGTAAATAGTTGTACTAATGAACACCCAGACTTCCTGGGGAAGCCTAGCAATTTTCCCTGAGATTCCACAGTGTGCTTCAGGATGCTCAGGAGTGGTGAGGAGGGAGGTCTATGAGCAGGCTCTCTTGCGTTCCCCTGAGCATCTGTTCTTACAATCTGCCTTGTGCTCTCCAGTCCTCTCCCCATTGTGGCTTTCAACAGGGCTCCACAGGCAGAGTGGCAGCCTATTCTCCCCATTTCAATGAAGGCCCAACAAACTGAACTGACTCACCCAAGTCATGCAGCCAGAGACTAGACTGCAAGGCACCATTCTGGACTCTTCTTCCTCTGCACACAGGGACGGAAAGGAGCCAACATGGAGAGGCTGGTAATCTGCTACCAGCTACACTCACTGCTGTGTTCCAGAAGTAAGCCAGAGGGTCTGGCTTTGGCTGCCAGGAGCTGCTGATTGACTAGTTGGTGGTGGTGGTGGTGGTGTTTGTAGGGAGGGTGACGGCAGCTCCCTTGGCTTGGAAAGCACCATCTCTTTGCAGCAGTGGCTGAGGGAGTCAGGGACCATCTGCCGTCAAGGCACTTGTCCTTCTTCAGCTGCCAGGACAGAGCTCAGAGAAGCAAGGGCAAAGGACCACCCTCCCCAGCCACCTGCTGTGCCCATCCAAGTCAGCTCAGCACCAAAGCCGACAGGAATAGCAGCTCTTGGCTAATTAGTAGACCAAGTGACTCAGCTCTGAATCTCCTCCACTGCCGGCCTTCTTTCTTCAAAGCCCTCCATGGCCATCAAATCCTGTGTGACCATGGGCATGCCACTACCCTCCTGGAGGATCAGTTTTATGGCCTGCAAAATGGGCTTGCTGTTAACCTGAGCACCAGGTGGGTGTGCTTGTCCCAAAACAATCTAGCACCTGTTCAGCACCTGGAAAATGTCAGTGTGCTTGCCCTTCACTGGAAGGCAGAGCAGGGAGGAATACAGCCAGGAGTCAAAATGTCTGCCCTGGACCCCCCAGGGTGAAGCCTTCTCCTTCCATGCTCTCTGCTGGCTGCCAACAGTGCCATGCCCACAGCACTAGAAGGACACACAAAGCCAGGGATTCCCATCAACAAATCGAACTGAGAGTTAACAAAGAAGGCAGGGAAGTTATTTGACCTCCCTAGATCTTCCTTTCCTCCTGGGGACAGTCTCAGTGGCTGGAAGGTCAAGTGAAATAATGCAGGACAAATGAAATCACCCAGGACCTGACCCTCAGCATGTGCTGGACCAATACTAGCCATGAGACACATCATATCTCCTGACATTCTAAGCGCCCTATGTGGTGGCTGGGCTGGAGTCATTGTCATGGCTCTCATGACACATTTGGGGAAAGCAAGGCAGGGAGACTCATCCCAAGACACACAGAACAGATTCCAATGCAGCTGTGGGACTCCTGGGCCTCTGACACTCTCGGCCACTGGTGCATGCAGCAATGGAGCCACTCTTGCCCCTCCCCCTCCCCATTCCTTCCCCTCTGCAGGGCTTTGCTCATGGGTATTTCGCTCAGCCTCGTTTGGCACTTCAGACGTAACAATCCTCTGGTCTCATTCGCAGAGAATTATCCTGGCAGTGTCTGGGAGACTACCCATGTCTGTCTTCTGCTATGAGAGCTGTGGATGCATAAAGAGGTTTGGGAACCAGGCAAGGGCAGATGGAGGAGATGCTGGCCAGCCCAAAGCTTGGAGACCACGAGCAGTCTTTCCTCCTGCTGCCTCCCTTAGACTGTTTCCAGAGAGAAGTCTAGATCACGGCTCGCCACCCGAAACCCTAACCCTACTTCTGGTCCTTGAAGCTCTCCAAATCCATCTGTCCCAGACCTGTCCCCTCCCTGACCTGCACCAGAGCCCTAGCTATTCCCTCCACCTGGGCCAGTCTTCATGAACTTCATACCACACCTCCTTGGAAGAGACACTGACCACTAAGCTCTCCATCATCTCCCCTTGGCCTGTGTTCTGCAGCATCATCCCTCCGAGCTGTGCTTGTGTCTGCTTAGTGGATGCCTTCTGACTGAGTTCCAAGCCTCCTGTTGACAGTGTCCACTTTTGCATCCCCACCCTGCTCCCAAGTCTGGCACACAGTCAGCTCAGCCATTAGTGTTGAATGCACGCATGGCTAGATGGGTGGGTGATGGATGAGTGGATGGAGAGGTGAGTGGGTGAATGGTTGTGTGCACAGGTTGGTGGGTGGATACACGGATGGATGAATGCATGCATGGATGGATGGAGGAATGGATTGATCTAGGGGAAAGATCTTTGGTCTGAAATTCAAGAAATACAGCCAACTGTCTCTTTGAGTGACCCTGGATATGGCTTTTCCTTATCCATGTGCACCTGCTTCCCAACTGAAAAGGATGACTAGAGCCAGGGATGCCCAGCAGATCTCCCAGTCTGCAAATTCCCAGGCTCCGCTCACAGTGCAGCAAAGCTGCAGGAAATCTCATCTCCCAGGTGCTGAGTTACAAAGAGGCTTGTGGAGAAAGTGAGGGAAGGATGTGATGTTGAGAAGCTAGGTGGCAAAGGTTAGAGCGAGGATAGAGAAAGTCTCCCTGCACCATGCCCACCTGCATCCAGAGGTGTTAGATTGGGACACAAGAGACCCACGTTTGGGTCCTGATTCTTCTTCACTGTGTGATCTTTGACAGTCACTTGATGACTTCGTGGGCCTCAGGTAACTCAGGCAGCAATGAGGACATTGACAGCCACACGTGGCTAGAGCCTGGAGTGGCCTGGTGATGGCACAGCTACTCCCCTCTGGCAGCTGAGTCATCCCCTGGGCAGGTGTCCATCTCTAAGTGCTCTGCCCCTGGCTTCTCTCATCTTGTCTCCTATCACACTGGCTTGTACCTGACTGCTGCTGCCTCTTTTCCCCATCCATGTGGGAATCACACAAAGACAGGGATCTTGTTGAATCCCAGGGTTCCCATTGGGCTCTGGCTCATTTCAAGAGCTTGGGGAATGTATGTGAATGGATGCAGGGGTCAAGGAATAAATGAGTGAGTATACTCAGTACTCATGACCCAGAAGACACTGACTCCTAGACCAGAACTTTCTCTGCCATGTTCCCTGCTCTTCCTCCAAACACACATGCCTGACATAGACCTATTCTCCCAACAGTTGCCCCTAAAGGACCCAAAATCGTGATGACGCCCAGCAGAGCCCGGGTTGGGGACACAGTGAGGATCCTGGTCCACGGATTTCAGGTTAGCATCTCTTGGAGCAGCCAGGAGGGTGGGAGGGGGCACCAATCAGGCACCCTTCAACCCTCTCCTTCCCTCTCCAACCAGCCATTGCCAATGGGCCTCAGTCTACCGATCTACACAATGGTAGAATTGGCTTCCATGAGGAAGGGCCAAGACAATATCTGTTTCCACTCCCCAACCTCAAACTCAGAGCACTAAAGCCCACAGATCTGGACACCCTCTCCTGCACTGGACTCCCTCCAAGCAACCACTCTTAGTCCATCCAATGGGAATGCTTCCCCAGCCCCAGCCAGGCCATGTGGCTGACTCCTTCATGTGACAGCAGCACAGTATCTCTTGTGACCTGGCTCTCCCCTGCTTTGGCCAACAGAATGAAGTCTTTCCAGAGCCCATGTTCACATGGACGCGAGTCGGAAGCCGCCTCCTGGATGGCAGCACCGAGTTCGACGGGAAGGAGCTGGTGCTGGAGCGGGTCCCGGCAGAACTCAATGGCTCCATGTACCGCTGCACAGCCCAGAACCCTCTGGGCTCCACCGACACACACACCCGGCTCATCGTGTTCGGTACGGCCACATTTATCCATGACATGGGGCAAGAAGCATTGCCCGGGGCATGGGGCAGGAGTAGGAGTTGAGGGATGGGAGAGGGACAGGACAATAGGTGAGGAGACAGAAGAGAGGATGGCCCCTACCCCAGGAATCAGGGCAGTTCAAGGGTTAAACAGCTTTGAAGTCATACAGACGCATACAAATCCTAGCTGTGTCACTGAGTAGGGGACAAGCTTGGATAACCCATTCGGCTTCCTTCAATTCCTCCACCTGCAGAATGGGCTGGTCTCTGCCAGCCCCTGGGAGGTGGTATGGCCGTGCCAAGCGAGTGCTGGCAACTCCATGTAGCAGGTGCTGGGTGACTGGTACTCTTTACTGACTTCTGACTGCTGCCCACTGTGCTTCCCTTGCTGCTTCTTCTCCACAGAAAACCCAAATATCCCAAGAGGAACAGAGGATTCCAATGGTAAGACTCCACCCTCGGGGCATGTTGCCTGAAAGTGGGTGGTGTTTGCAGCTCCTGGAAGCTCCGTCCACCCAAACTCTCCAGCCACCAACCTGGCTCTTTCCCTGCCCTAGAAGGACTTTCTCTCTCTCTCTCTCTCTCTCTCTCTCTCTCTCTCTCTCTCTAGTCAGGCTGGGGTGATCAGGGCTGGAGGGTATGGAGGCAGGTCGGGGGCTCAGGCATCCAATGCCCCCCTCCCACATGCAGTGACTCCAAGACACAGTGTCCAACATTGACCCTGGGCTATGACTTAGGGTCCTGGACCACCCCCACAGGACAGCTGGAAGTATAGGAAGGTACCTCAGCTGCTTTGTCCTGTCTTCCCGGGCTGGCTCCGGCTCCAATCAATCACAGCCCCAAGGACCCAGTCACTGTTCCAAGCCACCACCCTCCCCTCAACACACACACACACACACACACACACACACACACACACACACACACATTCAGCCAGTCCCACAGTTCTCTATGGAGACACCCACCCCTGCTCCTCACTGGACCAGCTTGATGGCACCAGTAGGACTGAGTCACCCCAACAGGCTTGGGAAGAGACCATGAACTCTAAGATGGACCAAGTGGCAGAGTTGGGATGCAAACCCAGCTCCTATTGACACTAACTTCCACGGCCTTGGCTGGGACCCGGGCTGCACACTAGGCTCCCAGGCACTAACCTGCTTCCTGCTGCCCACACAGGCTCCACGTCTGGCCCCGCTGGTGTCCGGCTCACCCTGGTGCTCGCCCTAACAGTGGTCCTGGAGCTGACGTGAAGGCGCTGTCCCTCCTCCGACCTCCACCGGCACCGACTTCCCCGAGGGCGATGGGTTTTCATTTCTTTTCTAAACTATTTCCAGTCTCGTTCTTAGTCTCTTTCGGTCTGTGTCTTGGCTTCTTCAGTCGGTTTAATTAAAACAAACACGATTTTCCCCACCTCTGTCCACGGCTCTGTGCTCTTGTTTTATTCAGAAGCAACCACTGGGCACTTGCTGGGGCATGCAAGCCCTGAGAAAAGGATGGGCCAAGTAAGTGGAAGGTAGACTGCTCTCAGGGACCTTGTCAGACCCCAGCAGCCCACTCAAGGGCTGCGGGTCATGGGCAGCTTCCATCTCAATGACACTGACCCCAGCCCGTGGCTCAGTGGCAAGCGTCAACAGGTATTTGATTGTGTGCCCATTCTGACTTGGCACAGCCCTCCTGGTTATGGCGAAGAGGCTGTGTGGTGGGCACGGGCTTCCTCTGCAATGCTTTTTCTAGAGCTCAGCTGAGGGGCGAGGAGCTGCCTAACACATGGCCCCCTTTCAGTAGCTCATCAAAGCTCAACAAGAAACTCAAACCAGGCAAATCCCTTGCAGGCCTGACTCATGTCCACCAGCCTTCCTTTGGCCTAAACAGGTCACCTGGCCCCAACCAGCATCAGTCCAGTCAGTCCCCTGGGGACCAGTGGTATTGTCCCAGAACTTTCTGCTCAACTGCTAGATTTCCTCTGCCATGCCATTCAGTTCTTGTTAGTGGTTAGGGGAGGCTCAAGAGTCCTTGGGGAGAATGTGAAGTTGGCCTCTCTGACGTGTGGCCAACACTTGAGTCATGAAGATGAGTCCATGAGAAACTTCATGACTCAGAATGGGACTAGATGAGACTGCACAGGACGGACTGGGCTGGGCTGGGCTGGGATAGACTACCACAACACACTGGCCCCACCATCTAAGGCTTTACCCTAGTAAACGTTCATTCTGAACTCAGTAAAAGCCCAAAGCAGCTTGAGTCCCTTCACTCCTCTTCTCATTACGGCCACAGGAACCTGGGGACCTCTAGCATGCCCAGGGCAGGGGAGAAAGGACAGGAAAGTCACCACACAACGATGGGCCTTCAGAGATGTCCACCTCCTTAATCTCAAAACCTGGATCCATATCTCCTTCTGTGGCAGAAGGAGATTTGGATGATGGGACCAAGTTGAGGATCTTGAACGTAAATATTCAATTATTTTAGGTTTTCTTTGGAAGGAGGGTTCTTGATCAGAGGGAGGCAAGCAGGCACCTGAAGGGACTGGGATGCCAGAACTTGAGATGGGAGTGATGCAGGAACAGAGATGTTAGTGGTCGCTACAAGCTGAAAGGGGTCGGGGCGTGGGAGAGTTTCCTATGAGACTCCAGAAGAAAGCACCCCCAACATCTTGGCTCCCTAAAACTCATCACAAACTTATGACTCTGGGCTCCAGGGAAACACACAGCTCATGTCACTGAGCTGCAGTTAAAGTTTAAGGCCATGGGCCCGGCACAGTGGCCTAGCGGATAATGTCCTTGCCTTGAACGCACCGGGATCCCATATGGGCGCCGGTTCTAATCCCGGCAGCTCCACTTCCCATCCAGCTCCCTGCTTGTGGTCTGGGAAGACAGTTGAGGACGGCCCAATGCTTTGGGACACTGCACCCGCGTGGGAGACCCAGAAGAGGTTCCTGGTTCCCGGCTTCAGATCGGCACAGCACCGGCCGTTGCAGTTACCTGGGGAGTGAATCATCGGACGGAAGATCTTTCTTTCTGTCTCTCCTCTCTGTGTATCTGACTTTGTAATAAAAATAAATAAATCTTATAAAAAAAAAAGTTTAAGGCCATGCCCAGAAGTGCACAGGTCACCTTTGCCCACAGCCCATTGGCTGGTGATAGTCACATGATCCAGTCTAGCCATAAGGGAGGCTGGTAAGTGTAGTCCTCCAGTGAGCACAGTGGTAAGCCCAGAGCACCATGCCTGCCAGAGAACGGGACCCATTTACTGATCTGTTCTGTGTAACCGCCCAGGTCAGCATGGCCAGGAAACAAGCAGCAAGGCCCCATCCTAAGAGTGATCCTCACCCAACTCTGTGGGGTGGGTGTCTGGGTTCTCCCCTTCTCAGCAGGAGAGACAGGAAGCTTGTGTCTTTCCCAGCAGGTGTCCTTAGAGATCAGGCTACAGCCCTGAGGACTTACTGTGTACCAGCCCCTGTGCGAGGCTCCAGGACTCAGCCTCAAGCAGCCCTCTCAGGGCAGAGAGGAAAACCACAGAGCATGGCAACCTCACTGGGACAAGTGTGCAACCCGGGTCACCCAGCACACCCTGGCACTGAGCCAGAGAGCCACCTGCAGGGGGCAGGGTCACAGCGGTAAGGCCAGGGGTGGGGCAGACGTGGGGCTGGGGTGGGACCAGGGATACAGAGGGGCCCTGGGAGAACAAGGGGCAGACAGCAAAGCTCTGGAAGGACCACAGTGATGGAAGCTAAAAACTTCGCTAGACACAGGGCGCCGGGAGCAGAGGCTTAGCGCCAGGACAACCTGTGTGTTGGGTCATAGTGGGGTTTCCCAAATCACAGGGAGTCACTCAACAAATACGTGCCTGCCTCTCCCCCTGGACCAGGCAGTACGTGAATGCTGCAGCTCAACTAGGCACACAACCACAATCCTCCTTGTCACACATCTAGTGCAACAGTGGCCTGGGGCGACAAGGTCCCCAGTGCAGGGACCTCAATCCAGTTAGTTAACAGATCTCACTGGGCATGGGTCATCCGCTGACCTGGGCCAGCCAGGGCTGATACATCTCCTGGGTCCTCTGTCAGCTGGTGGGTCTGCCAGGCGCTGAGTGATCAAAGGTGTATAAATATCTGGCCCAGATCAGCCAGCAAAGACCACCAAGAGCCACCCCCTCCTCGACCTACTTCCTCCTTCCCCACCTCTTTCACTCTCACGAGGCTCCCCACCCTTCCCTCCCTGCAGCAGCCTCTGTTTCCTGAAATCAAATAAAGATGTTTGTTCCCTTCTCTCTTGACTTGATAAAGACAAGTCCATATAACCGTGAAATCGGAATTGTCTTGCCCTATTCACAGCGTGGTGGGGGGAGGGCTCTGCTGACCCCCCATGTACCCTCACAGTTCAGTAGCCAGCAGATGAACCATGCAGAGTGGCAGTGGACACACCCGTCAGGAGCCAAGGGGAGGCTTCAGGGCCACGAGGCAGGGTGCAGGTGGCCGTCAGCTTTTGGTTTCGAATGTGCAGCTTGGAGCCTGCACAGCTGGACATGCCTCAGGGATAGCCCAGCCTGGGGGAGGGGGAGAGGGTGGAGCTGAGCCGGGCTGATCTGGTCTCACACTCATCCACCCACTCCAAGCAGCACCCAAGCCAGGCTCAGGGCTAGGCCGGGGAGGCATAAAAACAGACTGAACCACCTGCCCTGGCCCATTGTCAGGAGCGCAGCCTAGGGGCCGGGCACACCTGTGCAAGTTCGTACACAGTGTGAAGGAAGGATCCGGAGCGATGGTTCAATGGCTAAATCCTTACCTTGCAACCTCCAGGGTCTCCTATGAGTGCCGATTCGTGCCCCAGCTGCTCCACTTCCCTTCTAGCTCCCTGTTTATGGCTTAGGAAGGTAATCGAGGATGGTCCAAAGCCTCAGGACCCTGCACCCTTGTGGGAGACCTAGAAGAAGCTCCTGGCTCCTGACTTTGAATTAGCTCAGCACAGGCTGTTGCACCCACTTGGGGAATGAGCCAGCAGATGGAAAATCTCTGTCTTTCCTTTTCTCCATAAATCTACCTTTCCAATAAATAAATAAATAAGTAAATAAATTAGGGGGGTGTGGCAGAGAAACCTAGTGGCTTAAATCCTTGCTTTGCATGCACCAGAATCCCCTATGGACACCATTTTGTGTCCTGGCTGCTCCACTTCATGGGAGACCCAGAAGAAGCTCCTGGCTCCTGGCTTCGGGTCGGCTCAGCTCTGGCCGTTGCGGCCAATTGAGGAGTGAACTAGCAGATGGAAGATCCTCTTCTCTGTCTCCTTCTCTCTGTAAATCTGACTTTCCAGTAAAATATATAAATAAATCATTTTTAAAAAGTGGGGGTGGCTTACGTTTTAAAAACTAAATCTTAAAAAAAAAACGTGAAGAAGACACAATAGGGGCACCACAGAGCGAAAGCCAAGGAGATGCAGGAGGGCTTCCAGGAAATGGCGACATCACTGCTTGGCCTTGAAAGCTGAGAGACAGCATGGAAGTCAACACTATCACCTTCACCATGTGGCTCCAAATCAGTTCAGGTGCCCCAACCACCTCTCAGACACCAGCCCAAACCCTGCAGACAAGAAAAGGCCCTGAGTTCTGGGCCATTCTGCATAGCCACCCGAGACGCATCTCATCTTAAACAAAGGTAAACCAGGAAGACCCATGGCTGCCGGCCTGGGCCAGACCACCAAGTCCTGGTCCCCTGAGAGCTCCCTCTCTGCTCATGTCCCCTCTCCATGATGCATCCTGTTTGCAGGTCCCCAGGGTTGCTCTGGCTTTGCCAGGGTGTCCCTTGGGCTGAGGTCGTGCCCTTCAGCCATTGTGCCCAAGGAGCCTTCTGCTCCCTGTACGTGGCCGAACAGACAGGTGTGCCTGTGCGAGGGGAGAAGGAGATCAGCATGGCAGAAGGTGGAAGTGAAGCCGGCAGGAGATAAACAGGAGACAGGAGAGAAGCAAGGAGGGGAGGGGCTGGAGAGACGGGAAGAGAGGGGGTGGGGCAAGCAGAGGGGGAGACAGAGAGGCCAGAATGAGAGACAGGCTCTCAGAGACTGCCAACCCTGGGCAGGAGCGCTTTCCAAAAGGCAACGGGCCACGGTTCGGCCCTTGGCCTTCCAGGGCACGACAGCCTCAAATCAAGAGTGGAGGACACAGGTGTATGTGTCAAACAGCCTCACTGCCCACTCGGTCACAGACTTAAATGTCAGCTGTTCTGGCCAGCCCTGACCACTGTGAGGGGCCTCGCCATCCCCACCCAGACTCCCGGGCCCTCCTGCCTCTGGCTTCCCAAAGCCTTAGGATTGGCTGAAGCCTCTTCTAAACGTTGCCTCCCCCTCCCCTTCCTCAGACCCTTGGACCTGTCCTCAGGGTGGCAGTGGAGTAGAGTCCTAGTGCTTGGGCCCCTGCATCCAATGTGGGAGACCCAGAAGAAGTTCCTGGCTCCTGGCTTCACCTGTTCCGGCCCTAGCCGTTGAGGGCATCTGGGGAGTGAACTGGAGAACAGAAGATTCAGTCTCTCCCCTGTATGTGTTTCTTTACCAGTAACTCTGACCTTCAAATACATAAGTAAATAAATCTTTTTTAAAACATCTCAGCATTTCCACAGATAAGCACATGGGGAGCCATCACTCCCCACCTGGTCTTCGTGTGCCAGGCACTGTGCCAGCACCTGGCGCACATCACCACAGCTGAGCTCCAGACAACCTTACACTGTGACAAGCGTGATCTCCATTTGACAAAGAAACTAGCTTAGAGAGGTTGAGCAGCTCACCCTCGGTCACACAGCAAATGGGTCCTGGGGCTGGGATCCACACTGTAGCTTGATACGCCAGGTCATGTGAGAAACCCAGCACCATGTGAGGAAGCGCTGGTCCCTTCTGCCTGGAAATGTCCCCGAGACAGGTCTTCTAGACACACACAGAAGCCCTGAACTGGCCAGCTCCAGAGACAGCTCCAAGCAGCCACCCAGGAGGTGAATGCTGGAGCCAGCTTCCCTGCACTCCACGTGGCTGTGGTGGGCTGTGTGACCTCGGCCCACTGACAGACCCTCTCTGAGCTTGTGTCTCCCATCAGTCTAGATGACACAGATAACAGTCACAGGCCATCTCCCAGGGCCAGGCCGGCAACTGAATGGGAAAGTATCTGCAAAGCTCTTATATGTATAGTGACGGAGTACTGGGGTCTATCATATACAGACGTGGGGGTATAATGGAACATACATCCCTGCTTCCAGACACAAGGTGGATTCCCAATGAAACTGTTGGACATGTGTAGACAACGGGATGCTGGACTGTCTGACATTGCCCATACCAACAATGTCGGGGTATGCTCAAATAAAAGACTGATAGAATTATGATTCCTTATGAAGGACTACACCATTGTAGTAAAATGGGGAAAAATATGTCGGGGTAGGAGTTGGAGGGGGAATCCCAGCCTATACGAAATTGTACCACATAATTAAAAATTCAAAATAAAAATATATCTTAAAAAAAAGAAGAAAGAAACGTCACCTCTCGTTGTCACTCACCTGCTCCAGGGGCTGCCACTCAGCTCTTGAGAACAGAGACCACAGAAACTCTGTCCTCTTCCCAATGGTCACTCTGTCCCAGATCGTCCCATTACAAGGGCAGGTGGGGGAGCAGAAGGGAGAGGGACAAGGGAGAGCGCTGACCTTCATGGCCAAGTGCTTTCCAGCCTGCACACAGCACATCACAAGTGCCAGGGTGCCCATCCAAGAAATGAAGCAAGACATGGCCCCAAAGGGGAGGACATGACCCCTGGGGTTACCAAGGAGCCTAGAAGGAAACCCCACCCTCTCACACCTGCCCTTTGGGGAGGGGTGACCTAGTTATCACCAAGCCCCCTCTGAGGGCGCTGCCTTAACCGCTGGCAGCAGGCGAAGCAGGAGGACCTGGTGTGTGGGGCACACGCCCAGGGCAGGCCTGTACTCAGCCCCTATCTCCACCCCTGCACCAAGGTAAGAGGCCCCCTCCCTCCAGCTAGAATGGAAAGGTGTGGATCTTGATCCAAGCCACAGCTGGGAAAGCAGAGACTGCCCCGGGTGGCGGGGGGGGGGGGTACCTGGACTTGCCCTGGGCGGGCCCCGCCCTCTTTTTCTGATCTTACACCCGTTTCTCTGCGTGGTAGAGCCAGCATCGGCTTTGCCAGCCGGTTGCCCCATTCTCCTCTTTGGCATCAGTTCCAGGGAGGAATTTCAGGACAGTCTTCTGGCGGAGGTGAGGGGCAGGGACCTCAGCAAGGGCTCAGGTTCAGAACCTGGCTGCCCCTCCTGCTACCCCTCCATTGGCTCAGGGGGAGGGCTCCCAGGAGGATCTTGACCTCGCTGGCACTCCCAGCCCCAGACTCAGGCGATGGCTCTAATTAACGCCCTGCTGCCCAGCTTGAAGTCACAACTTGGCCACCTCGCTGCGGGCTGACCCATGCGCTGTTCTCTTTTTTTCAAATTTCCCCTAAAACATACACGTGTGCGAGTGTCTGTGTGCGTGTGAGTGAGTGTGTGGGTTGGCTGCTCCTGGGGGACTATTAACTAAGAATAATTTATCCAAGAAATTTGTTATGTTAGAATTACCAATTAGATATGATTATAACTTACCATGGCTAACACTGCACTACTGTTGGAAATCTGAATCCCATTAAAATCTAATTAGCATGTATTAAGTCGAAGGCGGTTTCACTGCAGTGCGCCAGCAGGTCGGAGTTGCGATGGGCCCAGCACACAGCTTCACAGCTTACTTGGGCATGCCAGCCACGTTGCCCCCCACACCCAGGTGGATGCCACGCAGCCCCCAGGCAGCTTGTCCACTCCTAAGCCAGGCCCAGATGGTGCAGGCCTGCAGAGTAGGGCAGCTGCAGCATGGACATGACTGTCGCTGGACGAGTGGCCAGGAGCCCCAAGGACCCATGGTTAATCCGGTCAAGGAACTCTGCGCTACACGGCTGGGGTGATTCTGGCAGTCTCCGGGAGCCACTCAGCGTAGACTGAATGCTAATGGCACAGAATACACCCGTCCCTGGGCTTAGGGTCACAGCGGGTCCTCGGTGAGGCCCTCATTGCTGTGGCCTCATGCCTCCTACTGCACCGCACTGTGACAGCCAGCGCAAGGGGCTAATGGTTTAACTTTCAGATTCTCACTTAATCCTCTCGCAAATACCAGGAGAAAAGCACTCATATCAGGTCCATTTTATACACGATGCACCCAAGGCTTAAAGGGCTTAAGGAATTTGTTCAAGGTCCAAGCCAAAAAGTGCCAGAGTCAGCACCTGAATCCAGGAGGCTTGGCCAAGAGACAGACAGACGGCGTCCATCCGCTGCCACACATCCCAAATGTCCATGACAGCCAGGGCTGGGGGAACATCAAAGCCAAGAGCGAGACCGCCAGCCAGGTTTCCATGCAGGAGCTGTCACTGCTGTCTTGCGGAATGTGCAAGAACTGGAATCAGGAGCCTGCGCCACACGCTGGACGCAGGAACCCACTAAAGGACTCTACCGTCTTAACCCCAAAGCCAAACGCCACCCCAGCTGTGTTTGTTAAAGCTCTGTCTGGTAACAACCTGGGGTGGACGAATGAGGCCCGGCAGACCAGATCCAGCTCTGGTGTCGCAGGTGCCTTCCACTACCAACAGGGGGAGCCAGTGAGAGAGTCAGGAGCTGGGCCAGAGGGCTGAGGAAGGAGGGTTCTAAGTCGAAGCTGCGAATCCAGTCGCTGAATGACATCGTCCCCATGGTGGGGGGTTATGGGCTTGCTAGAGGAAAAATCCTTCTTTTGTGAATAAGTTTACTGAGGGTAAAGGATTTTGACTCTTTCTCCTCAGTTCCGTGAGGTAAGAATGGTTTCCCTCTAGTGGAGTGTATCTCCCCATCTGGTGCTGGGCCTGCCACTTGCTTTGTCCCAGGGGCTCTTTGTGGGCCGCCCTGAGCAGGACTTTAGATGTTCTGTTGTGTCTAGAGCAGCCTAACCCAGCCCAGCCAAGTCCAGCCTAACCCAGCCCAACCTGGCCTAGGCCACGCTCAGAGGGACGTGAATGAGAAATGAGTGTGAGTTGTTGAACTTCTTCTGGTGGTGAGGCAGCTTGCTGCAAAGCAATAGCTGAGAGCACAAGGGATACCAATGTGTGAAAGAGCAGAGAGGCCAGCTACCCAGCTGAAGTGTAGAAGAGGGACCCTCTTCCTTCCATTCCTCCAACAAGTGAATTGGAGGGGATTACAGCCTGAGCAGTCTCATTCACAGGGTGCCTGTCTCCCCGCCCCCCAACATAAATGACTCTCCTTTCAAATCCCAGACCCACAGTACTAACCAATATTTCCCCCTCAATGCCCAAGACCCCCAGCCCAAGGAAGTGCCCCACCCCAGCCCCAACTTTCGGCATTCCCAACAGGTGCAACTGTATCTAACTGTATCTCCTGCTGCAGCTGGCAACGCCCAGCCAGTCTGCGGTGGCCCTCCTGACCCCTCCCTGAAACACAAAACAACCACATGCTGAGGGGCTAGGAGTTAGAACATCAACATAGGACCCTGAGAGGGACACGACAAGCCCCTGGCAGTGCCTCTCAGACAAAAGGGTCCCCGGACCAGTCCCAGCGGCTCCCACAGAGGAAAGCATGCTGGGGTCAGGCTCAGGTGTCCCCCAAATCGAAACATCTGTTAAGGTCTCTGCCTTGGGGCAGGTGTTGGAAGGCAGTGGGTTGCCCTGTAGCTTGGGAAGCCTTGGATGTTGTCTTGGTGCCCACTTGAAGTCTCTGTTATTCTGCACGTCCAGTCCAGCCTCTTGCTAATGCATGCAGGAGGCATCGGAGGATGGGACAAGCACGTGGGCTCCTGCCGCCCATGTTAGAGACCTGGATAGGTGCCTGGATCCTGGCTTCAGCCAGCCGTTGTGAATTATTTGGGGAATGAACCAGCAGTTGGGAGATCTGTTTCTTTCAGACAAATAAGTAACTGAGGTTGTTTGTTTGCCTCAGCAGTGGAACTGGACAGGCTACACCTGCACACTCAAGGGAAGGGGAAGAAATGAGACCCAAAGTCAAGCCTCAGGATGGGTTCCTCGCCACCCCAACCCTCAACGTCCCCGGCAGCCCCACTTCCACCCACAAAGCTGCTGACGAGGGCTTTGCCTGGGAGCATCACCGCCAGCTCCCGCGCGGGGGTTGATTGCGAGACCATTATTAGCACCATTAATCGCCATGCTCTATGTGTGGCTCTTCTTCCTCCTGCCCTGGCAGACCCCAGAGTACATTCTTGTGGGACCTCCTCCCTCCCCCACCCCAACACATATGCACACCATCAGCACCGATGTCCCCAAGACCCTAGGAGCTTGTACAAAATTAACTCATTTATCCGAGCAACCCACAGTGAGTTACCAAGGGCCTGAAAATTAACCCTAAAATGAACATGTGCTCCAAGCCGGGGCTCTGGCAGCCCTTGCAGGACAAAGACTGACCAGCTGCAGGATCGGGACCTTAGGAGGGGAACTCCAGCCTGAGAGCTGGTCTCCCAGGGTGGACTGGCCGGGAGTCAAGAGCAGGGGCTGCCAACCTCTGTGCTTGAGCAAACCTCCTGGGGGCTGACCTTCACCAGTCCTCCTGGACAGACTTCCAGCTGGCCGGAGAACAAACACCACAGCCTGTCCACAGGCTGCTGACAGGTGTTCTGCCAGAAGGGAGTCTGTAGGCAAACCAGCCTAAGCGCCCTTGTTGCAGGACTTCTCAGAGCCTTCGCTGGGCCCATGCCCCCCGTGTCACTAAGAAGGCCCCCCTGTTTGGATCGCTGCTGGTCCAGGCCTTCAGCACAGGTTCAGGAACAAGATGGAAAGGAAGTGATGGGAAGGCGACAGACAAGAATCTCACTGTTCCCACTGGGAGAGGACGCTTGGTGCATTAGTAGGGAAATCAGTGAACAAAACAGCCCCAAGTGTCCACCAGACTACCTCACCTCTGCCCAGGGCTGAGGGCAAGTAGGTGGGCCTATACCCACAGATTTCCAGGAGATCCGCGGTGCCAAGATGCAGCGTCCACACGGGCAGTGTCCTGGAAGGAGGAGCCAGCTGTGGAACCTGCCTCTCACGGTGAGAAAGCTCTTTGGAAACTAACTGGTACCTATTCTTTTTCTTTAATGAATGTGTTTAAAAGGCAGAGTGACAGAGAAAAAAACTGAGCAAGCTCCCATCCACTGGTTCACTCCCAAAATGTCCACGATAGCCTAGGCTGGGTCAGGCTGGGAACTCCTCAAGTCTCCCTAGTGGGTTCAGGGGCTTAAGCACCAGGGCCATGCGCCACTGCTCTCCCAGGTGCAGCAGCAGCAGGAAGCCGAATCAGAAGTGAAATAACCAGAATTCCAAGGGACACTTGGAAAGGAGGTGTCGGTGTTGCAAGCAGCACTTAGCCCACGGTGCCACAGCGCTGGCTCCAAGTATCTCTCTTCAGCTCTCTCTACATCATAGGCAGCAGAGCCCCATGCCATGGAGGAGGCCACCGAGACTCACCGGGAAGGTGATGTGCCCATGGTCACAGCCAGGGCACCTCCCTAGCTGCTCTCCTTAATGGCCAGATCTAAGCTGGCTCGGGTCAGGACCCCAGCAACACCAGCCCTAGAGGCCATGCTGTCCAGAGGAAGCCTGGGCTCTGGGTCCAGGGGGGCGCTGGAGAGGGGACCCTGGAGTCCAGAGGCCCGTCCCTTTGTGACTGAGGAGCCATCACCTCCTGCTCCTCTCTCTTTTCCCTCCCAACATCTGTGCCAAGACCAGAAGCCCCAGACACACCAGGCCTCCTCAAGGGGTCTCTTCCTTTCGCATCCATAAAGCAAGTGCTTCCTGTGGTTTGGACTTGACCTCCTGGGGACGGAAGGCGGCTTCACTGTGGCCAATATGAGTCAGGTCCAGGGCGACCAAACCCCTCATCAGGAGCTCCATGGTAACCAGCCACAGCACTGATTGCCCCAGTTTTCTGTACCAGAAAGTGCAGGAGCTGCAAACTTGAATAAGGGCATGAGTATTGCTTCGGTACAGCCCAGAGTCAGCAGAACTGGCCTGAGGGCAGTGGTGGCCCTGGGCTGGCATCTGGATTCTCACCCCTTCCCTGGGCAAGACCGGCTCTCTGAGCTGAACTGCACATGTGAACAATGTGCTTTGGTCTGAACCCTGCTTTTGCTTCTGGGAGTTGGGGGTCTGAGTGTATGTAAAATAGAAGCCCGCGTGACTAGCCAGCATGGAAACCTGAGGCACTAGGTCCCTGACGGAGCACCCCGGCAGATGACATTTTCCAGTGGAAATCAGCACGCTCCAGGAGACTCACAGGGAGAAGACTCCAGAAGCTCCCACCTGGCTTCCTCCAGACTTGGCCCACACACCTGTCCATGGGCCCAGCTCCCGCCTGGGCAGGGGATAGGGAGCACTTCCTGACCTGGAGGATCTCTCTGGACTGTCCTGTGAATCATCCCAAGGGATCAGCAAGCCTGAACTCCATCTGGTAGACCCCAACACAGCAAAGGGCAGCTTTGGCCTGGCTGTAGGGGTCCCCAGGCTACTTCCTGGGATGATACGATGAGAAGGTGGAGGCTGAAGATACCTGATTGGGACAGGAAGGTGGAGCCTGTATGGGACCCAGACGGCTCTCTAGTCCCACCTGCCCACAGTGTGAGAATGTGCTGAGAAGCCATCATGTGTGGACCAGAAAGCCAATGTCCCCAGACACTGTCTGCTAGCATCTTGATCTGGGACTCCAGCCTGGGAAGGCGAGGGTTGCATTTCTCTGACTGATTTACGGCCACACCAGGATGCTGAGACAACCACCCACTAACTCTGACCCAGGGCAGGGATCCAAAGAGGAGGCCCGGAGTGGGGTACTCTGATCCTCGCAGTGGGTAGGTGGTGGATGCTGCAGTGTGGGGATGGGCCTGAGTGACCTCTGAAGCCCTGATCACTTGACTATCATTCGGTGTCTTTCCAGAGCCCTAGTCTGTCCCTGGAGCCAGTGAGGGGGCAGGTCCCATGTGATTGCCCCTCCCTCCTCCACCCTTCCGCCGTCCCTCCCCTCAGCACGTGGCTGTCAGAGGTGGAGGCTCAGGCAGACTAGGGGAGGGGTTCTAATTGGCTGCTAAGGAAACAGCCACGGATGAGAGGGGACCCAGGGCCTGAGATGGCTCTGCCTTCCCAAGCGCCCCCAGCCCCAGCAGGCAGAGCTGGGTATAGGGCAAGCTGGGTTGCATCGGCTTCCACATCAAAGCTTGCTCTTGGCAATGGGAACATCAGTCTCCTGGTGCCAGGTGCAGCTGATGGAAATGTGCACCTGTCTCAAGACAGCCGAGTCACCGACAGCCTTTTCAGTGACACTGGGTGGCAGCCTGACCTCTACACACACCGAGATTTCTCTTGCCTCTCCAGCTGCATGAGTCCACGGTGTCTTCCCTGTGTGTGTCAGGCCACGGGGCACCAGTACTTCTTTGGGTTTGAGCCACACGACTCACCAGGGAAGCCCATGAAGAGGCCTGCAGCTCCAGCTGTGTGCCGGGGACATGGCAACAAGCAAAGCAGACAGAACTCTCCACCCCTGTGGGCCTGGTCTCCTAGCATGGGCGGGGCATGCCAAACAAAGCACCTCTGTGAAATCTATGTTAGGTTCTGTACTGTAAGGAGAAAGACCAAGCCAGAAGAACGGATGCAGCGTTGAGGTTGGTTGCCATTGAAATGGGGCCAAGGGGAGGCTCCGCCTCTCTCCTCATGTACATCCTGAGCTTCAGCTGAGAATGAGCCAGGAAAAAGCATGGAACCTGCAACCTGGCTGCCAACAAGAAGCCCAGAGGCCAAGCTCAAGGTCACCAACCCTAGAGATCAGCGGAGCCTGTGCCTGCAAAAGAGCTTGCCCAAACACTTGTCCTACCCCTCCCCTGTGCTAGGACAGCCCCGGATGAGCCCCTCTGTGTGTCCACACAGAGGTCACCGACCCAACAAAGCTAAGTGATCACCTGTACCTACAAACCCCAGTCCCTTGTCTTTGCAGCGGTTTTTCCCACGTCATCTGGTTGTGATCTACATTCAGTGAGAGCCTGCAGCTTGGCCAGTAGTCCCCAGCCAGCACTCCTGCCAGACAGGTAGATGGTGCCCAGTCCCAGCAGAGCGGCTCCGTTCCCTTGCCTGGGGAATGCAGCACCTGCCATTCTTTCCACACACATAGCTGGCCAGACCAGAGGCCTGGGTGCCCCTGGGGAGGGCCACCCCAGCCCAGCAGAGAGATCAAGCATGTAGACCCTTCCCTGTGGTGCTCCTGGTGAGTATAAAATGACCCTTGCACTTTGCAAGGTCAGCAGTGGTAACACCCATAGGTGCACATCTCCCCCATGAAGCTGGCTTCTCTGGGAGGTGGGCCATGTCTGCTTAGCACTCCCAGCCTCTGGCATTGCACTTGAATGAATGAATGAACTAACACAGTAATGAATGACAGCAAGTTAGAGGGAGCAGGGAAGACTCCTAAGAGGAAGTGAATACTGAGCCAGGATGGGAATGACTTGGAGGATGTGGCTGGTGTGTTATTAACTGTGGCCTCAAACGTGCTGTGTAACAACCAGCCACAATGCTTCAGAAAGTTCATAGAAGATAAAATTAAAAATTAGTCTATTTTGGTGCAAAATCATGGAAACCCACGCATAGTGTTCCTAACACACGCATTTGCTGTGAGCGCTTGCCAGGCCTGTTGTATGTCAGAAGGCACTGACGGAACTCACTTGTCTGCAGGCCAGCAGGAAGCTCTGCTCTGGCCTGGGCTGCCCTGGAGCAGCAGGGTCAGGCAGTGCCACTCCTCACCCATGCATCCTGCCCCCGTGGCTGGCAGACTGGCTGGGGCACATTCTTGGAACAAGGGCAGAGGGCCAGCCATACAGGGCAAGGCCTCTTGAGACCGACTCTCAGAATCAGGCTCAAGGTCGCTTCTACCCCATTCCATTAGCCAAAGGAAGTCACTTTGCCAGGCTCAAGGTCAGATGGCAGGAAATGGCCTCTATCTTTGAGTGGGTGAATCAAAGGCAAAGGCAGCTGGTTACAAGTACTGACATGGGAAGGCTGAGATGGAATGAAATCACCCCCCACAACCAACCCAATACAATGGGTCCAGGGCAAAAGGGCAGAGGGGCCACTGTGGGGCCAGGGGACTGAAGCAGGAGAAGACAAAGCAGTATAATCCTAGCATGTTCTCAGGCAGCAGGGTATGTGGGGCTGGGGCTGAGGGTCTTCCATACCCCCAGGACTTTCAGACCATTCTGCACACATCCATTTACTTGTTCTACACACGCTGGTCACGGTGCACCTGCTGTATTCTCTGTGCTGTGCAGAAAGCCCAGAGCCTTGGGATCACAGGAGGCACTGCTTCTTTTTTTGGCTCTTCCACCCCTCATTCAGTGACCTTGGGAAAAATCACCTCCCCTCTCAGGGCCTGGTGGCCACCGTTGATCATACCTGTCGTTTGCAGAAGGCTTTCAAGTTCACCCCCAACATCCTCACACACTCTCTGTGAAGCATTGGAGACAGGATGTGTTACCTGTTTGATTTGACAAGCAGAACCCTAATGGGTATGAAATGCCCTGAGTCCTTGGAAGTTCTCTCCAGGGAGAGCTCTCTGGGGCATACCCCTTCCAACAAACCCTAGGATTCTCTCTACAACAAAGCGAGTCCCTGGATGTCGGCTCACTGTTGTCATTTCAGTGTTTGGGGCCACACAATTCCTGAGTGACCCCAAGACTGCGATGCCTTCCTTTATCTTCCCTTTGATTTTTCAGAAGCCTCCACTCTGAACATTTCAAAGATCCCATAGAACTTTTCCAATTTAATTTTGCTTAAAACAAGAAAGGAAAGGATCACCTCCTCCTAACTGCCTTCACAAATGAAATGAGCCATGCACGTGCCAGGCTCTGGGAGGGAACCCAGAGCCTCAGAGAATGGGACCTTCCCCCTGCCCCTGGGTTTTAAGCGAAGAAAAGAGAGATGGATGCACTGCGTCCTCCTCGCCCATGACATCTGCCTTTCAGCCCTTGGGTCCAGGGTCAAGTCACAGCATGCTGTTTTCGCTGTGGCTCCTCTCTGAGTTGCTTGATCAGAAGATGAAATGGCTCCTCCCTCCACCAGTCCTGCAGAGTGTAGGTGCCATTTTGTGGGTGAGCCAACTGAGAATCTGCGAGACCATCACACAGCCAGTGTGCAGCTCAGCTGGATTTGAACTCAGGCCCACCTGAGAGGGGAGAGAGGAGAGAGGAGGAAGGAGGGAGCAGGGAGGAGAAAGAGAGCAGGGAAGGCGGTGGAAGGAGGAGAGAGGGGAGGAGGAGAAAGGAGAAAGAGAGAGAAGAGAGATCTTATTTCTGGTTCAGGACGACTCCAGGCATCAGCCCCTGCAAAGGGTTCTGCCCTTCCTGGGGCAACCTTATTTCTTCCAAAACAAATTCCAGTCCCTTCAACCCTCCAAACCCTCCCGCAGATACCCTCCATGCACAAAGGGGTGCTGAGGGCAAAAGGGAGGCCACCAACAGTCAATCCCACACCAAGACTGATCACAGAACCCCCAGGGGAAGAGCCTTTGCAGACCCTCATTCTGACCACCAAACTCAGGTTTCCAGCTAATAGGAAAACCCATTCAGGGCTGAGTTCCCAAGGTTAGACCAGACGAAGCTAAGTCACACCACTCAGGTGCGGAGTGGGTCTTCTGGGTCTTCCTTCTTCCCTCCCCTGCCCAAGGGCTCCAGGACATACTCCCCTAGACACACTGTCCTTGTCACAGCGGGAGGAGCACAGACAGGGGCCGGTAAAGCATTCTGAGTCACGGAAGAAGGAAATGAGTTTCCACGGGGAAGGCGTCTCAAAGCGGTAGGTGATCTGAGCTGCCAGTGGCAATCAGAGTAGGTAACTCGGGTAAAGTATGGGGGAAACAGCAGTGTGGGGGTGGGCTCTGGGGCAGGTTCCATATCCCAGTCCACCTGGGCTTCCTGCTCCCAGGAAGGGGATGTCCTGGGCAGCTGAGGGTAGGTAGGGCAGGTGACCAGGTGGCCACCAACCCCAGGGCTCCCAACCTGGGTGCTTCCTCCAGGAATCACTGACTCTGGGGACCTCTGATCCCTGGGCTCCAGGCTGAGCCAACTGCCCCTGGCAATCCCAACCTGCACCTGCAGGAAACAAAGGAAAGCTGGACATGTCACCTTGGGACGGTCACACACCCAGTCCCAAGTAAGGAAGGAATTTACAGACCCAGAGATACCTAGGGCTGAGACAGTGTCAGGGAGCCCACCACTCAGAGGTAGCTGAGGGATGACCACGGTTGAGTAGGAGCTTTGGGACTGCCCACCAGCCCCAAGGCCTGGGAGCAATGAGATCCAAGGATAGAAGGGACCTGGAAATGAAAACCCCTGCTTCCTTCTCTGATTTGGAAGACAGGAGGTGGTAACGAAGGGCATGGTCCAAATACAGACCATCTGGATCAAGCAGAGCACCTGCCAGTGGTCCTTCCTTGCGCAGCAGCAGAGGGCACAGGTGGCGGCCAGGGGTGGAGGCTTTAGACACACTTAGAGGCAAAGGCAGGCAGGCAAAGGAAGCTGACAACGGCCAAATCCATGCCAGTAACTCCCACCTAAACGCCAAGTTCCCTTTCTCAGAGTGCCTAAGGTGGGAGTTGTGGCACAGAGGGCAAACCATGGTTTGCAACACCCGCATCTCATCTCATAGTGCAGATTTGGCTGCTCTGCTTCCTGCCCAGCTTCCCGCTAATGCACTTGAGCTGAGGGTGGCTGAATTACTCAGACCCCTGCCACCCATGGGAGAGACCCAGATGAAATTCCAGCTTCAGCTTGATCCAGCCCTAGCTGTGTTGGCAGCAATTGGCAGGGGGGATGAACCAGAAGCTACATGCCCTCTCTTTATCTCTCACTGTGTCTTTCAAATAAGTAAATAAGTCTTTTTTTTTTTTTAAATTGCACAAAGTTACATCACGAAAGGGGTGGGGGTGGCATTACGAACAAGTTTCACAGTGACTCACTAGGAAGTCTGAGAATCATAGGGGTGAAGCAGGTGCCTAGAGGCCAGTGCCACTCAAGTTGAAGGGCAACTGGAATTATACCAGTAATGATTCAATTACTGCGTGCTGGGTTTGTTACAGGGTGGGAGCCAGATCACACCAGACATGTTTAAGGTTTATTAAGGAGTCTTTATTAACCAAACTTGGTGATAATAGAGCATACTAGAAATAGCAAATCACAAGTTCATACGGCAATCCAACCAATCATAATCCAACCAAATACAATCCCAAGAGGAACAAATGGTCATTACCCTGAAGTCCATCCAATAAGCTGAAGACGTGTGTCCCAGCTTCCCCAACAATGTAAGTTATCGTAAGAGACATGTAACGAATAACCCGGACACACTTACAAAGCTGCAGACATTCACCTTTCCCTGGCTTCTCTGCCCGCATTACACCACTGCTAGGCCTCACCTCTCCTGGAGCTCCCGATAGCACACAAACCAGAAACAACACTGCTATATCCATTGTCCCATCTCAGCAGTACACAGGGCCCATGCTCAGGGGATTACCTGTCCTTGGTCAGCCAAGAGTCGAGGTGCCAGAGCAACAGAAGCACCTGACCAGAAAGAGAGCTAGCCCCCACTTCACAGACCTTTTAAAGGGGCTTGTGAGGGGAGTCACAACAATGCAATACCAGCCCCTCTCATTTGATAGGCAAGTCACAGGTAGGCAGAAGCGAATACCTAGGTAGGGGGTAGGGAGAGTGGCTGAGGATGGAATTAACATTCCGTTGCTGTTAGGACCCACCTTCAGGACAGAGGGTAAGGGACACAGCCCCACTTCATTTGCCCGCTGTCAGTGGGTGTTGGCTAACACTTGCTGCACCCCATAACAGGAGTTAACTTTTTTCAGGCTGAACACGCATATGGGGGCTCCAGCATAGTCAGTGAACTGCCCAGGCTAATCCCAAACAAGTTGGGACTCAAATCCAGGCCTCCAGGTCATCCTGGAGCCCAGGAAACCAAAGCCCCCCCAAGTCAGATAGGTTTCCCAGCATTTTTTTTTTTTTTTTTTGGAGAAAGCAGCCGTGTCCGACCCCTTGGGATGTGTGGCCACCTGGTGGCTACCACTGGCTGCCACTTCTCTTTTCAGAGTGAAGGGAAGACTGGGGAAGTTTTGAGTGACAGCTACTTCTGAGCAATCCCAGACACATTTCTGGAAAGGGTGGGGGAATGGGACCGGTGAGGGTAAAAGGCAGACTATCCCCAGGTCCCTGCAGAACACCCAGAGCTGGCCTGGGTGGAGAGACAAGCCTTCCAAATGCCCCCTCCCCTCGTCTGATCCCTGTCCCCTGCCTGTGGATTTAAGACGTACCACCCCCAGTGCTCGGGTTCATCTAAACATGATTAAACAACCATTAGGCCGCTGCAGTTGGGAAATGGAGATTTACAGACTTCCAAACCTCCATTTAAATGCAAATGCAGCGTTCTCGCCTGGAACTGGAGATGGGAGTGGTGTTAACTGCACTGTCTTCTCTGCCTGGGCCACCTCAGGCTGCAGCGAATCCATCCCAGAGGGGCTAGAGTCAGGACAGGAGAAGACAGGCTCTTGGTGCCGTGCACTGTCGTTCTACGTCCACCGTTGCCTGCGTCACCTGCTGTGACAATGAGGATGCTCGCCTCTGGCCCAGGGCGGCACGACCGTCTCAAGGTCACACACACAGAGCTGGGAAAATCCACAGCCGGGACGCAGACCTTGTTCTGGCTGGCTCTGTGTCCAGTGGTACCCCCAGGACCCCAAGCCAAAGGGCCTGAAATAGCGTGGAGTTGACTGGGTGCCCCCAGGCTTGCAAGGAGTCACTGAGTTGAAAGCAGTTAGGAACCTAGCCCACAAGTGGACTGCATCACGGAGGGGTCTTCCCTGAGAAGGTGCCATTTCCTCCATCCAAGGCCCCCAGAGGTGGCTGAGGGATCCTCATTTATAAACGGGGAGAGGGAGCGGTTAAACAGGTGAAGGCCTCCTGGGTGGTGGAGGAGAAGCACCAGCATTGGGGTTTGACCCCCAGTCTGTCTGACTCCAATCTCCACACTCACAACCTCTTCTCGGGCTCTGTCCTTGACCTCTGCACTCCCTTTTAATGACTTAGACAAAATGACAGAGTTACAGAACACAGAGATCTTCCATTTGCTGGAGGTGAGGCCTAGCAGTAGTGTAATGTGGGCAGAGAAGCCAGGGAAAGGTGATTGTCTGCCGCTTTGTAAGTGTGCCCAAGTTATTCATTGCATGTCTCAGGATAACTCATATTGCTGAGGAAGCTGGGACATAGGTCTTCAGTTGAACGGATGGACTTCGGGATAATGACCATTTGTTTCTCTTGGGGTTTCAATTATACAGACTTGTAATTTGCTATTTCTAGTGGGCCCTATTATCACCAAGCTTGCTAAAGAAAGACTCCTTGATACATCCTAGATTTGCCTGGTGTGATCTCACTGGCACCCCACAGGATCTCTCTGGCACTCAAGTTCCCACTGTGGCCTCCTGGAAGACCGGGCCACCAGGGACACTGGCACATTCTGCAATTCTCACACCATTCTCATTTTAAAACAAAATCTATGTCCCTAGAAACCTGCCGGTCGTAAGTAAACTATATCCATGGGTCGCTTCAGCCATGACCCAGAAGTGGGGCAAAGGGAGAAAGGGAAGGAGAGTTAGCTGGGGGTGGCAGGGGTGGGGCTCTGGGTGGCTTTGGCACAAAGTCAGCCCTGAGACCCAGATGTATGGCTCTGCCATAGACCTGAGGGGCCCCTGGGACCTGCCCAGTGGCCTGACCCATGACTAAATGGGGTCTTTCTTTGAAGGACAGAATTGGCACTGGCCTTCATGCCCCGTCCCTGGTCAGCCTCACCTCTGTGGATTACATCAAAACCACTTGTCCAGTCCCTATCCCCGCCCACACCAACCCAAAACATTTGCTCCAGGCTTCAGTGAGCAAACCTGCTCACAGAGGAGGCTTGCCTCACGCCTGGCCTGCGTAAAGTTTCTGGACTCTGCCTGATGAGCCACGGGAGCATCACATGCCAACTGGGAAAAAGGACAGGCCACATCTATGTGTCTTGGCTCTCAGTTCAGTTCCCAGCCCTGTTTGCTCCTGCCCTTTGGCCCCAGAGCTGGGACCAAGGCTTTGGGCCATCCTCCAGTCCTATCCAGGCCAGAGGTCTTGGGTATTTAAGGATTCCCTAACTCCTTCTTGTCTGGGCAGGAGCCTGCAGAGCCTTCCCCAGTGGTGGTCTCTAAGCAGTTAGGAAACCGCTAGACAAACCCTGTGTTGCCCACTTGAAGGTGTTATTGGGAGACTGACAAAAGTTTCCCAACACACACCGCACATGCAAACATGGGGTCGACAGGTGGTGGCCAAGGGAGAGTGGTCTCACGAGGCTTGCTCACAAGATTTTTGTGGGCTTGGTACCTCAGTTTATCCATCTCCCAAATGGAACCTGTTGTGCTTGCTCCACCTCATGAGATGCTGTTGGGTCAAAGGTGGAATATGGGGCCCAGCAGCGTGGCCTAGCAGGGAAGTCCCGCCTTGGAAGCCCTGGGATCCCATATGGGCGCCGGTTCTAATCCCAGTAGCTGCACTTCCCATCCAGCTCCCTGCTTGTGGCCTGGGAAAGCAGTCGAGGACGGCCCAATGCATTGGGACCCTGCACCCACGTGGGAGACCCAGAAGAGGTTCCAGGTTCCCAGCTTCGGATCGGCTCGCATCGGCCCGTTGTGGCTCACTTGGGGAGTGGATCATCGGACGGAAGATCTTCCTCTCTGTCTCTCCTCCTCTGTGTATATCTGCCTGTAATAAAATGAATAAATCTTAAAAAAAAAAGGTGGAATATGACCAATAGATGGTGGGAAGTGGTCTTCCGCACAGAGAGGAAAATACGAGGACGGTGAAGGGAAGGGGACTGAGCAAGTCAGGGGTACAAATGAGGCAGCCCAGAGGAGGGACTCAGGCTGGGCACAGAAGACAGACAGCTGAGGCAGGTGACAGCATGCTAAAAGAAGGGAAGCCAGATGTGAGTGCATCAATCAGTTTTAACGTCCCCTGCCCAGCCACCCCTCTCAGCCCCCACGGATAATTGTGGAGGACACCGATCAGGGCTCCCTCCCAACCCCACTTTGTTTGAAGGCCTCCTGGTGAATAATGCAGGAGGCTGGGGGTGGGGGGGGAAGCGGCCGCGGGATCGCTTCATTATTGATGAGAGATGACGGGTCCTCTGCTGACAGCCTGCCTAAGAGAGATGATTAGCTTGTAAAAAATTAATCACCCTTCCTGGGAGGACAGATTAAAACCCCAAGGAGTGGTGTTATCGATGTTCCCTAATTTCAGGGGACTTTGAAAAGGTTTTAGCGCAACTTGGAGGAGACAATTAGATTCAATTAGAGTCACAAGTGCCGAAATGTCACTCTCGCCTGGGGGCCGGGGGAGGGGCTGCAGGTGGTCGTGGGGGGGGGGGGGTGGAGATTCCTTTCTGCACCCTCCAGGTGATCTCATGCTCACCCACTCCCAGCTCCATCCAGCTCCGATGACTCAGGCTGCCAGGCTTCCATCCAGAGTTCTGGGCTGCAGCATCCCTGCCTCTCTCTTGGGACGACCCAAAGGCACCTCCCAATGACCCTATGTGACCCTAGATGCACAGATGCCCCCTGCAACCCATGCACCTGGATCTTCCAGAAGATCTCGCCCTGTTGATGTCACGCTCATGCCCCACCTAGGGACCCATGTATTTCTCCATCCACCCTGGCCACCACAGACCTAGTTTCTCCACCTTTCACTCTCTCCTCACTGCCTCCACACGTGGGTGGGCGGGTCCTGGGGGCCTGGCCCACTGCTCACTGAGCTAGTCGGCCTTCTGCATTGTATACCAGTGTCTTTCTGCCTAAGGACTGCTCTGGCCTTGAGGCAGGGGGCAACCCTTCACCCATGAAGACAGCAGTGACGATGATGTCCTATGCAGGGTGGGCAGAAATTCCAGGAGGCCTGTGCTGGCTTCTCCCAGGGCAGCACCCCAGGGATCCCTCTCCCTTCTCCGTAGTTTTCCACACCTGCTGGCAGAATCACCCCAGATGAGCTCCCTGCCCCTGACATAGACTAGAATGACGCTGCATAATGCCATTCTGCTGCTTACCAATCACACCACCCCTTTGCCGGGATGCCTGGGCGAGGAGGACATCAGAACTGATTTCCATGGAGGATCTTCCGGAGGTATCAAGTCTGTAGAGGCAGCTCCCTAACCCCTCTGTGAAAGGAGATGCTCTCCCCTTCTCCTCCAGCCCATTCTCCTTCACAACCAGGGCACACATGTGTGTGTGTTCCTACTCTCACCTCCTGAATAAAATGAGTTTTACACGAGTCAGCATGAAGAATTCTGCTCTGTGTGTGAGACAAGGTGACAAGGGCCTGGTACCCTACTCCCTCGTAACACACCCAGCCGCACATCAGTGACCCCAGGTGGGGATGCGGGACTTGCGCCCAGGCCCCTGCAGCCCTGCAGGTGGCAGGATGTCTTTCTGACCTCTCTCCAGGATTTGCTGCTGCTCTTGGGATAGAGGAAATCCTCTCTCCACCCCGCCCCTAGACACGGGGATGGGACTCAGGATTCACTGCCCCAAAATACAGCACCAGGGCACTGAAGGAAGACTCACAGCTGCCTCCCTTCTGCCTAAAGTGTGCCACAAAACCCATGCCAGTCTCTGCCCTTTCCCAGAAGCAGATCATGGGACCCTCACCCCAAGAGGTGCTTCCTGCACTTGCTGCCTGGGCATGTCCTGTCATACAGGACACAGAGAGGACTCCCCATGCGCCTGGCTACCCTTCCAGGTTATTATTGCTTTGTGTCAGTATTTAAGATTTATTAATGCGCTTATTTGAAAAAGCGACAGAATGGGAGAGATAGACAGCTCTTCCATCTGCTGGTTCACTCTCCAATTGGCCCAACAGTAGTATGTAGGAGACAGGAGCCAGAAACTCCACCTGGATCTCCCACATGCATGCTGGAGCCCTTGGACCATCTGCTGCTGCCTTCTTGGGCGCATTAGCAGGGAGCTGGCTTAGAAGTGGAGCAGCTGGGACTTGAACTGAGGCTTGGCAATACAAGCAGTGGCTTAATCAGTTGAGCCATGCTGCAGGCCCCCAGATCTCACAGGAGTCCCTGTTTCTTGAGGTTTATTTTCCCCCTGAAACTTCCCGTATCTCATAAAACGCCTATTAAACTCACTGGCGTACTTTCTCTTCTGTGCTAGAGGTCTCAGCCATGAACCTGGCAATGAGGGACCTCCCAAGCCAAAGCCATCAACTCCTCCCACCTTCTCTCCAACATGGATCCGATTGTAGGGGAGGAAAAAGAGCCTTCTCTCTGCCCTTCCTAGCTCTTAACTCACAAGACAGAAGACAGCCCTAGAAGAGGAGAATCTATGGCCATTCCTGGACATGACTACACCAAGGTGAAACGGGAGTGAACCTAAAGACAGGAGAAAGTCTGTAAAACCCAAATGCAGAGCTTAAACTTCAGCCTTAAATATCCTCATTTCTGAAACAAAGGAGGGAAGGTGTGAAGATGAGCCCCTTTAGGACCAGAAGGCAACCCTTGAACAAATGTGAATTTTGTTAGGCAAATTTCAGTCTCTAGCTTCTCCATCTTCCTAAAAATGCTTGTTGATGCATTGATCTTCGTTCTGCTGGTTCTCTCTTCAAGTCCGTGCAATAGCCAGGGCTGGACCAGGAACTCCGTCTGGGTCTCCCACGTGGGTGGCGGAGACGCCAGGATTTGAAGCACCACCTGCTGCTCCGTAGGGTGTGTCCAGCATGAAGCTGGAATGGGGAGAGAGCTGGGACTGGACGCTAGGCAGCACCCTGTAGGTTGTGGTCATCCCAGGAAGCCAGCCGCTGCCCCTATGTTTTCCATCTTCAAGAGCCTCTGCTGATTTGGAGCTGCCCTTGTCTTCCTGGCACAGATGGGGAGAGAACCTTATGAGGGAGATTTTCTTCGAAACACTTGCACATTTCTCTTCCAAAAGGGCAACTTGTCAGAGCTGCTCCTGTGTCTACAGTTTTTCAAAACAATGAGCTCAGAATCCTAGCTGGAGGTGACACAGTGTGGCCTCCTACAGGTGTATTTGTGAGGGAGCCCTAGCACGGCCTTGCAGAGTGTCTCGTTTGCCAGGTTCCTCTCTACCACGGGGCCTTTGCACATGCTGTGCCCATTGCGCGTAATCCTTACCAGGTTAGCTCACTAGCTCCTGCTTTGCCTTCAGGTCCTGCCCAGTTGTCCGGTCTGCCAGGGGTTGTCGCCAAGATCAGACCTCTTTTTGTGTGAATCTCTCTTGGAGCAGACCCCTCTCCTTGCATTGATAAGCAGGGTTACAATTGTACATTTGTGGGGGGGTGGCGGGGAAGGGAAGAGTATGTGACCAGCCTCTTTCTGCATCCCTGAGGAGCAAGCATCGTGGATGTTGTGGAAGTCAACATCGCGGGGGGTGGAAAGAACTCCGCGGAGCGGAGTGAACAGAATGAGGTTTATTAAAATACGCCGCAGGGGAGCCGCGGGTGGTCAGGGCAGCTGTTGGTTGGATACTGCCACAGCAACCACACAGGCTCTGCTCTGCGAGGCTCGCATTTGAGACAGGCTGCCGCTGGCCGGGCTCTCCTCCTTGCCATGGTTTCCTTGTGTCTGGGGACTTTCACATGGGGCGTCCTTCCTGCCAGGAGCCCAGTAACCTCAGAACCAGCACAGTCAGCATGGCCAGGGCATGGAGGGGAGGGAAGGGGGTCCACCGTGGCTAATGCCACATTTTCTGCACCCCACCGTTCGTGGTGCCTCCCCAGCCCAAGCAGAGAAAATTCACAATTTCTCAACAAATTTGTAAGGGCTCTGCTATCAACCTGACTTCTCCCTAATGGGGCTCCCATCCCTGCACCTGTGCATCCCAGATTTCCAACCCGTCTGAGCTGCTTGCCCATCCCCTCCTGCTCCTCTCCAGTGGAATGCCATTGGAATATACATGCGGGAGCCGTGTGGCCCATACACAGCAAGAATCCGTTGCAAGTTCGCTGACAGAGCTAGAACCCTTCCCCATGAGCCCTCCGAAGCTGAAGGGCCACCACCTGTGTGCCAGGGCTCCACAGGGGTGTCCTGATCACCTGACTTAGTCCCTCTGTATTTTCCTGAAGGCCACTGGGGCTCAGAAATACACTTGGAGGTAGCAGAAGGAGGAGGTCAACCCCGACTTGCCCCAGCTCTGCCTCTCATCGTATCCAGTGTCCACATTCTGCCCCGTTCCTTGAGGTCCAGTTCAAATGCCACCTCTTCCTGTGAGCTTTCCATGATTAGCTATTCCCTTGCTGGCACTTGCTGAATGAGGATTTAGTCATTGAACCATAACATCAGGCCCCGGGGATTGCTTTTAATCACAGGACCCTGTTTCCCTGGGAGGAAGACACTTAGATTTAAAACCAGGACAGGCGCTGTCTCTATGGCATAGTAGGTGCAGCCTCCGCCTGTGGTACAGTCATCCATTATGGACACCAATTTGAGTCCTGACTGCTCCACATCTGATCCAGCTCCCTGCTTATGGCTTGGGAAAGCAGCAAGGCCCAAAGCCTAGGGACCCTGTTTCCGCATGGCAGACCCTACCTCCCAGCTTCAGACCAGCACAGCTCCGGCCCTTGTGGCCACTTGGAAAGTGAACCAGGGAATGGGAGATCTCTCTTTCTCTCTGTCTCTCCTTCTCTCTCTCTAACACAAATAAACAAACAAATAAAACCAGGGCAGACCAGGAAAAGTGGTACAAGGTTCCAGCCACATGCTCATGTCATGGCAAGTTCATGTACACGTGGGCCGTCTTCGGAACCAGCACTGCTGCATGCATCCAGGGCTGTTCTGGGGTCTTGAGGGGCTCAGGACACGGCTGCCTCCCCACTGACTGCCCCGGAGGTCACTCTCCTGCCTCCCTCCATCCCTATCAGGCTCCCAGAGGTGACATTCTGCCTTCTGCAGATCCCACCTGCCAGGAGACGGGCTCCCGGGGATAGGTTGACCTGCTGGGAGGGAGTCAGGAGAGCAGGTGCTATTCATGATAGTGGGGTCTCCTACAGCCCAAAGTCTGTTAGGACCAAGGAGACAATTGGAGAGGAAGAGGAATAAGCCATGCACCTGCTGACAGGAAGCTTTCCAGCAGCCTCTGCCGGGAGCAGGCGCATCTGCAGCATGGGCTCTGCTGCGTGCCCCAAGGGACTCCACTTTCCAGAAGCAAGTCCTGAGGGGGACTGTGTGTGTGGAGAGGGCTGTTGATACGGTGAGGACAACAGCCTGAGGATCTGGGCAGGCGGCAATGACTTCTCAAGCCCCTCATCCCTGGGAAGATGGGAGTTCAGAGATGAGGGTGCTTGCCTGAGGTCACACAGCTTGACAAGTAGCCAAGCAGTACATACTCAACTTCTACTCTGTTTACATAAGGGCCAGGCTGGTGGGGAGAGGGCCACCTGCACAACCAAGGGGCTGCATAGACCTGGAGCAACCCCAAAAGACAAGCTCCCTCACCCCACCAAGGCCAACCAAGTGGGGTCTTCAGCTCCTGACAGACTGAGCCTGAATCCCCATTGTCTACCTCCCACAAGCTGACTTGTCAGAAACTTGCCTTCCTCGCTAGAGCTCATCCCTGGGATTGTCAGGCAGGGTTCCTCTTAGGAGAGCCCCTTTGCTGCAGCTAGCAGGTGTGGAACCTCCACTGAGTGCCAGGCACTGGGCTAGTGTGTCTTAGAGCAAGCTCTGGGCCAGTGCCGTTCCGCACATACCCCACGTGCACAGGAGGCCCAGGAGGGGATACTGTGCCCATCTGCTTCGTGGTTGGCTGCTTCACTGCCCTGGATCTCGTCCTCAAGATAAGAGGAGCTGGTTCATCTGCGTGCAGTCGGGGCACTTTAGGTTTCTGTGTTTTTAGCGAGCACTGCTTGTTATCTCCCTTGCGTAGTTGGGAACCTGGGCCTAGGGATGGTCGAATATGAGAAGCTGCACCAGGATCATCCAGCCTGTGAGCTGCAGATCTGAGGCCCTGTGGTCAGAGGTCAGCCACCATCTGTTGCTGGACTCTCACGTGATTGACACATAGGCCACGGTGGCAGCTAGCTACCAACAGCCCTAGCCCTCAGCCTAGCAGGGTGCAGGTGACATGAGCGCTGCCCAGACCCCAACAGCAGGTTCAATCCTGACCACTCCATCCTTCCGGGACCTAAGAAGTCTGAGTGAGGCCAACCTCCCAGAATAGCCTGGAAGCTTCTTTTGGTGAAATGGGAGCAGTGCTGTCCACCTGCTTGAGGGGTTGCTAACAACCTGGGCTTCAATGATACTGAATTAGAAGCAGCCTTCCTGCAGGGCTGAGGACGGCCCTGGTGTGGAGTACATCAGCCACTCCCATTTTTGCCTCAGTGCTGGGAACAGGGGAGATGAAGGGAGGACAGGAAAAATGAGCTAAAGAAACCAAGGCAGAACAGGCACTGCTCGCAGTGTCCATGTCCTGAGGCTGCCATGCTGTGAGGGAGCTCAAGCTACAAGGAGGAGCCATGTGCAGGTGTTCCAGCCAGCAGGATGTACCCCACTGGGCCCTCTGCCACGGCAGAGCAGGGACCAATCCACCTACCACTCACCCTTTGCAGTCCCTGACCCGCAGACTCATGGGCAGAACCAGGCGGCTTGGGTCTCCTGTCATCAAAGTAAGGGTGGGTTTTCCAAGATGGCATGGTCACCAGATGAGTGGCATCCTTGCCCACATTCTCCAGATGAGGAAACTGAGGCACCACAGATAAGTGACAGAGATGGCATTGAGCCACAGTCTGGTCCAAGGGCCTTCAAAACACTTAATGAATGACAGTGACTGAGAACCATGGTGGCTTGGAGGTGACATCATGGGACCACTCCTGCTCCCTGGCACATGTGTAATCTGACAGTAAGGAGTGGCATACCCTCACCACTCCTGAATTCCCCACTGTGGACACAGGAAGGAAGGCAGAAATATTTCTCTCACCCATGTATCCCACCCGTAACCCATTCTATCCCAACCTGTGGCCCACATGGATACGTAACCCCTTCATCTTTGTAATAAAATTTTTTAAGTATTTATTTTTATTGGAAAGGCAGATCAGATTTACGGAGAGAAGCAGAGATGGAAAATTCTTCCATCTGTTGATTCACTCTACAAATGACCACAGTGGCCAGAGTTGAGCCGATCCAAAACTAAGAGCAGGAACTTTTTCTGGGTCTCCCATGCAGGTGCACGATCCCAAAGCTTTGGTTCATCCTCTACTGCTTTCCCAGGCCGTAAGCAGGGAGCTGATTGGGAAGTGGAGCAGCTAGGACATGAATCAGCACCCATATAGGATGCTGGCGCATGCAAGGTAAGGATTTAGCCACTGAGCCATCATGCTGGGCCCTCTAAAAAGCCTCAAAATTAACAAAATAAACAAAAAAAAGTGATGTCTCTCCACCCAGTCAGTTACACCCATGGCCCAGAGCTCTTCCCAGCCTCTGTCTCATCAATGCCAGTTCCACGTACTCACCCCGCCCCCTGGAGTCTCCACCCCAAACCTCCCCTGCTCCTCGCCTTCCACCAGCTGGGACAGGGGCTCCCTGGCATCAGCTGTCTTTCCCCAAAGTCCGAGGCAGGAACACGGCATCTTTCCCCTCTCTTTTGGATTGATTCCTTGTTTGTACTCTTCTCTCCACCCCCGTTGTTCCTCCAGGCCTGCCCTTGTCTTCCCTGGCTGACTGGTGACGCAGTCCCAGGCTCTCTTTTCCGTTGAACAACACCCCAAACTAGTTGAAGGCGTTGCTATAGAAACCCACAATCCAAGTCCACTTCCTGATGCACAAAAAGCCCAACACGGACATCGGGGTGGTGGGAAAAAAGGAGGAAATTACTGCGAAGTACAGAGCAAGGAGCCGGGCAGCTACTGCTTCCTTCCAAGGCTCCCTGAGGAGTTAAGGCTAAAGATTCTTACACACTGACATTGGGGCTGAGAGGTGCGTGATCAGCTCATGTCCAAATCCATGACTAGTCAACGGTACTAGTCAACTAGTCAACCAGTCAACAGTGATCTTTTTTTTTTTTTAAAGATTTATTCATCTTATTACAGCCAGATATACACAGAGGAGCAGAGACAGAGAGGAAGATCTTCCGTCCGATGATCCACTCCCCAAGTGAGCCGCAACGGGCCGATGCGAGCCGATCTGAAGCCGGGAACCTGGAACCTCTTCCGGGTCTCCCACGTGGGTGCAGGGTCCCAATGCATTGGGCCGTCCTCAACTGCTTTCCCAGGCCACAAGCAGAGAGCTGGATGGGAAGCAGGGCCGCCGGGATTAGAACCAGCGCCCATATGGGATCCCAGGGCTTTCAAGGCGAGGACTTTAGCCGCTAGGCCACGCCGCCGGGCCCAACAGTGATCTTTCATTGATGGATCAGTGATGCTGGGCTCTTTAGGGGGTGGCCAATGGCCAGATGGGCTCTAGTGGGTCTGGGGAGATACATGCAGGTGGCAGCTACATTTTTCAAGGACCTGGAATTCCCCTGCACTAACCACCCCAGGATAATATTGGCCTTTGAGGTTCTTATCTATTGGGGAAGTAAAGACTCCTTGA
Organism: Ochotona princeps; assembly: GCF_030435755.1. Taxonomy (NCBI): domain Eukaryota; kingdom Metazoa; phylum Chordata; class Mammalia; order Lagomorpha; family Ochotonidae; genus Ochotona; species Ochotona princeps. The sequence continues at coordinate 11,447,868 of NC_080833.1, forward strand.
GTCTTTGTCAAGTCACTGTCAGGTCAGCAGATCAATCCCTCAAATCAGTGAATTTCTCTTGATAAAGGACAAGTAAGGCTTGAGCTAAAGGGAGACAGACAAGACAGCTACACGATAGTTCTGTCTCAAGGCCATAGGCAGGAGAGCATCCAGCAGGCAGGGGTCCTCTCTGCCCACTCACCTGTCCTCCTGTACCTAGAACAGTCTGGAATGTGTCACTGCAGCTGCAGCTGACTCTCATCCTCATCGTGCCCACCACTACAGAGCCATGGGCCTCCTCCTGCCCCTAGGCAGCTGCATCCCCACAGCCACTCCATGGATGCAGCAGCACTTGGGCCTCAAGGAAGCACCTGATTCCTGGGTGTTAGGCATTGGAATTCTTCACCCAGTGGCCACTCTAGCTATATTCGTTCTTTGGGAGCCTGATGCACACTCAAGCTGGCCACCCCATTCCCAGCTTCCCTAAGCACCTCCCCCAGCAGTTTAGCCTGGTTCCAGCTTCCAGGGCCCACCCAGAGTCCAGGACCTGGATGAAGGTGGCATCCCCACCTCCGCAGGAGGAACCCCAAGTTCTCCCTCTGCACTCGGCTGACAGCACAAGCAGCGCTTGTCTCTGCAAAAGCGCATGTTTGCTGGGCACGTTTGGGGCTTTCTCTTTCAGTACAGAACATCTGTTGAGACTCCCATGTGGCTGGCTGGTTCTTTCCTTCACCGTCTCCCCTAAATTCCTCTGGTTCCCCAGGAGACAGACGCTCTGATTCCACTTTATTAAGGAGGAAAACTGCGAACCCTGAGGGGGAGTGGATCAGCAATGACTTGAAGCAGTGGCAGAAATGCCCATTGCCACAGGGAAGGGCCACTGGGTCCTCAGTGCAGGGCAGTGAGGGGGACCTGACGGAGGAGCTTGTCCCTTAAACCCTGCAGCCAGCCAGCCCTGGGCACCAGGCCCCGTTCTGGCATAATTTACCAGGCAACTACGGTCAAGGTGCTTAACTCTGTGCTTCAGTTTCCTGCATTTGATTTTAGCCAAAAGGCTGAGAAGCTATGCTTCAATTTCCTAAAAAAAAAAAAAAAAAAAAAAAAAAAAGAGAAAAAAAAAGGAGAAAAATTGTGCCTCCCACACATGGAACAAGGCTTTCCACCTGCTGCTCAGAAAGTGCCGGCTTCACGTTTGCATGTGGTTGACCTGTAGGTGAGTCCTCAGGAGCTCACGAGCAAGCGAGCCAGTGAGGATTTGTCCCGATCAGATTGCTGGGGTGAAAACGAACACTGGCCAGCATTGGAGAAGTAGGGGCGCAGGGAGGGACACAAGCAGCATCTTCTCTCCCTACTGGTACCATTTCACTTGCAAATCAGGAGCGACGGTATCAGTGTGTGTGTGTGTGTGTGATGTTGGAATGTATGGGGTGTGTGTATGATGTCTGAGTGTGTGACGCATGTGTGTGTGGGTGTGTATGTGTTTGCATGGATCTAAGTGTGACGTGTATATGTGTGTGAGTAGATGTGTGTGGTGTGAATGCGTATTTGTGAAGGTAGGTGTGTGATGTGTGTATGCTTGTGAGTATAGGTCTGTGTGTTCTGTGTGAGTGTGTCATGTATATGTATGTGTGTATAAGTGTGTAGATAGATCTGTATGTGATAAGCATGTGTCTATATGTGTGTGATGTGAGTGCGTATTTGTATATGCATGTAAGTGTGTGATGTGTGTGTGCGAGTGTATATGCTTGTAAGTATGGATCTGTGTACTCTATATGAGTGTGTAATGTATATGTGTGTGTGAGTGTGTGTGTCTCTGTGTGTGCTGTATGTCTGTGAGTGTGTAAGGATGATAAGGATGCTGAATTCCTAAGTACTAGGACCACAGGGAATAGCTTCTCTTTCTTGTGTATTTCTGGATCTTCAAAAAGCGAAGCAAAGAGAGAAGAGCAAGACCCCAGGCCAAGTTGAGGACCCCCAGCCTCGAGCATGTGCTGGCTGGCCTGGCCCTGCCCTTCCCAACTGCCCATGCCTCCGTCTCTCCTCTGGGCCAAGCCACAGCAGGAGCAGTTCAGGCTGCTATTGTACAAGGCACCAGGGCTACTCTCTGAACCCTCCCAATCCTGTGTGTTCTGCGTTTGCTGTCTCTCTCTTTTTAAAAGATTCGTGAATTATTTGGAAGTCAGAATTAAAGAGAGCTCTTCCATCTACTGGTTCGCTCCCCCAACTGGCCACAACTGCCAGAGCTTAGCTGGTCTGAAGCCAGGAGCCAAGAGCTTCTTCTAGGTCTCCTATGGGAGTGCAGGGGCCTAAGCACTTGGCCCAGCTTTTGCTGCTTTCTCAGGCACATTAGCAGGGAGCTGGATTGGAAGTGGAGCAGCCAGGACTCGAATTGCTGCCCACGTATGATTCTATCACTACAGATGGGGGCCTAACCACTGCACCACTGCTCTTCATTTATAGAGGGGATATGGCGGCATCCATATGTCATCAACACACGAGCCCGGTAAATATGTGACCAGGGACATGTGGGTGGCCATCCCATGGTGATTCCCACACAATGAGTGTCTCCTCCCTGCCTGGGGGCTGGCTCTGCTGAACACAATGCCCAAACCCTCCCCCACCCCACCGGAGGTGTAGGCATGAAATCAGGTCATTGGAGACAAGATGACTCAAAGTGACAGCCCAGTGTGTGTGTGTGTGTATACATGCATGTGCAGGCTGGACTTCGCATTCAACACAAGGACATCTACACAAACTACCTTAGGTTTACCGTCACGACAATCCACACACTTTCCTACAAGATGGACACTGCCATTCTAGGAAATGAGAAGTCCGGTGACATGCTTCAGGTCGCCACGCTGATCGGTGACTGAGATAAACAGTGAACCCAGACTGGCTGAAGCTGTGGCACCACAACTTCTGGGCTATGCTGCCTTTAAGGTACAAGAAGCTCACGTTGATGGCCAAGGTCACACTGGGAGTGGAGAGACAGGCCCAGCCCGGGGACCTTGTGCCTTCATTGCCCTGGCTCCATTCCCAGCAGGGCTTGGCCTCACACAGGCTGTGAACGTCTCCTCTGCTGCCTTTTTCCCTAGCACCCCCTACCCTAGTCACCCCGGGGCTGAGAGCCAGGCGACGGCTGCCCTTTCCACACCCTGAGCCGCAGGGACTATTCAAACTGGCCAGGCCTTCACTTGCCCAACCTGCTCATCATGCTGCACCAGGGCTGCCTGAGAAAGCCACAGTGAGCCTCTCCTCTCTGCTCTGCCACTCCACCTCCTCTGCCTCCTTTGGGGCCCTTTCTGGCCATGCCCTCCTCTGAGCAACAAGATTGATAAACCCTTTGCTGTGGTCATCGGGTGTGTTTCTTGTTCTAAGGCCCAGATACCAAGGACCAAGAAAATCTCCTTGCCTTATGGGTGCCGGTTCTAATCCCAGTAGCTCTGCTTCCCATCCAGCTGCCTCCTTGTGGTCTGGGAAAGCAGTAGAGGACCCAGCGCCCATATGGGAGACCCAAAAGAGGCTCCAGGCTCCTGGCTTCAAATTGGCGCAGCTCCGGCCATTGTGGCCGCTTGGGGAGTGAATCATCAGACAGAAGGTTTTCCTCTTTTTCTCTCCTCCCTGTATATCTGACTTTCCAATAAAAAATAAGATAAATCTTCAAAAAAATTATTGTGGGCCTGGTGCAATGGCCCAGCAGCTAAATCCTCACCTTGCTTGTGCCAGGCATCCATACGGGGGCCAGTTCATTTCCCGACTGCTCCATTTCCCATCTAGCTCCCTACTTGTGCTCTGAGAAAGCAGTAGAGGATGGCCCAAAGCCATGGGATCCTGCACCTACATGGGAGACCCAGAAGAAGTTCCTGGCTCCTGGCTTTGGATCAGCTCAGCTACAGCCATTGTAGCCACTTAGGATGCCACTGCTGGCATAAGGGGACTTACCTGGCTATGCCACAGTCTAGCCTCTGTCACTACTATTTTCTTTTGTTGTTGTTGTTAAGTTCCCACCTGAGGCTCCCTCCCTTAATTTAGAGAGTTAAGTTCCCTTTCTGCTTTTGATGCATGGTTTTGTAATAGATGCTCATTGAATACCCACTGAGCAGTTGCAGGAAACACTGGTGACAGCCTGCAAAGGTCAACTGCACCTGTCTGTGACAGCAACAACAGAGACTCAACAAGGGACTCCTTTACCTGACATACCAGTAGCTTTGGTATGTTCTATGGACAGGACTCTGGCTTAGCCGCTCTGCTCTTGACCCAGCGCTGTCTGTCTCCAACTACAGTATTTCTGCTCAGGCTGGTTACTCTCTTGGTCCATGGCAGCAGCCACTGGCAAACAGAGCTGGAAAGGGATGGGTCTTTGCAGTACATCCAGTTAAGCCACCACCCTGAGATGCTGGCATCTCATACGGGGGTGGGTTCAAGTCCCAGCTGTCCCACTTCCAATCCAGCTCCCTAGTAATGTACATGGGAAGGTAGCTGATGATGGCCCAAGTGCCTGGGCCCTTGCATACTTGTGGGAGACCTGGATGGAGTTCCAGGCTCCAGGCTTCAATCTGACCCAGGCCCCACTACTGTGACTGATCGGGAAGTGAACTTGAAGGTGGAAGATGTGTGTGGATGTGTGTGTGTGTGTGTGTGTGTGTGTGTGTGTGTATGAAACCTTGCCTTTCCAATAAATAAATAGATCTGAAGGAAAGGTGGGTGGAAGCTTATTGTTCCCATTTAGGGGGAGGGACAGAAAGCAGGCGACCCACCAACCACCCAACACAATGCTTCCTTGAGTCTGATTGGGCCACTCAGGTGAACTTGCATATGCTGACTGGCTTTGGCCTTGATTTCTAATCAATCATTAGTAAACATGACCGTGCCTCGTGGTTCCCTCAAGACCACTCCCACCTGACAGGGTAGGATGTGCTTCTGCACACAGACGGGCTTAAGGAAGGTGGAACGAAGACCTGACTCAACAGGGGTGTCCTCGGGGAGCAAGCAGGGGGAATGTGTGGGGGAAAGGCAGCCTCCCCAGGAGAGCAGTAAGAGCATAGTTATCCCCAGCCTAGACAGGTGGGCACACGTGCCTGAGCTCACAGAGCTCATGTGCCAGGGCACTGGCTTTGGACCCAGACCTCTGGTCCTTCTCTTAGTGAGCAGGCTAAGCTCTCCTTGCTCACTCAGAGCCCTGGACCGGAAGGAATGTGGGGGTCTCAGGGAACAGCAGCAGCAGCAGGACCTCACTAGTGACACAGCAGCATGGAGGGACCTACCTCAGCTGTCCCAGTAATGTCTTCCCTGCTTGAAGTAAGGCAGGGGCTTCTGGAAAACCTGGTCCAGGAAAACTGGCAGTAGAAGGTAGAAAGTGCCGTGTGACCAGAGAAAAAGGCAGACAAACCTAGGACCACCAAACAAAGCATCATCTTAGGTGGCAGTAAGACCCCAGCTTTCCATGCAGACCCCGGGTCCCAAACAAATCCTGGGATCCCTGTGCAGATCCAGGCTCTCCATGCAGACCCTGGCTCTCCCTGCAGATCCCGGGTCCCGCTGCAAACCCCAGGTCACTGTGCAGACCCCAGGTCCCTGTGCAGACCCTGGTTCCCTGTGCAGATCCTGGCTCTCCATACAGACTCCAGGTCCCCTGTGAAGACCCTGGCTCCCCCTACAGACCCTGGGATCCCTGTGCAGATCCAGGCTCTCTATGCAGACCCTGGCTCTCCCTGCAGATCCCGGGTCCCGCTGCAAACCCCAGGTCACTGTGCAGACCCCGGGTCCCTGTGCAGACCCTGGCTCCCCGTGCAGATCCTGGCTCTCCATACAGACTCCAGGTCCCCTGTGAAGACCCTGGCTCCCCCTACAGATCCTGGGTCCCCTGTGCAGACCCTGGCTCCCCTTGCAGACCCCGGGTCCCCTGTGCAAACCCTGGCTCCCTGTGCAGACCCCAGGTCCCTGTGCAGATCCAGGCTCTCTATGCAGACCCTGGCTCTCCCTGCAGATCCCGGGTCCCGCTGCAAACCCCAGGTCACTGTGCAGACCCCGGGTCCCTGTGCAGACCCTGGCTCCCCGTGCAGATCCTGGCTCTCCATACAGACTCCAGGTCCCCTGTGCAGATCCTGGCTCCCCCTGCAGACCCTGGGTCCCCTGTGCAAACCCTGGCTCCCTGTGCAGACCCCAGGTCACTGTGCAGACCCTGGTCCTCGTGCAGATCCAGGCTCTCCATGCAGACTCCAGGTTCCATGCAGACCCTGACTCCCCCTGCAGACCCCAGGTCCCTGTGCAGACCCTGGCTCCTCTTGCAGATCCTGGCTTCCCCTGCAGACCCCGGGTTCCCCAGGGTCCCACGCAGACCCTTCTTCCCATGCTTCAAGGCAGGAGAGAAAGGGTTTTGTAGACAAAAGTGGCCCACAGTTAGCCAGGGTGCCTCTCCACTTTCTCAACATGAGCATTCTAGGCACCAGATAAAGACATTCCAGGAGTGAGTTAAGTTATCTGAGGTTATCTTAATGATCAGTTATCCCCTAGGGCTTGGATGGTGCAGAGTCACCTGGAGGGGAAAATGATGGTCATGACAGAGATGATCCCTGCAACAGGTCATTCCTCATCCTCCCAGGTACTGTGTCCAGGCTGGCTCCCACCTCTGTGTCCCTAAGTTAAAGTCCTCCTCAAGTGGGGTTCACCTGTGGGACTTAGCACCCCAATCCCTGACCTCCCCCATCATTGCTCCTTCAAGGTAGAGCCTGCTCGGACCTCACCTTCACAGCACTGCAGCAGGCTCTACCTTGTCTGGAAGCTCCACCTCCCTCTTCCACATTTGCTTCTCAGTTCACACACACACACACACACACACAATGTATTTGTTTGGAAGGCAGAGTTACAGAGAGGGAGAGACAGGAAGAGAACTTCCATTGGCTGCGCTCATTTCTCAAGTAGTTACAGTAGCCAGGGCTGGGACAGCTTAAAGCCAGAAGCTGCAGCTCCCATTTACCTGACAGGGGTCCAAGCACTTGATTTGTCTTTTGTTGCTATCCCAGGCACATTAGCAGGGAACTGGATCAGAAGTGGAGCAGATGGGACCTGAACCAGGGCCCATAACAGATGCCAGCATAGCAGGCAGTGGCTTAATCCAAGACACCACAACTCTGGTCTCTCACTTTCTATTTGGTAACTCTGCAGGTAACAGCCTTCTGTTTTCTCATCTGAAAAGCAGAGATAACAGTGAATTATTATGGAGATGGAAGGAAAAAGCGAGTGTTCACTTGCTTAGTGCACCATTGGGCACATTGAGCTCCTGAAAAGTTTGTGGTTAGTAATACTGTTATGCTTACATCACTTCCTGCAGAACGTCCCCTCTGCATGTCTCCCCAGGTCACTCTGAACTCTGTGTGGGGCAGGAGCCTGTCACACTAACTACTTGCCTTACTCCTCGCCGGAAGCAGACGTGTCATTGACTGTGAGGTTAAGCCTGTGTGCTCACTGCCTGAAACGTTGTCTAACACATCACCGCAAATGAATAGACACTTGGGAGTCAGAGACGGGGAGAACATCCAAGGCAGCCATGGCTTGTACACCTGAGCCACCAGTGGGCTCTTGGTGGTGGTGACGGCTTCTCCTTGGCTCCCCTTCCTCCCCTTCCGCAGAGTTGGGCATCATGCCCTGGTTAGCACGTCTTCTGCCAGTCTGTGTTTCAGAGAACACACTTCCCCGTCCCATCAGTCCCCTCTGCGGCTGTACCCTGGAGCTTTCCCCAAAGGACCCTGACTTCCCTCCTGTAGCCCTAACTCATCCGACACATTCTAGCTGCCAAACTGGGGCTGACCCTTTCTCAGCCCTGGCGGGGGAGCAGAGCGTGGGCTCCACAGCCCACCCAGGAACTTTGCAAGGAACCATGCAAGCACACAGCGATCCACACAGGCAGATGGCAATCCCGGTGTGAGAGGAGTTAGACTGGGTGGTAGGCAGTTAGGGTTTTCTGGGTCCCCAAGTCATTTTTCTTCCCAAATATAAAGGGGTATTTTCCCCACCATGTCTTGGATTCACCAGAACACGTCTCTCCCAAGACAAATACATATCTTATCAGGAGTGTTTCCCCCAGGAGACAAGGGTGACATTAACATATCTATTCCCCACCTGAAGCCTCCACCCAATTCTGTCTCCAGCCATTGCCAAGGGGGTGGACTTCAGACTGGCCTCTTTATCATTAGAAAGGGACCAAGGAAGTTGGCCAGTGACACCTTTCTGGCCTTTTGTCCCAAGGCCAGGTACCATGGAAACCAGGAATTTCCTTTGTTTATGGAGAAACATCTTTGAGGGCAACCTTTAAAAGATGCTTTCTCCACCATTAATATGGGTTTTTCTCTCTCTTAGCTTTTCCTCCTGCCACTATGGCAGGAGGTAAGGGTTTTTCTCTCTTGCCTTTCCCCCTGCTACTATGGCAGAGGATCTCGAGGCCCCCTCCCATCACTAGGATGGGAGTCTACTTTCTCAACTATTTCTAATAAATCTTACTTTAAAACTAAACTGCGTCCGCATGAAAATTCTTCTTTCCTGCGAGACAAGAATTTGAGGTTGCTGCAGTATTCGGGGTTCAAAAACCCTACAACAGTTTTGGCGCCTTGTGACTCGGATCCTACCAGCGAAATTTCTCCAGCCAGCCTGCAAACATCCATCTCGTCGGACGGTGAGCAAAGCGGACTTTCTATCCTGTGTTTCGGAGACACTAGTTCTCCACAATTAGTAACTCTTGGAAAAAGAAACACCGGGTCCCTGTCGGCCAGTTAAATGCGTCTAACGCGGCCGCCGGTCTTAAGACTCAGGGGCGGGCTCGGCACCGTGGCCTAGTGGCTAAGGTCCTCGCCTTGATCCCATATGGCTGCTGGTTCTTATCCCAGCAGCTCCACTTCCTCTCTATCTCTCCTCCTCTCAGTACATCTAACTTTGTAATAAAAATAAAATAAATCTAAAAAAAAAAAAAAAAAAAAGACTCAGGGGCGAGGCTTGCTGAGTTTGGCTAAATTGATCCCCTGGAGCTGGGACACTTTTCTGATCTTTTCTCGCTGCCCGCTTCCCGTGGATCTGCGCCACAGGAAGGACAGGGAAAGCCTGGACAAGTAGGGGTCCTGGCCAGGGCACTCCCTGGTGTTCCCCGAAAGCTCATCGGCTAACCCTGGTCCCCACAAATGCCCGGTGGGCTAGGCGCTGGGAAACGGCTCCTCTCGCTTCCGTGGATCGGCGCCGCAGGGAGGGTAGGCCTGGACGACTAGGGGGTCTGGCCAGGGCACTCCCTGACGTCCCCTGAAAGCCCGTCGGCTGACCTCAGTCCCCAAGAAGCCCAGTGGGCACGGCGCTGTGAAACGCCACCCTGGCGGATTGGCCCTTGGTGATGTGGGAGAAGGCTTGGACGAATAGGAGATCTGGCCAGGGCACTCCCTGGCGTTCCCCTAAAGTCCGTCTGCCTGACCCTAGACCTCTAGCGAGCAGAGGACCGTGAAGCGCTTCCTGATGGGAAAGGCACCTGGGCGCTCAGTCTGAGGAAGCTGGGATTCTACCTTTCTCTTCTCTCTCCTCAGCTCCAGGAATGTCGGTTTTGTCCAAACTCAGTTTCCTTTTCGCGGACTAAGCCCGTCGCGCGAGACTGGGGAGAAGTCTCAGGGTGCCTCAGAAATTCTGGTCAGGGCCACTCCCTGATGTTTTTCGAAAGGCCTCTGGACTGTACCCCTGACTCCGACAGCCCGTCAGGGTGTCAGGCTGAAATCTGCACTCTTTCCTTCCTTCCGCGGGGACACAGTTGTCAGTAAAAATGGGCGCAACCCACGGCGAGGCCTTGAGCCCTGCGCTGCGTGCCTCAATTCCCAAACTGCCCCAGGCACTGACAAGTCCGCCGCTTCCTTTTCTGTTAGGATCTCCTCAAAAGCTTTTCCTCACTAAGTCCCCTCATTTCTTATGTATTCAGGCTTTGGGTTTGCTTTACTGGTCAGTATGCTAAAGGTCAATTGGGCTGTGACAGGGAAAAAGGAAAAGCCAGGCAGGGTTTCTTTCTAGGCCCCTCTATCAAGAAGATGAGCAGTGGAGATAGACTTGAGGGAGGAATGCGTCACACCTTTAATCCCTTCGCGAGGCAGGCAGCAGAGACAGTTCCTCCAGGATCGTTCTTAACAAGTGTAGTCGCTAATGTGAGCAGAAAGCTAGAGTCAACACATTCTTCTTTAGCCTTAGTTAAGGACACAGGCTTATAGAATCAGGGCGAAGTTTGAGGTCAGGCTTGTCAACTTGAGGTTAAAACAAATTTCAAAAGGAGAGCATGTTTGTCCGGCAGAAGTCCCAAATGCAGCGTGGCGCAGGGGTTGGCACATGCTGTTTCTGACTTATATGTTCTCCAGGCCATCAGAATGCACCAGGCAGAGGCCTAGGTCTAGCATGGCGCAGGAAACAGGAGCGGATTGTTCACTCCTGGCACATGCTGTTCTAACCGAGACACATCCCACAAGGCGTGGAAGGTCGAGCGACGTGAGTCAAGTGTACTGACTTCACTCCCACCTTCCTCCCTTCTTCTGTGGTCTTCAGCAGCGCACACCTGGACACCACGGGCGAGCTGTAGGAGTCTTAAGAGACGTCTTACGAGTATGTCTAGGTGCAACTTGTACTGGCAGGAGTCCCAGAGCTAACATGGTCACAGGAATGGAGGGCTGAACGGAGATATCCCTTGGGGTGCCTCCGCAAATACAGGGATGCCACAGCCTGGCTGCCAGCTTTGAGCTTTAGAGTAGAGTTAGTCTGAATGGGCCTTTTTGCATAACTATGCTGCTGTGCTGGCTCCATCACCACGTGGAGCACAGATGTGGTTTTTACCTCGGCTCCTCCCAGTTCAGTCTTAGTCAAGTCTCCTGACTGCACCCTTTATTGTAAGATATCTAACAGGAGATAGAAGTTCATTTTGTCTCTCCTAGGTCACTGATATCAGAAAGGAATGGATATTTTGCTAATTAACAAAGGGCCAGACCCCAGACTCCCGCACCCCAGGAGAGAACTTAGAATCCATTAACTCATTCTAGCCTGAGATTCTTTCCCTTTACAGTTCCCTCTGCCCTTGACTAGGAGTATTTCATTCAATGTGCCTTTTGTTTCATGATGTATCTCACTGTTAATGCTGTGTTCATGTGCTAAATCAAGTTTTTTTCTGTGTTACTGGAACTAACTTCAGTGATAAACTCTCAGTGTTTTACAATGTTTTCCGCTACTTTTGTTGCTTTTTGGTCTTGAAGTTTTAACTATCTACTAGTTTATAGTGCCATCCTAGCTCTGATCAGATCTGGCCTACAATGTTTACACCTAGAGCAGTGCTTGCTAAAGTTTCAAAAGCTGCTAATGCATATACTGGTGCTTATGTTTATTGGTCAATTTGTCTTTTAATTGTGAAACTGTACCAAGCTGTGAGATTATTTGTGTTCCTGCTTTGTCGATTATTTATGTTCTAACTTGCAAAGAGCATCATTTGTGAGATTTTGCCTTACAGGAAGACAGCAAGTTCTTAAAGGATGTATGGTATGATTAAACATATTGTGTGCAACATATTCTAAATGTTCATCTTTGGTACAATGGAATTGAAATCTGACTCTTTGTCAAAGCTATGTTTTCTTAACTCATTTTCATCTTAATGGCGACTAAATCTGTTAGCTAGCTCCAGGATAATTATGAAATATTAACAGACTGCTATTGGTACAAATGAGAAAACATCACTAAAGTCTAATAATCTTATTGCATTATTGTTCACAGTTATCCTAATGGACAAGGCCTAGAGGCCTAAACAGTACAAGTGTGTGTGTGAGTCTTACAGGTGGTTCCACAGTGTGCCATGTAAAGTAAATAGATGTTTACATTTGTTAATTCTAACAATGAATGCTTCATCTTCTAGTTCCAACAGATACTATTACATCCATTGCAGATAGCGCTAAAGCTAAACAGTAAGCTACAAGTTCCAACTAAAAGAGTCTTTAACTAGTGTTACTAAGAACAAGATATAATTCTAAATAACTGGTAACTTTAAAACAAGAGATTTTTTCAAAAAGCTGTTACAAAAGCTATTTGGTCTTATAATGTATGTTATCTGGTATACATGTACATGTTTATGTGGCAAGCTATGTAGTCTATTTCAATTGACTTACAAAGTGTTCATAAATGAGAATTTCTAAGCTGGATCTATTGATTTAAATAAATCTCTGAGATTAAGAGCCACAGAGATCTCCAAGCTTCTTAACACGCTTGAGGAGTGACTTTCAGTATATTCCATTAGATTCTATGTAGAGCAGAATAGGTGACAGATTCTTAACTGAAGATCAGAAAAAAAGCTTTTCTAGGGAAAAGTCAGCCTGTAACTGCTCAGTCTGCAGCACTGACCAGGCTCCCGACCGGCATGTTTGCCATCTCCCTCTTCAGTTTTTGCTAGACTTCACCGGATAGGACACCCTCACTATTCTGAGGCAGGGTTCATGTCTTCCTCATTTACTAAATTATTAGATTTCTCTGTCCGTCTATTTCAGATTCTTGCATTCTCCAACTGTCAACATATGGCTTGTAGCAACTATAGGACTAGTTCATTGCTTGCCTTTGCCCTAATGTGTGAAGTTTTGTAAATTCTTACTAGATTGCCATCAACTGCTGGGTTATTGTAACTCCCAACTAGTTTAATCTCTTGCCATCTATGCTATGATCCAGATAAGTCTTGTAATGAAATGTTTTAAGTGTCATGCTTTATGCTCTAGGCTCAATGTCTTCTGATACTCTTAGAGTTTCCAGCAACTGGTAAAGTACAATTGTTTTTGTTTTTTTTAAATCCACCACTTCTATATAAAGCAACTGTAGTATTCTCAAAAGCCAAGTAAGTTTAAATCTTAATTCAGAATTGTCATTGCTAGACGAAATTATGACTCCATGGAGACTTAACGTTTACATGCCCTGCATGGGTTCATGTCCTATTGCCACATGTTAGTCTTGTCATTGTCTCTATGTTCTAATAGACCTAGATAACAATTTCATATAGCTCAGCTTCATGTGTTGTGTTCACTGAGTTTGTTTCCAAACTTGAGCTTAAAAGGAATTATTTCAAACTGAAAAAATCTAATCCATAACCTTAAACTAAACTGCTCAAGTCCAATGTTCAAAAAAATGTTTCTCATATCTAAGTTCTAAAATACAAACATTCAAATTAGTGTTTCCAACTGATTCCATTACACACTAGGTTGGAAAAGATTATAATTGTCTTTGTTTTGTCATCTAGACTTCAACAAGAAGGAACACTCGGAGCCCAGACAACCCACCAGGCACCTCCGATGACTTCTACATTCTACTGGGGACCCTTAGACCGGCCCCCAGAGGAGTACCTAACTGCTGCCCTTGAACTACGTCCTCTGTCAGCGGGAAGCAGTTAAGAACGAACGACGTCCCTGTCCCCCTTAACAGCAGTTAAGGTCACTTCTTCTGGGGGGCGGAATGTGAGAGGAGTTAGACTGGGTGGTAGGCAGTTAGGGTTTTCTGGGTCCCCAAGTCATTTTTCTTCCCAAATATAAAGGGGTATTTTCCCCACCATGTCTTGGATTCACCAGAACACGTCTCTCCCAAGACAAATACATATCTTATCAGGAGTGTTTCCCCCAGGAGACAAGGGTGACATTAACATATCTATTCCCCACCTGAAGCCTCCACCCAATTCTGTCTCCAGCCATTGCCAAGGGGGTGGACTTCAGACTGGCCTCTTTATCATTAGAAAGGGACCAAGGAAGTTGGCCAGTGACACCTTTCTGGCCTTTTGTCCCAAGGCCAGGTACCATGGAAACCAGGAATTTCCTTTGTTTATGGAGAAACATCTTTGAGGGCAACCTTTAAAAGATGCTTTCTCCACCATTAATATGGGTTTTTCTCTCTCTTAGCTTTTCCTCCTGCCACTATGGCAGGAGGTAAGGGTTTTTCTCTCTTGCCTTTCCCCCTGCTACTATGGCAGAGGATCTCGAGGCCCCCTCCCATCACTAGGATGGGAGTCTACTTTCTCAACTATTTCTAATAAATCTTACTTTAAAACTAAACTGCGTCCGCATGAAAATTCTTCTTTCCTGCGAGACAAGAATTTGAGGTTGCTGCAGTATTCGGGGTTCAAAAACCCTACAACACCGGCACAGGTAATCCAACACCAGCAGAGGAACCAGAAGGCATTCTCACCCAGCTTCACACAATATGACAAATATGCTTCTCCCCTCCTCCACTCCCCTGCAGGTTTAACTTCTCAATCCTGTTTTATTGTGGCTAATATGACACAAGTCTGCTTCCCCCAGGGCTGGCCCAGGCTGCCTCCAACAGTGGACAAACTGTTTCTGTCTTTGAGGCAGGGCAATGCCAGGAGCCAGGTCTTGCTGTGGTCAGGGATCTGGGGCGCAACAACTCCAGACACAGATCCTGAAAAGTCCTCGGAGCGTCCCCAGGTCGTCCAGGCCCCTGCGCTGTTGTCTGCCATTGAAATGCCTCTGGCGGCATAAACTTACTCCTGAGAAACAGAGAGCAGCTGTGCTATACACATATGCATGCATACACACATATGCACACACCTGTACTCTGGGCCAGCTCTTCCCATGGGGAAATAGTAATATTTCTTCTGGGAAAACAAAAGCCCAAATCACTTCTTACTTGGTGAAAGTCCTCAGATGACAGAATCCCTAGCACTCACACAGAAAGCTGAGGCTCCTGCTCCTACGTACACGTTCCCTTCTCCTGGCCACCAGCAATGGCCCTTGCTGGGTGGAAGGAGTGGATTTGGAAGCAGCAGCCCAACCCTTCTTGGTTGACTCCCCAGGGCACCTCACTTCACCTTGTGAGCCTCAAGCAAGACCTGTTCTGTGCGACTCTCCAGGTTGCTGTGGGACATAGAAACACGTGGCAATCACGGAGCCTCCTGCGGAGTCTTCTCTGCTGTCCCCACCAAGATGGGAACCGGTATTCACTGAGCAGCTGCTGGACATCAGGCCTGACTTGCAGGACTCCTTAAATACCCACTCCTTGCAGCCCTGTAACAGAACGGCTACCATTCTCACCCTCCCGGTACAAATGAAGGTGGACAGGCTCCCAGCACTCAGCACTCACTGAACAGCCCAGGTGCCCCAATCCAACACTAAGCCCTGCATAGTGATGGGGCTTGATCAGTTTGGGCAAAGCTGCAGGTGTGCCAGGCCTTAAAGCTCCCTGACAGATAGGTTCCCCCATCCCCTCACCTCCCACTCGCACTGTGGGAGGGCCCTGCTGCAGACAGGGCGGAAGCTGGCTGTGGAGGGCAGCCTGGCAGGCCTCCAGGCCTGGGAGGCTCAGTGTTCGTGCCCTGATGTGTGAATTGCATCCCCACAGGAGTCCTGGAACACACTCCAGGGAGCCATCCTCGGTGAAGAAGAGGCAGAGCCTCCTCCTCTGGAGCAGACGCTCTGAACTGGCTGCTGGAAAGTCCGTCTCCTTCAAATGTCTTGTGGAACCAGATGGTGACGAGTTCAGGGTGGGAAAGGTGAGAGATGGTGCATCTTCTTGAAAAAACACAAGTTGACTGGGTGAGGTCAATCTGTTGGGAATTTCTAGCTCATGACATTTCTTCCATGAGAAGAAAACAGACTTCATTTGCAAGGCAGAGACAGAGGAAGAGAGGAAGTGAGCAAGAGAGATAGTCCATCCACTGGTTCACTCGCTGTTTGGCCCCAAAGGCTAGGCCAAAGCTAGGAGCCACGAGCTACATCCAAGTCTCCTCCAAGGGTAACAGGGGTCCAAACACTTGGGCTATCTTCTGTTGTTTTCCAGGGCACATTAGCAGGAAGCTGGAGCAGAAGAGGGGCAGCAGGATTTGAACCAGTGCTCTGACACAGAATGCCAGCTAACCCCCCCGCACCACCCAGGAAATGTGCGTTGAACACTTGTGTTTGCCACCATCAATTTATTCCATGATCTTGAGCAAAGCCTTCTTGGACCTCAAAGTTCTCCTCTGTAAAATGGGTCGACAGTGGCACGAGCTTCCTCTTTCTGTGCCCACGGCAGTCCTTGCCAAAAGATCATTTATTTATTAAAAAAAAAAAAATAGCAGGGTACAGCCTACCTAGGAGATTGAATGCTGAGGATGGAACACTTCACAGGTTGGAGTTTTCTGCATTATAAAAAATTTACTCCTTTTTATTCAAAAGGCAGATTTTTATGCAGAGAAGGAAAAACACACACAGAGAGAAAGATCCTCCATTCACTGGTTCACTCCCCAAATGGCTGCAATGAGCAGAGCTAAGCTGATACGAAGCCAGGAGCTTCCTCTGGGTCTTCCAGGAGCAAAGGTCACAAGGCTTTGGGCCATTCTTCACTGTTTTCCCACAAGCAGAGAGCTGGATGGGAAGTAGACCAGCTGGGACGTAAACCAGCACCCATATGGATACCAGCACTAGCAGGCAAAGGATTAACCTGCTACATACACAACCACACAAGCCCCGGAACACGCATTTTTCTTTTAAGACCTTTGACCAGTCAGATGAGACCCCCTGTGTGGCACCCTGGGTGACCTCCCTTCCCTGAAGTCAGCTGATTGTAGGGGCACACAGTGTCTACAAAACACCTGTATGGCAGCCCCTGGACTAGTGTTCACCCAAGGACTGGCACATGGCCACGCTGACACAGGAGACACATCTGTGCCTCGGCCAGCAGTCTGCGCTGACGACCCACGGCCCAATACTGTTCCTGTAGACAGCGGAGGCCGCTTCAGCCCTGCAAGAGTGGACAACTTAGACAGCCCCTTCTCTGGAACCTTCGAGGAACTATGCCCTTTTCAACCAGGAACCCCTTGCTTCTCCAGCCCAGACCTCAAGGCTGCAGCCTAAAGCTGGGGCATTGTTCCCAGCCCCAGATGTTTTCTCTGCTGTACCTGTCCTTCCGGGCTGATCACACTGATTGGGACCATTCAAATAGGGAAGAGCCAGGTCAAGGCAGGATCCCGCCCCAGGCCAGGGACCTGGGCAGTCAGGACTAGCCTTAGGCTTTGTGGCAAATCAGCCTGCAGACTCCATACAGCACTTACACATCCTGGGTAGCTTAGCAGGTGGCTCTGCCTCAGAGTCACTCAGGGACCCAGACCCACCGATGTGTCACTGGTGCCTGACATTTTTGTCCCGTCTGCCAGCATTTCCATGGAAGGGTACAGAGAGTGTGGAGAATTCTAGAGTGCTTTTAAATGTCTTGACCCGGGGGCTGGCCTGGTGGTTCACAGGCTGATCCTCTGCCCTGCAACATGGGCATCCCATATGGTAGCTAGTTCTAGTCCTGGCTACTCTACTTCCAGTCCAGCTCCCTACTTACAGCCTGGAAAAGTAGTGGAGGATGTGCTCCTGCAACCTGTGGCAGACTCAGATCAGCTTAGCTCCCATTGTGGACATTTAGGGAATGAACCAATAGATGGAAGATCTCTTTCTCTCCCTCTGTTACTCTCTGTAAATACGCCTTTCAAATTAAAAAAAAAAAAAACCAGCTTTGGCCTGAAAGTTGACTTTATGGATCTCCTCACAGCTCATTGGCCAAGAATAGTCATGTGCTCTCAGCTGGCTGCAAGGGGTCCTGGGAAATGTAGTCATCCATATATCCAGGAAGAAGCAGAGAACCAAGAGCAGTCAGTGTTTCCCTAGGTAAACTGCTTTTTAATCTACAATGGATACTTACAAGCAAATTTCTGAAGATTCAAGGAAAAATTATGAGATTTTGTTGTTGCAAAACATTTTTGAAATCCAGCAATTGGTGCATTTGGTGCTGCAGTGAAACTGCTGCTGGGCACGCCCACACCTGCATCAGAGTGGCTCACTGCGCCTGGGAGGCAGCAGGCGCTGGCTGAGGTGTCTGGGCCCTGCTGCCTCCATGGAAAACACAAGTGGAGCTGCAGCATGGGGGCATGGCAGCTCACTGAGGGCCTGTGGAGGATGCCCAGTACCATGGCGGAGGGTGGAGGGTAGAACACATTGGACAGCTCTCCCAGTCAAGCTTTGACAGCTAGTATCTGGGCCATGCAGGCTCTAAGGCAGACTACTTCAGTCAGTGGACCTTGGGAGGATTTCCTCATCCTTGGAGCAACGCAATCAACAGCATCTCAGAACTGTCAAAACCACTTATGCAGTACCCTTGGAATGTGCTCCACATCAGGGACTCTAGGATGACACTGAGCGGCCACCTCCAACCCCCAGATACTAATGCAGTTGGGCTCCTGGAAGCAGCCCTCTCCCCTTCTCTCCCGCTTGCTCCAGATACAGGAAGAATAAAAATGGAAGCAATTGTTTCATCCACTTTCCCCATTCCTTGACGCTTCTCACCCTCATCAGTGGTCCACATGGGCATGCATCCTTCTCAACTATGTAAATATCATCAAGAACAAAACAAATTTCTTTAACAACAAAACAAATGGCGCTCCAAACTCCCGGCTGCACCCTGGCCTGACCCTACTGTCGTGTAGGTTTGAAGCAGCAGATAAAATCTCTTTCTTTCTCTGTCTCTTCTCTTTTCAGATAGAATAAATAAATAATAATTTAAATAAATTTTTTAAATACGTGCCTACAAAGGGTCTTTAGAAAGCTGGTGGAAAGTGTTTATTTTGAAAAAAAAAAGGCATAGATTTCAGAATGTTTTCCATCAACATGAACCGATCGTCTAATTCCGCTCTCCAGACTTGCTGCAGTTCCTTGCGTCCCTGAGTTTAAACCTCCCAGCGATCCTCAGCAGGACGCAGAAGGCATTCCTCATAGAGCAGGAACTCTGCCATCCCAGGGCAGGTGCTTTGGCAGAGGGAGAGCCAGGGCTATTTTTAGCAGCCTGGGCTCATGAGTCACTTTTCTCATGGTCTCATCTGCATGCTGTTTGGTGGTCCTCAAGCTGGGTACCCAGAAGCACCTTGAGTGTTCCCTACATTCTTGACTGTCAACTAAAGCCAGGACACCAAAAAAAAAATGCAAATTATTTGCTTTGTTTGAAAAAATATATAGGAATTAAAGTGAGTTCAAAGTCAACCTTAATGGCCAGCAATTCCTGGCAGGATGCAAACGAGGAAGGTCAAATGCTCAGGGGAGAATTTGCATCTCCCCCAGACAACAGGCTGGGAGCCAGTGCCCTGGGCAGCTGAATTTCCCAGTTAATGCCTCAGATAGAGTGGCAGGGTCTTGGTGACCATCATAGGGTAGACCGCCACAGTCACCTGGTCTCAGGTCACATCTGGCAGGAGCGCGGGGGGCAGGGCAGAGTCCTGGAGTCACCATGCTGGCATTGCTCAGCCTCTCACCTCCCGACTGCAGAACGGAGCGAGCAGGGAGCTGGCAATGAGGTGCAGCACATTGTGCTGTTGCCTGAGGTACTGGCATACCGTATCACCAGCAGTTCGGGTCCCAGCTGCTCTAATTCCCATACAGCTGCCTGCTAAGGTGCCTGGGAAAGCCGCAGAGGATGGCCCAAGTGATTGGACCCCTGCACCTACATGGGACATGCAAGGGAGACCAGGTTGAGGTTCCAGGCCCCTAGCTTCTGCCAGGTTCTGGCCCAGTCCCATCTGGGGAGTAAACCAGGGAATAGAAGAGCTCCTTCCCACTATCTTTCAAATAAAGATATATATATTTTTAAAGATGGGGAGAACAATTCCTACCTCCCTGATTGTTACTGGGACTAAGAAGGAAAAGGCAGGAGAAGCTCCTAGCTGGCATGCGGCCATCTCGTTGGCTGTGGCCTTCCTGTCTAATGCACATTTGGCGTGAGGTTCAGACAGCATAAACCCAGCAGGAGCTGCCACTTCCACCTTCATCTGTCAGGAGTGGCTTAAAAAGCTGTATGAAAAAAACGTGTAAACGAGTTCAATATTCAAGTATGGGAGCTCGGTTAAATAAACTCATTCAGAATGATGAAGATTGTGTTGGCAAATGTTTACAGGGAAGTTGAAGTAGCAAGGGAAATGTTTATGATATAATTTGGGAGAGAAAAAAAAATAGCACACAATATGGTATGTGGAAAATGATCTCAGCCATGCACTAACAAAATTCTGGGGTTCAGAAAGAAATCCAGAAAGACACACCCCAAATACAACACGGGTCTTCAGAGCTGCCAAATTCTTTCATGTATATTACAGGCCACAATTTCAGTTTCTCTTGGATTTAACCTCAAGTTTAAAATGAAAACAAAGTTTAATACAAACACTACTTTTTCAAAATATAGCACATTATGATAAGAAAAATGTCTCCTTTTAGAAAATGTAAATGTGGAATAGGTACCAACTGCTGCTAATGTTAAGCTTGGACACACTCTAATTCCTGTTGCTTTTTTAAAGGTTGATTGATTGAAAGTCAGAATGACTGAGAAAGACAGAAAGACAGAAACAAAGATCTTCCATCCACTGGCTCACTGTCCAAATGGTTGCAGTAGCCAGGCTGGGCCAAACTGAAGCCAGGAGCCAGGAACTCCATCTGGTGTCCCACACAGGTGACAGCAGCCCCAGTACATGAGCCATCATCGACTGCTACCTCCCAGGTGCGTCAGCAGGGAGCTGGATCTGAAGCAGAGCAGCTGGGACTCCAATCGACACTCTAAGAAGATGTGGGTTCTGCAGGCGGCAAGCGAATCTGCTGCACCACAGTTGCTCCCCCAGCCAACACACACACATTTTTAGCAAAGCAAACAATTTCGTAGAATTTCTGGGCCCTGTTTTTAGCAGTTGAAGATCTGTCTGGTAGGCATTGCCCATGATGGAACAAGCAGAGTATGGAACAGAATATGAAGCACTAAGTACTTTGCGGGAGGCAGAGCAGAGCTGGCATCTTGCCCTACTCCTTGCTGGCTGTGTGACCTTGGGGAGGCCACCTCACTCTCTGAGCTCACAGGAGTTCAAAGGGTTGGGAGACAGATGCTACGTCCGGTGGGCTTTTCCCCCCAATTCATTTGGAAGATGGAGAGCCAGAGATCTCCCATCCCCTGGGTCACTCTTTAAGTGCCTTCAACATACAGGGTCAGGCCAAAGTCAGGAGTCAGGAGCTCAATCCTCATCTCCCCCATAGGGACCATCACCTACCGCGACCCAAGGTGCACTTGACAAGAAACTGGTGAAGGGAGTGGAGGAGTAGTAGGGACTCTAACTGGGTCCTCTGCTACGGAATGCAGCGGGCCCAGGTAGCAGATTAACCACTGCACCAAATGCCTACCCTGGTATTAGTCTGTTTGTTTGTTTTTTAAAAGATTTATTTACTTGATTTGAAAGGCAGAGTGACAGAAAGGTTAAGAGAGAGAGAAAGAGAGAGGGAGATCTTCTATCTGCTGGTCACTCTTCACTCCCCAACATCCTGCAACAGTTTGTACTGAGCCAGGCTGAAGCCAGGAGGCAGGATTCCATCCAATCTCCTATATACTCAGGAACCCAAGTACTTGAGCCTCCCAGGGTGCACAGCAGCACAAGCCAAAATCAGGGACCAAAACTTGAACCAACATTCCAATATGAGATTCAGGAGTCCCAGGCAACAGCCTAACCCACTGAGCCACAGACCCTGCCACCTCCTTGCCCCCATGCTAATTCTCTGGGGCAGATGGCTGCTGCCATTCAGATCCAGACACTGGTAACTGCAACAGCAGAGACCTCTTCTGGGCTCGATGGACAGGATGTCAGCGCCTTGGGCCCATCTTTGTTTCCACCTACACAGTCAGTCCCTGCACCACCAAGGTTCTGGGACTTTCTGTGCGAGTCACGAAGCGATGCTGTCCACAGCTGCATCTTCAAAGGGAGCCACTGTTGCCCTCGCCCAGAGCCTTTGAAGTATAGCCCCGGGAAGCAGAGATTGGACAAGATGACCTTGGCCTGTCCCTTCCAATCCGTGGGTCCATGATCCTCTTCTGTTCTTTCAGCACATTTGCCCAGAAGGTGGAGGGGCTGCAGCTGCTGGCTACAGTGCCCAGGTCTCTCCCTTGCCACTCAGACTCCATCCAAGCCACGCCCACTACCACAAGCCTCTCGCTCCCCTACCTGCCACACTTTCTCCACCATGCAACCACCTTGCACACGACAGCTGCCCCTCTGGATGCTTAGCTTATTGTGGGCATGCCTGGGCTGGCTCACCTTCTTAATCCAGGCCCCACAACAGCATGTGCCATAGGCAGGTGCTGTGACTGCCCTCACTGCATTAATGTCCACTGGGCCCCTCCCCTGTAGGCAACATCTTCCAGGGAGGGTCAGGATGGTGTGCATGACGCGAGGATCCACCTGTGCCCAGGGACCTACCGAAACCGAGACCCTCCTCAGACCCTAGGAGGTGGGTCGTGTTGCCTCCTTTTCATAGATGAAGAAAGCGAGGCTGGGCGAGCTCCCACAACTTGTCCTCTCTGTCACTGTCACGTCAGAGGTCAGAGGTTCCACCCAAGAATTCCTTAATTGTGTCCCTTGTAGACAAGCTGGGGGCTAACAACACACCTCCTCGGAGTAACCTGATTAAAGTGGACTCAACAGAGTGTGAAATTCACTCACTTCGGATTCACAGCATTTTACTAAATTTCACAAGGTTGTTCAACAGTCACCTCAGCCTAACTTTCAACTGTTCATGTTCTAACAAGAAACCCCGTGAGCAATCACTCCCCACTGCCACCCTCTGTCCCAGGCCGCCGGGGACCCACTCTCTGGTCTGTAGATGTGTCTTCTTGAGATTTTTCATAAAATAGAATCAGAAAACATAAATCTTTTTGTGTATTTGTTTGAAAGGCAAAGCAATAGAGAGATAAATTGTTCGTTCCACGGCAACCAGCGCTGAACCAGGTCAAAACCGGAAGCCAGGAACTCCGTCTGGGCCTCCCTTGAGGGTAGCAGGGACCCAAGCCCTTGGGCCTTCTTCTCCTGCTTTTCCAGGTGCAGCAGTAGGGAGCTGGATTGGAAGCAGTGCAGCTGAGTCTCGGGTATAGAGGATGCCGGCAGCGGAGGGGCGGCTTCACCCACTGCACCACCACACTGACTCTGGTTTTAGTTTGCATTCCCGTTACGACAGAGGGAGCGTCACTGCAGGCCTTGGCCATCGGGTTCTCTTCGATCTGCCTCCAGTGCCATCTCCTATGCCCTGTTTTAATTGGATTATTTGACATCCTTATCAATTTGTCGGAGTTCTGTATGTACCAAGAGATCCGCCCTATAAGCGAAAGTTGTAAAAGGTATTTTTAAA
Organism: Ochotona princeps; assembly: GCF_030435755.1. Classification (NCBI taxonomy): domain Eukaryota; kingdom Metazoa; phylum Chordata; class Mammalia; order Lagomorpha; family Ochotonidae; genus Ochotona; species Ochotona princeps. The sequence continues at coordinate 11,471,033 of NC_080833.1, forward strand.
CTTTATGACTCACTGTTTGCTTGTTTGTTTCAAAAAAAAAAAAAAAAAGATGGATTGGGAAGGCAGAGTAGCATAGAGAGAAACCTTCCATCCACTGGTTTATACTCCCAGTACCCAGGGGCCTGGAACTCCATCCAGGTCTCTCAGGCGAGTGGCAGGAACCCGCCTCTCTGAGACATCACCTGCTACTCTCCAGCTTGCACACGACCAGGAAGCTGGAAACAGTAGCAGGTGCTAGGACTCAGCCTGGGTACTCTGCTGTGGGACACAGGCCTCGTAGCCCAAATGCCCAGCACCCTGGAAGACACTGCAAAGGAGGAGGGGAAACACTGCTTGCCTCCCCTCCCCAACTCTCGCAGAGCTGCAGGAAGGGGCCCCTGTGGGTGTGGAGCCCCCTCACTCCACGGCAATCCGAGGAACAGCTCAGCTGCTCTGATGCTTACCAGCTCAGATTCCCTGGGGACCCCGGAGCAGCTGGCACCCAAGGGCTGTCTGTCTGCAGCCACGGCAAACCCTGGGCCATGCAACAGCAGCAGCCTGTGCCAGAGTAGGGACTGGAATGGCCATGAGGGTGTGGAGGAAGGAGGGGGATGGATTCTGGGAACTTGACCCTCCCGGGAAGTCCAGGCTGCAAAGTCACGTTCTGTCCATCAGAGGCAAAGCAGGCTCCTTGGGGGTTTCTGCGCTGGGAGAGCTGCTGGCCCAGGTGGTGAGAACAGGGCAGGCATCCCAAGGCTCAGCAGCTCCGGAAGCTTGCAACTCTCCCATCAAGCCAGGTGGGGCGGCCTGGGGTTTCGGTCCAGGAGCCACTATGGAGACCACTGGGCCCAGGAGCTGGGACCATAAGTTGGGTCTCTGCTTCCAAAGGACAAACACTGGACAAGACAAAAGAAGTGGAGAAGAGAGACAGACACGAGTTCTCCCATCTGCCTCCTGACCTGGCTGGGCAGCCCCTCTCAGGCCTTAGTGTGGGCCCCAGTCCTTCTGCAGCCGTCTTTTCTTATCAGCCCTGATTGTGTTTCCTGCTACTGCTCGCTGTGTTCATCCAGATAGGGCCGAGTCATCCCCGACCATGCATCCTCTCACTTAAGTCATACCAGGCTGAGCCAAGGCACCCACAGGTTGCACCCCTGCAGCGGCCATGACACCCAGTCAAGCCATTCCTGCATCACACCCCTCTGTCCTGGACCCCTCTGCCTCCTCCTCTTGCACCTGGAGCCGTGGAAGCACTTTGGTCCTCCAGAGCAGCCTGGCCCCTCGCCCTGGTCTGAAGCCCCCAGGTCAGCACGCGTCATGACAGTTTCTGCCTTCATGCCTCTCTGCCATGTGACTGCTGAAGCCATAGATGCCAGGCGCCAGGACAAGGCCATCTCCAGGTCATCGTTCTGCTACAGCGCTCTGTGTCCCAGATCCCGTGGCTCCTCGAAGCCGCTCCCAGGCACCCAGGGTTACTGCATGGTCAGCTCACTTCTTCCTCCCAGCATTTCTGACAAGGCTGCCAGTTCTTCCTGGCTTCTCTTCCCTGGGCACTGTGCCCTGTCCCCAGCACCATACCCACTGGCCCAACAGAAAGGCAAAGGGACTAGCCAGACTGCCACGGTCGGGCAGAGGCAGGGCCAGGCTCCTTCTCTTGCACACACACACTCACACGCATCCACAGTACAAACTCATGCTCGCACTCTCACATACTCATACACACACACTAACTCACATATGCAGACAACACGCACACAGACTCATACACAAACACAAACACACACACTTATGCAGGTGCACACACGTGTGTGCTGATGTCCGTGCTCTCCTACACACATGCAAACTTACATAGGCTCCCACAGGCTCCCACAAGCTCCCAAACATACACACAAAAACACATACTCATAATACACACTCACACGGACTGACAGACACACACACACATGCAGATACACAGGTCATGCACATATACTCACACATATGCACACACAATCTCATGTCCATGGTCTCACACACACTCTTATAAACATGCACATGAACACAGGAACATACAAGCTCGCATACATGAACACACATGCACATACACACTCGTATATGCACATGCGTTCACATATGCTTACAATACATACATGTAATTCGCATGATCATTATGACTAAATCATACATTCACACACCTTCACAAGCACACACAAGCACTCCTACATGCACTAATACACACCCACTCTGTCCCTGCATAGGCACACACACGCAGACTACACAAACAGGCACCCATGCGCACATGCAGACACACAAGTCATGCTCGCACAGAACGCCCACTCATGGTTGTACACACATATCCACGTCAGTACCTGGACGGAGACACAGCCATAGAATCACACACAGGCACCCTCACACATGGAAACTCATATACCCACGTACACACCACACACTCGTACACATGTGCCCACACATATACACATGCAAACTCACACACTCCCCGATCACTCTGCTTGCATACATGCTCACACACATATACAAATGGATACACACGAACACATTTTCTCAGAGTAACACAGGCACACGCACACACACACACCTGCACACACACAGCTGCCGTCACACGGTGAGTACTGTCAATGTGAATCTTAGCTATGGCTGCCAGTCTTCACCGTGACCCAGCACACCCACTTTACAGATGGGAAAACTGAGGCCAGAGCGGGAAGGGCCTGACTCAACACCACTCAACAGCTTATGGGAAGAGCACAACCCAGAGACTCCAATGCTACACTCTTCTCTGTGGCCCCCTCACCCCTCGTGGGAGTCGGGGAGTCTATGGGCCTGGCTGGCCCTACCAGTCATACAAAGACAAAGGCAGAGTGTGCCGGGAAGGTTCCACATGGCGGCTTCCTGTCTTGCTCTTAGCACAGCTGCTGCCTCAGGCTCAGAGCAGAGCAACGTGGGCTTGGCTCCAGGAGACTGCCTGAGGCCCTGCAGACACCTTTCTGCCTGCCGTGGTGGGAGAGGAGGAGACAACGACCAGAGCGCTGGGGCCAGGATACAGGCCTTGCACTACCAACGGATGGCGGGCCTCCCAGCAACTTCTGGAGTCCACAGCATGTCCATGAACTCCCTGTGTCTCAGTTTCCCCACTGCAGAGTGTCCACCTCTGGGAGTGTTGCTAAAGATCCAATGAGGTGTTTAGCTGGTCTGCGGCTTGCGCGAGAGCGGAGCCAAGGTCAACTTGGCATTCCACAGTGGGAGTCCGTCCTGTGCAGGGCACAGAACACCCCTGGGCTTCCAAAGGCACAGTGGGTCAGGTGGTGTGAGTGGAAGTGGAGTGGAAACCAGGATGCATGAGGGTCATGAGCAAGTGGCAGGCAGGACAAGGCGGTCACGCAGCGAGACATGGGGCCTCCCAGGAACAGCAGTTAGGTGAAGAGGAGGAGCAGGCAGAGGCATGTGCTGGCTGTAACAGCTCAGGAAGCTCCCAGGACTGCAGCAGCCCCAGAGCCGCTTGCTGGTGGGGGGCCCCTCAGGCTGTGAAACCACCATTGTACCAATGAGGGGCACAAACCCATATCCCCCCACCAAATAACGGCTGAAGCGACCCCCGTTTTGGCTTCCGTGTCTACGAGAGTTTAAGAAGACCCTTCCCATGGGCCCGGCGGCATGGCCTAGTGGCTAAAGCCCTCTCCTTGAACGCCCCGGGATCCCATACGGGCGCCGGTTCTAATCCCGGCAGCTCCACTTCCCATCCAGCTCTCTGCTTGTGGCCTGGGAAAGCAGTCAAGGACTGCCCAATGCATTGGGACCCTGCACCCGCGTGGGAGACCTGGAAGAGGTTCCTGGTTCCCGGCTTCGGATCGGCGTGCATCGGCCCATTGCGGCTCACTTGGGGAGTGAAACATCGGACGGAAGATCTTCCTCTCTGTCTCTCCTCCTCTCTGTATATCTGACTTTGTAATAAAAATAAATAAATCTTAAAACAAAAAAAAAAGACCCTTCCCTGTCTCTTTTACTTTTTTTTTCCTGTGCAGCCTTCAACTTCCCGTCTGTCTGTCTGCTGCACAGGGAAGGGAAGCCCATGACCGTGGTTCCCTGAAATACAGGCCACATAAATTCTTCTTATGTATTTGGCTGAGTTATTCTTTCCCTGGTGGTCAGAGAACCTAACATTTTGGCGAGAGGTGAATCTAACACCTGCTTGCTATTTTCTTCTGTATCCCTGCTTGCTTGCCCCCACCAGTGCTAAAACAGGTCAGGCATCTGTTCTATATAAACTCCGGAGCCCAGCCGTTATGGGAGGAATCCTGGCCAGTGCCCTCTGGAGTAAAATAAAGGCTAACTTCTTCCCACAAGGGGCTATCTTGTGGTCAACTTCTATACAGAGATAGAGCATGGGGTCACTATGAAGACCCCACAGGGTAGCCTCCAGAGATGACAAAGTGGACTGACCACCCACTGCCTCCCCCACCCACTGTGGGATCCCGGTGTGGAACTCCCATCCAGGATTAAGCACCATTGCATGGCATCATTTCCACCCATTTTACAGATGGGGAAACTGAGACCCCGGGAGCAGGTGTCCTTTCCCTGCAAACACCCAGCAGTCTTCTGCCAACGTCGGCACACAAGCCCAAGGTGCAGGTAGCAGATGGCGGATCAGGACACTGGGCTGGAGCATCGTCCAGCTCTCCTAGGGACAGCCTTGCCTTCCTCTCTCATTACCCCTTGGCTGCATCCTTCAACCTTGCCTGACCTCTAATGGCGCAACCAATGGCTTTAGAAAGAGGGGGTTCCTGGGTTCGGAGACCACAGCCAGATCCATCGCCCCTGTATTCCCCAGACAAGCCCCTGGCGGCTCCTTCCAGCCATTCCAGCTCTTGTGCCACCTGGAAGCCCTTGCTTGAATTGTTTTCTTTCCCAGAACCCCCTTCCACAGCACCATCTCTTTCCAGATGACACCAACCCCTCCAGGAAACGAAGTGAATTTAAGGCCAGTTCTATGGTGCACTCCTTTGTGGTTAAGGCCATGGTAAAAGATCCTTCCTTCTGTTCTCACCCCCCTGTTTATTTAACAAATGCCCAGGAGCCAGCCCTGTGCACCTGCCAGGCCCTGCCCCCTTGGCTGCCTCCTGTGGGAGGTGATGAGAGCCCAGGCGTCAGGAGCAGGGACTCTGCTTCTACTCAGGCCACTTTCCTGATCAGTCCCCTCGCCTCCCCACAGAGGCTGCCAGAGAGGGGGGCGTGAAGCAATCTGCCCTATGGCCCTCACTGGGTGGCCTCGGGGCTCCATGCACAGGGGACAGGTCCCCAACAGGCAGCCTGCCTTCAAGTCCTCCTAGTTGGCAGACAAGAATGGGACCTCTGCCTTTGCGGATATCGCTATGGCACTGGGAGCTCTGAAATGGCAGCCATTCACGAGGGTCGCAGCAGAGGTGAGGGTCAAATCTACAAACATCAGCGCTGAGAAAGCTTGCTGGGCATGGGGCCCTGAGCTGACCCCTGGGAGCCTAGAGCTCCAGCGCCAGCAGCCTGCCCCCCTGGTACTCTGGGGGTCTCCCCAGAGCAGGGCCATGGGGGTCTCCCAGGACCCTCTTAGCTCTGAGAAGCTCTGCTTCCTGGTGAGGGGTTGCCTGCAGACCGCAGGCAAGGGGCTGAGCCCGGGAACGGCTGAGTTGTACCTGCCTCACAGGGCTACGAGACAACAACAGGCCTGGAAATGCAACCCCTTCCCGGGGACACAAGAGGAGAAGCCATGTTTACCAGCTGCCATGACCTGGACAGACGGGAGCAAGAGCCGCCAGCACATAGCCTCTAGCCCCAGGCTTGGTGTGGGACCACCACCTTCAATTAGGACTCTAGCACTCAGAGCACAGAACATGTCAAAGCCTTGGGCTGGGGAGGGGAAGCAGCTCAGTGGGATTGTGCCTGAGGTTCCTGCCCAGGGAAGCTCCCAGTGTAAGTTGCTACAAACCCATTTTCTCCCCATTTCCAGTGACAGCTAAAGAGGGGAACCCCAAGATCCCACATTTATTTGGGATAGAAATTCTCCCGTGGTTCTCATCCCATTCACTGCAAGGGAACTCTGACCCATTCATGTTAACACCCTGACTTATCAAGTGCTGGGGTCGACAGCTATGTGCAGATCTCCAGGCCCAGGGCCTTGCAACACAGGGTCCTTTCCCAGTCCTCAAAGGCAACTCCCAAAGCCTTGCCCACAGGCTCTCCCCTGCTGGTGTCCCTCCCATCCCACATTCAGTGTAACAAGAATCATTCTGGCTTTCTGGTAGGCTCGGGGCGGTGGGTTAGGGCAGTGGGGAGGGATCGTCATAGCTACGAGGTTGAGCCTGTTTGTGGGCTGAGTTAGAGCCTTTTTGGATGTCAGTGTTCCCATCTGCAAAACGGGAATTCTCACTGCCTCCATGAACTATCTGTTCAGGAAACGAGCACTAGCTTCCACGGCCAGCAAGCCCTGAAACCTCAGCATCTTAACCCACTCTTTGTGGACACAGGTGGTCTTGGTCCCCTCTAGGAAAAGTGACCTCCAAGGTCCCCACAGCAGCAGGAGGGGAGGAGACTACACTGTCACTTCACTTCCTGGACTGAAACAACAGTCACTTCTTAAAGGATTTAATGTATGTGAAAGGCAGAGTTAGAGAGAGAGAGAGAGAGAGAGAGATACAGAGATGTTCCATCTGCTGGCTCACTTTCCAAATGTCAACAGCATCATCTGGGATGGGCTGAAACCAGAACCAGGAGCTTCGTCTGGGTCTCCCACATGGGGGCAGCGGCCCAAGTATTTGAACCATCTTCCATTGCTTTCCCAAGCACATTAGCAGGGAGCTGGACCAGAAATAGAATAGCCAGGATTTGAACCTCACCATTGTATGGGATGCCAGCATTACAGGCAGTGGCTTCCCCTGTATACCAGAGCCAGCCCCTGAGGCACTTCTGCTTGCTCCCTAGGCTTTAACTCAACCCAGTGCCTCCCCCAGCTGCAGGGGAGTCTGGGAAGCAGGGTTTTACTGGGTGCTCAGAAAGAGTAAGCTGAACTAGGGTTTGGTGAACACACAGACTGTTTCTGCCCCCAGGGTTGTCAGAGGATCAAAAGGGAAAGAGTGTGACATACTGAGCCAGTGCCTGGGCACAGCAGGTGCTCAGCGAAGCTGTCAGCCCTCCCTTTGTCTCTCCCTGGAGCCAGGCCCCAGGTGAGTGGTGAGTAGTGGGCACTGCCCTGTGGTCCAGGGCCATGCTCTCCTGGCTGCCCTCCCCATGGCCGCACCGCCTGTAGTCCTGGTCAGGCTGCTCTTCCCGCCATACCCACCCTCTGCACCCTCTGTCCCTGGCTCTTCCCAGCTGTGATTTGCATGGGCCCCCAGTTGCACTGAGCAAGCTCTGGTTAGGAGCTCAGAGCTGGGAACCTGCCTCTGTCTCTGTACAGAGGGTCCAAGGTCAGAGCCAGTCTCCTGGCAGCTCCACCCCAACAGCAATGCCCTCCTCCACAGACTCCCCCTCGGGAAGGAGCTGAGGCCACACCCAGACTCAGACAGTCTTCCAGTCTCCCACATCCCCTCCCACCACTGTGGGTGGGCAGCGAGGGTCTATGCTTACCTCCTAGACAGTGGTCCTGTAAGACAGGGTAGACCAGATGGCAGGAGAATCCTCAGTGCAACTTCTTCATTCAAGTTGCGTTCTTCATGCAACATGTAGAGGAGCAGGTGTTACCAGCCCTTTCTTACAGAAAGTTGAGACTCAGAGGCCACAAAGCAGTATATTCTCCACTTTTTGGACCAGGAAACCCTTTGGTAAGCCCAGAACCCTCATGGCAAAGCAGGCCACCCTTGCAGGCCTGTTCCACACAGCACATCCTGAACCAACGCCTATGGGGAGAGGTCCAAAAGGTAGCGAGAGATGGGATTTGAAGATCCACGTGTGAAGGGGCCTCCAAAGGGGTTATGGGAAGTTCATACTACAAAATAACAACAACAACAAGTGCATTTCAGAAATTATCTATATCAAAACAAATGTATCAGCAATCATTTGAAATACTCTCCTCTTACCCTAGGGTTCATGTGTGCCTGCCTCTAGCTCTGGGCTTGTTAACCAGGCCTCCCAGGGCCCTGGGCACTGTAGAGAGAGGCTGTGGGTGAAGCTTTGTGTGAGCGAGGGCCTGGAACTCCCAGGAGACCCTCACCAGAAGAGCCACACCCAGCTGGAGCTCATGTTAAACTGGGGTTTTGCTCAAAGGAGTAGAATAGCAGATTGGGGAAAGGTTTTCATGTGAGGGAGAAATGGCCTGTGAGATAGATAACAGGAACAGGACAGTATGCGGATGAGCTTGGCTGGAGCGGAACGGTGTTCAGGAGCAGGGACAGACGAGGTTGGGCCGCCAGGGAGACCTAGGAGGAGCAGCGAGGCATTCCATGTGATGGCAGAGGGCGACGGAAGCCACAGGACGTACTGGGGGCAGCAAACAGCAACCCAGGAACCAGCTTGGAAGACAGGGAGTGGGGCACGGGTCCCTGTGTGGAAGGCACTGGCAGGTGGAGTGAGGGAGCAGGGCAAAGGGGTGGGGAGCCACAGCAGGGCACAGGCAGGGCTGGCTATGTGGGGAACACAGTGCAGGAGGAGGCTGGACACGAGGGCGAAGCCACCTTGCTGGGAGCCAGCCCCTTTGCTCTCCAGGCGTGGGAACTGGTACCTTGGCAACTAGAAACCTAAGTCCCCTCTGTGCCTGGATTCTTTCTTTCTCAAACAGGGACCACCCTGTGCCTGGGAAGCCTGTGGAAATTCCCTTGAATGACAACAAAACATCCGGCCCCCTAAGGCAGGGCACACCCCTCAGTCCTCCAAGAGGGCAGGCTCTTTCAGAACTTCCTACCCAGCATGTGAACCCTTGCCCAATCCTGGCCGGGCACATCACCTCCTTCCTGCCAGGACTCCCCTGAGACACACAGCATCCAGCCTGTCTAAGCAATAAGTACCCCAGGGCACAGAGGAGACCCTGTGGTTGGGGGGATCACCTTAAGGCTGGTGCAGGAGCTCCAGTGACCAGGGTCATAAAGCGTAACAAGGTTGCTGATGACCGTGGCAGTCCTACAGGAAACTGATTCTGGGGATCACAGTGGAATGAGGCACTGATCTTGGGGTTCACCAGGCTTCACACACTGACCCACGGGTGAAAATCACCCACAATCCAAATTCACACCAAAATGCTGAGCTGGAAAGCTCTGCCTGCCAGGTCATTCCTGGTGGTGCTTTTTCAAGTGGAAAAGCCAGAATTCTAACAAATGTCTTTGCCCTGGGGCTAGAAACTGATCCTTTGTTTTCCCATCTGTAGAATGGGTACATCTTAGCCAACCTTGATGGGGCTGCTGGGAAGAAACAGCATCTGCAGCCTCGGCAGACGGCAGGGTCTGCTGCTGGGGAAGTGCCCAGCGTGTGCCGACCCTGTGGCTGATGCTATTACTGCTGCTATGAGGATCACTATGACCTGGTCACTGTTGACACCGAGCGCTCAGCACCCAGGAGCTTTCTCAGCTTCTGTTCCTTCCACCCTGGGGTAAGGAATCAGGATGCATGCTCCCATCTCACACAGCACCAGCCAATCCGTGCCTGTGCAATTTCCTCAGCAAATTCACAGGCACACCCCACACGCCGTTAGCGCACGTCCTCAGGAACTGCGTGGTGTGATCCGAGGTAGGACACCTTCTGTCCCCTTGACATACCCACAGCTCTGGAATCCTCTGCCCAGGCCTTTCAGAAGCTGAAGCCTGCCTTGCCTGCTCCAAAACTCTGGCATCTCCGGCCTCTGGCCTCTGCTCGTCCCAGATCGGCACTAGAGAGTCTCCTTGGAGAACGATGATAGCCCTCCCTTAGGAACCTACAGCGTGACCTTGGGCGTCAGACGGCAGGGCAGCCTGGGTGGGGGCAGGACCGGGGTCAAAGGGAATGCTGTTCGGAGCCCCCGCTGCATGATACTCACAAGCTGCTGGACCTTCAGCAAACAGGTCGTCTGGTCCTCATCTGTAGAATGGGATGCTAACACAGCCACACAAAGTCCCTGATGCAATGCCACGAAAAGCCACAAGAGTGACTTGTTGGAGTTATGTGAATGGATGGCTTCATGGGATGCCAGGGAATGAATGAGCTGGCACAGGGTCTCAGTAGGTGACTGCCCCGTGGAGATTACACTGTATAACAGTTTTTTTCTCCAAGATTTATTTATTTTTATTGGAAAGTCAGATATACAGAGAGGAGGAGCGACAGACAGAAAGATCCTCCATCCGCTGATTCACTCCCCAAGTGGCCACAATGGCCAGAGCTGAGCTGATCCAAAGCAAGGAGTCAGGAGTCTCTTCCGGGTCTCCAACGCGAGTGCAGGGTCCCAAGGCTTTGGGCCATCCTCGACTGCTTTTCCAGGCCACAAGCAGGGAGCTGGATGGAAAACAGGCTGTCAGAATTAGAACTGGCCCATATGGGATCCCAGTGCATACAAGTCGAGGACTGTAGTCACTGGGCTACCATGCCAGGCCCACGGGTTGGTCTTCAGATCCTGATTGGGTGAGCATCCTTGAAGCTCCTGTGGCAGCTTCACACAAGAGAGAGCGCACCAGGGACTTGGGGAGATAGTCTTCAGGTATTTCCCAGTGAGGCCCGGCACTTACCTGCCTGTCAATGCCAGTGCAGAAGACGCTTGCCACACCAGGGTTGACTTGCAGTTTACAAATGTGCAGAGAACTCAGGGGCTCCTGGGGAACAAGCAGGCAGGGGGGCGAGGTTGGAGCTGAAACCGCTTAAAGACCAGGATGGAAGGAACTGGGTGATTTATCAGCAGGTGTGGTTGTGCAGGGCACAGCAGCTGGAGCTGCAGCCATGGCTGCCACTCATCAAGAGCCCAGCCTGGGGCAGGGAGGGCTTACATGGGGAAGGATCCTGGGTAGGGGTGCAACCCACCATTCATGTGCTGAGAGAAGCACTATGTCTTTGTCCTTGACCTCTCACAGTGCCTAGTGTTCCTGTCCCAGTTCCACGGGCTCATCTCTGGGTCTCCCCATCCCTTGAACCAGGATTGCCCCTGACCCTCCTGACCCCAAAACCTTCACATCCACTTTCCTACAGGGGTGTGGCTGTGGGCATGGCACTGGGCATGTGCCAGAGATGTGTGTGTGTACTTCCCAGTCTCTCAGATGCCTACTCCCATCTACACACAGTGCCCCTCCCCAAATGTTTCACACACCGCCTCCCAGCTGTCCCCGCTCCACACACACACATCAGGCCTACACCTGCCACACCCACCAGGAGCCTCCCCACCCCCTGCATCCCCCCAGCTGAACAATGAACCTTGTAAGCAGCGAGGCCCCAGGCAGAGGGGACAGCAAGCTCATCTCCGGAAGCCAAGCCTGTTTATTTGCATGGCGTGCATTTGTCTCCAACTGTTTTATCCTTCCCTTGAGCCGCTGGATGAGTTCTGAGTTCTCTGCCTGCACTGGGAGACCAGCTCGGCACCAAGCACGCATATTCACAGAAGCCCAATATAGACTTCCAATTATCTTTTAATTTCACTCCTGTCTTCATTTGTTCATTTCACTTTTTCCAAACAGGGACTTGGAGGAAGAGAAGCTGTAATTTATGGAGTTTGAAGTGAGCTAGTGGGAGCATCGTGTTCACCTGTCCTGTGTCATGAGCCTCAGGGTACAGCCGAGTACTTGCTTCCCAGCCCTGGCAGAGGAGAGGATAGTTCTCAGGCACCCAAGCCCCAGCTCCTCTGCTCTCTGCGCTTTCCCAGTCTCTGTAGTTTCTTGGTTTCTACATTTTTGATGTCCTAGTATTTGAGACCTCTTTGAGAAAGGTTGGGGGCAAGGGAGTACTGCCCCAAAGATAGCCCGGGGGAGACCTATCAGACAAAGCAACCCATGGGGCATCCCCCCCCTCACACCTGCTGCATGCAGCTTTCCAGGGATCTGACTCTCTGGGTCTGCATTCACCATCCCAGGCCCAAGTTGCCAACATCTGAGACAGTCTGGAACCGCCCCCACCCTGAGATTATGCAAACCAGCTGAAGCTGCCTATCCTCCCTCTGCCATTGCTTCCTGGCAAGCACAGGGAAGGGCATCCCTCACTCTCCTCCTACCTCCAGACTGCTGTCTTCTGCAGCACTGCTGTGCCCCTCCTCCTAAGGACTGCGAGTAACAGTAACTTCTCTCCTCCTCTCCCCTCCCTGTCAGCCCTTCCAGACAGTAACACCTGCAGTTTTATCATGGCTTGTGTTGATATTTTAAAAGGCAGGATCACAGGCAATGTTAGAGATATTCCATCTGCTGGTTCACTCCTCAGAAGGCCCACAGGAGTCAGGGTTAGGTCAGGTGGAAGGCAGGCCCCTAGAATGTCATCCAGGTCTCCAACGTGAGTGGCAGAGACCCAAGTTCATGAGCCATTACCAGCTGCCTCCCAGGGCATGCATGTATAGGAAACTGCATTGAAAGCAGTAAGAGGACCCAAACAAGGCGCTACAATACAGGATGCAGGCGTTTTCTGCTGTAGGAATATAGGTTCCTTGGGGCTGGGGCTGTGTCCTCCCTCCCTCTCCCACCCCGTGCCCCAGCCCTGTGCACCCAGGGGCCTCAGTTCCAGTGCAAACTCTTGCTTGCTGTTTTTGACGGGGATAATCTGGAGGTGCGGACACTACCACGCCTTCACCAGGGGAGAAGCAGCTGCCAAGCCCTGCTGGTTTGGTGGCACAGAGAGGACAATGCCAGGTCACATCTGGCCAAGGGTATATGTCACATGTCCCTCCATCCCAGGGTACAGGAGTCTTGACGGAGCCCAACCCTCACAGCGGTTGCCTGGCCACTGTCTGGGGGACCACCCCTTGGGAACCCGAAAACCTCATTCCAGAGAGGGCAAGGGGCTGTGCAACCAGAGGAGGAGCCTGTGTGCTCACCTGGGAGATGCAGGGTGCTAAGAATCCCAGATCTGAACCCCTGGGAATATGAAATTCTGCCCCAATGCCTGGCGCTCTGAACTTTGTTCCTCTTCATTGTTCCCCGTGATTGTTCAGGGACAGTCCAGCCGCCACCCCGGGAATGAGCAGGGACTTCCGGCAGAGGGAAGGGAAGCTAAATCATCTTTCATTGGCAGGCCCACTGGAAACTCCCGAGGTGACTTAATGCCGGCTTCAGGACAAACTTCTGACCTGGTGGTTAAGACGCTGGTGAGGAGGCCCGATTCCTGGCATCTCCTTCCTACCAGCATTGACCCTGGGAGGCAGTGGTGATGGCTCAAGTCATTGGGGTCCTGATACCATCCCCAACATGGGAGACCTAAATTGAGTTCCTCAAACAAATTTTGAAGAAAGAAAAAATACATAGAATTTGTTGGAAAACCCGTTCCCGCCTCCCCCTCACCCACCCCTCCACCGCTCCAACCCTTCTCTCTCTGACTGTCTCGGGGTGGAGCCTGGAAACCTGTGTTTTTAAGGAGTCGTGTGTCTGTCGGATCCACAACCACCATGACTTTGGCCTTGATGGAGAGGAAAGAACTTGTCCCCGAGTTCACCCCGGGACAGGTGAGGAGCCTGGCCTTACCTAGCAGGTCAGGTGTGGGACACTCCCGAGCCTGCAAACAGAACACTAATTCCCATTGACCAGCAGAGTGACCTGGGAGGGCAAGTTGCAGGGCTGTAAAATGGAGGTGACACTCACTCTCTCCAGGTGCTGGGACTTTGAGGGGTGAATCGTCCAGAGGCTCTGCTCCACTCCCTTCCAGCCCAGAGGCCCAATCGCTGCTGGCCACTGTCCCTGTGATGCAGGGCCCTTCTGGCCACCCCAGGATTCAAAGCTGAGGCCTGTGCCGTATCTGTCCTCAGGGGCTTAGAACCCAGATGGAGAGTGGATTCCCTACACGGTGCACCTAAAGCCGCAGCCCACATGACAAGGGTTGGACAAAGAGCAGAGAAATGGGGCACCCAAGGGGAGGGAGGTGACTTGGGAGTCACAGGGGCGCCCGGCAGGAAGAGGGATGCTAACCAGCCGAGACCCAGAGGTCTGGCCTGTTGAGAAGTTGGCCTGTGCCCCTGCCCAGGGGCGGCACAGCTGGGCATGTGACAGTAAGGGGGACATGGCTGTCCTGAGGCTGGCCAGTGCCTGCAGGACTGTGCACACTGGGGTAGGGTCAAGGTTTCCTCCCAGAGTCAAGTCTTTACTTTCATGTTTCAGAGAGAGAGCTTGCGCACATCCGCACTAGGATTGTGAGCCGTTTGCAGCAAGCTCCCTCCCTTGACTTTGGAGTCCCTTGGAACGCCTCAGCCAGGGAAGGGGGCAGGACCAGTCTGTGCCAGGGAGGGTCCCCTGCCAAGGATCACACTAGCATGAGGATGCTAATCAGGACAAAGATGGCGAGGGGAGGAGAGCGGCACAGCTAATATTTACCTAGCTCCAGGACGCGGACTTGGAGCTCAGGCTTTGTGCACACTAACCCGTTTCGTTCTTCCTACCACCAGACCCAGTACCACGGTGGTCATTCTTCCTGTTTCACGTAAGGAAACGAGGCACAGAGATACCAAGTCATTTGCCAGAGGTCACAAAGCTGAAGAAGCTAGACCCAAGGCTCCCCTCACAACCCTGGGGTAAGTCTTCCCTGGGCCTATGTCTGGCTGGGGGAGGGGTGATTGCAAGGCCTATTCTGCACTCCAGCAATGCCAGGTTTCTCAGCAAACCCGTCAGGCAGGAAATGAGGACAGAGGCGTAGAGCGGCCAGTCAGGTGGCTTGGCCAACATCCCTGACTCCGGCCTCCCCTGCTGTGTCCCCTGCCAAACCCTGGTCCCGTGTGGGGATCTGGGACCCGCAGATCTCAACAGGCAAGAGCCTTACCTCAGTTAGGTTCCCTGGCTCCACCTGCCCCAGGCCTCCCACAGCCCAGCCTCCTAGTCCATTAGATTTGCAAAAGGGAAAACAAAGCACTCACTCAAAACCTAACCACCCCCCTGCGCTTCCTGGCATCAGATGACTGCTTGGCAAAGAGCTTCCTCCCCTTGCTGTACCCGCCGGGCACTCGCTACAGCCAACGTTCCCCAGTTTCTGGCTGCAGGGCCAGCTTGAGTGACCACTTTCAAGTTCAGCCCCTGGGCAGTCCCCACTTCCCAGGGAAGGATCCAGCACTCACAGGAGGCCAGCCATTGAGATCTGCTGACCCCACGGGGTTCTGTGGCCACCCTCTGCCAATTCAAAGTCACCTCAGCTCCAACTCCTTCGCCAGCTGGCCAGAGCCAGCCTACGGCTCCCTCCCAATCCACGCAGCCGGATCCAGGAACTCGTCCCTATTGGCTAATTATTAATCGGATTCTTGACATTCCTCAGCCCCAGGCCTGCCTGAGAAGCATGTTTCCCAGAGCAGAGACCCAGGACTGGCATTGGGACATGCAGCTGACAGGCAAAGTGGTGCTGTCCGCCGCTGCCCTGCTTGTAGTGACAGCAGTCTACAGACTCTACAGGTCAAGGCCTGCCCCAGCTCGACAGGGGAGTGGCAATGCCAAGAGCAAAGCTGAAGAGGAAGCAAAGGGCTCCAGGCAACCTGCCTTCCAGGGGCCTCCTCCAGGGACGCTGCACACGGAGCCGAGACGCCGTCCACGGAAGGTGAGCCAGGGAGCCAGAGCTCCCCAGGACTTCAGCTGCGAGGACCTGGGAGACCACTGTGTCCTGGCCTCAGGAGCTGCTCCTCGAGACGAGAGGTCCCAGAGTCAATACTTCAGTGAGGAACAGGGCAGGGGATGGCAAGACTCGGAGCAGGTGCCCCTGCGCTGCCATAGCCAGGAATCTGGAACAGCTGTTGGCGCTAAGCCCAACCCTCCCCACTGCCCCGGTTATCAAAGCAGTGAACCTGAAAGTGCCCCAGCCAGCCTTGCAACAGCGGCCACGGACAGCAGCTGTGTGGGAGGTGAGCCTGCTCCATGGGGGAATGGCAGACAGCCTGAGCAGCCAGCACCTGGGGAGCAGGAACCTGACCACCAGCCCTGGGTGACTCCAGTGGAAAGCAGTAATGACATGAACCCAAATTGGGTCTTCACCCGCGTGTCAGGGGTCAGCAGGGAAGAGGCCGGGGCCCTCCAGGCTGCCTCAGATATGGGCCTGGCCCTGCACCAGCAAGAAGGCGCCGGTGACGCCTCATATACCTTCTCATCTGTGGCCCGGGTTCGCATGGAGGAGAATTACATTCAACAGGTGGAAGGGAAAGGGCTCAGGCTGAAGGGTAAAGTGTACGATTACTACGTGGAATCCACCTCCCAGGCTATGTCCCAGCGGGCCCACCAGGCTGCAGCCCTGACTGAGGCTCCACCCCCTGAGCCAGTGCCAGGCTCCCTGGGAATAGCAGTGGCCTCCAGAGAACCGGCAGATGACACAGAAGGTGGAGTGGAAACAGGCGCCTTCCCACAGCCTGTACCATCGGCCCCCCCACACGGCTTCAGCAGAAAGGAGAGTCTCCATCAGATCGTGGAGAATCCAGAGCTGCAGCTGCAGCTAGACGGCTTTGGGTCCCAGGGCACCCAGGCCGATTCACCCAGGAACAGCGAGGAGCCCCAGGTGCAGCTTGTGGCTGGGACCAACTTCTTTCACATTCCGCTCACACCTGCCTCGGCCCCAGACACCCGCTTGGATCTGGGCAATTGCTCTGAGGTCCTGACCCTGGCCAAGAGGCAGAAGCTGGAGGCCCTGAAGGAGGCGGCTTACAAGGTGATGAGCGACAATTACCTTCAGGTGTTGCGCAGTCCGGACATCTACGGCAGCCTGAGCGGAGCCGAGCGGGACCACATCCTGAGGCGCCGACTCCGGGGCCGCAAGCACCTGGTGGTGGCCGACGTGTGTCCCCAGGAAGACTGGGGCCGCCTCTATTGCTATGATGACAGCAAGGATGCTTGGCACCTGCTGGCTCACCTGCCCCCTGAGGCGGTGTCCTGGGGCTGCGCTATCTGCAGTCTCTTTAATTACATCTTCGTGGTGTCCGGCTGCCAGGGGCCCGGGCGCCAGCCCTCCAACCGCGTGTTCTGTTACAACCCGCTAACGGGCATCTGGAGTGAGGTGTGTCCTCTCAACCAGGCTCGCCCACACTGCCGGCTGGTGGCACTGGCCGGACAGTTGTATGCCATCGGGGGCGAGTGTCTGAATACCGTTGAACGCTATGACCCCCGGCTGGACCGCTGGGCCTTCTCCCCGCCGCTCCCCAACGACACATTCGCCCTGGCACACACGGCCACGGCGTGCGCTGACCAGATTTTCGTCACAGGGGGCACACTGCGCTACCTGCTGCTCCGCTTCTCAGTCCAGGAGCAGCGTTGGCGGGCCGGCCCCACGGGGGGCAGCAGGGACCGAACGGCTGAGATGGTGGCGGCCAATGGCTTCCTCTACCGCTTCGACCTCCACCGCAGCCTGGGCATCAGCGTGTACCGCTGCAGCGCCAGCACCCGGCTCTGGTATGAGTGCGCCACGGACCGGACGCCCTACCCAGATGCTTTCCAGTGCGCTGTGGTCGACGATCGCATTTACTGTGTGGGGCGCCAGCGCACGCTCTGCTTCCTGGCCGACCACATCTCGCCCAGGTTTGTGCCCAATGAGCTACAGAGTTTCCCAACCCCACGGGGCACCCTCCTGCCCACTGTCCTGACTTTGCCCACCTCTAATGTGCCTCAGACCAGGGTCTAGCAGCCCCAATGCCAGGCTCCTATGCAACACCAAGAGGCAAGATCAGTGCCTGCCCTGTTCGCTCATGGCTCTGTGGGCAGAGCCTGAATAATTGGAGACCCAGGAATGCAGTCGGCAAGTGGGGCATCTAGTTCACCCTCCTAACTCGCTATGGGGGGAGCTCAGAGGAGCCTTGCACCTGTGGTGGGCAGCAGAGCCCACGGCAGCGACAGCAAACGGAGCTGGGACTTAGGGTACCAAGGCGGAAGGCATCTGCATCTCTCTAAAGAGACAGATGATTGTAACTTTACTTTAACTCTCAGTCTTAGGGTGGAGGAGACTCCCCAGGACCCCACCAAGGCTCAGGGGCATTGCCTTATCACAAGCAGAGTTCCAAGGGCCTGGTGACCCCAGGGGCCCCTCAGGCTGGTCCCTCTCTGCAGAGGGGTTGGCTCTCTCTGTGAGCCATTTGTGGGCCTTCCCAAACCCCAGCCCCTGGGACACACAGTTGGGAAAATACCCAGGAAGGTGGTTCTGGTAGTACCGGAGAGATGTCCAGGGATGTGCAAGATGTGCCTGGCCAGAGAGACAGGTAGGTTGAGAAGTAGAACGAGTTGAGCTGAAGCTGCCCATGGGGCCTCCACCTGGCGGAGCAAAAGGACCCAACCCTGCTTCCTCCTCTTAGTACCTGGACTTCTAGAGCCCTGGGAGGAAAGAAGCACCTGTTTTTGTGAGCTGTCTTCCTGCAGAGGTCTGCTGAGGGAACGGGTAGTTCTAGAGAGGAGGTCTTCAAAGAGAGAGGGGAAGAGATGGCCCCACCCCCAGCCCCGAGGCCCTACCCATGTGCTCTACACTGTGCCCCAGTCTCAGAATCCTTCCGGGCAACCCAACCTTCTTGCTGGAAGCTGGGGAGCCAGCACCATGTCATGGGGTCACCAGGGTGGCCCCTCAGACAGGAGAGCTACGAGGAAGGGAAGTGCTCCTTGGCTGTCCTGACTCAGGGGGCCTAGGGCAGCCTCCAGGCCTGGGTCTCCTCTCACATCGGGCTGGTGACTCAGGGAGAGGGGAAGGCCTCCAGTCCAGAAAAGCCCCCATATTCTGGGTTGGGGAGGGAGAGACTGGTCCAGCCTACAGCCACAGCGACCCATGTTCTGTCTCCAGTGGGGACACAGATGCAGGAAGGGAAGCAATGACACTTTTAGCCCTTAGATGACACCAGAAAGAAGACAGGGGGTGCTTTGAACCTCAGTGTTCCTAGCTGGAAAATGGGAAGAACAAATTCCCATCCTTGTCGGCCTCGGGGATCAATGAACGTACACAAGGAAGTGCTTCCCAAGTTCTGAGTGATTTCAACAAGAGTGCATATGCCTTGTACCTGCTGGGGCTGAGGCTGCAGAGTTAGAGACACAGGGTTAGAGCAACCAAGGGGAAGGTTGGCATGGAGATGAGAGGAGAGGCTGCACGAGGCCACTGTCCCTGGCCTGGCGAGATGAGGCCATTCAGCTTGTTTCTGTACTGCAGACTGGGAAGCAAAGTCAGTGAAGCATGACTCCCCCATCCTGCCCAAGGCCATGTTCAAGCTCAGCATCCACACTCAAATCTAACCCTCCAAGGGACCCAAAAGGATGGAGAGTGTGGGTTCCAGGCAATATTCCATGGCATTGTGACAGGTAGTTCGCATGGGCAGGTGGCTGCAGGGAGGTATTTGAGAGGAGACCCCCCCCCCCCACTTCCCCGGGGAGCTGGGAGCAGGTGGGATCCAGCAGGTTGCTGGTGAGGAGCCCAGCGGAGGACAGGACTGTGGCCAGGCTGGGCCATGTTGGGGATGGCTCCAGCCCAGGAGCCTCTTGCAGACCTGTGGTAGAGACCAGGGGCCGGTTCTAGGGATAGGGTCGCAGCACTCGTCCAGTCCTCACTGGCTGGCGGGGGTGGCCTTCCTCATGAGAAGCAGGCAGAGAGTTGGGCCTGACTGAGACAGGAAGTGCATGGGGCATCTAACCTACCTCCTGCAGGGTCCCACAGCAGATATCATTCACCAAACACTGATGGGCCCTTCCAACAGGCTCAGAACTGTCCCAACATGGTGTCCCAGGTAGTCACTCCCCACAGCTCCGTGCTGGTGCATCTGTCATCCCTGGCCTGTCATCTGGATGCAGTCAGGTGCGTCATGGCCATGGAGTAAGGTATCTCAGGAGCCCTGGAGGAATACATGAGGCTGTGCCATCAGGATGGCATCTGCCTGGCGTGGTGAAATCAACAGGATGCCTGGTTGACCCCGCCCAATGGAGTTCACATTCCTCTGAAGAAAAGTGGGCAATTTTATGAACAAACACAAAACCAAGAAGCATAGAACGTGGACTGCACTGGGAGAAAGACAAGGCAGGGACACTGACAAGGTGACCTCTGGGCAGCAAGACGCGCGGAGAGACGACTGATCGAGCAACAGACTGGAGCTGCATCAGGGAAGCGGAGGCTGGCCCTGCCATCTAGGGCCTTGGCCATGCCAGCAAGTGCCATCCTGGTGTACAAAGAGAGCCCAGCCACCTGGTTTAGCCTTTGTTGTAAGGGAAAAAAATGAAGTCACCTTCACATTGACACACAAGACCCCTTAGGGGCGAAGACAGCGAAGAAAAAACAGGGAGAAAAGCAGAGTTGGTCCATGTGGGGACCAGCTCCAAGTTCATTCCCAGGACATCACGGCTTCAGGGTTGCAGGAACTGGGGTTCCACTGTCTATCTCCTGCCCTTGAGCTAGGAGCAGCCTGGGTGTCATGGGTCTCCTGTCCCTCCTTTTCCGGAAGAGCTCTTCCTTCCACAGCTGCACCATCAGGCTTGGGTTGCTTTCCACTTTAAGCCAACTGTGCCCATTGTGGGAAAAAAATTGGAAAATAGGAAAGGATGTAGAAAAAAAAAAACACCTTCCCAATCTTGCCACCCAGAGGCGTCCCCTTCCGTGGAGTGCGACCTCCGGTCTTCCTCCAGCGTGCAGTTCTGTTTGGCTTGATTCTTGCCTGGGTGTGATTATGCTGAACACACAATGCGGTGCTTCTTTTGTCACCTAACACTTTAGAATAAGCCTTTCCCGTGTTAGCACAAACCCTCCGTAAACAACATTTCAATAGTTGCCCGATGTTCCCTCCAGCCGGTGAATGTGTCATGGTGTATTTAAACATCCGCCCTCCTGTTGAGCCTGTTGGTTTCTTTTTTTCTTTTTTTTCCTGCTGGTTTCCTTTTTTTTTTTTTTTTTACCATAAATAAAACAGTCTTTGTTTTTCTGTTCCTCTCTGGGGACTCCATCAGTATTTACAAGAGCAGCCCAGTGGAGGGCCTTGTCTGCGATAGCAGAGTTGTTAAGACAATCCTGGAGGCCGTGTTGATCTAGGGTGGGGGCCCAGGCCCCCTGTCCCACTGCCCTAAGGAAATGCCCAAGATGCCAAGGCTGCTGGGGTGCAGAGGGGTCACTCCAAGTGTTCCTCTCCCCTGGTGGAATGCCTGGTCAGACAAGATGGGAAGTAGCATTTGTCTATTGTGGGTTCTTAGACTACATGATCTCCTATCCGTTGATTCACTGATGATTCAACACACCCACCTCACAGGTGAGAAAACTGAAATAGTACACATCTGAAGATGTTCCATTTCCTTCAAAGTGCCCCTTGCCTCCCCATGGCTAGGGTCACACATGTTCTTTCCTTGTGTGTGGGGCTGGGGAGCCAGGATCTGGCATCCGTCCATCTCCTGGCCTCCCCTAGTCCCACCTCCACACCCCTCATGGTACTCTGTATTAGTCCATTTCTTACTACTGTAATGAAATCCCTACGGCCAAGGACTTGGGCAGAAAGGAACCGGGTTAGGATGTCTGCATCCCCCTGCAAGTCCAGAACTCAGGCCCTGGCTTTGACTCCCAGCTTCAGCTTCCTGCTATCACGTGCCCTGGGAGGTAGCAGCGATGGCTAAGGCAGTGGAAGGTGTCGGTTGAGTTCCTGGCTCCTGACTTCGGGATCTCTGTGAACGGCTGGGGAGTGAACCAAGCATTGGAAACTGCCTGTTTCTCTGCCAAATAAATAAAAAAGCTTAAAGAGGAAAAAGGAGAAGAGGGTTATCTGACTCACAGGTTTGGAGGCTGAGTCCATAGGACAGCACAGCCCACAGCTCCACAGCTCCACATGTTCTACCACAAGGCCAGCCCCACCGACTCCCCCTTATGCCACTGCTGTCTGCTGGGCGATCAGCCTCCTCCCACTGAGGAGGAAATGGGGACAATGCACTGGACAGAAATGTAAAATTACCATTTAATCACGATTAAAATCAGTGAGGTGATTTTTAGTAATTACAACACCCACCTGCATGTTACTGAGCAATGAACGGGAAGAGGGAGGGGACAACACCTTGACCTGAAGTTCAGGGGCAGCGTGGACACCTGCATCCCACTCTAGAGGGGCTGGCCAGCTCTGCGCCCAGTTCCAGCGTCCTGCTGACGTGTACCTCAGCAGGCAGCAGACGCCACCCACGAGGGAGACCCAGATCGAGTTCTTCCTGGTTCAGCATCACCCAGCGCCCATGATGGGGAAATCTCTCTTTCAAATAAATCAATTAATTTTTAAAGCCTGGATGATAAAAGTGTAATCACTGACAATATATTCAATATTGACCCAGGGTACTTGGGGTCCCCCACTGACCCTGAGTGGCTCAGGCATGGGACTTTATATTCAACCCTCTGCCATCCCCAGGATTCAGGCACCACCGTGTGCAGCGTGCGTAATCTTGAACCAGCTCAGAAGGTTTTCTCAGAAAAGCAACATCGATCCATCCCAGGTCTGGTGTGGACAACTGGCTTACAAGTGCTCACTCATTTCTTAAATGCAACCCCAGTGAGTTCAGTATTTTACTGACTTACAGATAAGGAGGCACAGTGAGCTTGAGTCACTAGTCTGAGGTTACACAGTCCATCAGCAACAGAGCCTGTTACAACCCAAATCCACTCCCCACGTCAGGGAACACAAATCAGCCATGAAAACGGGGTGTAGGGGACGGGGCTGCCCCGTGGGTCGGTGGGCGCTCAGGTTCAGTGCTGTCATGAGGACCCTTGGCTGCCTTGTCCACTGGAGCCTGTTCATCTTGGGTGCCCAGGGTCTGACCCAGGACCCCGCTCAGAGAAGGAGTTTGGGAACTCTTGATTGACAGAATAAAGGTGGCAAATATCCCTGGTGAGGCTGCTGTCCACATCCCCTGGTGACCTTCAGGGGCCTGAACACCTGCTGGCACTTCGGAAGACTCCCTGGACTGTCCTGCCAGGGGCAGCACCTTGGGGGTGAGAAATGGAAAATCCAATCCTAAGGCCCTCGGCATGGCGCACCAGCTCCTGTGTCCCTCTGTTACACAGGTTTCCAGTCTTTCCTCGTCCCATTGCACAGATCGAGCTCAGAGAGGTCCCACAGCTGGGACCTCAGTGCTCCCCCACTCCAGCAGTCTTGGGGGCTGGGATCTTCTGCCTCCCCCAAGTAGGTCCCTCTTGGCTTGTTCCTTATTTCCGGCACTGCAGCCTCCACCTGCTGGCCCCTTCTGCTGGGCCCCAGGAGCTCCCCCTAGAGGCCACACTGTCCTGATTGCCTCTGCACTTGGTGTCCACAGTGGGCCCCACAACCTGGCTCCCAGGACCCCGCAGTGGGGCTGTGTTTGAAACGGGCTGTTTAAAGGCTGGGATGGGGCATTCCTCAGCCCGATCTACAGCCCCACTGCATTGCCCAGCTGAGCGGCCAGCCTGTCTCCTGGAAACCTGGGAACGTTTCCTTTCCCTTCCCACAAGCACCTCCCCTTTTCCACCTGCACTGGTACATGTGTCAGGGCAGCAAGTGGCCCTGCAATGTCCCAGTGCCATTTGAGCATCAGCACCTATACTCGGTGCAGAGGCCTCCTGGGAGCTGGTGGACAAAACATGACCTGCTCAGCCCTTGAGCGACGTAGCACAGGCTACTGCCCTGCATTGGTCTCAGGTCCCAGCTGGACCGAGCTCTGGTTGCCTTTGGAGGGGACCACCCTGACACTGCCCCTTCAAGGAGGTCACCTCCTGCCAGTGTCCCTGCTCCCGCCCCCAACCCCTGGCTGTGTTCTCTTCATGAGACCAGAAAGGAGCTACACTGCCTCTTCCCCACAGAGCCATACTCTCTTACAAGGGGCTCCCTAATGTGTGTGGAAAGTGCACATTAATAGTCTGTGTAAAGATTGGACTTTTTTTCACTTCAAACTCGGAATTAGAGAAAGAGAGAGATCTTCCATCGGCTGATCATCACCCAAAGGTCCGCAAACGCCAGAGCTGAGCTGATCCACAGCTGGGAGCCAGGCACTTCTGTGGGTGCAGAGGCCTAAGGACTTGGGCCATCCTCTGCTGCTTTCCTAGGCCATAAGCAGGGAGCTGGATCAGAACTGAAATCCCCTGGAACCAGAACCAGCATCCCTACAGGATGGCAGCACTGCAGGCAGAGGATTAACCTGTACGCCACTGTGCTAGCCCCAGAAAATGCATATTGTAGGACAACAACTCATGGACTTCAAACTTTTTGTACCAAAGTAAGTCATCTTTTTGTTGTTTTTGTAAAAAAAAAGAGATGTGTTTCTTTACTAGAAAGAGCATCTCTCTTTACTAGAAAGAGAGAGAGAAATTTTTCATCCACTGGTTCACTCTGTAAAAGGCCGTAACGCCCAGGCTGAACCAGCCTAAAGCCAGGAGCTCCTCCGAATCTCCCACGTGGGGGAAGATTTGTGCTCTGCTGCCACGCAGGCACGTTATCAGGGAGCTGGATGGGAAGCAGGGCAGCTAGGACTCCAAGCAGCACTCAGATATGGCATGCTGCTACTGCAGCGTTGTTAGCAGTAGCTTAACCCACTGCACTACAAACTTGGCCTCATAAACTTCTCTTTCACATCCATTTCTCTGCAGACCCTAGGAGTAGCCCATAGGATCAGCCTCAGAACGTTACATCACAGACAGCCCCCACGCTGGCCCCGGCTCTCTCTCCTGAGTCCTGCATGCTCCCATACGGCAGTCGAACCAACGCTGGTCTCTGTCTCAGGCTCTGGTTTGAGCCATCTTAAAGGAAAAGCCGCTTACTTCTACAGGTAGGACTCACTTGGGAGTACAACAAATACACCCACGTTTGCTTCTAAGAGCTTATAGAATATTGCCAACACTACACATGTGTGATGGGTCTTTATTTGGAATGAGTGTCAAAGTGAGATGGCTTCAGTGTATTCGAGAAAACAGTTTATCTTAAAAGATGGTTGATTGTTTCTCCTGTGATTGTGTTAATGGGATCATATTCAGCAGTCTCCGCTCTTAGGATGATGTGAAAGTCAACTCTCCCCTGACCCTGCTTTGAATTATAACACACTCTGGATGAATTCATTTAGAAACAAAATAACACAAAACCTGCTGCTGCAGAATATGATCTGAGAGACCCCAGGTCAGGCACCAACCCCATGCTGGAGTCAGGTGTTTAACTGCTGGGATGGTAGCTAGTCATGGTCAGAGACCATGCTGGGTCTTCTAGCCACTAGCTTTCTGCGTAAGCCTGAGACTGCTCTCCCAGACCAGGCAGTGGGACATGTCAGGGAAGTGGTGGAAATTGGGGCAGTACTGACCTCAGGAAAACCTAGGCGTGTCCTCAGTCCAGGCTACCTGAAATCCATACATCGATGGGACTGGCGTTGGGATGCAGTGACACCGAAGTCCTGTATGGGACAGCGGGTCTGGGCACCAGCTGTTCTGTAGCTGACCTAGTTCTCTGCTGATGTGCCTGGAAAGATAGTAGATGATGGCTCAAGGGCTTGGTCCCCTGCACCCACGTGGGAGACCTGGATGGAGTCCCAGGTTCCTGGCTTCAGCCTAGGCCTGCCTAGACCATTGCAGCCATTTGAGAAATAAACCAGCAGAAATAAACCTCTTTTGATCTGTTTATCTCTCTGTAATTCTACCTTTCAAATACATAATAAATAAATCTTATTTAAAGGGTGTCATTGTAACCACCTTAAAATGCACAATTCAGGGCCTGGAGCAATGGCCTGGTGGCTAAGTCCTCACCTTGCACACCCAGGATCCCGTGGCTCCACCTTCCATTCAGCTCCCTGCTTGTGCCTGGGAAGGTAGTGGAAGATGGCCCAAGGCCTTGGGACCCTGCAACCATGCAGCAGACCTGGAGGAAGCCCCTGGCTTCTGGCTTTGAATTGGCTCAGCTCTGGTCATTACAGTCACCTGGGAAGTGAACCCGCAGATGGAGGATCTTTCTGTCTCTCCTTTCTGTAAATCTGCCTTTCCAATGGAAAAATTTTTTTAAATGCAGTGTTCAGTGGCAATGGACTCACTTACCATGCATACCTGTTTATGTTGAAGTTATCTCAGCAAAATATGTCATCAGGAACGCAGAGAAGTCCAGGGCAGTAAAAACCACTCTGATCCAAACATAACCAATGACTGCTTCTGCTGTCTTACTGCCCAAGATTTTGATAAGAAAGATGGCATATTACACTGATACTGTCTTACCCTGGGCATACATTGTACCACCCCTCTCCCCTGTGAGCATACTGTGGCAACTTCTGCCAACTGAGCGTAGGCTATATTCTCACTGTTTCTTTCTACAGTGAAAAGCATCCATTACATCACATTGCCTATATTAGCTGCTTGCAAGTGTGCAGCTCAGTGACGTTCGGGGCGTCTACACTGTTGTGCAACCACCATCAGTATTCACATCCCCTCATGGAACTCCCTCATGCCTGCCCTGGGGAGGTGGGGCAAAGTTCTGTTTCACTCTAAAAACACCTGCCTAGGATGCCGCAGGTCTACTCCAGCAATACAAACACTGAAGGAGGCACCCAGAGCAGAGACAGGCTTGTTCTCATTCACCCCATGGAGTTCTGTGAACAGTGGGATGCTTGGGGCAAGAGAATCCAACTGACTATTAAAAAGACACTAACATTCCCTCCTCATTACCACAGGGAAAGACAAAAGGAAAAAAGCACTCTCTATTCTGCACTTCCTTCAAGCTCACACTACATCAATCACTTCGGGTGCTCTGACAAAAATGCAGTTTGGAAACATGGTTGAAAACATGGTAACGACCGTGTTACATTGTGAGTCCTCAATACACAATTAGCAGCTCTTAGCATGGTGGATCTGAGGGCGGCAATTATGCAGTCACAGTATTTCCCAATGTGTGTCACCCAAGGACAGGGACCACGCTACCTGGGGCATGGAGCTGCAGGAGCCCAGGGCTGTGAGCTGGACAGGGAGGCTGTCAGGACAGTAGAGGGGGCACCAGGAAGTCCAGGAGACTAGAGATCCAGAGAGAAGAGTGGCAGCTGGTGAGGCAGCGCAGCTCAGCAGAGGCACAACCGTCCCTCTTCGGTGATGGTCACTTCCATCAAGGTATAAGGGTTATGGTTGTGAAGAGCTGGACATGTTGCATAAGGAAAACCAAGGAAGACACGGGTAAACCATGACGTGATATCCCAGCAAGTTGGTGCAGCTTCCATTCAGCAAGTCCTCATCCTTCCCTGCCATGACAATGAGTGACAGGGGACAACTTCAGATGATTTCTCAGGATGGTTTCTCCAAATAGATGGCATTTACACTGGCAAATGACAGGTGAGAAGGATTCAGAGGAAGGAGGGGTTGGAAGATATGAGAGAGAGAGAGAGAAAGGGAAGAGCATCTGGGGGAGCAGCCCCAAAAGCAAGGTCCCCATGTGCCAACGTAGGAGGAGGTCACCGTGCAGGAGGTCAGGGGACAAGTGCAGGGCAAGCCTAAGTCACACAGAGCTTTGGATATAAAGAATTTGGATTTTATTCCCAGTATGAGAGGCCCCAGAGCATCTTGTCCGCTTTACTTCTTATGACTCTAACTTATGTAAATCTTGAGCATATACAGTGAGTTCTCATATTTTGTTTGTTCTCTCTCTCTTCCCATCTCTCTGTCTCTCCTCTCTCTCTTTAATGTGAAAGCAGAGAGACAGAACAAGAGGAACGGGTAGAGGGAGAGCTCCTGCAGCACGGTTCACACCCCCAATATTGCAACGACCTGGGCTCTGCAGGAGCCTGGAACCCACTCCTTATCCCCTATGTAAGTGACAGCAAGGACTCAAGAACTGAGACCGTCACCCATTCACCCGCGGCTGCCTTCCAGGGTGTGCGTTGGCAGGACGCTGGAATTTAGAGCGGAGTTGAGAGACTCAAACCCAGGCACTCTGATATGGAGGGTGGCAGTCCCAAGTGACATCTTCGTCTGCCCCTGGTCTCTCTCATGACCAACAGGTTGCGTTCACATTCTGCCTCAGCATTAAGGAACGATGTGGAAACATTCACCTAGTGACTCAGGTGCCCCGAGTTTTCACTGGGGATCCCTCTGGGCAGCTCTGTCCAGGTCACTGCCCTTCTTCTGGTCGTCCTGTCTCCCTGGGTTCCGCTCTGTTCCCCAGACGTCCCCGGCTCTGCCAACTGCAACAGCTGTGAGTAGCACAGATTGCATACCCCAGTCAGTTTCATCTGATACTTTTCCTACCGAGTTGCAGGTTTCTCAGCTGGGGTTTTGGCCTTCCAGATGAGTACCCTAGTGGTTAAGCACCAGTCTCGACTCTTAGCAACTTGTCCGTATGGATGCTGGCCCTGGTCCCCTGACTGTAAGGTTCCTCCTGTTTGCCTATGTCGTTCTCTGCTCTCTCAAGGGAAGTGGCTGTGTGCAGCTCACGGGGAGAGCGGAGACAGTCTGGCTGTTCTAGGACAAGTGTCTCCATCAATGACTCTGCAGTCTTCCTTTGGCAGGACCTGTCTGTTATCCCCCAGCGAGGAACTCATCGATCTTCCACTTACATCGATGCAGACACGTAGACTTCGGATGTTTTTGTTCTTGGGTTGTAACCCAGCACTACGCTGTGAATTTTGTTGCTCCAATGCCACCAACTTTGGTCATTGAGAGTCCTTGCAATGGACTTTGGTGTCCCTGTCCTGGTCAGCTTCCTGCCGCTTTAACAAAACTCCGGCACTGATCAAGAAGGGACAGCCAGCACTCCCAGCTCAGCGAGTGGTACCACTACAGTGGGATTGCGTGCAGAAGAGACCCCACACGAGATGAGAAGCCAGAAGGAACAGAGGGGTTGTTCTGACTCACTCAGAGAGACCAGCATTACACCTCCCAGAGCTCATCAACCCGGTCAGTTCCCACCTCTCATATTGCCTCCTGCACAAGTGGGACACACCTGTCCCAGCCAGAGCAGTGCCTTTGGCAGCTTCCCATCACAGATGTTGCAAACTCATAATCCCTGCCCAGCCCAGCAATCAGCAATTTCTTCAAGGAGCACCCCAAGAGTGACTGTTGTGGAGACAGCCAGCAGGAGGGAGACCTGAGTGGAAGCCAACATACGAGCTGGGATGATGTGGTGACTACACGGGCCACAGGGCAGCGAGGTCTTCCATCATTTGCATCCTGTGTGGTGTCTCATCAGTTACAACCAGGAGCCCTGCCCAGGAGACCTCAGCCACGCTTACCTGTGGCCACCTCAGAGGGCTCTGAGAAGTCCCAGATGGGCCGTTTTATTTCGCCACCCCCTCCTCTGTCATAGAGCCTCACCCATCCAGAAATGGTCGCTGTGGATAAAACGCCTGGAGACAGGGTGGCAGGGTGGCAGGAGGTGGTTGTGTACCCATTAGCCTGAGTCCCACAGGATACTGCTTGGTTTCCCTTGCTCTGAAGGTAACAGACACCATACCTCCCCAGTGCATACACACGTGCACACACACAGACACACACACTGCCTGGACCACCTGGTTCAGCCCAGTTTCTGGGCCAAGGCTGGCCTAGACTGACCCACAGCTCATTAACCACTGCTCATTGGAACATATTAGCATGGCATATGATACACCTGCCAGCCACCGTGAAAAGAAACAGATCACAGACGGAATAAAAGGCGTTGTTAGTTATATTCCAGAAACTACTACTACTCCACCTATTTCCCAGGAAAATCATGAATATTCCTGCGCTTATTAGAGTATTCCTCTCTTTCATTAGAATACACCTCCCCGCTCATTAACCAACACACTGAATGTGAAACTCAACTCAGGCAACCCCTGCAAGCAGGTTCTGTTAGATAGGAAGTTAGAAGTCAGCCAATGTTAGGGGCTGCTGTCGCGATGAAGTGGGTAAACCTGCACTGGCAGCATCCCAAACGGACATGGTTCATGCCCCAGCTGCTCCCCTTCTAGTCCAGCTCCCAGCTAATGCACCTAGGAAAGCAATGAAAGATGACCCAAGTGCTTGGGTCCCTACACCCATATGGGACACCCGGATAGAGTTTCTGGCTCCTTGCTTTAGCCTGGCTTGGCTATTAGCACTCTAAGGGAGTGAATGAGAAGATGGAGGATCGCTCTTCCTCTCTAACTCCAACTTTTCAATCAATAAATAAACCTTTAAAGAAAGAAAGAAAATGAGACTATGTGTGAGAGGGGCCTACGGAAATCCCAGGTACTATGAGAAGGAGAGTATTAGCTTCTAGAAGCCTCAAAACACACCTTGGAAGCAACCCAGTATTTTATACTACAAAGTTCTGCCCAGACCCCAGCTTTTTCAGGTATCCCAGTCTCCCCAAGAAACTGTATAGAAGGAAGCCTTTCTGCCTGGTGGCATTCTAAGTTTTTTGATTTTTGGCCACAACAAGTAATATGTTTTCCATTGCAACCTCATTGCATAATGTTTATATGTTTAATTGAAGCAAAAGTATCCCCCAAAATAAGTAATTACCATTACTGTCTGTGATGATATTTGATCTTTTCTTTCTTGCTTTAGATGTCAGGTTGGAACAACTAAAAAAAAAAAAATCCTTCTCAAAGAAGAGAACCCTCTCGGGCCCATGTCAGGTGGGCTTCCCAGCCTGGTAACACTGCAAAGTGAAATCGCAGGAGAAATTTTGCTCCCTGCACACCCAGAGACCCTTTGCGCAGGTGAAGGGCACGGATGACAGAGACACAGCAGGGAGAACTGGACCAGGTTCCCTTGTGAGGCCCAGCCTGCGGGCTCATTCTCTCCCGAGATGCCCGCCCGGTCCAGCAAGTGTGTTTCTCTTCCCTCAGCATTTATCTTTTTGCTGAGCCACCTGCTTGCCTGGTCAGGTGTATTCTCACCAACGAACGTCCCCTTGCTTCCCGCAGTCAGAATGGCTGGCACTCTTCCTCAGATTCTGTCCTGACATGTGCCCCACCCCAGGAAGCCTGCCTCCCTTGCTTCCCATTCCTCTAGCTCATGTCTGAATTCCTTCTGTTGCAAAGACATGACCCTCTGTTCTGGCCATCTCCGCCAACAGCCCCACTCAGTCTGCGGAGTGTGCATCTTCGTGTTCTCAGTAAACACCTGCAACTCGCTAGTCGGTGTGCTCAGACTGCCTCCCAAGGACTTAGGCACCGGGCCCCAGTCAACCCAAAGCTGGGTCCTTCAAAGACAAGGGACAGATTCAGCTCATGGCTGTGGCGATTCAAGCTCTGTGTTCCATTGGCTGCACAATGGAACACCAGCATCAGGCTATTGGGGGCGCCAGGGTAACCCATTTAAGAAAATAAAACGTTTGCAAGTTTTTCTGCCCGGTTCAATTGCAGAGAAACAATTAGTGTGCTAATTAAAAGGGAGTCTTATCTGTTTGTTAAAGTGGGCCCAGCAGGACCTGTGGTTGGCAAGATGTGGCTGGCAAAGCGTTGGCAATTCTGTGGTGCAGAAAGAAGCCATTCTCATTTCTCATAGAATGTTTAACAACGCAGGTGACGGACGGCTTTGGCGGCCCTCAGTTCCATGGATTCCCATTAGCGAGTTTGGCAAGCACAGGCTAATCAACACTCCCACGTCCCCACTCAAAGGAGTACAAATCTGTAATCCTTCTCCTAGCCTGGCCTGGCTGCAGTTTGCTTTGCTCCATAAAGGACAAGTTTGATGCTCAAATTAACAGCAGAAACAAGCCCTCAGAAGGGACCATTTAACCCACTTTAGAGAAAACATTGTTTGCAAGCATTTAGGACCGTTTGCATACAGTGAGCATGCTAACTGCAGAGGAGTTCTTCTTGGCTCGGTTCACTGGCATCTGCACCCGTCCTGGAAGTGGAGGACACAGCAGCTGGCTGAAGCAGTTGCCTGTGTGCAGACTTCAAAGTCATTCTCACTTGGCCTCCATTTCTGCATCTGTGAAATGGGGTGAGATCTAGTTGGGGTTGCCACAAGGCCTTCGTGACACGTGAACTGACAACCATAATGAGAGCTAGATTCATGTCGGCTTTTCCACAGATTTGGCCATGGGAGGGAACAGACGCTGGGCTGAGCTGTTGATGGGGCCGTGGGCATCCTGCCCACTCTGCCAGCAGCCACCATGCTTGGGAAATGAGAACAGAGCCTCCTTTCTGTACTCAGGTACCAGAGCAGAGCAGAGTGGGCTGGGGGTGCGGAGACATCTGGATTCTTGTCTCTGACACATGAAAAGGCCAGCAGGCAGGTGAGGCTTACTGGCCCAGCAAAGGGCGTACTCAGGAGGGGCTGCGGGCGCACTCAAGCCACAGCCCCCGTGGTACAGGGTCTCTCTTTACAGGATCTGGAGGCCTGGGAGCTGGGGCTTTGGGCTGAGTTTTCCAGGAAGGCAAAGGGACTTCCAGGAATTGAAAGAATTCAGGTGACTGCCCGTTTTCTCGTCTTTTTAGGAAGTCTCCAAAGCATCATGGCGCCAGGTACGTGATGGAGCGGGAGGGTCAGCCCTGGTCATTTGATGAGTCTTCCGCCCTGCCATAGGCTACAAGTTACCTCGGTCAGCAGCCAGCTCAGATATCCCCAGTGGCTCCAATTCCAGGTGATGGCTTTGCTCTAACAGTGCTTTGGGGTGACCACTGGAGGGGGCGGAGTCATTAGCAGCCTCGGGGGCAGGTGTGGTGACATAGTCCCTCCTGCTCTTTGATCCCAGACTCTTCCTACCTACACCAAAACATACCTAAACTTCAAATGCCTCCTGCCAGATGAATTCAAGCAGTTAACATGGTGGTTTTAAGCTTTTATTTTAAGGTTTTATTTCTTTGCTTGTTTATACTCTCTTAGGACCAGTGATTGAGAGCCTGTGAAGTAAATGGATAAAAGACTGATTAACAAGAGAAATGGCACACAATTTTTATTAATATTTATATATGTATGAGTTCACAGAAGGGCTTAGCACAGTAGCCTAGTGGTTAAAGTCCTCACCTTGCATGCACTGGGAATCCCGCGTAGGCAGCCAATTCATATTCTGGCTGCCACCTCCCATCCAGCTCCTTGTTTGTGGCCTGGGAAAGTAGTCAAGGACAGCCCAAAGCCTTGGGAACCCTGCACCCATGAGGGAAACCCAGAAGAAGCTCCTGGTTCCTGGCTCCTGGCTTCAGGTTGGCTTAGTTCTGGCCATTGTGGCCACCTAGGGAGTGAATCATCGGATGGAAGATCTTTGTCTCTCCTTCTCTCTGTAAATCTGCCTTTCCAATAAAGTCTTTTTTTTTATAGTTCACAGAAAAGTAAGTTAAGGAAGTAATTGAACTTGCAGACTTACATGAAGGAACTTTAAGAAGTTTATGGAAAGCTGGAACTAAAAGATAAGCTTATTTTTGGTGCAAAAATGTCAAAGTCCATACATAGGAGACATTTTCAAAGGGTTCATGGGAAAGATACTAGGAACCAGGTTGTGAGAAAAGAACTAGGAGATATATGGGAAACTAACGAAGAAGATGGGCTGTCCTTGCTAAGTCCTCTTGGCGTCAACTGCCCATCTTGGATGCAAAGCATCTCCGTGCCTGTCCTGGGACAGGAGGAAGGAAGAGGGGTGCATTCCTTGGAGGAACTTACACATGCTTTTAGGCGCCAAAGAGGATGGCAGAGGACTCTTCCACAGCTCAAAATAATGCATGTGTCACAGTGGCGTATTTGGGGTGACACATCCTGATCCCCTGGAATTCTGCAGGGAATTCCCATGGGGGGATGAAGCAGACAGTGAGACAGGAGTGTTTGCCAGCTCTGAATCCTAACCTTGACCTTCACCTACATGCTTACTCTCCAAGGGTATATCTGTGTGTCCCCTGGGACCTGGAAGGAGATGTCAAGATGGCCACAGGAAAGGCAAACTCTACTTGGAGGTGCCATAAACATCCCAGAAGCCTCCACTCATGCTGAGACGCCACCCCACCTGCTTATATTCAATTAAGGCACCATCTCCTATCTCATAAAATACACTGGTACACTCATAAAATACAGGGGATCAGGATGTGTCACACCAAAAGGGTCCTCCTTGACCTTTGGCCAGGCCTCCTATCCCTCTGTCTCTTCATTGGCTCGTCCCGGGTCCAGTCATGGTGGGTGTCTCTCCAGCAGGGTGGCCACACTCACGCGTGTATGTCAGTTCACACGCTCCATCTCCTTGACTCAGTCCCACTCACGCATGTACTCTGCCAATGTCTCTGCTTTGAATTCCTATCTTGGCAGTAATGCTGGTGAGATGAAAACGCAACTACCAAGGCCCCTGTAAGAACCACAACAGGTGAGACCTGGAGTGTCACTGGGTTGAAGGGAACCCCTGCCCAGGGTCTCCTCCCACTGAGCTTTGCCGCTGACCATGGGGCATGACCTTGAAGCTGCTCCACAGACCTCTATCAGGCTGGACAGAAACTGTTCCTCTCTCCATGCTCATTCCACACTTATCAAGCACACTTTCCCAAACACCATTGTTTCAGGCCCTGCAGAAAAACAAAGAAGTCCATGAGGGGTGGACTGGCACAGTGAGGCAGGATGTACAGCCAGCAGAACAGAGGGGAGGGGCAGAGTGCATAACCAGACATCCTGAAAAGGATTTGATGTAAAACACTTTAGGTAGTCGGGCCCGGCGGCGTGGCCTAGCAGCTAAAGCCCTCACCTTGAACACCCCAGGATCCCATATGGGCGCCGGTTCTAATCCCGGCAGCTCCACTTCCCATCCAGCTCCCTGTTTGTGGCCTGGGAAAGCAGTCGAGGATGGCCCAAATCCTTGGGACCCTGCACCCGTGTGGGAGACTGGGAAGAAGTTCCTGGTTCCCGGCTTCGGATTGGCACAGCACCAACCGTTGCGACTCACGGAAGATCTTCCTCTCTGTCTCTCCTCCTCTTTGTATATCTGACTTTGTAATAAAATAAATAAATCTTTAAAAAAAAAAACACTTTAGGTAGTCAAGCATGGGACAAATTGAATGGAGGATGGGTATAGGGCTTTTGCCTGCTGGGGGTTCTGGGAGCCAGCGCAAAATATTCCCTACAGCTCCCCACCTAAAGGGTGAAGGAGCTGGGGTATCGACTCATCACCCCTGTCATTCATGGCCTAAAAGAAGTTTCCAGGCTGGAGAGGAACAGCCTGAACTCCCTGAGGAACTTCTGCTCCAAAGGGAGAATGGCTTCAGGCAGCTCCCCTAAGGCAGTAAAAGGTCCAGGGGCATGAGCAGAGGAGTCGCTGGTAGGCAAGGGGGACACCAGCTCCTCCATCCTCCAATGTCCATGGCATCGTCGCTTTGGACAATTTCAAGCTGATTCAGAGGGCGTTTCAAGAAGCAAACAGAACACAACATTAAAACATCAGTCTGGGGGACCTGTGCAGTAGCCTAGGGGCTAAAGTCCTCACCTTGCATGCGCCTGGATCCCATAAGAGCACTGATTCTAATCCTGGCGGTCCCACCTCCCATCCAGTTTAGTAACCTGGGAAAGAAGTCAAGGATGACTCAAAGCTTTGGGACCCTGCACCCACTTGGAAGACCTGAAAGAGGCTCTGGACTTCAGATCGGCTCAGCTCCAGCCGTTGTGGCCACTTTGGGTGTGAACCAGCAGGTAGATCTTTGTCTCTGTCTCGCCTTCTCTGTGTAAATCTGCCTTTCCATTAAAAATAAATAAATCTTTGAAAAAAAAAAAAGAAAAAAGAGCAGTTTAGGAACAGAGTAGGGGTTGACAGTCAAGTTGCTGTTAGCACACTCGTGTCTCACATCTGAGTTCCTGGGTTCAATCCTCAGTCCTGGCTCCAGGTTCCAGCTCCATGTTAACCCAGATTGTGGGTTAGCACAAGTTAACAAGTGCTTAGTGCCCTACATTGAGTGCTTAGCTCCCAGGTCCAACCCCACCTGTGGTGGACACATGGGAAATGACCCAGTGCATGTATGGGTGTGTCTACATCTCAAGTAAACAAATAAAAGGTTTTTTTGGTGAAAAAAAAAAAACCTTTTAATTTATTGCTTTTTAATGTAATACATGTTTTCCAGAAACTTTTCAATAATCCTTACATGCATGGATTTCAAACTTTTTGCTTCAAAAATATGCTTTGCTGTTTAATTCTGCCTTCCATAAACTTTTGGAAAGTCCCCTTATATTTTGCAGAAAGTTCTCGATTTGGATTAGTTGATGCTTCCCCAAGATGAGAGTTAAGATGTGCACTTTAACAAGAATTATTACAGAGATGGGTTTTGTGACACTGTGAGCCAAGCTGCTGCCCGCAATGCTGGCATCCCAGATCAGAGCTCCAGTTCAAATTCCAGCTGCTCTGTTTCCTTCCCCATGCAAACACCCTCTTCTCTCTACTTGGGCTACAACATGCCCCATCAAACTGCCAGACCACAGACATCCCCCATGCCAACATCTACCTTGTCTGTCCCAACCTGATCGATTGAGTATGCCAGGTGGGAAGGAAGGAAGGTACCGAGTGGAATTTTATTCCTGACAGTACCTCCTGCCTTTGGTCGGCTCCCCCCGGAAGCAGATCGTGAGAGCTGAAGTCGTGGCTATGACTTACTGAGAATTCAGCGAGGGTGCAAAGAAAGTCAGAGGAAGAACAAAAAGAACCTACCTGAGAACACAGGTGCAGATGAAGTCCAGCCTCCACCTGAGCCCACGGAAAGTTCTTGTGTGTGATTGCCACCAGATAGTCACGGGGAAATCCCACACAGGCAGCCCCAGTTTCCCAAAGGCAGATCTCGCAGGAAAGTTGTAGTTGGAGTCATTTATAGGAGCAGCAGTGGGGCTGGACAAAGCTAAACATAAGAAGGGTCTGGAAAGTCTGGTGAAAGGACTGGCTGTGGGGCCAAAGCACCTGCGAGACCTCTGTGTCCTAAACCCACTCAACCAAGGGCCCAGGCCTAAAGGACCAGAGAATAAGCACTGTAGGCTTTGCGGATCAGTCTACCAGTTACACAAACTCAAACAGGCACAGGCCATATCTCAAGGAGTGGACATGGATCTAGGAAATCGGTTGTACTTTCAGATAGAGGTCTGAATTTGGCCCATGGGCTGCAGTGTTTGGTCCTGTAGAGATGAGATTAACAGATCTGTGTTTTCTCCCTGTTTGGGACCCAGAACTGGATTAAGGAATAAATTCTTCAGTCAAGGACTGAATCTCCTCAAAGGACCTGAATCCATCAGTGGAATTTTAAGGAAATGGAGAGAGGGTAACTGAATGGCTTAAAAGATGGCAACATCGGGCCCGGCGGCATGGCTTAGCGGCTAAAGTCCTCGCCTTGAGAGCCCTGGGATCCCATATGGGCGCCGGTTCTAATCCCAGCAGCTCCACTTCCCATCCAGCTCCCTGCTTGTGGCCTGGGAAAGCAGGAGAGGACGGCCCAAAGCTTTGGGACACTGCACCCGCGTGGGAGACCCGGAAGAGGTTCCTGGTCCCGGCATCAGATTGGTGCGTACCGGCCCGTTGCGGCTCACTTGGGGAGTGAAACATCGGATGGAAGATCTTCCTCTCTGTCTCTCCTCCTCTCTGTATATCCGGCTTTCCAATAATAATAAAATCTTAAAAAAAAAAAAAAAAAGATGGCAACATCACATGCCAGAGAATGATCTTAGACCCCTGCCTCACATCATTACAAAGTGGACTAAAACTCACATGTAAGAACTGAAAACATGTAACTCTGGGACCAGAGTTGTGCCACGTGTGATAGCAGCATCCCATATGGGCGCCAGTGCAAGTCCCAGCTGCTCCACTTCTGATCCAGCTCCCTGCTAATGCACAGGAAATCAGGAGAAGATAGATCAAGTGTCTGGGCTCCTGCATCCACGTGGGAGATCTGGATGAAGACCCTGGCTCCTAAACTTTGACCTAACCCTGACCCAGCCCTGAGCATTGTGTGCATTTGGGGAGTGAACCGGCAGATGAAAGTTGTTCTTTCTCTCTCTCTCTCTCACTCTGTCTTTCAAAAAATATATAAATAGATTCTGAAAAAGTAAAAGCATATAATTCTTATTTCTTCAACTTTGGTTTTTTTAGATAAGACATTTAAAGCATAAGAAAAGAGGTAGATAAACATCAGCTCATCAAAATGTAAAACCTTTGTGTGTCAAGCAACGTTGTGATGGTTAAATTGTAATGTGCTACTACAACTGAACTACAGGATACAGTTATTTATGCAAAACACTAATCTAGATATTGTTGTGAAGGTATTTTGTGGATGAATCACAGCTACAGTCAAGTGACTTTAACCAAATAAAGTCAATCTCATTCATGCAGGTGGGCCTCATCCTACCAGATAGATGTCTTAAGGGCCAACCCTGAGGATGCCTGGAGGAAAAAAAAAAAAAGAAAAGAAATTCCACCTTGGGCCTGCCTGTGGTATATAGGGTACGCTGTTCCCTTGTGATACTGGCAACCCACTTCACCTATAACCCACATCAATGCCAGTTGCTCCACTTCTGCCTAACTCCCTGCTAATGTGCCAGGAGAGCAGTAGAGGGAGGCCTCCTGCCACCCGGGTGGCAGATCCTCCCAGCTTCTACCTGCCCAGGTCTGGCTGCTGTGGATATTTGGAGAATGAACCGATGGATGGAACATCTCCATCTCTGACTCTGTCTGTCTTTCTGACTTTCAAATAAAGAAATAAATGTTTTTAAAAAATTTTTTTGAAAAGAAAGGAAGGAAGGAAGGAAGGCAGGCAGGCAGAGAGGGAGGGAGAGAGGGAGGAAGAAAAGAAAGTGAGAAAGAAAAGGACAATAATAAAAGGATAGGAAGAAAAAACGCAGGAAGATTCTACCTTAAGACTGCATCCCACCACTGCCAACTGCCACTCCACCCCGTCAGGTTCAGGCCCCGCAGTTCCTACACTGGCAGGAGCCAATGCTTTAAAATCAATCTATTTTATTGCTTCTGTCTCCCTGGAAAACCCTAAGCATTGTCAAGGACACGTACATGACCAAGAATGTGAAAAAACAAGTCCTAGAGTGGGAGAAGATATTTACAAAGCATAAACCTGATAAGGACCTGTCTACTATCCAGATCTATACAGAACTCACATAAC
This sequence comes from Ochotona princeps, assembly GCF_030435755.1. NCBI lineage: Eukaryota > Metazoa > Chordata > Mammalia > Lagomorpha > Ochotonidae > Ochotona > Ochotona princeps. The sequence goes on from NC_080833.1 coordinate 11,509,978, forward strand.
TCAACAGTGCAAACACAGATGACCCCACTGCAAACCAGCAAGTGGCTTGAACAGGCAAGTCTGCAAATACTGTCGGCCAATAAGCGCACAAGAACACGCTCAACACCTGGCTGGAGACACAAATCAAAGCCATTGTGTACCAGGGCTCCGTTCCCCCTCGAATGGCTCGAATGTAGAAACAAAAGCTAACAAACATTGGCAAGAATCAGAGAGACTGCAACTTTTATTTTTTAAGATGCATTCATTTTTATTAGAAAGGCAGATTTACAGAGAGAAGCAGAAAAGGAGAGACAGAGAGGAAGATCTTCCACCCGCTGGTTCACTCCCCAGGTGTCCTCAATGACCGCAGCTGAGCCAATCCAAAGCCAGGAGCTTCTTCCAGGTCTCCCATACAAGTACAGAGTCCCAAGACTTCAGGCCGACATGGAACTGCTTTCCCAGGCCACAAGCAGGGAGCTGCCTGGGAAGTGGAGCAGCCAGGACACAAACTGTCACCAAAATGGGATCCCAGCACATGCAAGGTGAGGATTTAGCCACTGAGCCATTGCACCAGGCCCAGAAATTGCAAGTTTAATAAACAGATGATGGAGATGTAAAATGAAGTAATCATTGAGAAAATAGTTTGGGAGTTCCTCGAAATATTAAACACAGGGACCGGGCACCGTAGCCTAGTTGCTAAAGTCCTCACTTTTCATGTGCTGGGATCCCATATGGATACCAGTTCTAATCCCAGCTGCTCCACTTCCCATCCATCTCCCTGCTTGTTGCCTGGGAAAGCAGTGGAGGATGGCCCAAAGCCTTGGGACCCTGCACCTCTGTGGGAGACCCAGAAGAGGCTCCCTGCTTGTGGCTTCAGATTGGCTGAGCTCTAGTCATTTCGGTCACTTGGGGAGTGAACCAACAGACAGATCTTTGTCTGTCCTCCTCTCTCTATATCTTTCCAATAAAAAATAGATCTTAAAAAATAAAAGTTAAGCACAGGGTGACCTCACTACCCAGGAATTCTGAAATGTAGGCATACACATTTTATACCCAAGAGAAATGAACATCTTTGTTCACAGAAGAACTCGCACGCAAACATCCACAGCTCCATTAGCCGTCATAACCAGTTAGTGGAAACAACCCAGATGTCCATCGAGTGATAGGCAGAGAGACAACACAGGGCACAGCCCTCAATTGGAGGGGAGAAGTGCTGATCTGTGCTACAACGCGGATACGCCATGACAACATGGTGCCTGATTACAGAGCAGACCCAAGAGCCCGTGTGTCGCAGGATTCCATTTACCCAAAGTGTCCAGAAGAGGCGAATTTACAGACACAGAAAGCAGATTAACGGTTGCCAGGAGCTGTAGCAAAGGGTAATGAAGAGTGACAGCTAATGTGGACTGAGTTTTTTTTTTCTTCTTTAACGTTCTGGAATTAAACAGCAGTGACAGCTGCACAGCTCACACCCACTGCATGCTTTAAAATAGAGAATTTCAGGGCCTGGAAATATCTTCATTTGAAAGTACTTATTTATTTGTTGAAAGTGAGGTAACTGTTTGCACTGGCTAGGGTCAAATCCAGGGACTGGAAGTGCGTCCCTCCTAGGGCGGCGGGGAGCCGGTCACTAGAGCCATTGCGGCTGTCTCCCAGGCACTGCGATTAGCAAGAGCCCAAGCATCTTAATCTGCATCAAACATCTGCCCAGTGTCTTCAGTTTTAAGGCTAGCGTGTCAGGCAAGCAGTCATAGTTGTTCAGCTCAGCATCCATCGTCAGAAGAAGCCGTGACGCTTAGAACACAAGCAATCACTTCAGACCATGAACTTGGCAAATGCGACGCCAGCAAGAAGGAAGGCGCTCAGGTCCCAGTGACAGATGAGCCGCTGCGGGTTGCCTCCGTTAGCCTGCTCTTGCGTGAGAGAGATGCCCCTTTATTACTGAAGAGAGAATGAAGATGACAAGGTTCGTTCATTCACGCGTTTGCAGCTTGCCCCTGCCCCAGCTCGTGTCTGCTCTCGTCAGCATCAGCTGGGCGCCTTGAAGGCTGGCACTGGAGCTGTCTGGGGGTCGCAGGCTGGCAGGTGATGGTGGCGGTCGGCTGGGATGCTGGCTGGGCTCTCGGCCGGACACTCCCCCACACAGCCTGTCTGCTGGACCTGGCCTTCCTCACGCCTCTGTGATTAGATTCCAAAGAGGACATAGGATACCCTGCAGGGAAACTCTAATACCTCATACAACCGAGTTTCAGAAATGATACAATTTCCCTGCCTTCTGTCCTTGAGACACAAATCAGTATGTCTCAGTTGTTCAAGTTTTTTGCATCTGTACCGTTTTTTTTTTTTTTTTTTAAGATTTATTTTATTGGGACTGGTGCTGTGGCATATCAGGTTAAGCCACGATCTGCAATGCAGGCATCCCATATGGACACCAATTCAAATCCCAATGGTTCCACTTCCCATCCAGTTCGCCACTAATGAACTTAGAAAAGTAGCAGAAGATGGCCTGAGTGCTTGGGCCCCTGTACCCTCATAGAGCCCCAAGAAACATCTCCTGACTCCTGGCTTCAACCTGGCTCACCCTGGTTGTTGTGATCATCTGGGGAGTGAATCAGTAGATGAGAGATTTCTCCGTCTTTTTCTCTCTCTGTGTAATTCTGACTTTCAAATAAATAAAAATATTAAAATGATTTTTAAATATTTATTTTTATTTGAAAGGAATATTTACACAGAGAAACCGAGAGAGAGAGAGAGAGAGAGAGAGAGAGAGAGAGAGAGAGAGAGAAAGAGAGAAAGACAAACAGGAGAGATCTTCCATTTGCTGGTTCACTCCCCAAATGGCTGTAATGGCTAGAGCTGAGCCAATCTGAAGCCAGGAGCCAACAGCTGCTTCTGGGAGTCCCACGTGGGTTAGGGACCCAAGGACTTGGGTCATTCTCCATTGCTTTCTCAGTCCATAAGCAGGACCGGATTGGAAGTGGAGCAGTCGGGACATGAACTGGTGCCCATATTGGATGCAGGTGCTGGCATGCAAAGGATTAGCCTATGAACCACCATGCCAGCGCCCTAAAGGGATAAATTTTTTTAAGGTTTATTGATTTATTACTGTAAAGGCATATTTACAGAAAGAAGGAGAGACAGAGAGGAAGATCTTCCATCCACTGATTCACTCCCCAAGTGGTGGCAACAACCAGAGCTGAACCGATCCAAAGCCAGGAGCCAGGAGCTTCTTCCAGATGTCCCACACCGGTGCAGAGTCCCAAGGCTTTAGGCCAGTCTCGACCGCCTTCCCAGGCCGCAAGCAGGGAGCTGGATGGGAAGTGGAGCAGCCAGGATAGGCACCAGCACTCATATGGGATCCTAGCTGTTGCAAGGCAAGAATTTAGCCACTAGGCTACCACTCCAGGCACAGCAATATTTTTGAAAGATTTATTTTATTTATTCGAAAGGCAGTATGATGAAGGGGAAAATAGAAAAAGGGATCTTCCATTTATTTCTTGGCTCTCCGGATGCCCTGTACCAGCCAGATCCGGGCCAGGCAGAGCACAGGAAACTGGAACTCCATCCTAGTCTCCCACAGCGGTGTTAGGGGTCCAAATACTTGAGTTAACTTCTGCTGCTCTCACAGGTGCATTAGCAGGGAGCCGGATTGGAAGCTGAGCCGTCAGGACTCCAACATGGGATGCTGGCATTGCAAGCAGCAGCTTCAGCCGCTGCACCACAACGCTGGCCCCTGTACCGAGATTTTGTCCACTTGTTCCACCAGTTGCTGACACACAAGTTCTACTCGTTTTCTGCGGCAGCTTTGCAGCTTAAGACTATGTCAACCCCTGTTCAGCCGTGTGAAATAGCAGGACACGGATCCCAGGGCACAGAGCTCAAGGTGTGGTCAGGACTGCGGTCTTGTCTTGGGATTCTGAGACAAAACTGCTTCCTCGCCCTTTCCAGCTTCTGCTTCCCTTGGTTTGAGGTTGCCTGTCACTTTGCTCCAAGCCAGCAATGGCCGTCGAGTCCTCTTCCTGGGCCTCACTCGGATCTCCTCCTCCCCCTCCCTCTGCCCCTTTAAGATCCTCTCGGGTTAAGTTGGGCTGACCCAAGTCACTCAGCTCACATGCTCCCTAGTCTAACATCGGCTGCTTACCAACCTGAATTCCAGCTGCAAATGTAATTCTCCTTTGCCACAGGAGGTCACGGATCCTAGTAATTAGACACATTGAAAATTTCAACTATAATTAGGTGTTTGTATTTCTCCTTTCAGTTCTGTTAGTTTTTGCTTCATGTGTTTCTAAGCTGTTATTGGTTGCATAACCATTCAGGGTCATTTTATCCTCCTGATAAATTGGCCCCTCCGTCCTCACAAAACACGCCTCTTGAAATTTCTTCTTCTGAAATCTGCTTTGACTGATACCAAGGTAGCCACTCCAGCTTCTTGGCATTCCTATTAGTCATTTTTTTCACTTGTGTTTTTATCTTTTAAATAGATTTCAGCTTTTAATTGGGTCTTGTGTTCCTTTTTATTCAAACTGACAATCTCTGACTTTTTTTTTTTTCTTGCAAGGAAAAGAGACGGGGAAACAGAAAGAGACAAGGAGGAAGAAAACTCCCGGCCTCCGTTCACTCACCTCTGCTCACTCCCAGGATGCCTGCAAGGAACACTGTCCCAGCTTTCCAGGCAGGTGGTCGGAGCCCATCTCCCCCGCCCCGCCCCCGCCCACTGAGCCGTTAGCTCCTCCTCTCAGGGCCTGCACCAGCAGGAAGCCAGCCTTGGAGCTGGAGGCAGGAGTGACACCTAAGCATTGTAGTGTGGGACCTGGACATCTTGAGCTTGAGGCCAGCACCTGCCCCTTGGTCCTTTCATCCTCTGGCTCACTGCTTCACTCCCCAAATGGCTGCAACAGCTGGAGCTGAGCTGAGCCGAAGCCGGGAGCCTGGAGCCTCTTTCCAGGTCTCGCGATCACACAGGTGCTGGGGCCCAAGGGCTTGAGCCGTCCTCTGCTGCTTTCACAAGTCAAGAGCTGGAGTGGAAGTGGAGCAGCTGGGACATATGCCAGCACCTATATGGGATACCAGCACTGCAAGTGGAGGATTAGCCTGTCCCCAACCATTTTTCATGATTTTCTCATCACCATTATTCATTTGTTAGCTCTATTTCTTTAATTAATTTTTGAGTGATTGCTCTAAACATGCATATTCACTTGTTACTGGCAAAAAAAAAAAAAATCCTGCACCAGGATTTGTGCTGTGGTGTAGTAGGTTAAACCACTGATTGCAGCAACAGCATCCCATATAGGTTTCTGACACTCCACTTCTGATCAAACTCCCTCCAAAACGCAGCTGGAAAAGCAGCAGAAGATGGCCTAAGTGCTTGGGTATATGGGAAACGCGGATCAAGTCCCTGGCTCCTGACTTCAGTCTGGCCCATCCCTGCCTATTGCAGCCATGTGGGGAGTAAACCAGCAGGTGGAAGATATCCCTACCTTGGTCTGTAACTATGCCTTTCAAACAAACAAATCTTTTTTAAAAAGATACTGCATCTCTTCCCACGTGGGGTAAAGGCCCGACTGTCATTCTTTCATTTCATCCTTCCATCTTTTGTGTTGATGTTCCAAACCCAAATAATATATCACTTCTTTGTTCTCAACGGCCAATGTATCTTAAATGTGTTTTTTAAATTATACAGATATGTTTTATACCGATCCATATATTTGCTATTTATGCTACTTTTTATTCCTAAATACACATCCAAATTTCTGCCTGGTACCATCTTCCTTCTGCCTGAAGAAGTCACTTCCGCATGTCTTGGAGTTCAAGTCCACAGGTGATTAATGCTCTCAGCTTGCACTTGTCTGGAAAAAGAGAAAACTTTCATTATGTACAGAACTCTTTCAGCAGGTTGACATCTCTAAACGGAGAGCAACTTTTATCCTGGCGCGTTAACGATGTCACTTTATTGTCTTCTGGGCGACATTGTCTGGCAAGAGGTCGGCTTGCCTTATCATCTTTACTCTTTGAAAGATAGCGTATCCATTTTCTCTGGCTGTGTCTGTGATTTTCCTCTTGATCAAACATGTGTTGTGAGCGCATGACAATTGAGACAGTGTGGGAAGGTTTGTGGAGCGTCTGGAATCCATGGGCTTATCACTTTTAATCAAATTTGAAAACCTTTTTGGCTTCTATGATTTCTTCTGATATTTCCTGTTCTTCCCTTCCAGGCTTCCAATGACTTTTGGGTTACTCCTGGGTCACAACTGTTAGGAGACTCATCTTTGGAGTGGGTGATTTCTGTTGCTCTATTTTCAAATTCACCAATCTGTTTCTCTGTAGTGTCTAAAGTGCCTTCAGTCCTATCCAGTGTGGGTTTCGTGTTAGATCTTTGTAGGGCTAGTCATGTTCATTTCCCCTCCCCCAGGGAGCAGTCCTGCACCATCTGTTTCACCACCGCTACCTACACTTTGTCCAACTTTCCGACTAACTCCGCCCTATTGAACATGGAAAGACAACTCTGCTCCATGTAAGGTGGAAAGGTGACTGTTTTGTTTAAGGTGGGAAGGCAACTCTGATCCCTGCTCCTCCAACTATGGTCAGGAGTGCTTTAAAATCACCACCATACGCTATTTGAGTTGGCAGGCGAGGCCTCAAGAAATGTAGCCTGGCAAAGTATTGAACCACTCAGCAGGCTTGTCATGGAGTGAGGCCTGCTCACGGGAGCATTTTCGGTTTATTGGCTGAAGTTCCCAAATATGACACTAGTCTGAGAGCTGCCACCGGGAGCCGTCCCCTGGCTGTCTCAGAATCCAACTCCTCTTTGAAGAAAAAGAGGGAGCAAGTGCTGAGACAGCCGCATTGAAAGGGGCTGCAAATCCTTCCCCTCAATGAGACTGCCATGTCCCCCATCTGCCCTGGGAGAGCAGCGACACCCAGAAGCCCAGCCTTCACTCAGTGGTCAGTGATCTATCTGATGGTACTGTCTTATCCCCCTCCATCTTCAGGGCACAGTGCAGGCCCCGTGTGGCCGACAGGGACTGGCCCTGAGATCTGACCACCACCAGCCTGGCTACACTGAGTCTCCCACCCGCTCCTGTCACTTCTTTCTCCTTCTGTGTAAAATATCACTTCCTTTAAACAGCTGCCCAGAAAAGGACGTTAGACCCACTTCCATATCATTATAACAGGAGGGGGCCGAGGGCAGGGGGAGGTCAGGCTGGCTCCAGGAATGCAGCCCTCCACCGGCTGCCCTGGCCCTGTGAGCTGTCCTCCATGCCACCATCGTGAACTGGTCCAGGCTTCTTTGATCCCTGCCCTTAACTCCAGCCAGACAACAGGTCAGAGCTTCCATCTCTGCAAGATGAGGACAACAGAATCCCCGATCCCTCAAACCGTGACCTCTTAGAGTGACCATCAGTACAGATCCGGCCTGGGAGGCTGGGAAAACAGGGCATTCGGACGCCGGCCACTCCACAGTTGCCAGCTTGGTGACTTCAGAGTTCTGTCCCTGAGGCCTAGAGCCTGACATGAAGCATAAGTGGAGCTGAGCTCAGTCCCCCTGCCCCACCCTGCCAGTGCTACATAAGCACTTAGCAGAGGGCCAGGCACATGAAAGATTAATGCAGGTCAGTTGTCATGGAACTACACACCGCCGACCTACACTGGCCGCAGAACTGCCCGGCTCAGCCCTGATGGGGGTCAGAGCTCAGCTGTGGACTTTTGCCTGTAGCCCTTCTCTGCACAGCTCACCCGATCAGACAAGCCGACCCCAGGGACTCCCTGGCCTCCTGCTCATGAATTAGTGTCGACATGAACCCCCAGCATAGAGCGCCGTCTCTGATGGCGTAGAGCAGGAAGAGGCATCTGCTGCCTGGTTGACTTCCTGTTCTTCCACAAGCAAGTCTTGCAAGCAAGAAAGGGGAGCTGTCTGTGTGAACTGACTTCCACAGTGCGGACAGTCGGGACACCAGCCAAGTTTTCTGGGTTAGAAATTCAAAGGGAATATTTTTTATCTCTTGTCGATAGGAACCAGCCTCCCGCTGGTATATTTTTGAGGGATCACTATTGCATCCCACATTTTGTTGGGTAGGGAGGATCTTGTTCATAATTCCCAGTCTGTCCTCCATATTGAGAACATCACTGTCTATCAGGATGAGCTGACCATTTCACCCCAAGCCAGGCCGGTTGTGTGATGGATCAGCAAGAAGTTAGGAGGCGTTGGATACCAGCGACTTTAAAAACCAGCGGCTTCACAGTTTTTGGCAACATGGCAGAATCCTTGCCACTGGGAAAGCTAAAAATGGCAGAGTGGAAAAGTACTTATGGGGCCCGGCACTGTAGCCTAGTGGCTAAAGTCCTCACCTTGCACGCTCCGGGATCCCATATGGGCGCCGGTTCTAATCCCGGCAGCCCCACTTCCCATCCAGCTCCCTGCTTGTGGCCTGAGAAAGCAGTCGAGGATGGCACAAAGCCTTGGGACCCTGCATCTGTGCGGGAGACCTGGAAGAGGCTCCTGGCTCCTGGCTTTGGATCAGTTCAGCTCCGGCCACCGTGACTACTTGGGGAGTGAATCAGTGAATGGAAGATCTTCCTCTCTGTTTCTCCTCTTCTCTGTATATCTGACTTTTCAATAAAAATAAAACAAATCTTTGAGAAAGAAAATGCAGCTATGAGCATAGACAAGGCCGTGACCCAGATCAGCAGGAAGTAGACTCGGAAGAGGAATCGCCGTCCTTCAGCGCCCTCTAAGATTCAGGCAATGATGTGGGGTAAGTAGATCTGCTGAACTGGAAGCCGTTGCAAGCCCCTAAGTGTAATTCTATCCTCCTATATATCTATCAAAATCCCCCCCTTCCCAGGGCTTCCTATAGGACATAAGGGGGTCACAATGAATATAGATGTTGAGTTCCACATGAACTTGCAGAGGAGTCATACAGCGCCCTCTAGAGGTACCACCACTCCCTACCTTACAAAAGGTCAATAGCTGGGAGCAGCCACAGCTGGAGGAACTTCTGGGAGCTCTCTCTGTCTCCTCTCCCCCACCCTCCTCTCTCTGGGTAATTCTCTGGCCCATTGTCCACTTATAATGGGCATTTATCTGTGTGGGGCAACCCAGGCTCATGCATTTATGCATGTTCACTTTCTGACTTTTGGAATACATTTGGTTATCACTTTCCACACCTTAAGAAATAAGTAAGAAATAAGTATTGTTGCCCCTCCCATTGGGTGGGCCATGGATGAGAAATGGTGTACATAGGGCAAAGAGCGGTGTGCAGAAAGCAATGGATACGTGTGACTACAAGAGACAGGTGTGACTACAAAAGACAGGTGTATACAACAAGGGATATCCACTTAGAAGAGGCAACTCTGGTCAGCTGTCACATGGCCACTTTGGTCCCAAGACCAGAGCCCTCTTGTAGCCAAGGAATGGACATGCCTGGCCAAAGGACAAGGCCCGCTGCTCTGAGAAGTGCTACCAGGGAATCTAGGCCATGTGGTCATCACACTCCTGAATACGCTGGACAGTGTTTTCATCTCTTCCAGAGTTGTACCCTTGCAGCTTTGTAGAGTTCAGCAAGCACAACCCACAGAGCCAAGATGCACAGCAATCCATCCCTCTTGGCCTGAAACTCAGCTCAAGCCCAGTCAGGCTGAAGAATGGCACAGTTTGCTCTGAAGTACATCAGCTACCATGCCTCTGCCTTTGGTCCAGGCCATTAGTGCATCATGGTGCAAGTGTGATTCCATGCACATTCCTAAGAGCCTCCAACTGCCAGGGCCAGGCAGTGTGTGTGTGTGTGTGAGAGAGAGAGAGAGAGAGAGAGAGAGAGAGAGAGAGAGAGAAGACAATAAATTTAAAACCTGTCTGCCTGTCCTCAGAATCTTACCCTGTAGGCCATCTAGGAGTTGCCTTTAAGATGCTCAGGTTGAGACAGCCAGCAGACTGAGCTCTCTCCTCTCTGTTATGCTCAGAGTCACCAGGCTTGCTTTGTGCCACCTTCTGGAGCACAGAAAGCCCGAAGGAAAACAGCCACTTTGGGATACTTCCCCTCCGACTCCCCCGCTAACCAGTCTCCCATATCACCAGGGTAACCAAGGCATCTCTCACAGCCCTGCAGGTGTGGCAGCCGGGCAGCCGGCAGGCCGACGCCAACAACAGATACTCTCTGGAAAAGCAGTGCCAAGACAGGCGACATAATTAGCTGGAATTGTGGTCCTTGAGGTTTGGCCAGCCGGGGTGGGGGCTGGAGAGTTGAGAGAGACATCCTCTTCCAAGCCTGGGAATAAAGAGGACAATCTGGATGGCTTCCAGCGAGCCAGACAACTTCCTGTGCACTGGTCTAATTAGCATCTGCCTGGCCTCGCAAACAGAGTTGCACACAGCAACTAAAGTAGGGGTGACTGGGTTCCCCTCGGCTCCAACCTGTGGGCTTCTGGGGTCTCGATGACTTCGGCTGCAGCCTGCGTGGTTGCCATTGCACAGCTTGGCAGGGGGAGGGGAGGTCTGTCCCCCAGAAAAGTCCCATTCCCATCCTTGGCATTGAAGGAGCAGCTAAAGATGTTGCTTTGGCCCCAAACACCCCCAGCTACTCCAAGCCCTTAGTGCTCTGAAGCTGGGGGGAGGGGAACAGGTGGCGGGGGAGGGGGCGGCATATAACACACATCCTTTCTTTCTGCTTCACAACTCTCCAACAAGTGAACGTGCTGCCTTTCTGAATTCTTTTTCCATTTTAAGAGTTATTTTATTTTTATTGGAAAAGCAAATATACAGAGAAGAGAAACAAAGAGGAAGATCTTCCATCTGCTGATTTCCTCCCCAAGTGGCCACAACGGCCGGCGCTGAGCCAATCCAAAGCCAGGAGCCAGGATCCACTTCCTGGTCTCCCACGTGGGTACAGGGTCCCAAGGTTTTGTGCCGTCCTTGACTGCTTTCCCAGGCCACAACCAGGGACCTAGATGGCAAGAGGGGCTGTCAGAATTAGAACCGGCGCCCATGTGGGATCCTGGCGAGTGCAAGGTGAAGACTTCAGGCTATCAGGCCAGGCCCCAACTTCTTTTATCTTTAAGTGACATCTTGTATTTGTCCATATTAATAGGGTGCAGTAGAATAACTTGGCACATGTCCGCATTGTGCTGCGATCAAATAAGAGTCATTCCTATGTCCACCCCCACAGTCATTTATCATCTTTATGCACTGGAAGTGACGTACCCTTCTGTGGTGGGGATTTTGAACTGCAACTACCCCCCTTTGCTGTACAGAACAACCACACAGCTTACCGTGCAGTGGTACGCTCCCTAGTCTCCTGAGACCCCTGTTGTGTTCTCTTCCGTGAGATTGAAAACTACTGACTACGTCATGCAAACATGCTGTTTCTCTTATATAGGGACCACATTTATCACTTTAGATTTCCATATGGGCACTGCCCGATTCTACTTTGTAGGATCTCAAGCAAGCTGGTTAACCTCAATGAACCCAAGTTCCTCCTGTGTGAAAGAAGGTGGACATCCTGGGACTCTACGACAGTGGTATGCAATGCTTGATGTTCAAGACACGGTACAAGATGACGGTGACATTGATACGACTGTTGCCTGGGCTGCTACCGCCAATGCTGTTGATGAAGAAGATGGTGATGACATTTACTTCCTCAAAGGATCCTGTTTCTCAGAGTGGGGCAAACTCAGCAACGTAATATTAAGCAAGGCAACTGGTGGATGCGTACCTGAAGTGATGGGCTTCGTACAATGAGGTGTGAGCATAGTAACTAGCGAGGGGAGAGAATACTTGACCATGTTCAAAGTGTTTCCCAGGAGCTCCCTCTTCTGCACCGTTCCACTGCTCTGGGAGGAAGTGACTAACTTTACCCTCAGTTCAGATTAAAAACATGAAACTCAGAAGGTTCAGAACACTTCCTAAGGTCCCACCAATGGGAAAAAAAAGTGGCCAGGTCTTGACCTTGAGCCTTGAGTCCACCACAGATCTTGCTCTCCAAGCACTTTAGGAAGTACTGAGAAAAGCTTGGGATATATATGCAAGTTGTTCCCACACACGGAGTTTATGATAAAGGAGCTCAAGGGACAGAGCAGTGAACTTGAACGACCAAAGGCATCTAACATTCCCTGCACCGGCACACAGGAGGGATGGAAAGTTGAAAAGAGTTCAGTAGAAAGCCAAAGTTCCAAAACGCACCCAGAGAAGCTGTGTTTGTTAGCTATTGCTGCTTAACAAAGCAAGCTGAGACTTAGTGGCTCAAAACAAGCCTATTTCTGGAAGGCAACAGGGCGTAGGTGGGCTGCCATTGTCTGAGGTGCTGTGCTTAGCACACACGGCCAGGATTACTGATGTGGCACACCGGCTGCCATTCCAGCTAGTGGCCTCTGCTTGTGGCACTGGCTTCTCCCAGCAGGGTTCAAGGAGTCTCTCCAGAGTGCAAAGGGGAGGGAGAGGAGCCACCACCACTCCTCAGCGCTGGCCTCACAAAACATTCTATTCCCTTCATAAGCAGAGCAGCCCCAAGGCTGAGAAAAGAACAAGAGGTTCACCTGTTGGTGTGAGACAGGGAGGGGAGGTCGGTGGTACCCTTTGGAGACAAGATTCCTCAGGGGCTGTCATTTGCAGTGTGGTATCATCCAGGTACGTGAGTGCTGTACATCAGGTGGCTTCTGCATGTGGTCCCCCGTGCTCTCAGTATAGCTGGGGATGATGGAGATGGAAATGATGACGATGGGGATGATGGAGATGAAGTGGCCTTTGCCCAGACACAACACCGAGGAGGAAGCATTACCTCTGCCAAGTGTGCTTTCTAGAATTCCTGGGAATTCCCTATTCCTTCCCCCACAACAAAATCCTCTGAGCCCTACGTGGCAGCAGGTAGGATGGAGTATCCAGTCCTCAGCTGGTCACCTGCAAAGGTGTCATGGATCACGCCAGGATGTGGCCCATCCCTGGATTCTCTGGACTATCTGAGCAATGGCACATGTGTTATGTTGGCCCCTTGTCTTCTCCTTTCATTAAGCCAAACCTAGACCTCCTGGGCTGAGGACATCGAGAGAAGACTCAGGTGCAGTGGACAGTCAACAGCCCAGCTCTGCACTGTAACCATGACACTGGCTCAGGCTTCTCGGTGGCCTCTGCAGCAGAACACTGCAGTATCTCGCACACGGCTGTTCCGACTCACAGCAGCCCCCAAAACAGGGGTCCCCCGGCCTTGGCTGCTGCTGCATTCTATTGGCTAAAATAAGCCACAGGCTCTGTCCCTGATTCAACGTGAAGTAAGACTATAGGAGGCGGCAAGGACAGGGGGTGGCGTCAGTCATGGTAGCCATCTTCCAAGACTATGGACCATCCAAGCAGAGAGCAAGAACTCCTGCTCCAGGTAATACATGGAATCCAGGTTTGCCAGAAAGTTCCTCCTGAAGAATCATCCCAGGAGTAAGTCAGAAATGCAAAATTAAGTCATTCCCCCCAATCTGAGTCTAACCCCTTTCAGAGTCCATGCCTACCTGTCTCATTTTCTGCTCACATGAATTAGCAAGATGTTCTTGATCTCTGGGTGTGCAGGATGCTTGACTCTCAGCTTAGTCAAGCTCTAGAGGCGGACAGCTAGGGTGGGGTTGGCGGGAGGAGGCACGGCTTTCCTCAGAGGCGGGAGGCATCCTAGGATTTCCAAGCAAGGCGAGGTTTGCTGACCCGGAGGCCCAATGGACTACGGAGTTCCCCATCAACAAGAACATTTTGAATCTCACTGCTTCAAAAAACAGTGCATTTGTTGGAAAAACAGAGACATAACTCTCCCATTCACTGGTTCACTCCTCCAGTGCTGCCAACACCAGAAGCCCAGGCATCAGTCTGAGACACCCAGAGCAAACTTCCGTGTGCTCTTGTGTCCACTACTGAGGCCCCGCAAGGCTGTGGCTCCAACCTGCGTTATGTTGGAGCAGCCTACAGGCTCAGGCGATGCTGCTGATGGGCAGCTGGGCTACCCCAGGGGGCGACAGAGTGAGGCACTCCCTATGACGACATCTCCACCACCTGCGGTTCCCAGACCTGGAGTCATGAATGCGAAACCCTCCCATTTCTGTACCCTTTCTTTAAACTCTAAGTTCAGGTGCAGCCCAAAGCTGCACACACACACACAACACACAAAACCCTGGGTCACTCACTGCCTTCAAATCCAGTCAGGTCAGATAACTAACCACAAATCTCCAAAATCTGGAGTCCACTACCTGTTGGGGTTGGGTATAGACAGTAGAAACCACTTTGCTAATTTAGCTGGAAGGGGATCTAGCATCAAGGTGTAGGAGCCCATAGTCCGGGGGAAGGCTGGGGAAGCCCACTGTGAGCTGAACTCAGAGACTCTGCCTCTCCAGAACCCTGTCTCTGCCTCATCAGCAAATCTTCCTAACGTTGCCAAGGAAACCAGCAAATCACAGATAGCTACTGGGCCACACTGTCTCCCCATGGTCCACACTAGCCGAGCAGGGCTGCCCTGGGCCTGCCTGGTTTTAAACGATTCAAATCCAAGACTGGCACAAGAGGAGTCATGGGAGAGGGAGGCGGGCTGGCAGACCCAAGTCCCATCTAAACTCTGGCTGCAGAGAAGCCTGGGAAATGGATTTTTCTCTTTCCTCTCCACCCCCACCCCCCGCTTCCACAGCAGAGGGGGGACCCTCCTGGAATAGCTGCTGTGCAGGTAAATGCGTAACAACTTCCGCACAGCTCCTTTCTTCGGCTCTGAATGGCTCGTTGCTGGAAAACCGGGTTCTGTAAAAGGCTTTCCGCTCACCACAGGGACTTTTGTCTGCTTCTTGGTTGGGGTGCATCCAGGTGAAGGGAGAACCTGCTTGGTGCCAGCCCTGTGTGGGACGTTGGAGATACAGAGATGAATGAAGCCGCCACTCCAGCAAGGGACATAAATAAACAGAAAAGCGGAGACAGTTACTTAGCCTCTACAGTGAGTGTGATGTTGCCACCATTTCACAGGGTACCTGACAAGCTACCTTTCTATACTTCTCTACCAATCAGACTTAATCTTCTCTAAGCCCCCAGAGCTGAGCAGTCAGAAAATACAATCCCCGCAGTTCCCAAGACAGCCCTATTTGTCCTCAAAAGGAGAGACAGGGTCCCAGGGTCTTCACAGCGTGGGACACGGGGGAGGGAACCAGGGGCACTCCCTGCCCACAGCAGCCTTTCAAGTCAGGTGGCTGTGCCATTTCCATAGCACACCTAGCACAAGGCCTTGAAGCAGCAGGGATGACACGTTCCATCCCACCGCCACCTTGCTGCCGTGAGTGACTGCAGGAGCTGGGAGACTCTGCAGCAGCCTCCAGGCCACTCCTGGCCAAGGGGACAATGCTGTAGTCACCTCTATGAGGCCACCTCTGCTTCCTGTCTCTAAGTCCCACCTCTCCCATGCCCTCAATCATGTCCTAACAGTGGTGGATTTGTTCACATTTAACCCAATGTTTGGGGCCAAAATGCTGCCTAACATCCAAACCAGGCATGGACAGCAAAAGATGAGAAATCTTTTTTAAAAACAACAAAAACGCTCAACAGCTTGGCTGAATATTTCTTTTTTTTTTAAGATTTAGTTGTTTTTATTGGACAGGCAGGTTTACAAAGAAAAGCAGAGACAGAGAAAGATCTTCCATCCACTGGGTCACTCCTTAAACGGCCATAAATGGACCACGCTGAAGCCAGGATCCAGGAACTCCATCTGGGTCTCTCCTGTAGATGCAGGGGCCCAAGGACTTGGGCCATCTACTGCTGCCTTCCAGGGCACATTAGAAGGGAGCTGGATCAAAAGTTAGAGCAGGGCCCAGCATGATAACCTAGTGGCAAAATCCTTGCCTTGCATGTACCAAGATCCTATTTAGGCATTGTGGTTTCATGTCCCAGTTGCTCTGCTTTGCTACCAGCTCCATGCCTGTGGCCTGGGAAAGCAGCAGAGGTCTGTCCAAGGCCTTGGGTCTCTGCACCCCCATGGGAGACCTGGAAGAAGCTCCGGGCTTCAGATTGGCTTAGCTCTGGCCATTGCAGCCACATGGGGAGTGGACCAGAAGCTAGAAGATCTTTCTTGCTGTCTCTCCTTCTCTCTGTATATCTACATTTCCAATAAAAATAAACTTTTTTTAAAAAGGAAGAGCAGTAAGGCCTCAAATCAGCACTCACACGGGATGCCAGCATCACAAGCATTGGCTTTGCCTGCTGTGCCATAGCACTGTCCCAAGTAAATAGATCTTTTTAAACAAAAAGATTTGATGGGAATGTGCCTTCACGTCCCCCCATGTGAAAATGAGAAAACTGAAATCCAAGAAACGTCAGGTCTCTTGCCCCGGGCACTCCGTGAGGTACTTCAATATCAGAAAATCTATCAAGTGATTTATCACAGAAATAGCTTAAGAAGAATAATCACTCTCTCATCCCAGTAGACTAGAAAACCATTTGGAAAAGTGCAAAACTCATTTAAGATTTAAAAAAAAAAATACTAATGCTGACCTTCAAGATCCACTCCTCTATAAAGCAGTGAGAACATTAGTAAAAATTATCAAAATCAACTTTTTCAGGACTTCGTAAATTAACCCATAGCTCGTAACAATCTCAGGAGCATTTATTCAAGAAAAGCAGCTGGATCTGGGTAAGATCAGTAAGTTTCGTGGCATTTTAATTTCCTCTGTTCCCATTCTTTTCTTTCCAGTTCCACATTAACTTTGAAAAATAGCCGAGTCACAAGCACACTGGCTGTGAAACCGGCAGCCTGGCAGCCACTGCAGCAGACAGCACAGGTCTGCAGCTCCTTAAAGAGTCCCAGTGCCACAAAGTGTGACCATCTGATCCAGCCGGGAGCTGCCCGCGGAAGCCCTGTTCCCAAGGCTCAGCAGTGTGTGTGCTAAGTTGCATACCTAGCTCACTAGAAAACACCCTAATCTAGAAACTGGGACTCCCCCATCCCAGCAGACTGGAGTGTCTGGGTTTGAGGCCCAGATCCACTTCCAATTCCAGCTTCCTCTTCATGTGCATTCTAGGAGGCAGTAGGTAAAGATTCAAATACCTGGGTCTTTGCCACCCATGGGTGAGACCTGGATTGAGTTCCTGGCTCCTGGCTTCAGCCTGACCCAGTGGATAGAAAAATCAATGTCTCTCTCTCTCTTTCTCAAATAATTAAAATAACTATTCTAAAATAATGATAAATAAATACACACGTAACAATTTTAAAGGCAGCCTTTGTGGGATAGCAAGCACACTAAGCCACTGCTTAGGGGTGCCCACATCCTATATCAGCATGTTGGTTCAAGTCCCACTACTTTGTCCCATCCTGCTTCCTGTAAATGGGCTTGGGAAACAGTGGGATGATGGCCCACACGCTTGGGGCTTCTGCCACCCATGTAGATACAGATGCAGTTCCTGACCTTGGCCTGGCCCAGCCCTGGTTACTGCTAGCATTAGGGGGAGTGAACCAGCAGGCGCAGGATAAGCCTCTTCTCTCTCTTCCTTTCCTCTCTGTCACTCTGCCTTTCAAATAAACAGTTCTAAAAATTCTTAACTACATGTGTTATCCTAAAAAAGAAAAAGTGCCCTAGCCCAGGGCCTTGATTCAAGCAAGAAATTAATGGCAATTCTTTAACATCACAGACTAACTGGAAGAAATAAGAGTTTGGCCAAACTTAAAAGCCTTCAGGATGAGGTGGCCAGAGAGGGTTTTGAAAACTGCCCCAACATTCCTAGGAGCTGTGCAAGACTGTGTGTGTTCGGGATGCACCTGAATCTTCCCTCTGACGACGCTGAGACCACTGCATGAGCAGGAAGTGAAGGCTAAGGCAGAGCTGGCAGTGGCCAGAGCACTGAAGGCACATGCCAAACCTCTTGACAAAGAACAGACCACACACGGATCCAAGGGTGAAGAAAATCTCTCTCCAGGTCCCTGACTCCTAGGCCGGGCAAGCAGAGACTGCAGCAGCCATACACAGCAGAGACGACAAAGTTACCCTAACTAGTCCAACAAAGTCATAAAGCAAACAACCAGGGTAAGAACATTCCAACACCCCTGGAAGGGGCATTTGATTTTCAGAATAGCCATTTCATGTTATTAAAAATATCCAGTTATGGGGGCAGGTGCTCAGTGCAGCCCCCAGTATGGGAGGCCCATACCCCACATCTGAGTGCCTGGGAGATTCCAGTTCTCTGTTAAAGGACACGCTGAAGGGCAGGAGACAATGGATTCCAACAATCCACATGTCAGACCCACATTGAGTTCTTGGCTCCTTGCCTGAGCCTGGCCCAGTTCCAGCACTTCGTGGGCATTTGCAACGTGAACCAACAAGTAGAAACTCTCTCTTTGTTTTTGCCTCTCTCACTTTGGTTCCTCATCTCACTCTCAAATAAATGAAAAAAAAAAAAACTTCTTTTCAGAACTCAGAGGTATTAGTCACTAGCAGACAAAAGACAGCATAAATATATATTTTTTGTAATTCTCTTCCTCTCCTGTCTGATTTAAAGGTCAAATGCAGGGGCCTCCGTTGTAACACACTGGGTCAAGCCACCAATCAAGATGCTGACAAATCAAGCCAGGCTGCTCCACTTCTGACCCTGCTCCCTGCTAATGTGCCTGAGGAGACAGCAGAAGACAGCCCAACAGTGTAGGACCCTATCACCCACAAAGGAGACCTGGATGGAGTCACTGGCTCTTGATTTCCCCTTAGCCCAGCAGATGAAAGATCTCTCTCCATATCTCTGTCACTCTGCCTTTCAAATAAGCAATCTTTTCAAAAAAGTTTTTCAATGAGCAAAAATAAACTTTTCTCCCCAAAGGCATACAGATCACTAGTCAGCACATGAAAATACATCCAAGATCATTCATCATTAGAAATGGAAATCAAAGTGCCAGTGAAATGCCATTCATACTCACTACATTGGCTACTTACATTAATACAGCAGCAAATCTAGACAAGGAAGTATCAGCGCTCTTATGAGGCTGTGAAATTGAAACAGGAGCTGAGTAGTGCTGAAGTGTGCTGAGTGACAGGTGAATTAAAGAGTGTGTTAAGTAATTGATAAACAGTACTAGGATGATAGTAATGGGGAATAGTATTAGGGAGTAGTATTAAGAAATAGTTCAATAACTCAATACCATGTCAACTAATTCCATAATGCTATAAATTGTTACTGATGTTATGTCAGGGCTTTTAATTGAACGGGATGATACTCTGCCAGCTCTACCTTCAGACCAGAGATGGTCTCCCCAAGAAACCGTTGAACTTATCTGGACAATAAGATGCTGGACTTTATGCTTGGTAGATGATTGCAATGAAAGAACCTCAACTGAATTTGAACTGTGGTTATACAACAAGGTGGAAGAATCCACCATGGGGGAAGGGTTTGGGGAGGGGTGGGGGAAATCCCAGTGCCTATAAAACTGTGTCACATAATGCAATGTAATCAATAAAAATAAAAATTAAAAAAAAAGAAATAGTTCAATAGTAAATGAATGTCTAACAACAAAGAAAATTAAGTTAATGACAAAAATATATAAATATTAAGAGATAGCATTAGGTGATTTTAGAGATTAATGTCAGGGGATAACATTAAATGGGTAACTAGTAATAAGGTAATTAAAACAAACATGTAGATGTTAAGAGAGCAATTAATAAAGAGTTGGATAAGTAATGGTAATTAGAATATAGGATAAATTATGTTAGAGTGATGCTGACTGATCAATTCCTAAGCTAACCACTAAGTCTGGCTTCTGTAGTAAGTGCTTTGCTTGCTACAAGGGGAATCAAGGTAAAGCCATGACAGGCCTCGGACAGGCCTCAGGCAGACGAGGCCTAAGTTTCAGTCCCAAGAATTGAGGCACCCAGTTCCCTGAGGTAGGCCGCAACACACCCTAACAGATCCGACCAATCAGAAGAGACTTGGAAAAGTCCCTAGTCTTCAGGTGGTCATGGCGATAAAGGCTGACCACTGGGTTGGTCACGGAGAAGAGAGACTGACCACCAGAGTGGTCACGAGAGATAGAAACTGACCAATCACAATCTTACCTGTGTTTGTTCATGGAGTTGATGGCCCATTCCTGGAATTATAGCCAAAACCCTAAATGAACTAAGTAAAATGTTTGAGCGGAGTCCTTGTAAAGATTCCACTGTACTGGATGAGACTTGGACCCTAGCACACTAGCAATAAAGTTCATTTGCTTTTGCATTATCTTGTGTGGAACTCCTCTGTTCAAGACAGTGGGATAAGTTCCGGACCCAACACCCTCATCCACTGCTGGGGACACTGCAGTTTCTGCAGAAGTTAGCATGGAATTCCTACATGACTCCTATTGGCAAGTTTAATTTGGGTTGTTCCCCAAGTGTCTGAGTGCTGGGTGCCTGGATCCCAATACGGTGATGTTGGGAAAGAGAAACATTTCTTTCTGTAAGATTTATTTCATTTCTTCAAAAGGCAGAGCTTCACCCAGAGAGAGGGTGAGATGGACAGAGAGAGATCTTCCACCCGCTGGCTCATTCTCCAAATGGCCACAATAGCCAGGACTGGACAGATCAAAACCAGGGGTCCAGAATGCCATCTGAGTCTCTCGCTGGAAAGACAGGGACCCCAGTACTTAACCACTGCCTTCCTCTCTCTTCCCACCTGCATTAGCAGGGCGTTGGGCTGAAAGCAGAACAGCCAGGACTCAAACCAACACTCACATACGGGATACGGCAGTTCAAGCAGCAACTTAACTTTCTTCATCACAGCACCTGCCCCTGGATGTGATTTTCTTTAATTTATTTATTTTTATTGGAAAGGTAGCTCAGATTTTCAGAGATAATGTGAGAGATCTTCCACCTGCTAGTTCACTCCCAAAATGGTGACAAAAGCTAAAGCTGAGCCAATTCAAACCCAGGAGCCAGAAGCTTCCTCCAGGCCTCCCACATGGGTGCAGGGTCCCAAGGCTTTGGACCAACTTCGACTGCTTTCCCAGGCCATAGGCAGGGAACTGGATGGGAAGTGGAGCAGCTGGGACATGAATCGGTGTCCATAAGGAATCCCAGCACTTACAAGGCAAGAATTCAGCCACTGAGGTATCGTGCCAGGCCTTCATGTGATTTTTATCTCAATAAAATTGCTGTTTTATTATTAGAAGTAGGAAAAACTTTCCTAGTGTGAGAAATTATACTCACCAAAAACTTTAAACCAGCATGAAAGATAATGGTGAAGCAGTAAAAACATTGTAGAATTAAAAGCCAAAGAGGCATGCCTGTGTTTATTTGTTTATATATGTGTAGCATGTTACTAGCAGTATAAAACAAGAAAAAAATCAGGTATCAGATAAGTAGTTTTTTTTAAAAGAACTTCTTATTGGTGCATTAATTACAAAGAAAACCCAAGAGAATATGCACACAATTAGAACTAACGCTATCGTCAAAATTTCTGGGCATACAATTCAATGGTGTTCTGATGCACTCATAATAATCAGAAATGATTTCTGAAAGAATCTTCCCAGTCTTAAAGGCAAGAAAATTTGTGGGGGGAAAAAAAGTCCAACCCAAGATGTGCAAGACCTTTAGAGAGAAAATTATGAAAAGTTACAGGAGGACTTTAGAAAAGACCTGGGGGGGGAATGAGAAATACAAGGCATTCATGCATGGGAGACTCAATAAGATCCAGTCATCAGTTCTTCTCCAGGTTAATCTATAAATTCATTGCAATTCCAATCTAAATCCCAACGGAGCTCTCCAAGAGCTTGACAAACTGATGCTAACACTCATCTGAAGTGATTAAAGACAAAGAAGAGCCAAGAGAGAACAAAAAGAACTTTCTCAGCCAGACGTGACGATGAGCTATGAAGCCAGGTGGCAGTTGTGGGCGAGACGGGCCGGGTAGGCAGATCTGCTGGTAGGTCTTGTCTACAACTGAGGCAGCTGGTGAACCTGAAAGAATGATGATTTTTCGACAAATAAGGTTGGATAGCTGGCCTCCTCCATAGGTACTGTTTTCAGTTGGATCCCTACCTCACACCACACATGTAAATCCCAGGTAAATCAAAATAAAACTTCAAAGCTATTATCAGGGGACTGACACTATGGCATAGCAAGTAAAGCAGTCACCCACAATGCCAGCATCCCAGTAGCTCCATTTTTAACTCAGCTCCCAATGCCCTGAGAAAAGCAGCAGCAGATGGCTCAGTTGCCTGGGCCCCTGCTAGACCCGTGAGAGACCTGGAAGAAACTCTTGGCCCTTAGCTTCAGCTGGCCCAGCCCCAGCCATTGTGACCATCCAGGGAGTGAATCGGTGGATAGATTCATTCTCTCTCTCTTTCCCTCTTTCTCTCTCTCTCTCTCTCTCTTACACACACACACACACACACACACACACACACACACACACACACACATTCTCTAGCCCAGCTCCCTATTCTTTAACATTAAATATGTAAGAGGAAGCGGGCGAAAAGACCAGTACCACCTGCTTGTCGTGGTCAATGGGCTGGGGTGGGAACCACTGAGGAATTTTGATGTGGACAGAACTGTAGCTGTGGGTCTCCTGGGCCACTGAACCCAGCAGTGTATGCAAGACCTGGGGCTGGGAGCAGGAAGGGCAGGGGGTCCTGGAGGACCAGTGCCACAGTCCTCCCCCAGCCAGGCCACTGCACCCACTGGCTGCATCTGTTGGCATGTACACAAGCCAGCCTTATGCTTCTAAGGAGTCACTTTAGGTAACAGACAGACTGGGCAGGGGAGAGCCATTTGACAGCTTTCATGTACCACAAGCACTTTGACTTTCCTGAATTTCTTCCTCCATTAAAAAAAAAGATACTGGGACCCAGCATGATTGCCTAGCAGTTAAAGTCCTTGCTTTTCATGAGCCAGGATCCCATATGGGTGTTGCTACGTGTCCCGGTGGCCCCATTTCCCATCCAACTCCCTGCTGCCTGGGAAAGCAATTGAGGATGGCCCAAAGCCTTGGGACCCTGTACCCATGTGGGATACCCAGAAGAGGCACCTGGCTCCTGGCTTCAAACTGGTTCCATTCTGGCCATTGTGGCCTCTAGGGGAGCGAGTCAAAGGATGGAAGATCTCTCTATCTCTCCTCCTCTATGTATATCTGACTTTCCAGTAGAAATAAATATAAATCTTTTTTTTAAATGCTGAGTGTTAGTTTTACCATTGCATTGGTATAAAGCCAAATGGACCAATGCTATGCACGCCTTTCTCCCAGCTGTAGGCGTCAGCCTCACCCACCCAGGCTGTTGTAAACATTCAGGGAGTGAACCAGAAGATGGAAGAACTCTCCCTCTCTCTAGCTCTGCCTTGCTCTCTGACTTTCAAGCAAATGAAAAGCAGTGGTGTGGCAGCTCTCCTGTTTTGTTTCAGGACACTTCCCTAAGCCTGAAAGCAAAGTGTGATCTCTGCCTTCGTCATCCGTGATTTGACGTTTCAGTTCCTCGTGCACAGGTGTAGGGGGCACAGTGTGATCATTGAACACGTGCACACAGTGCTAATGATTAAATCAAGAAGTTGACAGCTCCATCCCCTTAAACATGTAAAAGAAATTTTGATAGTCGCATAATAATGGTACCTGTGTGTGAGGTACACAGTGGCATTTAATGCATGTGGGTCACAGGTATTGGAAGTAGTTCACATTCTCCACTCTCCCTTTTCATATTTGTCCCTGCAAGTCACTCTCTTCTAGTCTTCATAAAATGTACAGCGGGTCCTGATGGACCACGGTCTCCCCACTGGGCCATGGACACTGAGCTTACTCCTTCTCCCTCACTGGGTTTCAGTGCGTGTTACCCAGCCTGGCCTGTGCCCTCTGACCTGCCCACTAGTCCATGCTTCTAGCATCACCGTTCTGCATTCAGATCAACTCTCTTGGCTTTCCCATGTGAACAACTGTAAGAGTATGTTTTATTTGCCTCTCCACAGTGTCTGGTCAAGTTCAACATGCACCTGTTCTGGGACCAGCACTTCCACTGCCCAGTGTACAGAGATCTCAACTAACTCTACACAGAGCACTGATTGCGATTAAGGTGGGAACAGTTTAACAAACCTCCACAAAGAGAAGTTTTTGCTCTGCTGTGTTCTCATGATGGAATATTACACAGTTTTTCTAATGAATATTGTAATGAATCAAGTAGACCCAAGAGTGCTGGCTAGAATCCCGTGCCCATTTCTTGAGTGGTTTGCTTGTTTGGGTGTTTTGGTTGTTTTGGAGATCTTTGTATATTCTGGAGATTAGCCCTCTATCACTTATGTAGTGTGCAAGATCTTCTCCCATTCTGTGGGTTGCTTTTTTACTTTGTAGGTTGTTTCCCTTGCTGTACAGAAGCATCTTAGTTTGGTGAAGTCCCATTTGTTTATTTTGGACCTGATTGCTATTGCTTTTGGTGTATTTTTAGGAAGTCAGAGCCTACACCTAAATCTTGCAGGGTGTTTCCAACATTTTCTTCCAAAAGTTTGAAGATCCCTGGATGTAGGTTTAGGTCTTTTATCCATTTAGATTTGATCTTAGTTTCTGCAGGCTATCAACCAGTTTTCCCAACAGCCTTTATTGAAGAGAACTTCCCATTTGCCTGGATTGTCGTCTGTTTTTTGTCAAAGATTATTTGGCTGTATCTGTGTAGGTTTCCTTCTGGTGTTTCTAGTCTGCAGCACTGATCCTCCTCTCTATCTCTGTGCCAGTACCAGGCTGTTTTGATAACCACTGCCCTATAGTATGTCCAGAGGTCCGGAATTGTTATTCCCCCTGTTAACTTCTTACTCTTCAGGGTGGTTCTAGCTATTCGTGGTTTTTTGTATTTCCAGATGAACCTTTGTATCATGTTTTTCCAGTTCTATGAAGAATGTTTGTGGTAATTTGATCGGGATTGGGTTGAATGTATTTATTGCTTTTGGTACTATGGACATTTTAATGATATTGATTTTACCTATCCAGGAGCATGGTATGTTTCTCCATCTTTTGAGGTCTTCCTCAATTTCTTTTTTGAGTTTTTGGTAGTTTTATTCAAAGAGGTCTACTACATGTTTAGTTAGGTTTATCTCTAGATACTTCCTTTTCTTCTCTATTTTTTTTAAGATTTATTATATTTTTATTGGAAAGTTAGATACACAAAGAGGAGGAGAGACAGAGAGAAAAATCTTCCGTCCGATGATTCACTCCCCAATGGAGCGCAATGGCTGGTGCTATGCCGATCCAAAGCCAGGAGCCAGGATCTTCTTCCAGGTCTCCCACATGGGTGCAGAGTCCCAAGGCTCTGGGCTGTCCCTCAACTGCTTTTCCAGGCAACAAGCAGGGAGCTGGATGGAAAGTGGAGCTGCCGGGATTAGAACCAGCACCCATATGAGATCCCGGCACGTTCAAGGCAAGGACGTTAGCCACTAGGCCACACCGCCGGGCCCTCTCTGTTATTTTGAATGGTACCCTGCTGGCTAGATCTTTTTCCATTTGGGGCTGTTTACATACACTATTACGGTTGATTTTTGTTCATTTATTTTGTACCCTGCCACTCTACTAAACTCTCATATAAGTTCTAGCAGTCTCTGTATTGAGTCTCTTGGTTCTTCCATGTATAGGATCATGTCATCTGCGAATAGTGAAAGTTTGACTTCTTCATTTCCCATTTGAAATCCGTTGATTTCTTTTTCTTGTCTTACGGCCTCAGCGAGTGCCTCTAGGACTATGTTGAATAGCAGTGGTGATAGCGGACATCCTTGTCTTGTTCCAGATCTCAGTGGGAAGGGTTCGTGTTTTCTCCATTCAGTATGATGCTGTCATTGGGTTTTTCATATATTGCTTTGATTATGTTGTGGATTGTTTCTTCTATGCTTACCTTGGTTAGGGTTTTTAGCATAAAGTGGTGTTGGATTTTATCTAAAGCTTTTTCTGCATCTATTGATAATATTACATGATTTTTGTTCTTCAGCTTTTGGACATGGTGTATTACGTTTATGTATTTACGAATGTTGAACAATCCCTGTATTCCAGGGATGGATCCTACTTGATCCAGATGAATGATCTATCTGATGTTCTTTTGAATTCTATTGGCTAGGATTTTGTTGAGGATCTTAGCATCAATGTTCATCAGGGAGATTGGTCTGTAGTTTTCCTTCTCTGTTAATTCTCTATCCGATTGTGGGGTTAAGGTGATGTTAGCTTCATAGAATGCATTTGGAAGGGTTGCTTCCTCTTCTATTGCTTTGAAGAGTTTGTAGAGGATTGGAGTTAGCTCTGCTTGGAATGTTTTGTAGAATTCTGCAGTGAAACCGTCCTAGGAATGGGTTTTTTGTTGGGAGATCTTTAATCACTGAATCAATCTCTTCCTCAATTAAGGGTTTGTTCAGGTGTTTTGTTGCCTCTGGGCTAAGTTTTGGTAAGTGGTGGGAGTCTAAGAACTTTTCCATTTTCTGGTGGTCTTTTGATTTGTTGGAGTACAGTGCTTTGTAGTAATTTCTAATTATTTTCTTTTTTTTTAAAGATTTATTTTACTTTATTACAAAGTCAGATATACAGAGAGGAGGAGAGACAGAGAGGAAGATCTTCCGTCCGATGTTTCACTCCCCAAGGGAGCCGCAACGGCCGGTGCACGCCGATCCAAAGCCGGGAACCTGGAACCTTTTCCGGGTCTCCCACGCAGGTGCAGTGTCCCAAAGCATTGGGCCGTCCTCGTCTGCTTTCCCAGGCCACAAGCAGGGAGCTGGAATGGAAGTGGAGCTTCCGGGATTAGAACCAGCGCCCATATGAGATCCCGGGGCATTCAAGGTGAGGACTTTAGCCACTAGGCCACGCTGCCGGACCCATAATTATTTTCTTAATGGTTGCAGTGTCTGTCATTGTATTGCCTTTTCCATCCTTAATGCTATTAATTCTCACTTTCTCTTGCTTTTTCTTTGTCTGTTGGGCCAGTGGGGTGTATATTTTGTTTATCTTCTCAAAAAACCAGCTTTTTGATTTGTTGATTTTGTGTATAGCTTTTTTTAAAATTTCTATTTGGTTTATCTCTCCCGTGTTTTGGTGGTTTCTTGTATTCTATTGTTTGTGGGCTCATTTTGTTGCTGTTTTTCCAATTCCTGGAGGTGTGTGTTTAATTCCTGTATTTGGTGTCTTTCTTGGGCCTTGACATAAGCACCAATTGCAATGAACATACCACGTATCACTGCTTTGGTGGTGTCCCACAAGTTTTGAGATGTTGTATTTGAGTTTTAGTTGGTTACCATACATTTTTTTATCTCATCTTTAATTTCTTCTCTCACCCACTGTTCGTTTAATAGCATAGTGTTCAACCTCCAAGAGTTTGAATATTTCCTGGGACATTTTGATTTATTGATTTCCAATTTCACTCCTTGGTGGTCTGAGAAGGGGCATGGTGTGATTCTAATTTTTTGAAGTTAGTGAGATTTGCTTTGTGCCCTGTCATGTGGTCGATCCTGGAGAAGGTGCCATGCACTGCTGAAAAAAATGTATATTCTGCATCCATAGGATGAAAGGTTCTGCAAATATCTGCTAAGTCCATTTGTTCTATTGTTTGTGTGAGTTCCATTGTTTTTCTGTTGAGTTTCTGTCTTGTTGATCAGTCTCTTGGTGTTAGTGGGGTGTTGAGGTCTCCTAGGATTGTAGTATTTGCATCTATGTCTTCCCTTAAGTCTGTCAGTAATTGCTTCACGTAGCTGGGTGCATTTGTGTTTGGTGCGTAGGTGTTTATGATGGTAATCCCTTCCTGATGGATTGTTCCCTTCAGTAATATAAAATGCCCTTTCCAATCCCTTTTGATATTTGTCATGTTGAAGTCTATATCATCTGAAATTAGGACAGCTACACCAGCCTTCTCATCCATTGCTGTTAAATATCTATTTCCATCCCTTCACTTTCAGTTTCTTAGCATCATTTCTGGTTAGATGTGTCCCTTATAGGCAACAGATAATTGGGTACTGTTTGTTGATCCATTCTGTTAATCTATGTCTTCGGATTGATGAATTTAGGCCATTTGTGTTAGGAATTAATATTGAAAGGCTGTGATTTTGACCTGCTGTGTGTGTGTTATTGTGGGTGTTGGTATCTGTTTAATTGTCTTTCCTTGTGTGGACTATAGTGGGAAGGTCTTCCAATTTGCCCTTTTTGATTATGGGTTGCATCCTTTTTTTCTGGGTTTAGCACATTTCTAAGGAGATTTTGTAGAGCTGGTTTTGTGCTGGCATATTCTTCTAGTTCCTCCTTGATATGGAAGTATCTAATTTCATTCTCGAATGCAAACGAGATCTTTGCTGGGTACATTATTCTTGGTTGACAGTTGTTTTGTTTCAGGATTTGAAAGATCTTACTCCATCCTCTTCTTGCTGGGCAGGTTTCTTCAGATAAGTCAGCAGTGATTCTGATTGGTTTCCCTCTAAATGTAATCTTGTCTTCATACTTGTCTCAGAATTCTTTCCTTGTATTCGTTGGAGGAGAGCTGGAGCACAACATGTCTGGATGAGGATCTCTTTGGGTCAAATCTGTTAGGAGT